>NC_058189.1:4015000-4640000 GCF_907165205.1 Coccinella septempunctata | reverse complement strand
AATTAGCGTATATGGACCTAAACTGAGGATCTCTAAAGCCCTGGGAAGTGAGCCCTTTATTTTACAGACCGAGACACTGGCTGTTTACGTGTGAGCTCAGGAGTGACTTAAAATGAACCTCACAGGTGCGCATATCTACATACCTATAGCCAAGCCCCACTGAGGAATCACACTGCCAGGGATCTCTGCTGACATGGGAGTGCCGTAATACCATAAAGCAAATGGCCAGAAGCAATAAAGTGATTCTACTATGGATACCAGGGCATTGTAGTTTTGAAGCCGATGAACTTGCAGGAAGAGCATCAAGGTTAACACCTACTGGACCTGAGCTTTCCTCTGAGCTTGAAAAATAGCAATATAAGGTAGCGTTCTAACAATGGTAGTTGAGAACAGAATAACCCTCTGGAGAAACACTCCCGGTGAGATGATTTCAACGACCTTTATCAGAAAACTGCAAAAAATGTCATGATCTGGTGAATAAGGGTGGAGTTCAAGTAATTCAAATCCTGAATCACGAATTTTCTGCATGACAACATGAGATTTGTGTGCAGGGGAGTTGTCCTGCAAAAACAAAACACCTTTGGATAGCTTTCCGCGTCTTTTCTCTTTAATTTTTCCCATAGAGTGGTTAGTAATATCGAATAGTAATCTCCGGTTATTGTTGTACCCATATCCAAAAAATCAATCATGAATATTCCATCGGCAATTCCAAAAAACTGAAGCAAGAACTTTTTCAGCAGATTTTTGGACACGAAACTTCTTAGGTCTTGGAGAACCAGATTGTCGCCACTCCATTGATTGTTGCTTTGTTTCTAGATCGTAGAAATGTCCCCAAGTCTCGTCCACAGTAACAATTCGGTTTAAAAAGTCTACATCGTTTTCAAATCGAGCACAGATCGAACGCGATGTTTCTACCCTTGCACGCTTTTGGTCAACATTCAAAGATCTGGGGATCCATTTTGTAGCAATTTTTCTCCAAATTGACGTAAACTATTCGATGAACGAGTTCGTATGAAATATTCAATGCTTCAGATATCCGTTTTAGCCCAATTCGACGGTCTGATAAAATCATGTCATGAACTGCATCGATATTTTCGAGGACTGACACAGAAACTGGCCTTTCCGATCGGTCATCATCTTCAATGGAAAATTTACCTCTTTTGAAGCTTTCAGTCCAATTTTTCACGGTCGCATACGAAGGACATTGATAACCAAGGGTATTAAGCATATCTTCGTAAATCTGCTTACCCCTTTAAATACAGGTAGGTACTTGATGATGGCTCGATACTCCAATTTTTCGATTTTCAAAATTTCGGTGGACATCTTTTTTCTTTTAATTTATTGCGTAGCTCTGGTTTACTTCCTTGATCTCAAACTTTACACTGACACTTCTAATGAGTTATTGCTCTTTGCTATAGTAACGCAATATTTTTTTATGCATGGAACTAGTCTAGGCTAATCAAATACTTGGAACATAAATACGTGGAATGGACATTGAAGTGCTATGAATGTATTTGTTGTGGTTTCTGTGAGAATGATGTCAGACTCAACTACCTCAATTGCGGTTGGTGACACTAAGCAACTATCTCACTCTAGTCTATAATGTTTATTTTCCATTCCTTGTATCTATGTTCCAAGATTAAATATCAATACATCCTCGTATTTTCCGGTCTGTGTGAACCGTGCGATCCCAGTAGATCTTGTTATAATTATTATTATTATATAATTAGTTAAGGTTCTCCTGAATCCCTAGTCACTGCAGCTTCTGTCAATGACTTCAACTGGCTTTCAGCATTGAAATACCACCACATTCGAGACGGTTCTTTGATGACAGTCGGGAGGCTTAAATAGTGTATTTTTACTACTCAGTCAAAGAAGACGTTTTCGATGTCATTTCATGCTTAGTTATCATAAAATTATAATTAACTTATTTATATGTTTCCATTTCCACAAGTTGCCATATTAGCGCTAAAAGAAGAAGTCGCATTGGAACAACCAGATCAATATAATTTAAAATGAATATAGAAAACCAATTATAAAAGTAATATACATTAGAAAAAAAACATTGTCATCTGGTTATTCTTCTCAGAATTAAACTGCTCCACATGAGTTAGGGATATTGACATAAATTGTAAAAAAATATAGTTAAAATATGATTGATGGAAATTCATATTATTATGATTTCAAGTTGCAAATTAATTTTAGCCTGTAGCTCTGCATCGTATACTGGTTAAGAAAAATCGAGTAAAATAACGAAATTTTATTCCCAGAGAATTCAAGCATTTTAAAACTATCAATACAATGTATGGCCTCCACGGGCATCAATAACAGCTTGACATCTTCTTTGCATACTACACACGAGGTTGTTTAACATTTCTTGAGCAATTTGGTTCCATAAACGGAGCAGAAGCTCTCTCGGATTATTTAAGGATTCTGGGGTAGGTTGATGATTATCTAATCTTCTTTGGAGCATATCCCATGCATGTTCTATGCTATTCAAATCTGGTGAGTGCGGAGGTATTGGTAAATGTGGAGTACCAAGCTCCTCGCGCGCATTCTCAAATATGGCTGCACGGTGCGGTCTAGCGTTATCGTCTAGAAATTGAAAAGTTTCACCAATAGCAGCGTGAAAATTTGGCACAACATTGTCAATGACATGCTCCCTATAGTATAAGGCGGTCATATTTCCAGGACAAATGTGTAGATCTGTGCGACCGTTGAAATATATCCCGGCCCATACCATAACACTACCCCCTCGGAATGGATGGAATTCTTGGACATAGCGTCGATTACGGGGTATGCGTAGGATTGTCCATACTCTTATTCTTCGAGAATCTGAAAATCGTCCATATCTGGATTCATCAGTGAAAAGACACTACGCCATTGATCGTTCCAATTGATATGTTGCCTTGCACATTTCAGTCTTTGACGCTTGTGCTCACGTGTTAATGGAACTCTTCTTAATGGACGCCTAGAACCTAGATTCACGTCTCTCAAACGTCGTCTGATGGTTTCGATGGAAACTTGGACCCCATCTGCATTTGGAAGAGTATTCCGTAGCATTCTACACGTAGATGTAGGGTGATGAAACGATCCTGAGCAGGTGTTGTTTTTCGTCGCCCACCAACCTGTCTCCATGAACCTATTCCAAAGTCGAGATATCACACCTTGGCTGACTTGGAGCCTTTCCGCTACAACAACCTGAGTTAGGCCACCCTGTAGCATTCCGATAGTCCTATTAGCCTCAGCGTTTGTTAATTTACGTCTTGGCATTTTCAGAAAACTCGTTTCAAATCGAAGCAGTTGATAAACTGACTTAATTTCAAGATAAGAACATTCATGGAGCATATGCAAAGAACCAAACTTCAGAAACCAGATTGACGAAATGTCTCATACTGATTTTTATTGGATCGATTCAAGTTGTTGAGTTTTAAATGATTTTACAGCGATTTTCTCGAAGATTACATACTTTTAAAAACGATTGAATACGATATCCCTAACTCTTGTGGATCAGTATATTTCAGGGTAGATATATTTCAATCAAGCCACTGATATACCTATGTGAACTTTTGATGTATCAGAACCCAAAGAGAAAAAAGGAAATGGTTCAAGAGATTTCGGGGAAAACCTTATTTTCTTGTAAATTCGATACCTGGTTAATCTCAGAAATGGAGCGGTTTGCTGAATTTCAAATGAAGAACTTATGAAAAAATCCAAGGGTTCAGTACTCTAATATGAATTACCTACCTGGAATAGACTCCTAATCAAAGGACTTCAAGATCAAAGCATATAAAAAAAGAGTAAAATTCGACGTTTGAACAGTCACTTTTTTATACTTTCTATACTCAGACCACACATTCAGCGTAGCATTCTTTTTCTACCTCAATAAAAAATATTTTCGTTTTCATCCCTTACTGACCCATTTAGTAACCACATTAAAAGCTGGACGCCACAGTATCGGGTAACTCGGGCACACAGCATTTTATATGCAAGCACTTATAGCATCGTTAGGAATAACCCCATCCCACGTTGTTTTCTTGCAACTCTATCCTTTCATTAATGTTTCATAATAGCGGGCGAGCTTTGAAAAATTCAGAACTAATGACTTTATCCCAGGTTCGCAGGCGAATGAATTATCTGGTTTGGATTGCGATTTTCGTTATCCCGAATTTATCGTTTCCTTTCATCGGAGGGGAAAATTGCGTAGAGAAAATTGAGCACTTTGTATTGGGTATTGTAGAATTGGTTGAATAATTTTTAAGTGCATTATTTTGTATTGCTTATAACAGATATTTGCATTTGTAGTCTTACATTATCAGTTGAACAATTCTCTTTATTTTTCGGAAACGTCACTTTTTTCAGAGTGCTAAAAATTAATTTTTCTACAAGCGTGCTCGTTCAACCTTTTTCCCGCACGCATTACAAGTTGCAAAGAGTCACTTTCTCAAAGAGTGCGGGAATAACGCCTGCTATTTCTTTCCCGCACGCATTTGCGTGCGGGAATGGATTAGCAGGGGTTTTTCCCGCACGCAAATATTATAGAGTAAATTAAATTCTATCATCTTTCTATGGACAGAACGTCAACGATGAGAAACCCGTAGTAACGACATGCAGAATAACGTCTGTCATTATATATGAATTAATCAAATGAGATATGATCTGTTTCGTAAAATGGATACATTTATATATTTCAAGCGCTTGTAGAAAAAATATTGTTCCTAACTCTTGCGGAAAGTGTCTTGCCCGCACTCAACTGCGGGCAAGTATCACTTTCCGCACTTGATAGGAAAATAACTATTACAACTAACTATGCCAACTACAGAAAGCTGAACAAAAAACACCAAGGAATTTACTCACAAGAATATGATATTACCACGTACAAAATCAAACAAGCTTTATGAGCTACCGCCGTGTGACCTTATGTAACCTAAAAAAAAAAAATATTTATCAAAATGATATGGCTCAACCATTCCTCAGGCAATGCAAAAAGACACTTGAGTTGATCAATTTTATAAGATCAGAACACTTTTATATTCGACACAAAATCTTGCGAAGTGAATGATCGCTAAAGAGTAAAGAGTAAAACATGAAATAGACAGACACCAATTCGATTCCTAAAAGCCTCCATACCAACAACACCGCTAGAATACAGCATGGGTAATGGCTCTACAACCGACCATTTCTTAACCAACTCTGGAATAAAATAAGGTTGCGTGTTATCGCCTTTACTGTTCAATATTATCGCCATAGCTGTCTCGATAATCGCTGACATGAGTATGCCTGCAAGAGGTATTGGAATAAGATTCAGATTTGATGGAGGCCTGTTTAACCTGAAGCGCCTCAGAGCAAAAAACCGTACAAAGTTTATCACTGAACTTCAATATGCAGACGACTGCGCACTTATCGCTAGCAGCTCAGAGGATCTACAGATAATGTTGGACACCTATAAACATATATACGAAGTTTTAGGCCTTAGACTCAATATTGAACAAAACTAAAATTTTAGTAAGTGCGCCAGAAAACCTTCAAACAGATATCAGCCTAGAGGATGAAACACTAGAACAGGTCGAGTAGTTAAAATACTTGGGAAGTTTCATAAATACTAGGGCTAACCTAGACACGAAAATACACAACCGAATCAATTCGGCATCACGGGCATACTGGAAGCTAAAGGACAGAGTGTTTCAAAATCACGACCTCAATCTGAAAACCAAGGCAGCTGTTTACAAAGCAGCGATCCTCCCAACGCTTCTTTAGGGGAGCGAAAGTTGGACGCCCTACAGGCGACATATTAAACAGCTTGAACAAACGCAACAACGTCACCTGCAACAAATAATGCACATCAGATGGTTCCACAAAGTTTCAAATGCAAAAGTCTTGCAGCGCGCGAGTTGTATAACAATTGAGACTCAAGTGACGAGGGCTAGACTCAGATCTGGTTGTAGACTATCCATGCCCAGAGTATGGAAGGATCTGTAGGTCACAGGAGGGCAAGTAGCCTTAAGAAATTATGAGTTTAATTGCACCGATAGTTTGGTTTTTGAGTCTTTTTGTAGAATTATTTTCGGTAACTAGATTCAGCAATGAATGAATGCTGAAAGAAGGCAGAGACGCCCTCAAACTCAATAGACTACGTTATCGGAACCAGACATTTGCGTGATGAATGATCCCAAAAATTTAGAGAAATTTCAGCCTTCTCGAAATAGTGTCTCGATCCATTTGCGATCATTCAATTCGCTGGTGCCCTCTCCGATAAAGTAGTATTCATTTTGAAACTTTAAGGGTGTCTGCCTTCTTTCAGCAGCCTAATTAATGTCTGCCAATCTCATGTTTGTGTGGGTATTGAATATCCAAATATTGTCATATCAAAATATAAGACTTCCTGAAATAGTTTCTCTACTTTTAAGCGATCCTACACGTCCCAAGTTTCCGCGTCCAATAAAACAGTATTTTGAAAGTTCGAAGGCGTCTGCCTCCTTCTAACAACAACGGAATTGATGTCTGCCAATTTCATATTTCACTTCCGGATATCTACGGTTTGCCGAAGTTCGTTGTCTAAGAATCGTAATTTTTCATCGATTTCAATTGTTTCTACGTCAAACTGTAGATAACTTCTTTGGTATCAAAACAAGCTTCAGAAAAGTTTTCTGAAAATGTTGCTTTCTTCTTTACACAGGCTGAAAAAAAAAATTGTTTGTAGCTACAATTTTTTAACACTCTGTGAAACAGTTCGGGAAATTTGAAGAGTTTACTTTCAGTTTATTACAAGGACCATCCTTTTCGCCATCTTTCAGTTTTTATTTTAACTGGATATCTTGATTTATTTAGAAGATACATTTATTCGAATATAAGCCTGCAAGTGGAGAAGAGGAATTGGATCGGGTGAAAAATATGTTCCAACTTTCGACAGATCGGTAGTTGTTATTATTAGGGGGAGTCCGGGAGATTTGCTCAGGTAGGAGACTTGAACCACCTCAAATATTTCAATCAAATTTTGCGCTACCGGTATTATAAATAGCAATAAAGAATGTTCACGCCTAATAACAGGGAGGCAATGAATACAATAATAAGGATAAATTCAGATGCATACCACCCGACGATATGAATATCAACAAATGTTACGATCTGAATTGAACTAGCCAATTTTCCATCGTCAAGGCCCCAAATGGAGTATGCTCCACCGAAGAAAAGCAGATGCTGACCATGGTTTTGGCCTCATTTGGCCTCATCAGTGCAATATTTCTACGGTGGAGAACGTTTGGAATTGATGTAACTTTATTCAATATTGGCATGTTCTACTGGGTACTATACATTTCTTCATAAACTTTTTAGGGTTTTCACTCCCAATCTCTGAAACAAAATCTATTAAAAATGAAATCAACGATTTGCTCCTGCAAATGCAGAATCCTCCCAGAATAAATTTCAATCGATACTATACATTTACCCAGGGATTAGGGAAAATATGGAACATAAGCGGACACCGTTTCATATTGGGTGGCACTCTGGGTGAATGTATAGTACCCAGTAGAACATGCCAATATTGAATAAAGTTCCATCAATTCCAAACGTTCTCCACCGTAGAAAAATGCTATGTTGCTCTGATGAGGCCAAATGAGGCCGAAACCATGGTCAGCATCTGCTTTTCTTCGGTAGAGAGTACTCCATTTGGGGCCTTGACGATGGCAAATTGGCTAGTTCAATTCAGATCGTAACACTTGTTGATATTCATATCGTCGGGTGGTATGCATCTGTATTTATCCTTATTATTATAAATAGCTTGCTACATATATAATTTTGGCCGCCATCAGAACAGTTCGGGAGTGAGAGGGTTGAACGTTATTTTATTGTAAGGAAGTAGGAAATTAAATAATTTTTGTGTGTTACACTGTCTGAAAAGTTTAATAGGTGAGTGGTGTTATTTAGTTTTAATACTTTCAATAAATAATATTGTTTTACAAACGATGAGCCTTTTTAATAATATTTGTAAGAGTTTCAAGAAAACACCTGTTGAAGACCAGAAGGCAGTGCGGGAGACTTGACCCATGCTATGGTCGGGAGAAATAATCAGTGATCCAAGTTTCCCGCACTGAGCTTAGATAATAGTTTGCTTCAAAAAAAAAAATTGAATAGAAGGAATAAATAAAGAAATATACAAAGGTTCAAACAGGTGGAAAACATCTCGGAAATAAGTGAGGGTGACTCTGAAATAGAAAATATGTATTTCATACGCTGATATATCTAATGATGAAAACCTTGACATAGAAAATCGTTGGTCATTGGAAATTTTTTTCTTTCAATTTTTTTCCTGATAAACAAACTTATGGTCAAGTCTCTCTCGCCCCCTGTTCAGCTCTCCTATGGGTTAGGGAGACATGAGCCAGTTTTCGGTTCCTAAGAAAAGAATTGCTGTACTCAAAATGTTCATCTCACCATCACTCTACTATTATCTATCGTTCCTATTTGGGCAGTATTTCTAGCAAAAAATTGAGTTGCTACCATTCACAGATACAACTTAAGCGGCTTCAGGGTGAAAAGTAGTTCAACTCTCCCGGACTCCCCATATACCACCTTATTTTCAGCGGAGGTGCAATATCGAACAAATTCAAAGAGTCAAAAATGAGTTTTCACTCATGAGTTGAAAACAAAAGAAGATAGGGGGATGAGGTTTTGGGTATTATCCTTCTTTTAAAAATCGAGGTTGTAAACGTTCCATCCATCTTCCCATCTTACGGTTGCAGAGCTGGCATTCAATCCCATCAAATTTTGCCCAGCCTGTACATTACAACATCTCCAAAATTCCAAATCCTCTTTCCTGTCGTTCCTTCAACATCTCTAGTTGTTCTTTACTCAAAGATACCGTTTCAATTGCCCCTTTTTATTATTCAGCCGAAGTAGCGAAGACACAATTGAACTTGTGCACTATAGCGATTTTTGCAGGGATACCTTCCTAACCGGAATACGTTGCATGCTGCTTAAACTGCGACGTATGCAGATTGGTTATTTGCATAGTCTTCTGCGGCAATCCAGCCACTTTGTCTTTCAAGACGAGGGTCCTGCAAGCATGATTCGCTCCCATTTAATTCAACAACATTTGTACCGTTCGTAATCTGGATCACATTTAGTTCCGGGTGTCGTGAATTCTTGATTTTCTCTGAACGATCAATATATTAAAGGGACGCGACGTGGAGATTTTACAGATAGTGACATCAGTGAAAATGACACCATACTCAGGCGATGCTTCCACATCTTTTCATCCAATAATTCAGTAGTTATAAATGCTCATAGGTAAGTAGATAAAACTTTTGTGTAAGGTTAGGGTAGACTCATCGAAATGGATAGGAACACAATTGGATTTTATTTCCTGAGGCGAACTCAAAATTAGCCCTCAAAAAAGGCTATAGCGGGCGGGAATTTTCCCTTGGCAAGATCTTTGAACGATATTGATAGGATTTAGGTCCAATGACTTCATAAAATCCTGAAATTTTCCGATCTCTCAGTAGATTTTTGAGAAAATGTTTGTCTCAGGAACTCGTGAACGGCTTCTTTAAAATATTGGAGTTTTGAGAACTTCTAGAAAAAAACTTCCAGAAAAACACTTCAATTTTTAACTATATTATATGCTTTCGGCACAATTGTGAAAGCTCCTAGTACTTCTAAAATGCTAAATATAATTGTCATATTACAATAAAAAAAATATTCATGAGTTTCCTAAAACATTCGATTATGATTTTCGATTTTCCCTGTTTCAATTGTCGGTTGGAATTTTATAAGAAAAAATTGATTATGTTGTGAGTCCACTGGTGTTCTAGAGATCAATCTGAATCTGCTCTCAGTAAAATGTTGGACAGGACGGACTCCCATTGGTCACAGATGACATTTATGACAAGTAGGCCTTTGGCTAGGGCGGCCAATCGTGACAAAAAATTCCTTGTACTCGAAATTGCATTCAGAGAGGAGATGGAGTTGTTTCGTAGATTCCAGAAAACCAAACAGTTCATTATTCAATAAAGAAACGCTCCAGAAAATTAATAGTGGAAAACCAAAAAATTAGATTTTCTCGTAAACAGTGTAAGATATCCGAGAGTTTGGTATGCAAATAAGAATTTTCGAATACGCGGGATCTATTCCAAGCAACTCCGTGAATCTATCACCGTTCATTCAGATTTTTATCTTCGAAATCACATTTTTCAAGAACTGAAAATTTCAATCTGCGATATCTCCTGTTATGTTTGTCTGATCCAATTGTTCTGGTCAAAAATTAGCAAGGGGTTAGACCCCCTAAAATGACCTATTTGCACTTTTGTCTGAAAACCAGGTTGTCCTACTACTGTCCTAGGATATGGAGTGCATAAAAGTTGTTTTGTAGATTTCAGAAAACCTAACAGTTTATTCTTCAATAGAGAATTGCACTCCAGAGAGCAGTTCAAAGTGAACTGGAAAATGAAAAGTGGAAAAACAAAAAATTCGATTTTGTCGTAAACAGTGTTGGATATCCGAAAGTTTGGTATGCAAATACAGGGTGTCTCAAGTTCGAGTGCCTATTAGACGTTTCTGGAGAACTAGACATATTTGAAATCTGAAAATTGGGATTATGATATTGTTCGAAGTTCTCTACAGAGCTAAAATATTTTCGAAGCACAAAAACTTCCGGTTATACAGGGAGTGAAAATAAATTCGACGAAAAAATTTTTTCTCAAGTTTTCTATTCCTGGTATGATCGAATATTCTGTTAAAACCATTGTATCAAATCGAATAGTTTTCAAAATATCCTAAAAAAACTGGAAAAAAAGTCAAATATGTTCAGTCAGTAATATGTTCATTATTCTTATTTTAAATATCCTGAGCGTAAACCGTTTTTACAACATTGAAGAGGAAGGATGTGAAAAGGTCATTCATCTTTTGGATTTCAAAAATATCATCACAGGGTGTTTCAAATTTTGTGTTGAAAATTGTGATCTTAAATTGGCCATAACTTCTGTTTTTCAAATTAGAACCCTATTTTTTTATAATTGTGTTGGATTCTGCGGTCAAAAAAAATTATAGTTTTCTCAAATGATTATGCTCCTAAATTCGATAATTTCTGAGTAATTTGAGATTTTCTGGATTTATGGTGTACGTAGAGTCAAATTGATTGCATCTAAAAAAATTCAATGAATATTCTGTCGAAACCATGGGAACACTCTGTACCCATAGAAGATAAATTATCTGTTAATAATTCACAAGTGTCAGGTGTTATTGTCACATTCACCATGTATATGAAATAGATCCAGAATTTCGTAATTAGAATAACGGTTCATTTTGTTAAATCGAGAAATGAAGATAAAATTCATTGAATTTTTCTAGATGCAATCAATTTGACTCTACGTACATCATAAATCCAGAAAATCTCAAATAACTAAGAAATTATTGAATTTAGGAGCATAATCATTTGAGAAAACTATCATTATTTTTGACCGCAGAATCCAACACGGTTATAAAAAAATAGGGTTCTAATTTGAAAAACGGAAGTTATGGCCAATTTAAGATCACAATTTTCAACACAAAATTTGAAACACCCTGTGATGATATTTTTGAAATCCAAAAGATGAATGACCTTTTCACATCCTTCCTCTTCAATGTTGTAAAAACGGTTTACGCTCAGGATATTTAAAATAAGAATAATGAACATATTACTGACTGAACATATTTGACTTTTTTTCCAGTTTTTTTAGGATATTTTGAAAACTATTCGATTTAATACAATGGTTTTAACAGAAATGTATTCACTATTGAATACTCGATCATACCAGGAATAGAAAACTTGAAAAAAAATTTTTTCGTCGAATTTATTTTCACTCCCTGTATAACCGGAAGTTTTTGGGCTTCGAAAATATTTTAGCTCTGTAGAGAACTTCGAACAATATCATAATCCCAATTTTCAGATTTCAAATATGTCTAGTTCTCCAGAAACTTCTAATATGCACTCGAACTTGAGACACCCTGTATATGTTTTCGAATACGCTGAATCCTTTCCAAGCAATTTCGTGAGCTTATCACCCATCGTTTACATTTTCATCGTTGAAATGGCATTTTTCCAAAACTGGCAAATTTTAGTTGAATCTTCGTCAAGCGAGGTCGATGAAATTTCTAGACTTATCACAATTAGAGTTGCTCTTTCAGAATGTGTATGCATTCAAATCTACGATGATTTTCCCAGGAGATACGCGTGTCAAAAGGCGATTTTCGAAAAATCCAAAAAAAATGGGGATTACTCTTTTAAAATAAGTACCAATTTCAAGTCCAACGATGACACAATAGAGAATTGTACTTTTTTTTCTAGAATTGTTTTCTTGATTTAATCTATTTGAAATTGTTAGAGATATCTTCCAACGAATTTGTTTTTGAAGCGAAAAAACCTTCTGCGGATGACAGTGCAGAGTATATTGAATTTCCAATGAATATTTAACTCCTGTCAAAAATCCCATGAAAATGCAGTGCAATTGTAGAAAGCGAAAGAGCCCTGTGATAATTGCTCACGTCATATCCATGGTAATTTCATTCTACGTCACTTTTAGATAGTAAAAGTGACAGAACACAAAACAGAACACAAATTAATGTTCTGGCAACAATATTAATGAAGTAGGTATTCAATATGCCTAGGCGAAATGGTGATGAGTACAAAGAATATACTATTAAAACTATTTGGACCGTAACCGCTAAATTACCGATGGAAAAATATTTCACTTAATACATACATCAATTTCAACCCTTTTTCTAATATTGAGTTCAAAGTAACAAGAGATGCGGAAAATGACAGGAGAAAAAAACTACAAGCAGATCCACAGAATAGAAACGAAAGTGCAGATTTTCGATGAATTCCAAAATATGGTTCGTGGTTGTGAGTAAAACACCCCTGATGGTTTACAGAGGAAGTTATTTTTTGTTTTTAATTTTGAATTAGCTTGGCGAGGTGGGAGAGGCCACAAGTGCCCAATTTCGTACTTTAAAGAAGAAGAAAATTACGATTATTTACGATCCTGTGTTAACCTCGGTGTTAACTGAGACGACGAACGTAAGGAAAAAACATGCGCTTGGTTGAAATGGCTAAAAAATAATAGAATCAATACTGATTTGTGTCAAATTCGACTGTACACAATTTCCACGATCTTTCTCTTCAAAATTCATTTATTTTCTTAATAACGATGATCAAAAACATTCGCGAACTTTAAAATTGATGCTATTCTGTCAATATTCCCAACCCATTTTGGCATTCCAATTCTCGAACAAAATGTTTGTATTTTCTGTAGGTACAAGGACCGATCCACTAATCACAAATGTATGAAATAGCTATGGAACACGATCCCATGGGGTAGAATTGCCAGCTGTACAATTATTTCGCTTCATATCTTCCCCCACATTATTTACCATTGTTTCTCGAGCGCTCTACAGGCGCAAATGGCATCAGTGTCAATAACGAGGGTTAATTTGTAATTCAGGAACATCCGAATAATTCCACAATGACGTTTTCCGGAAGCTGATAAATCTTGTTTCGGCGTTGTAGAAAACTGAACTCATGTAACAAAACGTGCAGCGATTTCGTCTGACTAAAATTTAGGGACACGAAACCCTGTGGGACAGCATTGTTGTGATTTGTGCTATCGTGAAAGGCCCTTGAAGATTTATTGTCTTTCGGTTCTGCTAGGTCTTGGGGCTACTTGTTGGACCATTAATCTTGGATGTTTCAGTTTCCTTACGCCAATGTGGTCAATTTTAGATCGCCTCTTAAGAACTCATCAATATATCGAAACGCTTGTCTTAGTTGAAGAAAACTGAGGAGTTCTGAAGACACTTAAGTTGTATCTGTGAATGGTAGCAACTCATTTTGCGTGAAGATATCATGCCCAAATATGTAACGATGGATAATAGTAGAGTGATGGTGAAATGGACATTTTGAGTACAGCAATTCTTTTTTTAGAAACCAAAAAATGGCTCATGTCTCCCTGACCCATAGGAGAGTTGAACAGGCGGCGAGAGAGACTTGACAATGTTTGTTTATCAGGAAAAACATTGAAAGAAAACAATTTCCAATGACCAACGATTGTCTATGTCAAGGTTTTTATCATCAGATGTATCAGTGTATGAAATACATATTTTCCATTTCAGAGTCACTCTCACTTATTTTCGAGATGTTTTTTTACTTTTTTGAACCTTTGCATATTTTTTATATTTATTTGTATTATTCAATTTTCTTTGTTTGAAGCAAACTTTTATCTAAGCTCAGTGCGGGAAACTTGGACCACTGATTATGTCTCCCGACCCATAGCATGGGTTAAGTCTCCTGCACTCCCTTTTAGTCTATTCAACAGATGTTATCTTGAAACTTTTACAACTATTATTAAAAAAGCTCATCGTTTGAAAAGCTACATTAATCAATGAAAGCAATAAAACTAATTAATACCACGCACCTATAAAACTTTTCAGATAGTTTAACAAGCAAAAATTATTCACTTTCTTCATTCCTAACAACAAAGTCACGTTCAACCCTCACACTCCCGAACTGTTCTGATGGCGGCAGCCATTAGTTATGCCTTGTTAGGAGTATGCAGTGAACTCCTGGGAGTATGTCACAAGCTATTTACGATATCGGTAGCGCAAAATTTGAATTGAAATATTTGAGGTGGTTCAAGTCTCCAACCTGAGCAAGTCTCCTGGACTCCTCCTACATATTTCAAACATTCACGATTTCTCTCAGTTAATGCAGTATATATTTCATTATCAATTTACCAAAAGATACATCCGGAGGTGCTTGATTTCCGATTCGGCGGAAAACTTAGGGTTCTGACAGCTCCAGAGCGGGGCTTCTGCGTCGGTCAATTAGCTGCTGTCCCAGTACCATAGAATTAGGGTACTATACGTTGCCGTCCGGAACTAGTCAGGAGCGTAGACTAGACTAAGGTCGGAGGGGGCAACGCAAAATTTTTAACAACCTTGCATTTCACATAAGTTCATATTTATATATATAAGCTGGTGAGATATAGTCCATTCAAGAATGCTTGACATCTCGGGTGGCTATGGAAAATCGAATTTAAGTTGGTAATAGCCCATAAGTTGAGATTTTGTGTTGCGAAATTCAGGTTGGTATTGTGAATAAACATTGATCTATATACCAATTATATGTAAATCTATGTACTTACCGACGGTTATTTGAATTTTGTAGAGCTGTTGATGTTCTTAATTTAATCGTACAAATTGGAAACATAGTTGTGTCAATTTTGAATGCCGATTAATATGCTGCAAATTTGAATATTTCTTATTTTCATATACTTTTCTAGGTTATATTAATATATTCTAGTTCTGTGATTGAAAGTAGAGAAATTTTTGGAAATCTTTTGTGACCAGGGTCCCGATTCTCGAATGTGTAGGAATTAGATCCTATAGGAACATGATCCCATGCTTTCAGTTCCCATAGGAAATCATAATTTGACGTGATACCTATTCTCGAATTCGATGGAATAGTTTTTCCCAAAGGATTGACAGAGTGAGGTTTGTCGATGACAGTGTCTTGTCCTTTAACGAATACACCAATGAGAAAGATGTAAATTATGTTGGTAATATGTAACATATTCTGTGGTATGTAGTTCTGAGGTTATATTATTTTGACATTGAATTCAATGAATGAAAACTTCATGACTTCAATATTGTGTTCAAAGTGTTTTGATATATTTTTATTACTACTTGTTCATAATACATAAGACAGCGAAGAAAGATGGATAGAAACGGAAATAAAAGAGATCGAAGAGTGGCCAATATCAGTAAGGAGTAGAAAAAACTTCTTATTGAAATAATGGAGGGGTCTGAGGACTTGAGAGACTTAGGTCATTGGCGAAGAAAAGGCATATACCAAATAATTATATATGTACATATATTATTAAGTCAGCATTAAGTTTTCAGATTAGTTTGTTGAAATGTTTCTTGTTGGGTTTAATTATTTATTATTCAGATTCTTGTTTTTTTTGTCACATAGCCTGTTCGTTAATTGTTGTATAATAATTTCGTTTACAATGATAATATACGCTGAATTTTCTCTACTGTTTGTTTTGTTCTCAAACATATAAAAGAATATTTCATGATAAGGGGTAAATAATCATAAAATGTGATAAAAAGAATATGACTTGATTGTGGAGTTTTGCCGACTTCGATAACTTGAAACTTTGTTTGGGTTCTTGGCAAAGGGGGCTATTTGAATCAAACAACCATTTTAAAAATACGTCTATATTTCGAAGCTATTTTGGCTTCTTCATCAGGACGCTGAAATATACCATAAAAAGAACAAATACATCAAACAGAAGGGCTGAAAAAACGTGCAGCCTCAAAGACATAAAAAAAAACAAAAATACGTCATTTGAAACTTACATTTCCATTAGTTGTGTACAAATTGACAAAGCAAGCCTCATGGAATGTAACTATCTCATTTGTTTTGGTCTCATTTTTAAAGACAGTTGGAGACCTACAGGAAGAATTAAATTTAAAAAATGTGTGCACCTTTGGTAAGTAGGTTAGGAGAAGCGCCATAGATACAGAGAGCACAGAGCACTGAGTTGACACATCACTTCTTCTTCAATTTCAAGAAGTGGTATCTAATTTAATGAGCTACTGGGGGTATCTTCTTATCTAAGACTAGGAGGTAGCTATATATATTACTTAGGCCTTGTATGTCCGTTCGCCTGTTGATAGAATTAGTGTCTTCATTGATATGGCACATTTCTAGGAAGATTCTTTTTTGATAGTTGTTGCAATAATCTAGAATCCTGGCGTTATCGAAATCGAACGAATGATCAAATTGAATTGCGTGCGACGCCAAAGCACAATTATCAGAAAGGGACCTGATGTCACTTCTATGGCTGGAGAATCGTCGTTTTAGGCATTGAGAGGTTTGCCCTATGTATGTGCTCGAACAGTTAGTGCATGAGATGGAGTAGACACAATTAGATCGATTTAGGATGGGAATGCGATCCTTTAGTCTGGAGAACAGGGCATTATTAGAGAAGATGTTATATTTCGCTAGTTTTAGGTTCTCGATACTCGAGAATATGTGGACTAATTTGTTCGTTAGTCCAGGAATACATGGCAGAGAGGCAAATTTTAGTCTCTCCAGTTCTGGGTTAACAACCATCACATCACTTAGTGATGTGATACAACAGCCGAGAATTCTCTAGAGAATTTGCTCGTAAATTCATGCGCCATGAATTATATACCGTTGCATACGTACTTTCGGTAGAATTCTCTGTTCAGTTGCATACAAAATAATCTCTGCCGTTTTCTTGCGAGAATTTTGTAGAGAATTCTCCAGAGAATTCTCGGCTGTTGCAAACGGGCTTTAAGGACATGTTGCATCCCATTTTTTGATGAGCCTGTAACATCGTTTTGACGATATGTACATATTGCGGAGATTTGTGATTGCCAAGAAAATTTTTTGTCACTTCTACAAAGGAAAACCAGGCTTCTTTTTTAAAGTCATTCAATGCTGCCAGAAACCGAACTTGTTTCAATAGTTTGTTTATTTTATAAAGTATCGTAGGGTACAGAAGTGCGAACATGGACAATTCACGCATGTCTTTTATTTTGATAACGGGAGCTAAACAAACGTAAGTACTATTATTTTTGTAATAAGGTGAGGAATACCTAACAGAAAAAATGTAAATCTCTTAGATGGGAGAACCCTTGTTAAATAGTGTAATCAGTTATTGTGACGGAGTTTGCAACGCAGCTCGTTCCATGTGTAGATGGCGACCAGCTAGGCACATTTCAAAAAATTCAATGAATGAATATGTTCCTAATCTTGAATTCCGAAAAATATTGATTCGCGAAACTGTCGAAATGAGAACATAAACGTCAAACGACCCTGTAACGTCAAATTTTCCCACTGGAAACAGCTCATTCCCATAGAAAAAACCATAGGAAGCAGTTCCTCTGAAATGTAGAGGAATATGTTCCCATACTTCAGTTCGAGAATACAGAATTTGAAAATTCCATGTGAAATGTCATTTTTTCCTATAGGATTGCATTCCTACACATTCGAGAATCGGGCCCCAGATATTAAGCTGCGCCTGGACTTTCAAGACCTACTGGGATGTCAATCATTCTTGAATGGACTATCTTAGAAAGATATTTCGTTATTTGTTACTCACAAATGTTATATCTTGGTAATTATTATTATTTATCCCACTTCGCAGAACATTTTTTTGGTCTGAAGATGTTTAGCACACAAGAAAACTAATATATGAATTACTATATATATGATTCAACAAATGAAACTTATTTATATCATTATTATACCAGGAGAATTTTCCATTCTATTTTCTGCCTGGAATCGAAAACGTTACATTGAATAATTTTTCATTGAAAGAATTCTCTACTGTGCATTACTTGCCAAAACTATACTCCATTCACTTTTATTTTAGCAGTCGGTTGGCCATGGAAATTTGACACATTTTACTCTGTATAGTAAGAAAATGTGGGGTTATGACGCTTGTCAAAACATTTTTGGGTTTTAAATTAACGCTATGTTGCCCGTTCTACGTAAAAGTTTCTGTTATTACGTATTTTATCACAATGTCGAATCTCTTCGGAAAATATGGGACGAACATAATTGAAGTTTATACAAACTGATTGAAGGCATACCAAATCCAGTTATTTGCATGGAAAATACAAGAGATCAGTATAATATCATAATATGCACTAGCTTAAGGAGAGTTAATGTTCGTTATCTTCTTTGGCTAAAGTTTGAATACGTTACATCAGTTGTAGATTTCAAAAATATTAACCCGAAGATGAAATGCATATGTTGCAGTGGTTGGGAATGGGTATCTCCCGAAGAAATTAAAAGGTAATTAAAACAATGTTAGATTCTTCAACAAAAATCATCTTGCATCAATATAAGTAAAAGGAATTAAAGGAAGTTTCAATCAAGATGAACTTCACCTTTGAACAAAAATTTCATATGAATAAACAATTAGCAGGACAACTGGCGCGTATTTTTGTCTGTTAATATTAATGCATTGATATAAAATTAATGATTAGGTATTTATTAGTACCTTAAGACATTTACAATGTATAGGACAAGTCAAATGAAAAATAGAAAAATCAATTTTCGGAAACTTATTCTACTATGACATTCATCGAAAATCCTGTAGTAAACTTTTCGCATTAATTCACTCAAACATAAAATCCTCAAATGCCACCACTTTTCTGGGTCTCCCATTAGAAGGAAATTCTTTGTCATCCTCTTCATTCACAATCTTTCTGATCGTGGAAATATTCAGCTGAAATATAAGTCGTTTAGATTCAGATGAAACATCATATAAATTCTCTTATATTGAATATGTTCGCTACCCACTGACGTATTGTGGATTTTAGAATATCAGGGTACAACTATTTGAATGAGCGGACCTGAATTCTAAATAGCACTTTCTGAAACCCTGTCTTTTTTTTCAATCACTTTCGGCATTTTCGTAATAAAAATTGATATAAGTTGTGGCAACGGTGTTATGACATTAACGACATTTCATGTGTGCCAACCTTACTCCGTTCTAGTTACAAAAACTTGAGAAAATTATTTCATGGCCAACCGACTAAAATAAATGTGAATGCAGTATATATCATATTTTTGTCAGCGTTCAATTCAAATATCAAGGCGACGATCAAGTTGCTTCTGGTTACTCACCAATAGAATTTGTCTACATCTTCGTGAGAATGATTGTTATACTTACTCAACCGTGAGTCACCCACCGATCAGTAAAATTGGTGTGAATTGATATGAGGTGTGAATGTGCAGGGTGTAGCACGTCCATTTGAGCATTTCATTCCAAAGTAATTTTCGGTGAATTAACTGAGTTTTGTCATGCCTCGTTAATAATGTAATTGGAGCAGGGCTTGAGCTCTTTCAAATGGATTTTGCAGTGCAGCAATACTGTTATTTTTCTGGAACCGTTGATTTTATAGCATCTTGTACGGAAAATTCAAGTGCACTCATCGTAAATCTTATCAGCCAACAAAATTAGGGACTGCTTTCTATATCTTTTCAGGAATTGGCTCTTGGAAAAGTCTACTTCGCGGCATCATTCAATTTCCTTGTCAAATTATAAACAATTACAAGATGAAAGTTCACCATTACCTTTACAGTTTCCCTTACACTTAAAATAGCATGTTCGTCTGGAGTTTTGTCATCATTTGACTCAATTTTATATGCAGGGTGAGTCTTTGATTGTAATTTGTAATTATACTTTAACAAAAGATTTCTGAGTTCAAAAGAAACGCTAACCGTTTTTTCCAATTCGGCTCTGTTAAAATGATATACCTACAAACGATTTCATCGAATGGAATGATTTTAGGAATACAGTTTTTCATTGATGTGATGAATCTTCTTCGAACACAAGATATGAGACAAATTGAGATGTTTTTAGTATTTCCAACAACGTGAATATATGCTCAGGATGAAGCCAAATTTTGGGAAATGATAAATGAGTGAAGTGTTTCGTTGATCCCTAAGCTATGGCCATCTATTTCACGACCTCGCTGACACAAGATTAATGGATGACCAGCAGGTATTTTCAGGATGAATCGGTTTGAAGGAGCAAGTGTTCTCGAAGTTGACAAATGCAATATAAACCTTCAATTACCTCTACGGAATGTACGAATATTATACAATTTCTTAATAAATACTTTCAACTGAAATTTTCGGGTGAATGGCACTGTGACAACAACAATTTGCAAGATTTAAAGATATAGGAATACGCTTTGGTATAAAATTACAGCGACACTGAGCATAAAAAGTGGAATTGTTTGGCATCATACCACAAGTTGGCTCTAGTTACATATATTGAGTAGTCTAATGGTGATTCAAGCCAGTGGCGGCTCGACAGGGACGGCAGAATCGTCACTGCCAACAATCTTGCATTTCGTGAAAATTGCAAGAAATTTTGGCCCAGTACCAAGGTCAAGGGGGTCCGCATCGCCAAAATAGGTAGATTTTCTATGCCATAAAACTCTTGTGTACCAAATTCAGTGATTTTTGTATGACAGGATTCTTAGATACACAGAAAATACTTTTTAATGGTGAAATTAAAGTTACTGCAACTCCGAAAGAGAGAGGCCTATTGGCAAAAATCAAAAACAAGGTCTCCTAATTTTGTCTCGTGAGCAAATTTCGAGACACCTGTATTTGGGGCTACTAACATGATTATCATTAACTTGATCCAAATTATTATACATATCGAGCTAAATTATCAAAGAATAGGTATACAGGCTGGGCAAAATTCGTTGTTCTCTGAGGGGACCTCAAGAACTATACGAGCTAAAAGAAAACGGTTGAAACATTTTCGAGCTCTTTTTAGGGGAAACAAGAATGGTGAAAACCGTAGCCTCCTACGATTCTTCGTTTTTAAGTTATTAGCAAAAAATGAGATTTTGACGATTTCGAAAAGTTCTCATAACTTTTTTGTATTTGAAGTTACAGGTCTGAATCTTAAACCTTCTACAGGCACTTTTGCACGTAGAATCCACTGAAAAGCTTCAAATATTTTTTCATTTCGAATCATTAATCGAACTTTCGTTTTTTCAAATGCAAACTTTCATTGAATTTGTTATTTTTGAATTGGAGAAGAATCTTTTGTAAGTCGATTCTACGTATAAAAGTGCCTAAGAAGGTTCAAGTTTCAGATCTATGACTTCAAAGACAAAAAAGTTATGAGAACTTTTTGAAATCGTCAAAATCTCATTTTCTACTAATAACTCAAAAACGAAGAATCGTAGAAGGCTACGGTTTTCATCCTTCTTTGTTTCTTTGAAAGAGAGCTTGGAAATGTATCATCAGTTTTCTTCCATCTCTTATACTACTGAGGGGATCTCGTGAACTACAGCAGCTAGAAGAAAACGGATGAAACATTCTCTAGCTTTGTTTTCATGACTAATCCAAATCTGAAAAGAGAACCGGCATATCACTTTTAGATTTCGAGTTATAAACAAAAATTGAGATTTGAACGATTTCAAACAGTTCTCATAACTTTTTTGTTTTTGAAGCTACAGATCTGAAACTTGAACCTTCTTAGACACGTTCATGCGTAGAATCTACTGATGAAAGACTTTTTTCCAATTCAAAAATAACAATATCAATAAAAGTTTGCATTTAAAAAAATGAAAGTTCACCTAATGATATATATAATCGATTCCCTTTTACCATGTAATGGTGTAGGGTAATGATTCGAAATGAAAAAATATTTTGAGCTCGTCACTGCATTCTACGTAAAAAAGTGCCCATAGAAGGTTCAAGTTTCAGATTTGTAACATCAAAGACAAAAAAGTTATGGGAGGCTGCGGTTTTCACTATTCTTTGTTTCTCCGAAAAAGAGCTCGGCAATGTGTCATCCGTTTTCTTCTAGCTGCTAAAATTCTCGAGATCCTCTCAGTAGACGACCAATTTTGCCCACCCTGTACAATATTTTTGGAGGACATTCGAGCAACTGATTGTATTATTGATTACATCAGGTCTGTAGTTTCTACTCTACCGTTCATTTTACGACGATTGAGTCGAACAAACTACAGTGACTCTAACGAGACAGTAACGACAATTATTGTGGTCTTGTTTTCCATCATTTTTATAAGAACATGGCAGATTTGATAACGTGATATGACGTGAGCCAATCCGCATTACGGTTTAGAGATCACAGTATTGTCATCTGTGCTTCTAAGCGACAATTTTCAATTGTCGTCACTGTCTTGTTAAAGTCACTGTAGAACAAACTAGTAATTATTTTCAAGGAACTAGATACCATTGAACGGATCACGATACGGAAAGGGGAATTTGATGGGTGATATGAAATAACGAAAATATTTACAGACTTTAAACGAAAAGTTTCACCACTAGATAAATAGGGGTGGAAAGTTCACGTGATATGTGCCTTCTTCTAGATCGATAAACCTCGAGTTCAACTCGACTGTCTTTCTCTGCTCTTCGCTTTTCAATTAAGCTATCTTGAATACAAACATTGGCTACAAAGTTCACTTCTGAAAGAAAACTGATTCGACAAAGGAACGGGTAGAATGTTGAAGCTATTGAACTTATTGGATGGAACTGGAACTGAAGCCTGAACAAAAAAGTAGAGTTTGAAAGAAAGTAATTACACTGATATCTGCCATGAGTCACGATACGGTGCTTATCCCCGAATCAATACAAATATTCTTTCTTGGCGAAAATAAAAAGGAAAATCGGAAACATTTCGAGATGGAATCGTACACTTCCTCTCGTTCAAGTTCCGTCCAGATAAATCTAGAGAAAAGTTTCAACCGCTCTTGTTCGTCTTTAAAGCGTGATCGGTGATTTTCGGTGAGCAGTTCAAACAATGACTCACGAAAAATGGCGAATTGACACGAAACTCCTATTCAATGATCTCATTTCCTCACGGAGACCGTGGTAAAACGAAGATTCCGATCAGAATTCACAGCAAGAAGCATGAAAAATTGTTATCGTTATTCCCTTTGAGTAATTAGGTCCTTGCGTTTGCATAAAAAGTGTAGCACTTTTCTACACTCGATTTGATTTACACCAGGGTGGAGGAAGTGTAGTTTATCTACACATAGTCAAAAGGAGATGTAGATAAATTACACCTCCTCTACACTGGTGTAAATTCAATCAGCAAACGAATACAAAAATCAAGTGTAGAAAAGTGCTACACTTTTTATGCAAACGAAAGGACCTATTAATATTGAATCGTTTCAATGTTGCCCTGATTTTATACCATAAATCTGAAGCCGATTATTTTCAAAATATATCAATAGATAAGAAGACATCGAAAAGCTGGAAGAAGAGACATAGGTGGACCGAGGAAAATATGGTTGGAAAGCTGGGTATCCACCTCGATAGAGACACCGTGAAGAAGAAAAGGTTACCTTAATGAGCCGTGATCTCTAAAAGACTTCTTTTAGAGTTCACTGTAAATAAGAGAGAAAGAAGAAAGAAGAAGAACAATGATGAACAGAAAAAAGATTTGTCTGAATACTCGTCAACACCTACAAACATCATTTTGAAAAAGAAACTTTTTTAGGTGACACACGTCAAAATATCAACCATACAAAACTTTCAATATGTAGACTCCATACATATTTATTTTAGCAGTCGGTTGGCCATGGAAATTTGACGCATTTCACTCTGTATAGTACGAAAATGTGGGGTTATGACGCTTGTCAAAACATTTTTGGGTTTTAAATCAACGCTGTGTTGCTCGTTCTATGTAAAAGTTTCTGTTATTACGTATTTTATCACAATGTCGAATCTCTTCGGAAAATATGTGACGAACATAATTGAAGTTTAAACAAACTGATTGAAGGCATATCAAATCCAGTTATTTGCATGGAAAATACAAGAGATCAGTAGGTATTATATAATATCATAATATGCACTAGCTTGAGGACAGTTAATGTTCGTTATCTTCTTGGCTAAAGTTTGAATACGTTACATCAGTTGTAGATTTCAAAAATATTAACCTGAAGATGAAATGCATATGATGCAGTGGTTGGGAATGGGTATCTCCTGAAGGAATTAACAGATAATTACAAGAATGTTAAATTCTTCAACAAAAATCATCTTGCATCAATATAAGTGAAAGGAATTAAAGAAAGTTTCAAGTCAAGGAGAACTTGAACTTTGAAAAAAAAATTCACATGAATAAACAATTAGCAGGACAACTGGCGAGTATTTATGGCTGTTCATTTTAATACATTGATATAATATTAATAATTAGGGGTTTATTGATACCTTAAGACGTTTACAAAGTATAGGACAAGTCAAATGAAAAATAGAAAAATCAATCTTCGGGAACTTATTTTACGATGACACTCATTGAAAATCCTGTAGTAAACGGTTCGCATTAATTCACTCAAACATAAAATTCTCAAATACCACCACTTTTTTGGGTCTCCCAATAGAAGGAAATTCTTTGTCATCCTCTTCATTCACAATCTTTCTGATTGTGGAAATATTCAGCTGAAATATAAGTCGTTTAGATTCAGATGAAACATTATATAAATTATCAATTCTCCTACATTGAATATGTTCGCTACCATCTGACGTATTGTGGATTTTAGAATATCAGGGTATAACTATTTGAATGAGTGGACCTGAATTCTAAATAGCACTTCCTGAAACCCCGTCTCTTTCAATCACTTTCGGGTTTTCGTAATAAAAATTGATATTAGTTGTGGCAACTGCGTTATTACAAACGACATTTCATGAATCCCAACCTTACTCCGTTCTAGTTACAAAAACTTGAGAAAATTATTTCATGGCCAACCGACTGCTAAAATAAATGTGAATGGAGTATAGATTCTCATACGATCCTTCATTGTGTGTGATTGTCAATAATGAAAAGCCACAAGAAATACATGAAAAAGATTGAGATGATGACTGAATTGAGTTTCCTTTAGAATTGCCTGATCGGTTTTGGACTAGAAATGAAAATTGATAGCAAATTTTGCCCGTTTTTTCTCATAATCAAGCAAATTTTGTATAAAATATTTCATTTTGTTACCTTTTTTTTCATAACTCAAGAAAACAGTAAGTTCAAAAACTTACTAATTGAATTGATCTGAATTCTTCAAAAAATTGTTTAAAGTTGTCACAATAAGTTTCATATCCCCACAAACTTTACCAGCTTCAAAAAGGGGTAAAAAGCAGAAATAGCACTACTACCACTTCACAAAATTTTTCAGTACTGTGCTCTTCTTCCACACTCTTAACCTCCCCTCCACGATACACAAAGCTTTTCAAATGACTCCAAACATATTATTAAGATAGTCTAGAATATCTAGTTGATTTTATAATGAATATGTTATTTTATAATAGAGAGCTGCATCTATTATCATGTGAATCGTTTACTAAAATAATTGTAAATGTGTCTTTATAGGCGAACCAAGTAGATAAAAATTAAATGAATGAATGAACCTCTCGGCTTCATAATCAAAATCAATTCAAATATAAATATCAACCAATGTTACCATCCAATTTGAATTAGCCACGTAACAACAGTTAGACTGCCAACGGAAAGACCAAGAGTAGATGCTGACCACGATTTTGGTCTTATTTGACTACGTCAGAGCGACACAACTCCTAACGCGATGCAAAATGACTCAGACCCCAAGTAAATGCTAGTAAATGCTTCAAATTATCAACAAGTTTACTGTTAAATGAGTTTCATGTAATTGAACAATGGAGCGATCAGATATCTGCTGCTATTTTGTTTCTGCAGCCATGGGGAGTTCCATAAGATTCCATAATCTGGCAGATGGCCCTGTTTTCTTGTTAATACCTTCAAGGAAGGAACTCCGGATCTCCTGGTGAAGGAATGCCTCGCCATTGCAAGACAACGCAAAAAATACTTTGGACGAGTAACCTGTAGAAGCGAGGAGCCATCTCAGATACTCAGAAGAGTAAGGCATAGTGTAATGCAATCCCCCTTGAATACCATCAAGTCAAATCCTTAAATGATTTTAAAAGAAACTCAACATGGTCTCGAATATAGTAATCACCATAATTAGAAGAAAACTTCACATACTAAAGTCCGATAACTGAATTATCAATTCAAAATAATTCCCGATATAAGGCCTTCAGCTTAATTTTATAGAATAAATTCATTGCATCTACAGATGGATTCAGGAACATTTGTTAACCAAATGAAAGAACATTTCCGACATGAAATATTCCGGGAGAAAACAGGCCACCACATCTATGGCAACTCCGATTCCACATAAAAATATGAAATATTTATGACTTGATCAGAAATCGTAATTCAGGCAACCATCCTGTCGGGCGAACATCGACATAACGAGTCTCTGGGGACGTTCCGTAAGAAACAAGAGAGAAATGCGGTTCTCCCTTTGTAGCTACGATAATAAAATAGATCCATTACGCCACTAGTGAAATTTTTATGCCTAACTTTGTTCTGAATGGATATTCTCAACTGTAAAAACCGGATGAGAAATTCCCTGTGGTGATGTGAAATTGACTCCTTAGAAAATCCGAACGCCCTTAAAATAAGTCAATTGCTCGTGATAAAATTCATACAAAAATTTAAGAAATACTCCTGAGCACATTGATGACTACCGAGCACTTTGACTATTACTAAGCACTGATCCTCTCGATAAAGTGCTCGAATCGCTAACCTCTAAGCGCACTGGTTTTGAAAATTGCTCAGGAGCACAAAAGTGCTTTCACAAACACTAAGCACAATGCTTTGTTCGATTGAAACCGAAAATTTGAAAATCTTTGCCGAGAAGCACTAACGAAATTAAAAGAAATATCACCTTTCTAATTATTATACTTCCAAAAGGCAAATAAATGGAAAAAATAACCCAATAGATCAACAAAACCCATTTGCACCAAACGCACTTAGTGTTAAGTGTCCCTTAAAATGAACCCTTAACTTAAATTACGTTGCACCAACTGTTAAGTGACATTTAAATGACTAAAGCTAGCCTTAAATTTAAGCGCTCCTGTAATGACCACTTAGGTATTTAAGGGCGGGATTTTAACCTAAAATAATTTGTTGAACTCATAAACTGGCTGCAGAACTGCTGTAGTTTTTCTAATAACGTCAACTACCTTCTATTTGACAATCCATTTCATTATCAATAATAATGCTAATTCACAACAAAAAGTTGTCACTCCTTGATAATAATATTATAGTTTACTTGACACTGACTGACAGGACGATGAAGTTAGGTTAATGAAATGACAACGATCATCTGCAACCGGCCAATCAATGAAAAGGCTTTATTGGACTAGAATGAAGTTGCACCAAAATAAAAAACTGAAATATCACTAGGTATGAAAACTTGAGGGCCCCTTACTTAAGATTCTGTTAAGCCGCAGTCGTGCAACTGACAATAAAATTAAGCGTCCATTAACTTTAAACTACGCTTAGTTGGGTACTCATTTTAAGGGGGATTGGTGCAAACGGGCCTAAGGTATGCATTATTATTATTGGGTTTAAATATTCCGTTTTAACAATACGTTATGAACTACGAGATTTTTACGGGACTCGAGACGAGACTAGAGACTACGAGACGAGACTTCTTGTCTTATCTGCTAGATGAGACGGGACTGGTGCTCGTTGGTCCCACTATGTGTCAGTATGTGCATAGAGAATACACGGGCTATGTGCGGAAAAAATAGCATTTTTTTTGATTGGTGTAGCAGGGGGAAAATCTGCAAGACAGACGAACACACCCTCTCCTGAGGGGGAACAAGTGTGGGGATTCTCACTCTCCTGAGCTCGAGACCCACTAAAAACCCTAAACTGCTTCTTCATAGGTTCCGAGCATTCTGCCTATTAACCAATTAACTCTTATGGTTTCTGGACTCTCACACGATCATAGTCGTGTTGATAGTTGTATGCTGCCTAAATCTTTTATAGGTTAAACGCTTCTTTGATTACTTTTTAAATCCTTAACTGATCTCTCGGTCTTCGGTGGTAGGTTCTTGACCTTCTAGCTTCTTCCTTTGGATCGTAGTTGACTAATCTTCGTAGTTCCTCATTTGGAAGTTGTTTGGCTTTGTCGAATATCCTTTCCGTTCCGCCTTTCTCTTCATAAATTCTGTAACTGGTTCCCATTCCAAGTCCTTGTAGATTTGTTTGTTCCTAAGTAAGTTCATTCTCAGTGGCCTGTATTCTCTCGATGTGGGTCTTGGCTGCGAAGCCCCATACCGCCGATCCATATGTTACTTTTATTCATCGTCAACTTGATGTTCTTATTCATATGACTTCTTCTGCCTATGAGTGGATAAAGTCTACTCATTGCGGCTTTTGTTTTATCAACTGCACATTTGATGTGGTTTTTACATATTAGTCTTCTGTCAAGCTTCACTCCTAGGTATGTTGCTTCATTTTTCCATTCAACCTCTTCTCCATCAACTTCAAGATTTTCTTCCATCCTCAATCTTCTCTTTTGCAGTAATATTGCTTGAGTCTTTCTTCCATTGATTTGGATTTTCCATTTGATGCACCATTTGAGTAATTCATCTATGGCTTCCTGCAGTCTCTGGTGTATGATCTCTGGTCGTCGATGTCTGAACGCTATTCCTGTGTCACCTGCGTACAAGGTGAGCATATTTATAGCATTTTTCGGGATATCATGAACGTATATTACGTAAAGCAGAGTCCAAGTACCGATCCTTGTGGCACTCCCGCTTCCAATTGTCTGGGTTGAGAGGTTGCTCCATCTATCTTCACATAAAAGTTTCTATTCCTCAGATAGTTCCTTATAATCTTGCAAAGCTTGGTCGAATATCCTGCTTTTTTCATCTTGTAGATTAGGCCTTCATGCCATACTGTATCAAAAGCTCTCTCGATATCCATCAGAACTAATCCTGTGGCCTGTTTGGTCTGCATGCCTTCGGTGACGTATTCAATGAGCCGTAGCAATTGGAGTTCAGTCGAATGTTCTCGTCGAAATCCAAATTGTTCGGGTGGAATTACCTTCAACATTTCTGTTTCCTCATTCAGCCTTTTAGCGATAACCCTCTCGACGATTTTTTCTAGTGCTGATAGTAGGCTGATTGGTCTATAATTTTGAGGAAATTTCCGTTCCTTTCCAGGCTTGTCGAAAACTATCATTTCTGCAGTTTTTCAGCTCTTTGGAGACAAAATAGCAGTGTGGTTACAAGAGTTCTCAAACAAAGCCATTGTGCTGTGCGTGGACACGCCTTCATAGAGAAGCTCTGGTTTCAAAAGCATTACCTGACTCAATACAGCTGTGAAAATTGTAAATTATATCAGAACAGAACCATTACAAGGACGTCTATTCCAAAAGCTTTGTGAAGAACTGGAAAGTCTTTAAAGATCTCTTCTTCTGCATATGGAGGTACGTTGGTCATCAAGGGGAAAAGTATTAACACGATTGGTGGAATAACCCAATGGAGTTACAATTCACTTGGGAAGGATAAACTGAAAGTATCGAATTTATACTAGACGGAGAATATTAGTCTCAAGCTAACACATTTGGAAGATATTTTTCTAACTTAACTGCTCTTAATTGGTATTTGCAAGGCTTAAACGAAAGAGAAATTTTGCCAGTTCACGATAAAATTCGAGCGTTCATGGAAAAGCCTTCGTTGTGAAAGAGTCTCATTATGGATGGCATGTATGATTGTTATGAAACAATCGAAACTTTTATCACAAAAATCCAAGTGCAGCCAAACGCGAATATACTGTCTGCAAATTCCACTCTTTTGGAACATGGTGGAAAAATAACTTTGATGTCTATTTCGGGAATGAAATGAAAAAGCTCGACTCTTTGAATTGGATTCGTAACATATTTCAAGTGAAGAACTCATTGAAATATCACTGAAAAATAAATTCAATCGCAAGCACTTTGATGAAGCTATGAAATTCTCTTCCTCTACAACACCTACCTCGTATTTTTTGAGGCCGGGTTTCCGACTATGACCAGCATTAAAACTGAATACCGAAATAAATTGAACAAACATACTCCCTGCGACTAGAAGTAACCACAGGGTGACAATTTAAAAACTTGCCAGGCCAATTATATCGTGACCAGGATGTTTTCAGGTACAGGTTTTCAATAGGTCAATTTTTATTCGGAGGGGGACGTATTTTGAGCAGGATTGCATAGGTTCTCCTCAACCCTAGGTGTAGAGTCTATCACCCCTAAATTCTTCATCGGGAATAGAGGGTGAACTAAACGTCAATTGAAAGACAATATGTCCCCCCACATAATACTATTGTCTTCCAATTGAGGTATAGCTCACCCACTATTCCCTATTAGGAAGTTAGAGGTGACAACCACTACATCTAAGATTGAGGAGATTTCGGCCTACAATTCTGCTAGAAACATGTCCCCCCTCCGAATTAAAATTGACCGTTACGTCATTTCCTCTAAAAATATCCTTGTCGGGACATAATTGGCCTGGCAAGTTTTCAAATTGTCAGGATCCAATAAAAATTTACAAACCACAGTATTCATGTAGAGGCTCACGTGATCTTTCAACTGAGGTATAGCTCACCCCCTATACCCTATTGAGAATTTAGGGGTTATAGCCCCTACACCTATGGTTGAGGAGATTTCGGCTTATAATTCTGCTCAAAATATGTCTCCCTACGAATAGAAATTGACCTGTTTCGGCATTTTCTCTGAAATCATCCTTGTATTTACATAACTGGACTGGCAAGTTTCCAAATTGTCACCCTGTATAGGATTGAAATCTAGGATAAATCTGTAATGCTACCAAAAGGAGACAAATATCCTACCCTTCCCATTGAATATACTAATTTCATAAGCACCATGTGAAAGAGGCAATAGGGGAAAATCAGCTGATTTGGAGGTTTGGGAAATCTCTGTTTCTTTGAAAACCGCTGCATGTCCGCTGAAAATGCCAAACGAAAGACGAATAACCGGAGCATAAGCACCTACTAATCTCAACTCGGGAAACATCGGAAATAAGAAAGCAGAGCTTCGGAAATTCGAGATTTTTGCAAAGAGAATGTAAACTCATCCAGCTTCACCTAGGGTCTGTTGTCATTTCTTATAGTTTCGGGAGGAGTTTTATAATTCCTGAGAACCTATCTCCGTTTCTGTACGAGACCAACCTGGAAAAACGCCTATTAATAGAATAAATATCATTCTCCATATCCTGTGGCACCTTGGAACATAGATACAAGGAATGGAAAATAAACATTTACAGCGGAAGTCATAGTGTTCTCATTCAAAGAGAAGAAATTCCCATAAAACTACAGAACGATAAGTCTATTATCGGCGTTAGGAAAAGTAGTAGAAAGAATTATAGTCATGAGGCTAAATGAGGAAACCGAAAATCTGAAACTAATACCACCAGATCAGTTCGGATTCAGAAGAGAGCATTCAACAGAGCAACAATTATTAAGGCTCACAGAATACATTACAGAGGGATTCCAAAATAAACAAGCTACAGGTCTTGTTTCACTAGACGTCGCCAGAACATTCGACAGAGTATGGATGAAGGATTAATGTATAAGATGAGATGTGCTGGATATTCGATCAAAATATGCAAGTTGATCCGGAATTATCTCAAAAATAGAAGATTTCACGTGAAAGTGGAAGGAGAATGCTCCACAACAATAGATATAGAGTCCACTTTTGTACAACATATACATTCATGATATTCCGAAGAATCCAAGAACCATGCCCATGTTATATGCTGACGACACAGGTATAGCAACTCGACACCGCAACCCAGAAGTAATAGAACGAGTTCTACAAGAAACGATTGACGAAACAAATGACTGGTGCATAAAGTGGAAAATCAAGGTCAATGGACAAAAGAGCCAAGCAATATTACTACAGAAGAGAAGACTGCGACCCACAACTAATCTGGAAGTTTACGGCGAAGAAATCGACTGGAAAAATGAAGCCAAATATTTAGGAATAACGCTTGACAGAGGACTTACTTGGAAAAGTCATATCAAACAAGCAATAGACAAAACGAAAGCAGCGACGAATAGACTCTAACCTCTGATAAGAAGAAGAAGCCACATGTGGAAAGAGACAAAATTGAAGATAATCAAAGCCGTTGCTAGGCTTAGATCAGTTGCCTGGGGGTTCGCGGCAAACACCCACATCAAGAGAATTCAGGCCACTGAAAACAAGCTTCTACGATGTGCAAAAGATGCACCTTGGTTTGTCAGGAATAGACAGATTTATGGGGACCTAAAATGGGAAACCATAACGAAATTCATGAAGAGAAAAGCAGAGCAATTATTCGAAACAGCGAAAAACCATCCGAATCAACTCAGGAGACTAGTGGACTACGAACCAGAAGAAGACAAAAGGAGAATGCTAATTTACCGAAGAAGACCAAGAGATCGATTAAGAAGAGATTAAAATAAGAACATGGACTTAATGAAAAATCCAATAAAGTGTTATCCAATAGAGAATAAACACTTAAATCCCAGCACGATAGTGTGCGAGAAGAAAACCGACTAAGAGATGAACGGTTTATAGGCAAATGCCCGAAACCAATATTCAAGAAGCAGTTAAGGGTTTTTAGTGGGTCTCGAGCTCAGGAAAGTGAGAATCCCCACACTTGATCACCCTCGGGAGAGGGTGGTTCGTCTGACTTGCAGATCAATCAAGTTTGACAACCACTGCTAGAGAAAGGTCTTAAAGGATGCTGAATTTCCAGGATGTCGAGGTATAGAAATACATACATGAGAAACCATATAACCTGACACAACTGCTCCCCAACTTTGTAGTCTATTCCGAACAGAATAGCTGTTTAAGACAACATTTACTCGTAATTGGTATGAGTGTTTCCGATGATCGTCAAGTTATCCAGCAAATCAAGCGTTCATCTCGAGTCGCTTCTACGGAAGTTCAAATTGGAAGATGTTATCTTTCGGTTAGAAACATACAAGGAAGACGGCGAGGAACTCTGTTACAATAACAGAACGTTGTGTTTATATCAGATCCATACTGCAGGTGTTGAGATGTATGTTATTGAACAGAGTTCGCCGACCCTGATAATCAGGATACCGAATATCTATGTAGCGTTTCGCAATATTTAAGGTTGGGACGTAGCTGGTAGCGGAAAGGACTATGGAACCTGCAAGTACTTAAATAAACTAATAACTAAATTTATGCCTTTTTCAGCTCATCGATCAACCGAATTATGACATTATATCACTGTTCAAAATCGGGGGTGTTATAATTTGTAAAAAAAACAGTAATGGACTGTATGACAAAATAATTGAGTTGGAGATGGTATAAAAACATTTATTGTATATCGTTCACAATCATCAAATGAGTGACTTGCATGAAGCTAATTCATAATGAAAAACAAATATTAACCTCACCTATAGACTCAGAGAGACATTATTCAACTTAAAGAAGAGAATTTAGAGCAGTTCAAATGAGAAGTCACTTGAGGTCAGACTTAGACTTTGAGAAGTTCAATAAATCCAAAATTAACACAGCGTTTAGTGAAAATTGATTGCGAGATCCTCTTAATTCCATCAGAAAAACAGAAGGTTAGAATGATGAATTCTAATGACAAGAACGAGTTGTAACAGTGAAATAGGCCAAGAGTTGAAACTATATTGTCTAAGTCTGATCATCAAGGAGAGATAAAAACATTAAATGTGGGTTGACCAATAATTATGATTTGAATATGAGCAGTGCATGAATCGTAAAAGTTAAATGGGAAAAGCAGAATATATCAATCTAAGAAGTGCTAAAATGTTGAAATGAAATGAGAAGATCAAAGTTAATTAATAAAATGAGAGAAAAATCATAATTAATCTGCGACGAGCAAGAATAGTATAATTAATATACATAACGCTAGTCTTGAAGAGTGCTAAAATTTATCAATGAAAATGCATTTACAGAGAGGGACTGCTTAAAACTAAGAACGATTAGTACGCCCATCAGAAAAACAGATGTTACAATTGATAAATTATGAGAGGTACAAATCGAGAGTACTAATGAGGGAAACCACTAATCGTTGGTTTCGAGAAGTGCAAGAGGCTGGGAACTAATATGTATAACGAGCACTATAAATGAATATGAAAAGTATCGATGAGAGTTCAAATTACAATGAGTAGATCAATTGAGTGTGCACGATTACCAGAGCAGGCCTTCCAGGGTGGAGCCAAGGACAAGAGACTATCAACCAATATTATGGTTTACCATTGATCGTTAAACCATATGTAAATGAGCATGTAACAGAGTTGGCTGAGAAATAGGGATTCGCCATAACGATATCATGGCAACTTTCAACTTCTGCCCTGCTCTGTCTTTGTAAGTAACAGGTTGATGCCAACCATCTCTCGTAATATCCAGTCAGCTACATTTGGAAGATGTGATATTTTGTACGTGATTTCCAAATTCGTACAACCCGCGAAATATAAAAACGCTGCGATACAGAAAACAACATTTTATTTATTCCTCTTTATTTCATACTTATTGAAGCAAAATATATATATTTCCTCAGAAAGGCAAAAAGAATACCGACCACAAGTTCCTATTTTATATAGCGTGATATTGAGCGATCCAGCTATTTTCATCTGGTGTGCACCTATTCCACTCGAAACACTGAATGATTTATTACAGCGAAGAATACATTGGATTATCAGGAGTTCGGAACTTTTTTCGCGTGTCATTAGAGGCAAAAACTTTTCGGGTCTCACCCTTTTCGTTTCATTCTCGCCATTGTTCTTCTGTGTCAGTTCTGGGGCGAATGAGTAATTGAGAAAAATCAGAAATTAATTTATAACCTAATCTCCGCGTTTTGTTATCGCGCCAGCTAATCTTTTAAACCAATCCTGAAGGCGTGACAGACAATGCGCCGACCGTAGAGTAACCTGTAATTTGTCAGATCATGCCACGCCATCTGTGTTAGTTCCGATACTGGTTGAACCGTGTTTATTTTTACCCTCTATTTACTTTCTAAATGATTTTCCATCGCACCAATATTCGCGGGCCATCACGTTGAGTAACGAGCGTCTTTTGTACCTCAAATTGAACTTTTAATGAATTCCTAATTGAAATTTTCAATTGATCAATATTTTTCCATGGAAAGCATATGCATTTTTTATGGCGAATAACAAAGGAATCCTTTCAGGAGAATTAATGAGATCAGAATTATTGTGATCGATACTGAGGAAATAACATTTTTACGACACATCGCAGTATAAGTGCTATCCCGTCTATGAATAATGGACGATGCATTATTTTGGTCTAATGTGATTGGAGATATCATTTGAGTATCCATTATTCTTCCGATCGCGTTCCTCATTCATTTTTCAAAGTATGATCGTGTGTATAGGGACTATTTATGAAATAATGACAATAAGGTCGAAAGCATTACAGAATACGTATTCAATTATGTTCCAGATGAAATTCATGATATTGATGACGGAAAACCATAGACAAAGGGAATGGACTGAGCATTTCCTAATCTGCTGTACAGTAAAAATTACAAAAAAATGTGAAAGATTTAGCCTAAGGTGTGGCCGGTAGTTGTCTCTTTCTAGAATTTCGATTGGTTCACACACACACACACGTCTATGTCTACAGAAAGGAGACAGGTAATGGCCATTTCGTACCTTTCTCTCTCTCTATAGCGTATGCATGATGCGGGTATTGCTAATGGAAATTAATTCTATCAGCAACTTATTCAAGAAAACGCCAAATTCAATGAAAAAGTGTTGCTCCAGTACTTCATTTACTTCTGCTTTAACTTCTACACCAACTTCTCCTTCTTTTTCTACTTCTACTGCTTCTTCAACTAAGTAGGGGAAGTAAGTACAAAATGACACTGTGTTCTGTTTTTTCAGCATATTGATTTATTTAACACAATTTCAATCAGTTTAAGTGGTTTTTAGTTTTTACTCATTTTGATTCATTGACTATCAGTAACAAAGTCTTTTGATTAAGGAGCTGTAAAAAAATATACGGGGTGTATTTGAAGGTGGGTTTTTTTTCATCAGAAGGTAGAACTGGTAGGCCAAAATGAAGCATTTCACCAAAAATCACCTATACAAATTTTGAAAATGACAAAGTTGAAAAAAAAATCGGAAATGATTACTGAAATAGATCCTAATACAACCCTAGACAGTTTGTTAGTTGAATTATCGCAAATCATTAGGAAAAAACTCATCTCCTGATTCGACCATCTGGTTTCGTTTAGGATATTGGATAGTTCGATATTTACGAGGTAATGAAAATGGAAACTTAGGATTGACAATTATTCTCAATATTTTTCAGTAACTTACACGATTTTATGAAAAGGCTTATTTCGATACGAACTGACAGAAGAAACTTAGGACACAAGTGTAAAAAACTAAATAATACTTCAAAATATCACCAGTAAAATTCGTTTAAATTATTCACGAATTTTTTCACATCACAATCTTCTTGTTCGAACATTCCAACAATTGTCGTAAAAATGGGATGAAATGGTGAAACATCATAGCACTTTTGCAACATAACTAACATAAGCACATTCAATAAACGACTTTTGGAGATCAGCACATGAAGCATGAGTCCAAAAGAGAACGAATGGTACATCGCAACCAACCCTCACCGGGCTAAGAACGTGAAAACATATCTTCTTCTTCTACTTTACGAAAGCTTGCTAGCTTGTTTCACCCATTTTCCTCCTCTCGTTCTTGAGATATTGAGGTCCAGCTGTCCTTCCACCTTTTTGGGGGTCTCCCTACAGGTCTTTTGGATGCTGGTCTTCCGTTTCTCGCGATTTTCGCTATTCTGTCGCTTGACATACGTGAGACATGTTCATTCCAGAACCTTCTTCTCGCGCGGGTCCATCTAACTACGTCCTCCGTCTGGCATTCTTTTCTGATCTCGTCGCTTCTTCTCTGGTCTCTCAATGTGTTCCCTGTGATTGCCCTCAAAACTCGCATCTCGTTTGTTCGTGCCATTCTTTTAGTTTCAGCTGTTTCTGCTCTTGTTTCCGCCGCGTATGTCATTATGGGTCTGACACATGCTTTGTAAATTCTCACTTTACTGGTTGTTGTCATGCAATTGTTCTTCCAGATGATATTCCTTAGGGCCCCCGATATTCTGGCTGCCTTATTCATCTGATGTCTTACACTATCTTTTAAGCTTCCATATGGCGATATCGTTACGCCCAGATAGTTAAAGGAGAATACTTGTTCGATGATTTTGTTATTTATCTCCAGCTTACATCGGCGGGGTTCCCTGGCGATCACCATGCTCTTAGTTTTAGGGATTGATATTACCATATTGAGTTCTAGAGCCTCCCTGTAAAATGCCTGTATTAACCATTGCAGCCCGTCTTCACTATCTGCAAATAGTACTGCGTCATCTGCATAACACAAGATCTTCAATAGTTCGTTCCCCATTCTGTATCCTTGGTTCACCCTTCGTACTTTGTGTATTATCCTGTCCATTATCAGATTAAATAACAGTGGACTAAGACTATCTCCCTGTCTCACTCCTAGGTTGATCTTTACTTTATCGGTTGTGGTTGCTCTTGTCTTGACTGTGGTAGTGTTGCCTGTGTTTAGTTGTTTTATCGTCTCTACAATGTTTGGATGTATTCCTTTGTGCTTCAGTTCGTCCACAACATCCGTCAGTTGTATTCTGTCGAATGCCTTACTCAAGTCTATGAAGCACAAGTACGCAGGTTTGTCATATTCAATGGATTTCTCTATTACTTGTCTAACAACGAATACAGCGTCGACCGTGGAACGATTTTTGCGGAAGCCCTGTTGTTCTTCACATAGCTTGGTGTGTTGCAATATGTGTTGTCCCAGTATGCGAGTGAACAGTTTCATGGAGGTGTTCAACAATGATATTCCTCTGTAGTTTGCTGGATCTGATGTTTTTCCCTTTTTGAATAAAGGTATTGTTATGCTCTCTTTCCATTCGTCTGGTATTACTGCGCTCCCTAGAATCTTATTGAATAGTTTGGTGAGCTGTTCAGCCAATCTTACTCCTCCTTGTTTCAACAGTTCATTAGGAATGTTGTCTGGACCGGGAGCTTTTCCGTTTTTGAGATGTTTCATCTCGTCCATCACTTCTTCTGTTGTAACCCGCTTGTCCTCTTCCAAGCTTATTGCATATTCTCGCCGCAGTTTTTGTCTCCTTTCTAGTGGCTGGTCATTATCCTGGGAGTGCAGATTTGTGAAGTACTCTTTCCATTTATCCGCGGTGATGTTATGTATTTGCACTGTCTCATTTACCTCTTTTTTCGCGGCTCTGAGCATCTTCCATATGCGTTTTTGAGTTCCATATAGGTCATTTTCCATCTCTCGACTAAAGTTCTCCCAGTGTTCTTTCTTTATCTCTCTAATTCTTTTATTGACTCTGTTCCTAATTTCAGTATACTTTAGAAAGTTTCTCGGCGTCTTGTTATTTATGTAGGTTAGATGTGCCTCCTTCTTTTCTTGTGCCAGATCTTTTACTTCCGATGTGAACCAGGGCTTCTCTCTCCGCTGATGTGAGGTTGCCTTGATTGTTCTCTTCCCCAGCGCTTCTTCGGCTGCTTCATTTATGTTCTTTAGGAGTATTTTCCACGCCTCGTTCACCGTATGTTGGTCACCGATTGTTGTTTCCTCTATTTTGTTTGTCAAACGTCTCCTATATAAGTCGAGTATGCTCTCTGTTTTTAGGGACTCGATGTTGAACTTTGTTACTGGATCGTGTTGTTTGTCCGCTTTTGTTGGTCTTCTCATTCCAGATATCACACCTAGCACCAAATTGTGGTCAGACCCTATGTTTGCCGATGTTAATGATCTAATATCTAACACTTGTTCTGGTACAATTGCTCTATTCGTAAGGATGTAGTCTATTGTAGAAGTTACACCCCTGCTCCCACGGAAAGTAATCTTATGTTGAGGTTTGTGACGAAAGTATGTGTTGTTGATTCTTAGCTCGTTGTAGGTGCAGAATTCGATGAGCATCTCTCCCCGGTCATTTATGATTTCTTCGTTGAATACGTTCTTAATTCCTGGAATTACCTCGTTACCCACTCTCCCGTTCATATCTCCCATGATAATAATTTGGTCTTGCTTGGGTATCTTGTCAACTGTTAATTGCAATTGCTCATAGAAGTCGAGGGCCTCCTGTGTTGGCCTTCCAGTATCCGGTGCATAAACTGATATTATGTGTGTGAAGTGGTTTTCCAGTTTCAGACTGATTTTTAGTATTCGATCGCTCCGATATTCGATGTCACTGATGATGTTCTGATATTTGTAATCTATGAGTACTCCCACTCCCGACGTCGCTCTAGTTTCTTTTGGCCTCCCGGAGTATATCAAGATGTAGTCGCCATACTGTTCGGTTCCTTTCCCTCTCTTCTTCGTCTCGGAGATTGCGCAGATGTCTATTTTCTTGTTTCGCAGTTCTAGAATGATTTCCTGGTCTCTTCCACTAAAAGATCTTACGTTCCAGCATCCTATCCTCAGTTGTGTCCTCTTCCTCTTCCTTCTCATCTTCGTGTTACCTCTCGTGTTCCCTACTCTCGCTTGGTCCGTCATCAGTAAATCCGTCGTGTTCCGAGGCTCGGTTTGGGTTCTGTGAGCAGTGTTTCTTTTGATTACGTAGGGTAGGTCGCTAGCCTCACCCTACAACCCTCCTCCTTTATCCGGGCTTGGGACCGGCAGTGGCAGCTATTGGGCTACTCAATCCACCCAACACCCACCACAGGCGGAGTTTGAAAACATATCATTGCAATAAATTCAAGCTCAGTCACTATCCTCGTCTTCTGTAACGCATAAGAAATCTTCGCTTCTTGAGCTATCATCCATCTGAGCAGTTGTACGGTGCCTTGATAGTCTCCATCTCTTTTCTGACGATGGAGTTTTGTTGGTAGCATTAATATTTCGTTCATCATCATAAGAAATTTTTCTTTAACTTGTCTCTTCTTCTCTGCCCGTGGATCCTTTGGTCTGTTTTAAAAAATAATTTCTTTCATGTTTGGAGAAGAAATTAGAAGCCCACCTTTGCCTGGTTTCAATTCTCTTTTTCCTCGAATGAACTGGCTCTGTGGTGCTGGCGACATAGTAGCAAATGGATATGTCAGGTCTCACATCGTCATCGTGGTGCTCCAGCCAAGAACTGCATCAGAATCCTGTACACTTGTTTCTATATTCAGGTGCATTACATCAAAAAGCACAATTCCGATTATATCAGCATTGGTGGTGGTTGTGTTTTGTGAGGAATTTACTTTATAGTTGTTTGTTGCAGTTGGATGTAAAATAAATTCAGCATCGTTAATCGCATCTTTTTGGATTGAAGAAGTGTTGAGATATTCAGTTGATGTGAAATATGAGCTGAGAATAAGTTCAGATCGGATGTTTGTAATATCTTCAACGTAATTTTTGTTGTTCATGCAGGTTCAAACATGTAGTCTGGAAAAATATCAGGATTGATGGACCAAATGCCTGTCTTTTTGAAGCCATTACCGGCATTCTGAACAGTTGCAGTTGTAAATGGGTCGCGTTTCTAACTCCTGCTCACTTTCAGTTGAAAATTTTTTTTTTTAATAAGTATTCCTGAATCTTTAGAGTTATACTCAAAGTTTTTGTTCATATTGAGGACATGTCTTCTAAGCATCGCCAGAGGAATACCAAATGCTTTCCAATTTCTTGCTCCCATGCTTAAATAGCCTTACTCATAGATTCTTCGTTCCAAGACAGATTAGTTTTTCTTTCGTAGTTTCACGGCATACTTATACCCTAAAAAAATGATAAAAATTTATTAACAGAAACTCTACATACAAAATGACATTGCCATGTTGTCCATTGTATATAGGTATGAATGTCATATACATAAATCTAAACAAAAAACAATAAAAAAATCATAATTTCATAAAACATCCAATAAGTGCAAGAAATAACTGGAATCCATAATTACAAAAAAAAACAACAAAAAGCTCGAAAGAAAACGGAAGAAAATCACTGTAAAATAAATTTTTGTAGGTACGAAACACGTTCGAACTGATTACTGTGGCGCGACTTTGGCAAAATGCCGCTCAACATTTCACAGTATTTTGTAAATATGGCTGCCTTCACGTGGTACAGTTGTTGGGAAGTCGCTAAGCACACCAATTCTGAAATAAGGTTGGAATAGGTCATTTTGTCTATATATGTCATTTTGTACTTCTATTGATATGACTAGAGACAAAAAAATAATCCCAGTTTTTTTATAGATCACCAAGCTTCTTGAGAAACTAAACAACTTTTTTTTGTTTTTATAATTGTTGATTTCGATTTTCGTTTAAAATCACTTATTGTTGGTATGTAAAATTTTCGGTTTCTGTTATTTTCACGCGTTCACATTTTTCCGGTGAAATTTTTCCACCAGAATAATGAAATGGCATTTTGCCTTGAGGTTACTCCCGAGGGAATCTCGCATCTAATCATAAAAAAAATTCAATTAGTTTGTTGCTTTGCTCCGGCAAGAAGTGACATGTTCATATCCCTCCAATAATGAAGTCCTGATTTTCCGTAGATTTCGTCTTCATTTTCAACGACGCATCCGGTTGCTGCTTCAGTTCTTCCATCCCGTCCACCTGACAAGAATTCAATTACCGTTCGAAAGAAAATTATCTTCTTTTTCCGTCCGTCCCCAGTTTGGCACGCATAATTTTTATTTCGCGAGATCCAACTAGAGCAGAAAGCGTCAGTCAGATATTACCGAAGAAAGTGGCTACAGAATGAAAATATCATTTTTGCTTTGGCTTCAAACGTTGTCTGAAAATTCAAATTTTGTTGTTTTGGGCGTTGCTCACACTAAATTTTCTTTTTTTTCTCTTTTTATTGAGTTTATAGGTCTCACCTCTACTTTTCATGTATATCAATAAATAAATGAATAAATAAAAAAATTATACTTTATATATTTGAATTTCATTTTTAAAACACTATGATGATTACATTTTCTACATATTCAAACAGATCAAGAATATAAATACCATATGTAGTTGTTTTTATTGAAGGTTTTCAAGTGATTGAATTTGATTTTTGTTTTCAATCTTACCAAAAACTGTGCTCGAACTTCGTTTTCCATAATATCGATTTTGTAATAAGCAAAATAAAAGAAAAAAGAAATATGAGAAAATTCTGGAAAAGATATTTCTTGTGACCTAGTCAGAATATGTTGGAATTACCATGGAGAATATTTTATCAAAACCTGTTCATGCTATATCCCAGTTTGGAGTGAAAAAACGTGTGCGAAAATTATAAATATTAAAATGTTCATCATCTGTGAAGAGAACTGTATCCCAATCGGCCTCTTCCCAATGGATATGCTCTCTCGCAAAATCCAAACGCGCCCTCGATGGGCTGGGGTAAGAGCTGGGCCTCTTGCCGCGACACGAGGCCTTAAATCATATTCTCTGAGGCGATTTCTTATTGTCTGAATACTAATTTGTACCTCATGAGTTTGCTCAAGCTGAATTTGAAGAAGGCGAGCGGTTGAAAACCGTTGTCTCAACGAAGAAACTCTCAAGTAACATTCTTGAATGGCAGTTGTTTACCGTGGTCTACCCTGTCCTGGTCTTCGGACATTCATACCTGTCTCCCTGAATCGCTGCAACATTCTGGACACACTTGTATCGGAAACTCCAAACCTTTCTGCAATTCTTGTGTATGTCCACCCTTCTTCTCGCAAAACTACCGCTTGGGCACATTCCCCTTGGGTCAAATTGCGTGTTTGCGTTGCATAGCGATCGAGTGTAGAAAATCAAACGAAAGAAAAACTATTGATCACTAGAATTGATCGAAAACAACTGATTTTAGAATGGATCCAATACATTCAAAATCTGATAATATCATCTTTTTTTTATTCCTGCTGGGAAAAAACATCTGTATTGAAGAAAACCGTTGAAAGTGGATAACATATGCATGTATAATTCTGATAAAAATAATTATCATTGAGAACACCTCCAGTTGTAGAATAAATTTGAGATTTCCATAATGTGCGTTAATTTGTTTGCGCAGTGTATTTGAGGTGGTTCAAGTCTCCTACCTGAGCAAGTCTTCCGGACGCCTCCTATAGTATGTTGGCCCCATTAGGAGAATTCGGTTGATTATTTAGACAATATAAATAATCAAATAATCAGCAGGGTTTTCACAACATCGTATAGAGAGACAGATTGTCTCTGAACGAAGGCCTAAGTGATTTCATGCGGAGCACTCGATACATCCCTCTCAACCTGTATCGAGTGATTTCGAATGAGTAAGCAGTCAGTCAATTCAAAGGGTTGAAATCAAATAATTCATTACGAAATACAACTAGCCGGTAAATCATAAACGATAATAGCGGCTTTCATTACGATGCAGCATCAAAGCCTTCAGTCTCCTTGCTGTTCCAGGGATGTCAACCCTCATCTTGTAATCCTCCGGCGATGGTATTGCTTCTTGAATTATTCCAACAATCATCCCAAAGCAACACGATGGAGCAGTTCGAATTACGTCATTCCGTGCCACTTGGACAGACATGACAGGAAATAAATTGATACTTGTTTATATATATCTATATATATTCGAATCTTCATACCATATGAAGCGTCAAGTAGGCTTCACACCTGGAGCACAATTCATCACCGGATTGGGAAAGCCGACCGTCGGTATCGGCGCCTCCAAGACAGCCAAGAAATATGTCACAGTCATATTTCCGTCAAGTCCCGATGATTTTCCGCAGACAGCGCATGCGCCCGCTGTGCACATTCACCTGTCCGTTATCATGTGCTTTCAGTACTTTCAGAATTCGCAGATTCTCAGCAGGCGACTGCTTGTATAGGCAACTCTGGAAAACTCAACCGGATCCCTTTGCGCGTGAATTTTTCCGGATTTTCCGCGATAGTTTGGCGGTCTCGGAGCGTCAGGCGGGCTTATACCGTTCGGTTGGAACTTTCAGATCTTGTTTCACGAGGTATAGCGGTTACCTAAGTTAGAGCAGTTTGAGTTCGGTAAGTGAGGGATGTTTAATGCTGTTCCTTTCGCGAATGTGAAATAAGGAAAGTTAGATTATAATCCCTTTTGAGTAATCTTCTTACGGAGTGTTTCGATAAGGTTTCATAAAGTGCATACGTCGGTTATGAATGTTGATTAATTCGTAAACTTTTTGAAGGTTGGTCATATATTCTCTCCTTGTTATTTTCAGGTACTCGTATAACATTGAAGAAAATTAGGATAATTATTGATTTTGAAATAAGAATCAATTATATTAATACATTTTGTATTCACATTATTCGTTTCAAAAATCCCCTTCGGACAATTAAAATATTTATGCTGTCCAAAGATGAAGTGCAAAAATTATATATAATCTTTGGTGAAGTGCATTGCAGGATCTCAAAACCATTAATTACTTTTCAAAACAACTGAGTAGATGTGTAGCTACTTTATATTGGAGAGGCTAACTTTTTTGCCTGGAAGTGAAGCGCTCACAATTATTATACTTTATTAGGAACAGCTTTATGTCAGTTTGATCATTCTTTATGTGAAGGTAAATGTACCATGTTGCTGGAATGCAACAATGTTCTTCGGATCGAAAAAATTTCTGGTTTGCGGAAGAATTAATTTGAATAGATGCGACAACACATGAATGAAGTAAATGTCAAATTGGGAATTGAATTTTGGGTCAACCGCTTGTTAGGAACTCAAATATGGAACAGTTTTATCACATTGTAAAGTAGTACATTGCGGTTTCTTCGCATCTTTTTACTTCTGCAAATTTTCTTCCATTTTGCTCATTTTGTCTTTTCTTTTTTTTTTTCAATCTGAAAAGTGTATTATGGAATAATTAATTGTCTATAAAATTTATACTGCTGCTGGAGATCGATAAAATCTTAAACTGAATTATAATTTTAATACAACAAGTTTCGAGCTAGCTCAGAAAATTTCTCTGTGAATATTTTTTCGACTACCAATGTGACTCATGAAGCTGCAGACGTTGAAAAATTCTCTATAATTATTGTTTGTTAATAGGCTATATATGTGATCGTCACTAGTGTCATTCTTCCTCACAATTACCATTAGTAGATATCATAACAATATATTGTTGTACTTCGTAATATAATAAGAAAAACCTCCTCAAAGTGAAGAAATATTTCATCTAAATTATAAATCTAAATCATGCGACATAATATGGTGTATCTCTAGCACAGCATAGAACTAGCTTTTTCCTCGTCTTTTGATTGAAGAGGGGTGCAAGTATATCTTATTCAAGAGCACTGTATCTTAAATTTCCTCCAGATTTTGATATCCCGACAAAAGTGAGCTATTGTCACAAACCATCGTATGTCTAGTTCTCGGAAAAAAACTGTGCCAAAGATGAAAAGTGGAACTTTTGACATAGAATATCTAACAATTAATAAATCGCGTATGCATTTCGAAAATATTATTCCTCAAGGGTTGTTCAATATCAGGGTGATCTGTCATCCATTAAATATTTTAGTTTTTTGATCTACATCAGGAATGAATCGGAAAATAGCAAGTTGATCAATTTTAAATCAACGAGTTGTAAGTTCTCTCATAGGAACTGAGGATTCTATTTAGACTAGATAGACTGACCCAATCCTGATCGACATTAATTAATTTTTTTTTATACATGGTGGTTTGAAAATAGGGGTACGTTAACCCCTTGTTATCAACTTTGGATAGAAAAGAACATTTTTTGATCTTCATATTATTATACTGTGTACACAAGGTGGGTGAAAAGATGTACTCATAGTCTTTTAGATAAAATGCCATATTTCTTCATAATGCACTCTCCATTTTGAGAAAACATGGTTTATTTTTTTGAATTTTTGATATTACGTACGTTCTGAGCTCGTTTTTAGGCTTCCTATTTTCTTAGGTTCGAAATATATTTTTTAGCCTTATGCTTCATCTGAGAAAGAAAGGGGCTTTTATCTTACCGATATATAAAAAGGGTGTAGGTAATAAAAATAAGAAGATGGTTCGAAATAATGCAATGTAAATGAGAAAATCTTATGCAAGTTTCTGAATTTGTATAGGAAACAAACCACTCCCTTATACTTATATGTTTAGTAAGGGCAGATATGAAAGCCCCTTTTCTTTATTTGAGGTAGAGTGAGTCCTTTCATGAAGAGTTACTAGATGGTGAATGCGCCAGTATCCTTTAACAGCAAGAGTTGATTACCTGAATAATTCGAAAATCGATATTGCCTGATGATGCAAATTGCTATCCAACTTGTTTATCACTCAAAATTAAATGATACCTACCGAATAAAAGAACACTAGTAATATTGTTCACATGAAAGTCAGAATGTGAAGGAATTCATTCATTCATTGACCAAATTTCACCGGTAGACGTTTCAGTAATAAACACATTAGTTTTAGATTATGTTTCGATATCAATAGAGAGAAAAAAGAAACATGACATTAGGTATTTTTTCACCAATTCTACCGTAATACATGAATAATATACTGACTAAACTGATCGATGCTAGCATATGATAAAATCTCATGATGAGTTTAATATATGAAAGCTATTGACCGTCAATTTACACCCACCATATGGTGCTGAACTGCTGAACGCTAACAAATTGTTAATCATTTATTGTCAGGTGTGATAAAAAAGTATTACGTGAGGGATTTCAATGCCATCAGGAATATGCTCTCAGAATAGAAGGCTCTAGATTCACGTCAAGTTCTTAATGTTGTGTCTGCTTATTTTCAGTTTCTCTGGTAGGAGAGTATGATGGGTATGATTGATGCTCATATGAATTGAAAATAATATAGATTTTGCAGAGAAAAATCACAGACCATGGTGCATGAGAATTGAAAATTACAATTATTGTTGCATATCGTATCTCTGAAAAACTAGAAAAAAGGGCTAGAGAAGGTGAAAAATAAGATTTTTCTTTCTATGAGATGTTGCCTGGAAAAAAACATTCAGGTTCCTTCAATATTATCAGGTGTTGAAAGCAATCGTATCTTGGGGAATAGGCAAACTTCTGTATGGAAGACCATTGATAGAGCAGAAATTAAATGAGAAAAATTCACATCTGAATGGAAACTTTTCAGTGGTGAAAAGTAAAAAAAAACGGTCTAAAGACTCCTACTTTCATTTAGCTCCGAGTTTTTATTGTACAGCCTTCTTCAACATGTTTCGGCCTACGGCCAACTTCAGAAAACAGGCATGTAACAATGGAGGAGCAAAACTTTTTGCGATCTATATGTAAGTCCCAAGAGATGTAATGGTAAATTATCTAAATACACTGTGGGCTCTTTCCTTATTTCTCGAACAAAAATTGAAAATTAATTAAATTAATTAAAGGATATGGTGTAAAAGAATAGAAAATAATATTTATCCACGAACCATTCATAAAATTAATCTGTTTCCTTAAGCATTATAACATTCATGAATCATTAATGAGTAACGATCCATTATTCACTGATTGTGCATCAAACATTAATTAATTACTTGTGATTTATATCAGCCATTATTCACTGGTCCACACACAAGACATAGGAACATAGAGATATTGAAATATCAGAAGTTGCCGTAGCGTTGTTGGAGATGAACGCGACTTCGTTTCTTTTGGCAAAAGTCATCCAAGTGAAAGATGAAAGAAGACCATCATAATATGCTCTTTGATTAATAAACTATTTTCAGACGTCGGCAAGAACATGAATAAAATATCCTTATTTTTCGATCGACGGCAATATTAAATGTTGCTTGAACAAAGGAATTCGATTCGATTATGCTATATTTCAAATTGACGATGAAATGAATATTTGAAATCAAGTCCCATGAGTAAATATAAATTTTTTGAATAATCGTGGGCAGAAACAACGTTTATTCCGTATTCAGCCTTGAAACCTCTGTTCGCTTATTTTTCCATTAGTATCAAGTTTTTCCATTTTGTTTGATAGATAAGTTGAAAATTTATGTAGGATGTAGGAAGATTACGATAATCATCCATAATACTTTTCTGAACAATATGAACTGAATTGCTTCAATTCAAACAACCTAAGTGCATATGAAGTATATTTTTTTCATAGTACCTTCAGTAATATTTAAAATTGTATTCATAATTTTTTGTTCCACTGCTAATACCAGAAACATTTTTATGATTTATTTTTACGATCTTCATATAGTTCAAAATTCTTGGTAATTTTTTTGAAGCGCCTAAAGTTATAGTGCATTCACTCTTATGAATGCGGACGATTGTCTTTGGAAAGTCGACACATAACACACACTGTATAGGACGAGAATGCTTGTCAAAACATTTTTGAGTTTTGAGCTGAATAATGAGTATTGTAATTACTGAGATCTGCTTAGTAGTAGGCTCATTCGATTATGTTGAAAATTTGTCTGAATTTTCTTAGCAGCCATAGTCGTAATCAAAGTAAGACGAAAAAACATAAAGGTCCTAGTAATTTCGTATTTCTCACAAGGTGAATTTAATTCGGGAAATAAATGAATTCAAAAAGATGTGCCGGATGTGATGAACAAACTTAATTAACGTTTATATGAACTGATTGAAGAAGAAATTTCTCATCTAGTTATTTGCATTAACCAAAAGGTGAAAACGTTATGACATCTGTTTTGATAAAAAGAAGTTTCATATAGGAACACAAATCTGATTTTTTCATTCAAAGATCCTTATTGTAAAAATGTTCGCAAGAAAGTTATTTTAGCTGCAATGACATCCTTTTGTTCACATAAAATTTTGAAATTTATAACCCATCGATTTCAAAATATTCAAAATTATCTTTCGCATAACTAAGTCTCCCATAAAAGAAGGAAATTCTTTGTCACATTCCCCCGCCTTTCAATTTTTCTTTTTATGGAAAAATGTGGCTTAAATAAGGCAGATTACGATTAAAGATAATGTAAGTTCACTTATATAGAATATGTTCGATACCATCTAATAAATCGCTGATTTCAAAATAGTAGGGTAACTATTCAAATGGGCGAATTTCAATTCAAACTAGCAGTCCTGATCATTTGTCTTTACTTGTGACAAACAACGCAGGATTTTTGCAGCATAAACAAACAGTTGGCAAGTTTTGACATTAAGTACATTTCATGTATGTGAAAAATTATTCCATGGCCAAACGACTACTTTTATAAAAGTGAATGGACTACAGATTCAGACCTTCTAAGGATAGTGAGATTTTTGCAAAATTTTTTGGGTGATAGGAAGAGAATTTGTATTGATCTCATGTTTGGAATATTTTTCCATGCTTTCTTTTAATGAAAGTCTGATTTTGGTGCTAGAAGAAAATCAAATATGAGTCATATTATCCAACGTTGAAAGAATATTGATAATTAGGAGGAATTTATGTTGATCTTGTTATAAAAGCGATTTACATTTTGTGCATGTTAATTTTTAAAAATGAAAAATTATGATTGTTTCATGATATTTCTTGGCTTTTTCAAATAACAGAGGTACCTATACTTCATCTTCAAAAACATAAAATTTCATCACTATTAGAAAGAAAACAGATAGATTTCTCCTATAGTCTAGTGGTTATTCAACATACTATATGATACAACTAAACGTGTGTTTAAAATAAAACCACGATTAATACATAAAATTTCATATTTCAGTCACCTTCAGATACTTTCCTTTAATTTTTTTAAAAATATGCTCGGAAATTACAACATGCACCTTAACTATTTTTATAACATGAAATAGATAAAGTAGATAAAATGAATTGGATAGTAGCCGATTGTATAATTGGACATTTTTAGGTCTTGATGGATAGAACAGTTAATGACCCTTCATAATCGCTTGGAAAAAATGGATTACCTTGGTTCTAAGTGTTTTTTTCCATCACCTAAAATCATAGATCTATTTTATATTATCGACTTGAAGCATAGGTGTAAAAACGGAAAAACGTTACCATGGTTCACAATATATTTCAAAATGATGCAGTTAGTGAATATAAAGGACTCAGAATCGCTATCAAAGGTCTGATTTCCGATTCTGAAGGATGATCAATAATCATGATTTTATTGTGAGTGATGGTATCAAATGCTACCTCTAACTTGTAGCCTCGGAGTTAAAGTAATCTGTTTGTGTTTTCACGTTGTCTTCAAAGTTTTCGATAGTGATTTTATAGAGTCCTGAAGATGGACATAAACATGTCTAAAAGCTAGGCAGTATTTAATAAAGGGTATTACATGGAGTGTATTATCCAAATTTCGATACATTATTTTGTTGACTCTTCCAGAAGTCAATATTTCACTCCGCTAGAGGCATGACTACCGATTACTCTCATTTATATTGAAAGTTCAGGAAAATTCAACTATTCATTGCTCTTAGCATAGAGTTTTTAACATATGGTGAAATAGCTATAGAATTGACTGCCGCAAAAAAGTATTCAATATTTTGGCCCAGGGGACTTGATATTGTTCAATAAGATGATTATTATAATACATAAATTCAATGCTAAGAATTGATTATTGCAAGATAGATGGATTGATATGGAAGAATCAGGATGAGTCGCAGTTTTTAGAGTCATATTTTTTGGCAAATTTTCACTTAGGAATGATCAAGCATCGTCTCAATAAGGAATTCGAAGAATTACCCTTTATAAATGCTCAATTTTCACTGGAATAAACGTAACGCAAACATGATGAACTAACTTCTGAAGTATAAAAATACAAAATATATGAAGAGCATATATCTGGTTGATTTGAATTCAATCAAACATTAGAGGTATGGGCTATCTATTATCTTCATTAGTATTTAATTGAATTGAAAAACAATCAGAATGATAACCACGCCTCATTTTTTTGAAATAAAAGTAATTTAATTGACCAACTCAATAAGATAACTATACTTCTAGTTTTTATATCTTTAACAGTATTGTCGAACGGCATCTGCTACTCAATAGCAAAAATCTTCCCGATGATTTGGTTGTTTTAAGCATTCGATAAGCGTTTTTCATATCTAAAGTCCACTGATGGACATAGGCTTCCCTTAAGTCATCCCAAGGTCTCCGATCTTGTGCCAGGTGTATTTTACCAAAAGAGAGGTGGAAGACATGTGAGGACAGCAGCATTGGAAGTAGAGGTTATGAATATAATGAAGCAGGATCCAACAAAAAGCGTTAGACAATTGTCGATTGATCTCAATATTTTGAATTCTTTCGTTCATCGAAGACCAGCGGTATAAGCAGCGATATAAATTCTCATAGCATGCATGAATGGCAGGAGGAAAACCCCCAATTTTCAGCACAGATTTCATGTGAATGTTTAGGTGAGAACATGTGGATATCGATTGATTGGGCCCTACACTCTAGCCAACAGGCATAATGCTGCGAGATATTTAGAATTTCTTACCGAACCACTACCACGGAATATGTTCCATTGCTAGTACTAGCTAATACATCAAGCAACATTGAAACAACATATTTCCAAATCTATAGATTGCAAGAACCTGTCAACCCACTGAATTTTTGGAACCAACTGAAAGATTTGGCGAACAAAACATCTGTGAACACACAAGGAGAGTTCACAGAAAGAAAATTCATGTTTTGAGTGCCAAAGATCATACCTTATGCAGTTCCTGAGGAAATCAGTTGAAGATTTTCCATGTTTGTTATTTTTTTCAATCAATTGTGAGAGTTTCCATTCTGGAATAAACTCGATGCCTGAGGTATCAACCCTGGGGTTGTTTACTGTCTCGAATCTATTTTCGCAGTTGTCGACACAATACCCTTCAGTATTGTGCGCTATCCAAATATTCAGGTGCATAATCAGGAGCGAACATGAACTTGGATTGGTATGCACAGTGATTAGGTCTTATTCTAAATTCGTTGTTTATGTAAATACTCCAGAATTTCGCTAGATATTATGGAAATCACTAGGCTATATCATCGTTCCTATTTGTTTTGCTCCAAAGATTTATAGGGAGAGGAGGTATAATTCTCCTTGGTGTTATGATAGTACCAAAACAAATGTTCATTTGCTAGAATTAATGAAGGCTTTGACTGAAGAATTTCAATTAGAATTCAGAACAAATGAAGATATCACGAAACCACGAGATGAACAATTTTCTGTCTCTACTATTCCTCGAAAATTTCCATCAGATATAGACATACACTTTCTCAGAATATTTAGAAATTATGGAAAGGTTCAAAAAAATTGAAAACGAAAGCGTAAGACATAAGAATTCATTCGGATACACTCTATGTAACTTATGTAGCATTATGTACGCAAATTTTCAAACCAAAAACTTAGTTAGCGGAGTTTTGGATTCTCAATTTTTCTGAATGTTTTTTTCCTATGAAAAAATATGGTTGGAAATAGGAAAACCAGAAAAATGACTCTTCTCAAAATCAAAAATTCAATGAATTTCTAAGTTCTTATTAAATAAGATGGTTTTAACTGATACAAATATAAATAAATAAGCTCTTCTCGTGATGAATTTCAAGATTTCATCCACCCCGACGCAATCGTTCGGTTTTGCGGAAGTTTCAATTGAACCCAACTTTATGGAGACTTTCGAGCCGCGTATCTCACAGAAAAATAATCGTAGATCGAAATGTGATACATATTCTGAAAGAGCAACTCTACTAGTATTATTTCTGGAAATTCCAGTTTCAACTGACCCCTTCTTTTTGGGAAATTTTCGAAGGTCGAATTTTGAGTTACATGTGTTACATATTCTGAAAGAGCAACTCTTCTAGTGATAAATATGAGAATTTCATCCATTTCGACTCAACCGTTCGGTTTTGAGGAAGTTTCAATTGAACCCAACTTTTTGGAATTTCTCGAAGGTCAAATCTCGAGTCGCGTAGCTTCCAGAAAAATTCTTGTGAATCTAAATCTGATAAATATTCTGAAAGAACAACTATTGTAGTTATGAATCAGAGAATTTCATTCATCTCGACGAAATCGTTCTGTCTTGAGGAATTTTTAACTGACCCCATCTTTTTGGAAATTTTTCGAAGGTCAAGTTTTGAGTTGTGTATCTTCAAGGAAAATTATCGCAGGTCTAAATGTGATGATTATTCTAGAGAGCAACTCTTCTAGTAACGAATCTGAGAATTTCATCCATTTCGGCATAACCGTTCGATTGTGAGAAAGTTTTTATTGAACCCCACTTTTTGGGAATTTTTCGAAGGTCAACTGATACATATTCTGAAAGAGCAACTCTTGGACTAATAAATCAGGGAATTTCATCCATCTCGGCGAAACCGTTCTGTCTTGAGGAATTTTTAACTAAGACCCCACCTCTTTTGGGAATTTTTCGTAGGTCAACTTTCGAGTCGCAACTCTTTCAGTAATATATCTGAAAATTTCATTCATCTAGGCGGAACTGTTTGTTCTTGAGGAAGTTTGAACTTTTTCGAAGGTTAACTTTTGATTCGTGTAGCCATGTAATTTTTAACGCAAATATAATTTTTTATTTATTTCTCTTCCACCCTCCTGCACGCTTTAGTGCTAAAATGTCTCCACCCGAATCCGCAACCATAGTGGCTCCAGTTCTCCGAAAAGAGTGGCCGGTGTATAACTCTGGGTCTTTTAAACCTTAATATTTCGCTATTTGCTTTGGGACACCACCAATAGTGTGCTGGCCAGCATTAAGGGAAATGCACTTTCCATGTCGGTATGTCAAAAAAATTTTAGGCTTTCTGTTCCAGGAGGCCGAAGATTTACATATTTTCTGCATAACATGCAGGGCTTGAAGCTGCAGCCATCATCGGTTATGGTGAATCCTCTTGTTGTTAAATTTTTGTTTGCCGCAATGTCATTTTCCCATATCTTCTACATCATTCATGTTTAAGGAGAGAATTTCGTCACATCGACAACATCCAAAAATCCCAAATATTGTTACAATTTTCGCCAGCAACCACTGGTCATCAGGAGCATGTAAAAGAAATTGTTCAGCCTCTTCTTTACTTAATACCTTGGCGTTTTTGGCGTATAACGCTCATTTTTTCGTTTCAGAAACGCTATTACCTTTTGAAATTTGCAAATGACAACTAAACGTCATATTTTTCAATAAATTTTTTAAGGAAAACAAACCTGCGAACAGGGGCATTTTCTTTCATTTCCAAGCAGCTTTTCAGCATAGACCATTTTGCCCATAAAGTATTAGGGCTGAATCTAGCTGATAGTTGATTCAAGTAGACCAACAAAACATCTTCAGTTACCCCAATCACACTATTTTTGTTTTGCCACTTTTTGAAGTCGTCGTATTCTAGCTCGTACCTTGAAGCTGATTTTGCAGGTAATAAACTTGAAGCTACACTGCTGGCTGCCTCAATAATTTTTTTTGGTATATTCATTTTCGCTTTCGCCAAAACAAATGTAAAGAAAACTAAACAGACATGTTCATGGCAACGCTTCCATAGCTTACGACATTTGCGACAAATTATTGAGATTTGTTTGGAATTTATCTAACCTTTTTACAAATGAGAAACAAATAAAATATAAGACAATACACGCAAGGTAACGGGTTTTACTGGCTCAAGGAGGTAACTGACTCGCCTGCGGCTCGCAGTAAAAACCCTCTCACCTTGCTAGTAGTGTTATATACTATTGTAACCTACTACATAATTGAGTTACTGAAAGATGCTTATATAGAGTTTGTGTCTGTACCTTCATGGTTCCCTCTCTGTGATGAAAGTTCTTCTGGAAGTACTTCAGAAGTCAAACAGAAATTTTACGGATCGGTGGTTCAGACTCACGTAATTTTGGAATGCATTCAACCACATCCTCTGCGTCGAAATTATACGTAAGAGACGTCTCGCAAGGTTGCATTACGCCAAAGCCTTGTCGGAGGTCTTCACAATAGTTGAAATTACCATGCTGTCTTATAGACTGCAATAAAGGTTAATAATGCATTTCCAGACATCCGTTCGGAGCCAGAAATTGACAATAAATCCGACCGCATTTCCCGGCTCTGTCAGATCATTCCGGCACACGAGATTCACTCAATGGATTCTTTATGAATCGGGAAATCCCTGGCGATTTTCGACTTGTTTGAGAGACGTTTTACGAATAGGTCTTTAGGATTTCATACAATATCTTGCGATGTTTTTGTCTTATTCTTATCCGGGGCTGCTTTCCGGCGTTATGAAGCCAAGCCGTCTGAGCTTTTGTGTAGGTACGTTCCAAAGGGAAATTTTGAATTTAATTTCATAAACAGAATGCATTGACTCTTACGATCGTACTTGGCATGTTTAAGATTCCCATTTCATTTTTAATGAAGTAGTTACTATTCAAAGGAATATTTGAAATTATAGGACTATCAGACGAGGTCAGAACACTGTGAGGAAAGAATACTCAAGATAAGTATAATAACTTTGAAATTCTACGGATACCGTAGATTCGGGTGACTTGGGACGATTGTTGAATTCAACTTGTCATATTTTCAAAAGGGTGACCTATTTTTATCTGAAGAAGAGGTTCGAATATTCTTTATGACTCAGACTATTGATTAGGATATATACCATGCTTCAGAATCGGATATAAATTTCGAAAAAAATTAAATATACTTGTCCCAAGTCACCCACCGAGTTGGGAGGCTTGGGACACAAGTTAGAATCCATTGATTTCTCAACTCTCAAATGAAATAGGTGACTTGGGACGGGGTATAGTTTTGCAAAATTAGAATTTGTGATTATAGTTGAAATTCGGTAAGGAAATTAAATGATAAAACCCTATTACAGCGAAAGTTAATATATTGCAACTCAAATGTAAAAAAACTAAACAAAACAAGGGAACTTTGATTTTTTTCATTGTTCGGTGATTTCTTTGTGGAAGTAACGTAAATAATAAAATCCTGCAAAAAATCGACATATTTCCTGCTGCCAATGCGCCGCTTGCATCTATTCGGCATTGTCCCAAGTCACCCTATGAAACAACAAAATAAATTAATGAGATCCGTGTTGCCGTTTGATTTATCAACAACCTTGTTTCATGACATATCTAATATCCTACTTATCCAGAATAAAAAAATACACATGCACAAAGTGAAACACATGTACAGGACACTAGAATGTATAAGGGCCATAAAAAACGCGCTTTTACTCTCCTGAATTCGTTCATCAATAAGATCAATACATTGAATATAAGTAGAGCAATAATATTATAATTGATATAAAATAGTTTGTTCTTGAAGAGTGCAAAATTCATTTATGAAAGCAACATTTACAGAGACCGACTCCTTACCAGTAAGCACGATTAGAACGTTCATCATAAAAATAGGAGACAACTGATTAATTATGAGAGGTACAAAATGAGAGTATTAATGAGAGGAACCACTAATCGTTGGTTTCGAGAGGAGCAGAAGTCTTGAGATCTAATCTGTATATCGAGCAAAATGAATGAATATGAGAATATATCTATTAAAATACAAAGTATCATGAGATGATCATGCTAACAGAGAGAGTACACGATAACCAGAGCAGACCTTCCAGATGAGTATGAGAAGACAATAAATCTGCATTCAATATCAGAGGAAAAGTAATGAGTTCAGTTCTGGTGCAACATATTCATTTTCCAGTGAGAAACCGAGAGAGGTCTGAAGATCTAGTTGAGTTGTGAATTATATAATAATAAAATTTATATTCCTGAGCAGGCACATAAAGGAGTTGACTCGAGTGAACATATCAGTTGAGCAGTATTAATAAGGATTATAAATCTGTTTGAAGATTCTTAATAATCTTGCACGTGGACACATTTCATACAGAATGAAAGCATGAAGAGAACATGAAAATGTAGTGATAATTTTGAGAAGACTGAGAGTACATATCCTTTTGCGTAGAACTAGTTGGCACCAGAATTGAACAAAAAGACTTCGATGAGATTAACTTCAATAAGATGATTTGACAGAGAACTCACAATGATTGATTTTTCATACGATAGAAAGAAATTCACTAACGTCAACAAAGCAAGTGATTTTCATTTCGGCAGAAACGGAACGTTCTGACAGCTCCAGAGTGGTGCATTCTGCGTCGGTCAATTAGCGTTCTTCAAGTACCATAGATTTTGCAGTATTCCATTGACGTTTAGGAACCAGTCAGTAGCGTAGACGAGAGCAAGGTCGGAGAGGGCATCTCTCAGTTTCTAACATTCATCTATCCCCACTTCCAAGTAGGTCGGATATTTCAAAACATGAGCTACATCGCCAAGAAACAGGGCTTCACTTCATTGCAAATATTGGAATAAAATTGGTTATCTCCATATTCAGCGCTAGATGCAACATTCCTGCCAATCTCTGATCATTTTGTTATCATTAGCTTAAGCTTCAACCACCTGCCACGAGTCAGCAAACAGAACAAGCACTCACATTCAAGGGTAAAAATTCTCTGTGACAGATTTTACACTTAAAGGTTCACTTATAGCTAATCTTTGTTCTGGCAACAAAGTCATCATTTCGATTAGTCACTTGAATTATAAACGAAAATTCTTCAAATCTAAAGATTCACTCCCCACACTAGTTTCAATAGACGAAGTTGATGGTTTGATTAAAATCGAATGTCTTCGATTGAATAAAACCAGAATTCGTATCCTCGACCACATCTACCAACAACAGTGTAGTAGAACCGCAAGAAGCCAATAAACTGCGTGATCCTTGATCAAACAAATCCGAGACTTTTCATTTGATTCGCTGCACACTCTCGGATTCATTCAATTCCGTATCTTCGGGTATTGTAACGGATGTAAAGCTTCTAGACGATTCACCACCGGTTTGAAATTAATCTCTTCAGATGTTTACATTCGGCTCCGAGAAAGTACCATTCACAGGAACGTATCATCGATTCTTTCCCCTTTCTGCCAACGCATGTTTGCGAAGGTTTCATAGAATCCGGCTAGCCGTTGATTTCAGGACGAGACTCTACGTGCCGGGCAGAATAAGGGTGAAATGAATGGACCGGTGTTTCCTGCAGAACTTATCTGAATAAATATATGGCTATCACGTACAAGACGCGACTATTGCTTCGAGATTTCAGGAGATTATATATATGAGATTCTTGATCTCCCCCGAGAAATCATATATCTTCTGGTTTGTTGGTATCCCGGCTGTAGAAGTACATGGTGTTTATTTATTGTACAGGGTGGTTCACAACGGAGCCCCGAATTTGCGAGGCTTTCAACTTTTGAAAGGAGACCCATAAGGTGCTCAAATCTCTCGTTAAATCTTTTGCATTATATAAGAAATAGATAACTCTTATATCAGGCAGGCATGAATACAATAATAATAATAATAAGAGGAAGAGGGAAAATAGAAGATGGTACGTTCAAACTTAAAGGAAGGTGCAGAAATGGAAGCATTAAAGGAAGGAGACACATACAAGTATCTGGGCATAAAACAGGCAAGAAAAATCATTCAGAGCCAGATGAAGAAAGAACTAACGGAGGAGTTCACCCGAAGATTGAGAAGAATAATGAGAACTGGCCTCAACAGCAAGAATCTGATAAAAGCTATCAATACCTACGCTTGCTCTGCGCTGAGCTACTCATTCGGTATCATCTCTTGGACAACCACCGATTTAGCAGCCCCACAGAGAAAAATAAGGACGATGCTGACTAAACACAATGAACATCACCCCAAAAGCTCAATAGAACGGACAGAACTGCCACGACATCTTGGGGGTAGAGGAATTGTTGATTTGTCCAACCGTATGTCCCAGGTAATTGAAGGACTTCGAAAATATTTCCTGAGCAAGGCTGCTTCGTCAGAACTCCATCGAGTAGTTTGTGTTGCTGATAGTTCTACACCGTTAAAGCTACAACAGGATCACTTGGAAACCGTCGAACACTCTGCAGAAAGTAAAATGCAAAAACTGATTGGCAAACCTTTGCATGGAAGGCACCAGAACGAGGTCAACCATGATTACGTCGACATATCTGCGTCGAACTACTGGTTGACTTCCGGAAGGTTGTTTCCTGAGACAGAGGGCTTCATGCTCGCCATCCAGGATCAGGTGATTCCAACAAGAAATTACATGAAATATATTGCCAAGGATGCCTCAGTGGCGGACGATAGCTGTCGTTATGGCTGTGCGACACATGAAACTATCCAGCACATCACCGGGGGATGTCAGAAGTTCGCGGGCACGGAGTACAAAAACAGACATGATGTTGTTGCCAAGATTCTTCACCAAGAATTGGCACTAAAACACCAACTTCTAAGTTCGAAAAAGGTTCCTTATTACAATTACCATCCGGATGCTGTGTTGGAAAATGAACATCACAAGCTCTACTGGGATCGCACGGTTCTGACAGACCGGAAAATAACCCACAATAGACCAGACCTCATATTGCTCAATAAGGATGAGGACAGAGCACTATTCATCGATGTGGAGATTCCAAATAATAACAGTCTTCTAGATAGGCACACTGAAAAAATTTCAAAATACAGGCATCTCGAGGAACAAACCAGAAGACAGTGGAAGCTGAAAGATATCAAGACCATCCCTATTGTCATTTCATCTACAGGCCTGATACCGAATAAACTACTGGAGAACTTGAGGAAACTTCAGTTGGACGAAAATATCTATAGAGTCATGCAAAAGGCGGTACTGCTCGGAACGGCGAGAACTGTACGCAAGTACATGGGGAATGCAGAGGAACACCGTCTGCGCTGACAGGAAGTGCGGGTGGAGCAGGAATCCAACCTACAGCAGGGAAGCGAGGAGCGACCCGGACCCGACCACCACCACGAACCCGAAAACCTGAAAAGGGCTCCAACAGAGCTTAATCCTTTTGATATCTGAGATATCTGGGATGAGTGAATTTTCCTCTGGAAAGGAGTGTGAAAGCCGCAAGGCTAAAGTGATAATAATAATAATAATAATTCTTCGAAAATATTTCCTGAGCAAGGCTGCTTCGTCAGAACTGCATCGAATAGTTTGTGCTGCTGATAGTTCTACGCCGTTAAAGCTGCAACAGGATCACTTGGAAACCGTCGAACACTCTGCAGAAATTAAAATGCAGAAACTGATTGGCAAACCTTTGCATGGAAGGCACCAGAAAGAGCTCAACGATGATTACGTCGACATATCTGCGTCGAACTACTGGTTCACCTCTGGAAGGTTGTTTCCTGAGAAAGAGGGCTTCATGCTCGCCATCCAGGATCAGGTGATTCCAACAAAGAACAACATGAAATATATCGCCAAGGATGCCTCAGGGGCGGTTGATAGCTGTCGTTATGGCTGTGCGACACATGAAACTATCCAGCACATCACCGGGGGATGTCAGAAGTTCGCGGGCACGGAGTACAAAAATAGACATGATGCCGTTGCCAAGATTCTTCACCAAGAATTGGCACTAAAACACCAACTTCTAAGTTCGAAAATGGTTCCTTATTACAATTACCATGCGGATGCTGTATTGGAAAATGAACATCACAAGCTATACTGGATTCGCACGGTTCTCACAAACCGGAAAATAACCCACAATAGACCAGACCTCATATTGCTCAATAAGGATGAGGACAGAGCACTTTTCATCGATGTGGCGATTCCAAATAATAACAATCTTCTAGATAGGCACACTAAAAAAATTTCAAAGTACAGAGATCTCGAGGAACAAACCAATAGACAGTGGAAGCTGAAAGATATGAAGACCATCCCTATTGTCATATCATCTACAGGCCTGAAACCGAAGAAACTACTAGAGAACTTGAGGAAACTTCAGCTGGACGAAAATATCTATAGAGTCATGCAGAAGGCGGTACTGCTGGGAACGGCGAGAACTGTACGTAAGTACATGGGAAATTCAGAGGAACACCGTCTGCTCCGACAGGAAGTGCGGGTGGAGCAGGAATCCAACCGGCGGCAGGGAGCCGAGGAGCGACCCGGCCCGACCACCACCACGAGCCCGAAAACCTGGAAAGGGCTCCAACAGAGCCTAATCCTTTTGATATCTGAGATATCTGGGATAAGTGATTTTTCCTCTGGAGAGGAGAGTGAAAGCCGCAAGGCTAAAGTCATATTAATTCAGAAGCTGAATCGAACTAGCCAACTTTTCTATCTTTTGGACCCCGTGGACGGCTCTCTGGAGTGCAATTCTTTATTGAAGTATGAACTGTTAGGTTTTCTGGGATCTACAAATCAAATTCTAGTGCAAATAGTTCATTTTAGGAGGGTCTAACCTCTTGATCACTTTTGAACCAAAAAAAAAGATATTTTCGAAATCGGGTGTTTGAGAGAGTGTGGAAGCCTTGGCAACGCCGATTTTAGAACCGAAAATCCCAATTGGATCAGACGAATATAACAGGAGATATCGCAGATTGAAAATTGCAATTTTTGAAAAATGTCATTTCGAAGATGAAAATCTAATCGAAGTGCGATAGGCTCACGAAATTGCTTGGAATAGATTCAGCGTATTCGAAAATCAAGAAATCTTTCATATTGACTAAGGCCCGGTACTTTCAAGTGCGACTAAGTAAATTTATTCGATAGATAAGTATTATTCTTAGGATAAGTAAGCATGCTGTCTTTTCACTCTCAGATAGTGTTATTCATCGAATAAATCTGTCATAAAAACTTAATAATTAAGAGTTTATTTGTCATAGATCGAATGTCGGTACGTCATTATTGGTAGAATTTTTTAGATTCTGGATGTATGGTCATTCTTTGTGTGATTTTCACGAAATATTTGCTTTCTAGTTGGTATTGACACATTCTTATTGATACTGAATAAAATTTATTCGAAGGTGAAAGTACCGGGCCTTAAACTGTCCAAGAAACCAAAACAAAAGAAAAAAATTCTTGGGCCATATCCTGAGACAGATATTTCTTACATATATTCGAAATTTTTTTGTGGTAAATAATTGTTTTTCTGAGTGCACTTAGCCCCAAAGTAAATCCGCCACTGTGCACTTTCCAATGAAATATGAATTATGTCACAGAGCACATTCGGAAACTGTGAGGTGAACTGATCCGCTTTTTTATTGAATTTTTCGGATGAATTCATGCTCGCTGTTGATATATCAGTTCCAATATCTGCGATATTTGCGTCCAATCCAGCCACACAACAAAAGTAATTTGCATTTCAATAAATACCATTATTGATAACATTGTTCAATGCTCACAATGAAAGCTGGAAAGCGCATTATATCAATATCTACCAAAAATTGGCATATTAATTTGAAGAGCTTAGGACCAGAATCAACAACCACGGTTCATTCAGTGATATCGGAATATTGAAAATAACCAGTATCCGATAGGTCATAAGCGATCCAGCAGGCATTTTGGTTTATGTGCAAATACATGAATAGTTTTCCGTCTGATATAATTAATTTCATGCATTTCATCGGCCGAAATAGAATGACGCAACATGCAACCGAAATATCGGCTAATATCGGGTGCCTGTTGTTTTATGTATCCGGTGTTTCAGGCAGAATGTGATCAGTGGAGTATTTAATTTGTGATTTATTATTGAAAATCATAGTTTTGAATTATGAATTGATGCGAGGCTTCACTTCAATGCAGGTCAATAAATGATGATTCGAGTTAACTTCAAATAAAAAAAAAAAGTCGTTATCTTTCTTCACATATTGATCACATCGGTGGAGAAGAAGTACCGAACATTATTATACAGCGTGTCAAAACTAACGTAACTCGTCAATAATTTTTATAAGAAGAATTATTAAGGGAAATTCTAGAAATTTATCGTATGCTTTTTTGAATTTGTTATTTCTCACCCCCTACGCCCCGCACCCCTATACTTTATTTTTTCAAATATGGATTGTTATACATGAAATGAAAGGTAATTTGATTACCTATTCAGCGATGACACTAAAATTATAATTGGTTGTGCCGTTTTTTTATTAAAAAATAAAAAAACAATTCACAATTTGTGACTGGAGAGTACTGCAATCAGACCATTATTCTTTTAATAATTGTTATTGAGGGAAATCCAAGAATCTATGAATTTGTAATGTCGAAAGCAGGTCTTCTTAAGCTTTTTTGAATTTGAAATTTTTCACCCTTTACGATCCACACCCCTCTCCTTTTTTTTGTCAACAGGAATGTGATAATATACAGCGTGTCACAAAATTAACATATTCCAATTTGAACAAAAAGTTAATATAAAAAAATCCTTCATTATTTTTTACAATTTCTTATTTTGAGACACTTGGAACATCAGTATTTCCTTGAATACTGATGTTGATGCCTTATCCTTATAAGGTTATTGATGTCAATATGTTTCCACCAATGTGCTGGAATACTGAAAAATTATGAATATCATGATCGAAGATCAAATATACTTTTTGAAATATCATAAATTTCTTGCAATGTTTAATATGCTTATTTCGATTCTTTGTTTTCAGTAAGGTAGATACGCTACATTCGTTCACCTTGGGGAAGATCTAGGCCTATGAATATTTTCTCAGAAAGACATCAGGTGAGTGAATAAATTTGATCTTCAAATATTTATTAGGTATACATACATAATATCTACATATATTCAATTTAAACCATACAGGTTCCAGAAGAGCAAAATCATTTATATAACTCAAATATGGCTTTGAGATTTCTACAAAATGGTTTATTACATAATAATAATAATAATAAATTTATTTGTAAAAATTACAATTTCACAAATAATGACAATTCCCACAAAGGCAACGCCTGTCCGTGGGGTGAACTACCAACTAATATCTACTTCTCTAAAGCTGAGGTTTTTTGACAAACCTGTATTATTAACATTTTTCAATCTGGGGAAGAAAACGACAAACAGTTTTCGATTGGCATCGTCGATTGTCAAAAGCTGGATGTCATCAACTATGTCGTATTTTAACAAGTAAACAAGTGTTTTCATCACTGATATCAATAATCACATTTTTCTATATCTATATCTCAGTTTTATTGTTGTCCTCCTATTTTGTACAACAGAGGGTTGTGTTGAAAATTAATTTTATTTCAAAATTCTTTTTATACTCTGAAACACAATGTGATTGTGAATCTCCGGGACAAACTACTCCACAGTGTGTCAGAATATCCTAACCGTTACTAGTAGAGACTTTATGGAAGCCACACCAGAAGCAATCTAATGACTACGTAATTTAGTATATCATAATCCTTATACTATTCAACAATATATAGTTTGTTATAATAATCATTATGTTTGTCCCTATATATTTGAAATTTTACTGCCTTTGTGTGTTTTTATTTTATATTCTTTCATCATATGTATAGTATCACTCATGAAATGTCGTTAATGTCATAATTCCGTTGCCACGGCGTTGTCACTTATATCAATTAATATCAGAAAAATGCCGAAAGTGATTGAAAGAGAAATAAGACAGGGTTTCAGGAAGTGCTATTTAGAATTCAGTTTCATCTGAATCTGAACGACCTTTATTTTAGCTGAATGTTTCCACCATCAGAAATATTGTGAATGAAGAGGATGACAAAGAATTTCCTTCTATTGGGAGACCCAAAAAAGTGTTGGCACTTGAGAGAATTTTATTTTAGGGTAAACGAATGTGGAAAGTTACTGCAGGATTTTCGATGAAGATCATCGTAGAATAAGTTCCAAAAAATTAAATTTTCAATTTTTCCTTTGACTTGACCTATACATTGTTAATGTCTTAAGGGATAAATAAATATATAAAAATTATTAATATATCAAAGTATTAAACAGCCATAAATACAAGCCAGTTATCCTGTTAATACCTAGTTAATTCATGTGAAATTTTTATTTGAAGGTGAAGTTCCTCTTGACTTGAAACTTCCTTCATTTAGTTTGACTGCCATTGATGCAAGATGATTTTCTGTTGAAGAATTTACCGCTCTTGTAATTATCAGTTTATTCCTTCGAGAGATACCCATTCCGAACCACTGCATGAAATGCATTTCTTCTAGTAATCTACAACTGATGTAAGGTATTCAACCTTCAGCCAAAGAAAATAACCGACATAAACTCCCCCCAAGCTACTGCGTATTAAAACTGCTTATTAGGTATGTGTCAATAATTCAATTTTCTTCCATAGCAAAAATAAATATATTTAAAAACTAACCTCTTGTTTTTTCCATACAAATAACCAGATTTAGTAGGCCTTCAATCGGTTTGTATAAAAGTAAATTTTATAATAATTATAATATGATTCGACATTGTGATAGTATAAATATTTTTTACAAGCGTCATAACCCCACATTTTCGTACTATACAAAGTGGAATGTGCCAAATTTCCATGGCCAACCGAGTGCTGAAATAAATGTGAATTGAGTATACGCTCCATATAATATTATCCAACAAAATAATGTTGTTAAGAGTAGTCTGATTCTCAGCGCGGGTAAATTTCTAAATAGTATGCAGAATGAACGTCGCTCGGACAGTTTCAATTTTCAAATTGACTGTATTCATAACTCATTTTACCAATGAACCTATTCGTGAGCGTATGCTGCGAGCATCGGAAAATTGGTATTATTTTAGCCATTACCATTTCATTCGATATATTATTCATCTGCCAGGGTTCCCGCGTGAATGAAGTTGTCAAATTGAATCTGTCTGTCGGTCAGGATCCATCGTCCAAATCGAATTGACTCGGTATATGCATATATCAAAAGGTTCGATTCATCAAAAATTGCTAGACTTCGAACTACATTCAGTCGAATTTTTCCTGGGAATGAATTGTCCATTTATCCATAAATGGATCCCGGTTCGTATTTTTTTTTTACCCAGTCGATATTGACTTTGATGAACGCAACGGTCAAAGAAATTTTTTCGGTACCGAAATACGTTTTACACTATATATTCAGAGTTGTTGGAATGAATATTTTATGGTCATAAAAGGTAGGTACTTTTTAGTCGTTAAGCATCTACTGAAATGATGTTATAAAATCATTATATATTCAAAAAGCTTCTGGAAGTTCTAACAAATAAGCCAGAATTATTGATTACCCCATGAATTAATCCTCATGTTTGTGTGTTTACCCAACCATGAATTCATAATACTCAGTCATGATTGACAGATTTATTGATTATTAGAGTGAGCATTATTTATCATTTCAATAGGGTGAGCTGTTTTCATTAGTTCACTGTATTTGTGTGTCCATGAACTACGAGGTTCTATTATAGTCGAGGGTTCTTCAATATACATACTTGTTTTTAAGATGGTGCTTCATTTTGTAACATTAATAATAGATTATAGGAAAATGATTCGATTGGAAATCAGGTTGTAATTTTTTGTTCAAAAATTCCTCTCAGAACAAGGACTTTTTGCTGAAAGTTTTAAGCGACTGAAACGAAGAAGCGATCCTCAGAGTTTGGAGCATTGTTTACTTGGTGATTCATCGTGATGGTTTATTAGACCTTTATTCAAAACTTATCAAAATTTTTCGCTTCAAATTTCCAAAATTTGAAAATTTGTAAAAACTATTCATCGGAACAAAAATTTCAATTAATTTTCTATGGCTTCCAAAAGTCACAGACTGTTCAAGCTATTCGAAAAAGTTGATTTTAATTTTCTCTCGATTACTCTGAAAGTTTGCTTTTAAGGTGTAGGATTTCTTTGGAAATCATCCTCCTTTTAATGTACAATCTTCTTAAACAATAAAAAAATAGGTTCAATTTGAGAATCTATGATCCTTTCATAAACAGCCTGCACATTCTATGCCCGAACAGTAAACATTTTACTGCATCATGGAGAACTGAAAATGGTTAAGATATCCCTGAAAAAAAGTATCCAACAGAAATATTCAAAAAAGTGTGACGTTTTCACAATTTTTCTTTAAAGAATCCTTATAGGAATCCTGTATAATCAACAATAACACATATTCCATACAAATAAAATGTTCATAAAAAATAGATAACTCATCTTATAGTGAATTCAATGCCGTTTTCAGATATGTGAACAAATTCGATGAGGCTATTATGATATTTGAAGTTGATTCAATGGAAAAACTTTAAATATTTCGTGAAATCAAGAAATCTTACATTGAAGAAAGACCGTTAACATTTCAACCATGTGATATTTCGTTACAAATAACTTGTATGATCCACCCTTGAAGTTTGGACCTTTTAAAAGTAGACACCCTGTTTATGTGACAGTTCGACATTTTGGAGCAACTGGCTCAAAGCTGACAGTAAGAAATCTGATGATGACTATCGTTCACTGTGAGCCTGATTTCCATCCGTTTCTTGCAACCTTCAGCAAGTTTTAAGATAATATGTAGGGTGTTTTCAAAGATGAGGCTTTTTTATAGAAGGTAGAAGTCATCTATTATTGTTGCTCAATTTCATCCCACTTTTACGACGATTGTTGGAGGGTTCGAACAAGAAGAAGATTGTGATGACCATTGTGAGAATTTTTGTTAAGGATTTAGACGAATTTTATTAGTGAGATTTTGAACTAATTCTATTGTTTTAGACTTGGTCCTATGTATTTTTCTGGTATCGAAAGAAACCATTTCATGAAATCGTTTAAGTTGGTATAATGAGAAATATTCGGCAATCACAAGTTTCCATTTTCATTACAACGTAAATGTCGAACGAGCCAATATCCTTAATGAAACCAAATGGTTGAGACCCGTTTGCACCAAACGCACTTACTGTTTAGTGTCCCTTAAAATGAACCCTTAACTTAAATTACGTTTCACCAACTGTTAAGTGACATTTAAATGGCTAAAGCTAGCCTTAAATTTAAGCGCTCCTGTAATGACCACTTAGGTATTTAAGGTCGCTACTCTAACCTAAAATAATTTGTTGAACTGGCTGCAGAACTTCCCATTTTTGATGGATTTTAAAAATTGAATGAATTCATTACTGAATACAAAGTCTTTTCTTTTGCTTTTATTGTAATGCCATCAGTCTTTTTTAATTTTCAATTTGGTGTCACAAATCATACTATACTTAGCAACAAACTCTTTTCTTCTGTTGAGAAGTTGAGTGCCTTTCGTAAATTACCACCACTTGTTTGGCATTCACCGTATTCTTACTAACAAGGGCAATAAGGACATTTTCTTCACGTTCCTCTTCAACATTAGTAAAACAAATTCACACAAGACCTTACAGAGAAAGTGTTGTACTTATATAAACTTAGGTACCTTTTATTTGACAATCATCAATATTAATGGTAATTCAACAACAAAAAGTTGTTACTCTTTAATAATATTATAATAATATCCTTGACACTGACTGACAGGACAATAAAGTTAGGTTACCCAGCAAACACTAAAATCCAGTCACTGTACAAAAACTACACATCGTTACTTCACTTGACTGCAGTGACGGTAATGCAGTAACTGCACCAAAAAGGACCGTATATGTCCTGGTGGACTGTGCAGTTAATGTACAGTACAAACTGCAGTTTATATACAGCCACAACTGCACTTCAAAAACAGCGATGGTATTGCAATCACTGTACAGCAAGCTGCACTTCAAATGCAGCAGTTAGGTGCTAAAACTGTACAGCAATTTGTGCTTTAAATGCAGTATGCACTTCAACACTGCACTTCAAATGCAGCAGTTAAGTGGAAAAACTGTACAACTAGCTGTATTTTATATGCAGTTTGGTCACTGTGCAAAAACTGTACAGCAAGTTGTATTTTATATACAGTAGTCACTGTGCTCAAACTATACAGTAAGCTGCACTTTATATGCAGTTTTATTTTATATACAGTAGTCACTGTGCTCAAACTGTACAGTAAGCTGCACTATATACGTATGCAGTAGTCCCTGTGCAAAAACTGTACAGCAAGCTGCACTTAAAATGCAACAATAGCTGTGCAAGCACTGTACGGCAAACTACACTTTGTGTGCAGCAGTCATTGTACAGTAACTATATCGTTACCCAGTAACATAATGAACCCTAGCAGCTACCTACGACAAACGTTAAACGTTTCAACTTCCAACAAAGGACGGACGTTTCGGGCATAATCGTCAATAACTGATCGTACCTTAATACACTGGACGCATTGCAGCATTACAGAAACTCTGCAGTTAATGTTTATCAAATACTGCATTTTCAGACTTCAGAATTGAAAAATGGAGAATTATCATTGTTGAAACTTTGCAGTAACTCTATATCAAATACTCCATTTTTTAAATGCAGAATTATCAATACAGAAACTGTGTAGTCACTGTACATCAAAAACTGCATTTTAAAAATGCAGAATTATCAATACAGAAACTGTGCAGTCACTGTACATAAAAAACTGCGTTTTGAAAATGCAGAATTATCAATACAGAAACTGTGCTTTTACTGTACATCAAAAACTGCGTTTTGAAAATGCAGAATTATCAATACAGAAACTGTGTAGTCACTGTACATCAAAAACTGCGTTTTAAAAATGCAGAATTATCAATACAGAAACTGTGCAGTCACTGTACATAAAAAACTGCGTTTTGAAAATGCAGAATTATCAATACAGAAACTGTGCTTTTACTGTACATCAAAAACTGCGTTTTGAAAATGCAGAATTATCAATACAGAAACTGTACATCAAGAACTGCGTTTTGAGAATGCAGAATTTTCAATACAGAAATTGTGCACTTACTGTACATCAAAAACTGCGTTTTGAAAATGCAGAATTATCAATACAGAAACTGTGCAGTTACTGTACATCAAGAACTGCGTTTTGAAAATGCAGAATTTTCAATACAGAAATTGTGCAGTTACTGTACATCAGAAACTGCGTTTTGAAAATGCAGAATTATCAATACAGAAACTGTGCAGTCACTGTACATAAAAAACTGCGTTTTGAAAATGCAGAATTATCAATACAGAAACTGTGCAGTCACTGTACATAAAAAACTGCGTTTTGAAAATGCAGAATTATCAATACAGAAACTGTGCAGTCACTGTACATAAAAAACTGCGTTTTGAAAATGCAGAATTATCAATACAGAAACTGTGCAGTTACTGTACATCGAGAACTGCGTTTTGAAAATGCAGAATTATCAATACAGAAACTGTGCAGTTACTGTACATCAAGAACTGCGTTTTGAAAATGCAGAATTATCAATACAGAAACTGTGCAGTCACTGTTCTTCAAAAACTGCATTTTAAAAATACATAATTATCAGTACAGAAATTATGCAGTCACTGTACATCAAAAACTGCATTTTGAAAATGCAGAATTATCAATACAGAAACTGTGCAGTTACAGTACATCCAGAAATGCATTTTGAAAATGCAGAATTATCAATACAGATACTGTGCAGTTTCAGTACAGCAATCTCTGTGCTGCATTCTGGTGGCACTTGTAGTGCAGTGTTTGTACAGTTGCTGTATTTTGTGTTTGTTGGGTAATGAAATGACAACCATCATCGGCAACCGACCAACCAATGAAATGGCTTTATTGGACTAGGATGAAGTTGCACCAAAATGAAAAACTGAAATATCACTAGATATAAAAACTTAAAAGCCCCTTACTTAAGATTCTGTTGAGCCACAGTTGTGCAACTGGGAATAAAATTAAGCTTCCATTAACTTTAAACTAGGTTAAGTTAAGTTAAGTACTCCTTTTAAGGGGGATTGGTGTAAACGGGCCTTAGTCAGTCTTCATGAGATAAGTTTTTTCCATTGCTTTGCGATAATTCAGATGACAAATGATCTAGGGTCGTATAAGGTTCAATTTCAATCATCTTTTTCATATTCACTTTGTCGTTCTGAAAGTTTTATACAGGTGATTTTTGGGTGAAACGCTTTATTTCGACCATCAGTTCTACCTTCTGTTGAAAGAAAAGACTCACCTTCAAATACATCCTGTATATACAGGGTGAGTCTTTGACTCGTACAAATATTTTAACAGTAGATTCTTGAGGTTAAAAGAAAGACTTTTTCCTACACTATACACTATTTTTTTCCATTCGGTCCTGATAAAAAGATATAGCCATTTGAACTTTTCATAAGGAGCTATGCCACCCCTGGTGAAACAAAATTACCTTTTTTCCTTTATAATATTATTTGACTGGAAAGTACACTACAGTCATAAAGTGGAGTGTAGGGGGGCACATTGGCTTTTTCTGAGATTTGTTATGGTGTTTCCATGTTGACCTCCTAAATAAAAAAACCGTTATGCATGACTCTCTCTCCTTATTGAATGTTTCCATCGGCGCCGTTTTATTTTTCTTGAAGGAAATCCTCACGGCTGCTCCTGCGACATGAATAGTTGATTATTCACAGAGTTCATTAGCCGGAAACATTTCCACAGGAACTCTTCGTCTCTTCCGCAAATACGCCAACTTTGTTCGCAAGTTGCTGATTGCCAACCGCAAACTTTTCGACCAAACGCCGATGTGTTCTTGTAATACGAGTTGATATCATTATCGGCAAACATTAAACACGAAGCCGCACACGTAATGAGTAACGCAAACATGCGTTTTCGGATTGTTCGCATTCAATATCAAGCGATTAGTGTCAATTTTCTTGCCTATACCGCCGGTACGGTTCACGTATACCGTTGGCAATCTAGCCGCAGAATACATCAAAGCCACCCACTTAGCATGTTCTAATCAATTCCGCACCAGTCGAATCAGTGCATGGGGTGAATGATGCTGAAGCGCGAGATCCCCCTGCTATGCCGCTGATCCGAGAGAGGTTTTGTCTGTCTGTTAACTCTCATCATTTTGAACGTTTCACTGATTGATTCGGAGAAATTCTCGAACGAAAGTTGCTCTGCCCATTATATGCGCCACATATGCGTGTGTTGCATTTATTGACGTATTAACATAATGTGAGAATATTGTTCTGCGTCAAGTTCTTTCTTATTTTCCAGGAAGAAAGCCTTTATGTACAATAAATTGAGGACCTCCCATCAAATTTTCTCGATTCATGGTGGCCTTATGCAGCGTTACAAAAAAACTAAGGTCTGAAAAGAAACCAATCTAACGTGAATGATGTGAATGTCATCATCTGCCAATGTTCTATTCGCTTTCATTCTATTTATTCTATTCTACCTATTCGCTACCAAAGAGTAACCTTTCCTCTTTTGTATATACCCCCTACCCCATCTGTTATTTGAGGATGACAACAGTCTTAAGTTAGCCAATACGTACATTGATAAATCGTAAATGGGTTGCCTAGCTGAATCAAGGGCTAACAGCGTTAAATAATGTTAACTTTCATCAACTTTTTTGATCTACTTCTCTGATTTGTTATTGATGAAAATCTTGCATTAGTCGGCAGAATCTTTCACGAGGAATGAAGTCGCTTCCATTATGACTTCAGCCTTGTGGCTGTCACATTCCTTTCCAGGGGAACATTCACTTATTCCAGATATCTCAGATATCAAAAGGATTGAGCTCTCTTAGAGCCCTTTCCTGCTCCTCGGATTCCTGGGGTCGATCGGGTTCTGTCTCCTACTAATATTATTATTATCTTATTCAAATATGTTACCATTTGGCTATATGACGTTTTACAACTCGTATAAATGAGCTGGAAATACGTTAAAAAAATTGCTTGAGCTTTTTTTTCCTTATCCACTATTATAAAAATTATAAGTACTTAGTAAACCGTGCCTAGCGCATACGTCATTTTGCAGCGGTCACTATTATTATAGTCTGATATTTATTTACTTTAAAGAATTCTTCAGGCTGCAACATTCTTGGATAACTCATCTTAAAAGGATTTCATAAGTGATTTTGGAATCATTGTTTCCGTTAAGTTTGAAATTTTATGATATGTGAGTCCGGGAGAGTTGAACACCTTTTCACTCTGAAGCCACTTAAGTTGTATCTGTAAATAGTAGCAACTCATTTTTTTGCGTGAAGATATCATGCCGAAATAGGTAACGATAGACAATAGTAGAGTGATGGTGACATGAACATTTTGAGTACAGCAATTCTTTTTTTAGGAACCGAAGATTGGCTCAGGTCTCCCTAAGCCATGGGAGAGTTGAACAGAGAGACTTGACCATAAGTTTGTTTATCAGGAAAAACATTGAAAGAAAACAATTACCAATGACCAACGATTTTCTATGTCTAGGTTTTCATCATCAGATGTATCAGCGTATGAAATACATATTTTCTATTTCAGAGTCACTCTCTTATTTCCGAGACGTTTTGTACTTTTTTGAACCTTCGTATATTTTTTATATTTATTTTTATTATTCAATTTCTTTTTTTTGAACTATTATCTGAGCTCAGTGCGAGAAACTTGGACCACTGATTCTGTTTCCCGACCATAGCATGGGTCAAGTGTCCCGCACCTCCTTTTAGTCTATTCAACAGATGTTTTCTTGTAACTTTTAAAACTATTTTTGAAAAGTTTGTAAAAAAAATATTAATCAATTGAAGCAATTAAACTAAATAACACCACGCAAATATTGAACTTTTCAGACAGTGTAACCAACAAAAATTATTCAATTTCTTACTTCCTTACAACAAAATTACCTTCAACCCTCTCACTCACGAACTGTTCTGATGGCGGCCAAAATGGAGCCGCCACTAGTTGTACCTTGTTACGAGTATGACGCAAGCTATTTACGATACCGGTAGCGCGAAATTTGAATTGAAATATTTGAGGTGGTTCAAGTCTCCTACCTGACTACCCCTACATATCTACCTATCAAAAGTTTGTATCTGTATTATTCCAATTTTTGGCGGTAATTCGTACTGAACTATCCATATTTTTAGATTCAACAACTAACTGTTTATGCTCTTATCAAACATGGATGTAACAGACCAACAAACTAACTGTACTTCTTGAAAATATAGCACCAACAATTTACCGAAAAAAAATTGATCATTCAATTTTGACGTAGGTAGGTACTTCATGAACATATTCTACATTTAACGAAGATAACGATGTAGGTATCCAAATTTTTGCCTTGAAAAAAAAATTCTCGAATTACATCGAATGATTCGTCGAATTCTGGAGAGATGAAATTAGAGTCCCTAAAGCCGTGTTGACGCATTTCAAACATACGTAAATCACCCTCGAACTATCCCAGATTCTGTTTTTGTCGGCTGGACGATGCGTCCTACAAACTCGAAATTTTGGTTTAATTGAGTAGCCAAATAGCGGGTGCGAAAGTGATTGATCGACGAGTTCTCTCGGTGAATGTTGTCTTTTCCAATTAAATAAACAAAGGGATAGCGGTTTAATTGGAAAGGCGAGTCTAGTTTTGCGGATGCAAAAAAAAGTTGTATCGAACCGAATTTCCAAATGGCAGATGTGCGCATCGAACTGTTACTGTCACAGTTGAGAGATATTACGGAATTGGATGAAAAGAAATTTTAGATTCACTTCGTAGAAAAACCTTTCGGTTTCTATTGGATATGAATAAACCAACACTTCAATTGATATAGATCTAGCCATATTGTCATGTTTCCCTGATACTTCTTCCGAAAAAAGTTCTTTTGGAATGGTTACGTTTATAATTAAAATAGAGGAACAATTGGAAATTCAAATGTAGATTTCAGCGACATAGTGATGACCAGTTCGAAGTAAAATAAAAAGTTAATGCAGTCATTGTCATTTTTGAAGGGGATTTTGAGATTTTCGTCATATAAATCCTTTTTTCTCAGTTTTTGCCTGTTTTTTCTCTAAATTTCGAAGATTGGTTGTCGAAACTGGATTCAAGTGGGTTGATTATTATCCATTTCAGGTGGATAAATGAGGGGTTCAGAGCCGAAGTGAACCAAGTCCATTCAGAGTAATTTTGAGATGAAAGGCTTGTTTAACACCAATTAATTCAAAAGTGACTTCTTTATTTATTATTATTCTTATGTAAGCATATGCTTACATTCTGACCTTTCAAAATCTAAAGAAGTCACATTTGAATTAATGGGTAATAAACAACTTCTAAGCCATTCATCTCAAAATTAGGCTGAATGGACTTGGTTCACTTCAGCTCTGAACCCCTCAAATTTCATGAAGTATTAGTATTTATGAAAAAAATTCCGATTATGTTCTGAATCAGATGATGAAAGACAGCAATATTATTTGATTCCGAACTTCTTGGCTCTTTACACGATCATAATAGAAGGAAATTTATTATCTGGAGAGCCACAACTATGATATCTTGCCTTCTCCACTATATACAATGGCTAAAATTGCAACGTTTATGCTAGGAACACTTGTCCAGGTTGAACTGGAATTTAGAAATTTGTGTGAACGTTATCGAAATTCATATCTATATCAACTTACTAGATGGAAAAAGTCTTCTCTGGGGGGAAATAGATTTCTTTTTTGTGTAAATTATTTCATTTTGAGGTTATATATCCAGATTAGTTTATTCACCTTCTATTCTTCTTAACCAATTTGAAATGTACAAAAACGTCACCGTGTTTTGAGGACGAAATACATATGTCCTTGAACATGGACTAAACGTTCATTTAATCGTGAAAAATATTCAAAACTGACATCTTCACAAGAAATTCGTAATTGAAGATTTGCTCAACTTAGCTTCACTAAGCTTTCCTCATTGTCACGAAATGAATTGAGTTATTTTCAACAGACTAAGATATATTTTTCATGGTAACTGATATTGAAAAACTAAAATATTATCCGTTCCTCGATGTAAACGAACAAAAGGGCATTAATTTTTTATTTACAAAAATTGACACGTGGGGGCGTATCGCTTGTTTTGAATTCTTCAGAAATTAGCTGGTTCTTCATGGCTTCATGGTTCTGATGCCATCACACTTCGTACGGAAGCTTTGGCCTGTTGCTCTGTTTGGTTCAACAGTCCTCACGTCAATAAAATCGATACCCTACTCCCTACTCAATAATTCTATGAGAATTGTTACAGGAACCATTAAATCTACACCTCTAAATTGGTTACCTGTTCTTTCAAACATCGTACCACCTTATATTCGCCTTCAGGTGGCAGTCTCGAAGTATTGGAATAAATTCCATTTCTTCCCAAGTTTATTTCCAATATCATCATATACTGGGTGTTAAAAAGCAGAGCCTAAATATTTGGGGATCTGATTAGGTAAAGACCTCGAAATAAGTAAAAAAAATTTATATGAACATGGGTCTGCAAATGAGCCATTTTGGAGATATAAGCGATCTTCGGTTTTCAAATTAACTACTACCGGTAGATTCGGGTGACTTGGGACAGTCCTGTACCTTGGGACAATTATCCCCCTTGCAGATTTCTTTGTTTCTCACCATTTATGAGTGAAGGGACAAATTTATAAGATTGTGTAGCGTCTTTTCGGTTAGTTTAACAATTAATTCCTGTTGAGTTTTCCGTGACCAGAGCGTTTGAATTGACAGGAAAATTCACGAATTCAAGAGAGTAAGAACGCGTTTTTTATGGCCCTTATACTTTCTAGTGTCCTGTACCTACATATGTTTCACTTTGTGCATGTGTAATTAATTTTCTGGATACGTGGGATATTGGGATATTAGATATGTCATGAAACACAATTTGTTTACAAATCAAACGGCAACACGGATCTCATTAATTTATTTTGTTATTTCATAGGGTGACTTGGGACAATGCCGAATAGATACAAGCGAAGCATTAGCAGCAGGAAATAGTAGCAGTGGATTCTTGAGGTCAAGAGAAACGCTTTTTTTCCCATTTTTTCCAAATCAGCTCGGTTCTAAAGATACAGGCTGTTGAAAACCTATAAAAAAATGTTATTTTTAGTTCTATCCCACAAACGGTTTTATCGAATGAAACGAAAATCGGAATATAGTTTTTCATTTATTTGATGAATTTTTTCGATATAACCCACGTCTTCCAGTTTTTCCATTATGACCATTACTTAATTCAAAAAACCCAACTCTTGAAACTAATTAGGACGTTATTCAATGAATATTTGAACGTATTGTAAAATAAAAGTATTCTTCATATTTTCTCGTATAATGCGCCGTTTTTGAGTACTCTGATGTTCAAGAATAAAAAATATTTGTGATATTCGGAAAATTGGATTCTTTGGCTGAATGCAACTCTGTTTGAAAGATCCAAAGATAATAATAATAATAATAAAAAAAGATAGGCACACTGAAAAAATTTCAAAGTACAGAGATCTCGAGGAGCAAACCAGAAGACAGTGGAAGCTGAAAGATGTCTAGACCATCCCTATTGTCAAATCATCTACAGGCCTGATACCTAAGAAACTACTAGAGAACTTGAGGAAACTTCAGCTGGACGAAAATATTTATAGAGTCATGCAGAAGGCGGTACTGCTGGAAACGGCGAGAACTGTACGTAAGTACATGGGGAATGCAGAGGAACACCGTCTGCTCCGACAGGAAGTGCGGGTGGAGCAGGAATCCAACCTACAGCAGGGAGGCGAGGAGCGACCCGGACCCGACCACCACCACGAGCACGAAAACCTGGAAAGGGCTCCAACAGAGCTTAATCCTTTTGATATCTGAGATATCTGGGATAAGTGAATTTTCCTCTGGGGAGGAGTGTGAAAGCCGCAAGGCTAAAGTCATAATAATAATTTATTGTCTAACGAATACAAATATTCAATGATAAGACAATTTAAAAGTCAGTGAACAAATCAACATTATTACAATGCGTAAAGAGAGATACAGAAATCAATATAAAAAATAAGAGTGAGTAGTGTCGCAGATTTAGATAGTTATTCTGCAGGTAATTTTGTTTTTCCATGATTGGCACAGCTCATTATGAACACATAAAATGGCTATATCTTTTTATCAGGGCTGAATCGAAAAAAAATGTGAAGGAAAAAAGTGTTTCTTTATCTCATGAATCCGCCGTTGGAATATTTGAACGAGTCAAATACTCAACCTGTATAAGAAATAGAATATTTGATTGGCGCTGCATAATATCGCTCCCGGAATTTGTGATTCAACGCAGAAACAGCCCGTTACAGACAAAATAATTGCAGGAACCCTCGCGGAGGTATTTCGTGTACACACCTAGGGTATTTTCGTTATATTCGTCGTTTCACGATTTAATAGCCGCGGCGGCCCCTTCCCCCACACACCGAAACGCAAACAAATGTGTTTGTCCTACCGAATGCTGAGGGCGTAGGAATATGAGAAATTGCCTATTCATGTACCAATTATACGGTAACAGCCATGTAGCGACCTACTTGGAAATATCGGTCCAAAACATGCCAATAAATTCGACTGGCAGTGGGGTATGCCTATTGGACCGTATCTTCGTTGGGGCGAAATCAGAATCGGCGATACCGACAATTCGGAGGAATAACTACGTATCATAGGGCCATTCATCACGACGCCGAACGTCCAGCCGCCATCCGCGTCGTGGCCGGGACGACGCTTGAATATCGGCTGCGGGATATTTCTCTATCGAATTGTTGGGGTGGAAATTGCTAGGTTCAGCACTTGATAATTCGCAGGACTGGGGCGATTGTGAGAATTTAGGGTTCTTCGATTCGGAAGGAGTCACAATTCTTATTTCGCTCCAGTTTCGATATGTGAGTGAGGAGAATTAACGAGGGACTTTTGAAATATTGAATTGAATTGTTACTCTCAACAACGGTCACAGTCACGATATAAAAAGGACATAAAAAAAACACTTAATTTCAAAAAATTCGAAAAATTATACACAAAATCAATAAAAATATTAAACTTTCATTGAAAAATGAACTTTGCTCATTTATGTACTAATTGGAAATAAAAAACTATAAAAAATCAACGTTTCCTAAAAAATATCAACGAAAACAAAAAATACTATCATTTCTATTTACCCGACACCCTATGGGGTAATTGTGAACAGTCCTGGGGTAAATAAGAATGAAATAGGATAATTAGAAACCGCACATATCACACAAGTATCCACGTCCTGTTTCTCTTGCAGTACATTTTTCATGTGCCCAGAGTTCACAAGATCAAATCCTCCATTGGTGTGGCTTCATACTTTACATAGCAAATTATGCAGTACAATTCTTCATTTCTGTGTAACCTCGGTTGAATTTCTCAGTCCTTTGCTTTTGGCATGCCTTTCTGTACCCTTTTTATGTTGGTTTTAGGTCCTTTACGTTGAATTTCTTCATTCTTAACATTTTTCTGTATTTGCCTTCTTTGTTTTTCTTCGAGTCGGTTTTTCATTAGTAAACTTGATAATATCTCGAATTCATTTTGTTTCAATTTTCGTAACAGAGTATTTAGTTGCAGCTTAGCCTAATGTTAATCGTTTCTTAAATCTTCGAACACACAGGGGTAATATTCAATTTTATAATTCGTTTCGGTCTTCTTTTTATAATTTCTTGGCATGTAGATACAACACATTTCAACGTTGAAATATATGTTCGAACTTTCAACAAGAGCAGCACAAATTTGTTTGGGGACGCAAGGGATATAAGGAACGTTCCCCATTACCCACTTGTAATCATTTCCAATTACCGCAAATTATCAATAGACTTAAAAATGGCTTGCATTCACTTAACCATTTTCTTCCAACTTCATATCACGTAGATTTTGGAAACACATAGTACCAGTATGTAATCAACAAAATATGGCACCTCTAAACTTCAAAATAAGACAGTTACATCTATTATAACACACGAAAAAATTATAGTTGAAATGCGAAAACAATTCTTCGACTCACCGTAACAAGAAATATGCAACTCCTAGCCGCAACTTTTGACTAAGCCCTGAGAATCGCTAGATGCATCCGTTGAAAATGTTGAAGGCAGTGTTGGACATGAGGGAGTATTTCTTATCTAGCAGTTCCCAATAACCCCAATCTCCCCTATGACTGAAGTCATTCATTCATTCATTGCTGTACCCGTTTCCGAGAATAAATCTACAAAAAGACTCAAAAACAAAACTATTGGTGCGATAAAACTTATAATTTTTTAGGGCAACTTGCGACTGTGTGCCCTCCTGTGACTGAAGAGAAACAACCTACAGATCCTTCCACACTCTGGGCATGGATGGTCACCAACCAGATCTAGCCGCTGTATTCTTCTCGAGTCTCCATTATAACTGTGTACCAAATACCTCCACTGTGACCTGTCTAACGCTAGTTGTTCCCAGTTATGATTGGCATTTACTGATTTTTGGAATTGATGCAGTATATCCTTAAACCTCTTATACTGGCTTCCTGGTTTCAGAGCTCCCCCATACAGAGCTATATCGGGGAGTCTTATGTCCTGCATCCTCAGAATGTGACCGCTCCATCTGAGTCGGACCGTCCTTACAAGTCTCAATTCTTAAACAACTTGCGCGCTGCAAGACTTCTGCATTCGAAACTTTGTGGAACCATCTGATGTGAATTATTTGTTTTAGATGTCGGTGTTGCATTTGTTCAAGCTGTTTATTATGTCGGCTGTAGAGAGTTTAGCTTTCGTTGGTCGTTGGGACGACCACTGCTTTGAAAACAGCTGTCTTAATCTTCAGATTGAGGTCGTGATTTTGAAACACTCTGTCCTTTAGCTTCCAAAATGCTCGTGATGCCGAATTGATACAGTTGTGTATTTTCGTGTCAAGGTTAGCCCTAGTATTTATGAAGCTTCCCAAGTATTTGAACTGCTCGACCTGTTCTAGTGTTTCATCCTCCAGACTGATATCTGTTTGAAGGCTTGCTGGTGGACTCAGGGATTTTGGTTTTGTCAATATTGAGTCTAAAGCTTCGTATATATATTTATAGGATTTTAGTGTAATTTCCCTACGCCCCTTAACTAAAGAAATAATATATTTATAGGTATACAACATTCTCTTTAGATCCTCTGAGCTGCTAGCGATAAGTGCGCAGTCGTTTGCATATTAAAGTTCCGTGATAAACTTTGTACGGGTTTGTACTCTAAGGCGCTTCAAGTTAAACATGCCTCCATCAAATCTGAATCTTATTCCAACACCCTTTACAACAGGCATACTCATGTCAGTAATTATCGAGACAGCTATGGCGAACAAACTGAAGTGATGAACAGTGAAGAAAACATTTTTGGATGAAGACATACTACATGAATGAATGAAGGTGAATGAAGAAGATGATGAGAGACAAGATAATAGTGTTTCTCAATTGATTTCGTAATATTTCAGCAAAAAATAAGGGACGCCTTTTCATCCCAATTTGAGTTCTGAGCCCCTTTCAACCCATGTTAATCCTTTTCCAAACTGTGATTTTTTTCACTGAATATCTTCTAAATGGAATGGATTAAAACAATGCGATTTGGATGTTTGATGACGCTAGTCTCAGGATAACAAAATATTTATGATGCTTTTCGAATTGAGAAATAGATGGTGGGAGACAAATCCCATACTACACCATTTCCAGTTGTAATTCAGAAATGATTGATTGAAATTCAGATTAATCAAGTTTATTTCAGATCAGTCAATTTAATTTCAGATATGGTCATTTGAACAGTTTAATCACTGTTTTCAGGAAACATCAAATGTAATTCAAATTTGTCAATTTAATTTCTGAAAACATTAATTGAAAATCAGAATCAATCAGATGATAAAAAGGCTTTTTTTTTAAAATATCTCTCTTCCTGTATCTCTTATCCTTTGTTTTTTCATTATAAAAGTTGTAGATAATAAAATTCTGTACAACTTTTGTCTGAGGCAATTTTTCATACCTTCAACCGTTTTCGAGCTAAAGGTTGATAAGGGCGAGGAGCTTAGCCACACATGCGAAAGGCCAAAGTTCATGTATAAACGCAGACTAATGTATATTCATCTCCATACATCTCAAAAGCTGAAACTGTCAGATTATTCCGTTATTCTTGAATGATTAGCTTCAAAATGAGAAAGACCAACCCGGTCCAGAATGTATACTTGATTTTTTTTGCAAGTTTGGCGCTCTCCCACACATTTTCGTCACGATTATTGTTTTTTCAACCTGTAATTAACCACATATATCTTAATCTGACACACTCGAGTATGTACAATGATCGTTTTTCTTTAATATTCTGACATGCTGTCCTAGACAAATCCTCCTATATACAGGTTCAGTTTTTGGTAGAGGTAGGGGAGAGTTCCTTTGAATCGGACGGCCCATGAACCGGACGCTACAGTTTTCTACTACACTCGATGGTGATTTGGCATCCTTTACGTAAATCCCATTTTTGCAACAAGGCGCGAGCAACAGGGTCGGCCATTTTCCAAGAGATATCGATCGATGTTGCAAAAATAGGATTTACGTAAAGGGTGCTAAATTACCATCGAGTGTAGTAGAAAACTGTAGCGTCCGGTTCATGGGCCGTCCGATTCAAAGGTACTCTCCCCTACTCTACAGGGTTCAAGGTCTCTCCCCTTATATTAATCTGACACGGTCGAGAAAATCCAGAATAACCTTCTTGGGCTCCCCAACTACATATAACCACACTATCTGCCAAATCGATAAATCGCGCTGTATCTCAGAAACAAAACGCCTTAGCTCATGCGTTTTGTACCATAAAATATTGTAAAGTTATTTATCGATCATCCTAAATAAGTGCACAATTTTCATCTAAAATATCTTTTGGGTGGCAAAAGGGTCTTAATACGTTGAATATAGGTAGTAAAATTCATTGGATTTGTAAACATGCTCTGTACACCTGATCTGTTTTCAACGTTATGCTGCGGTTAACTGGAATTGCATAGTTATGAAGTTTCAACGCGATGAAGCGCTCCATCATTAAACCACCAAATCTTGTTATCACCGAAGCTTATTTCTCTAGGTATTTGTTATGCAGTCGTCACACACTTCCCCTTAATAATTAAACTGCATAGCGAAATCCGTTTTACGATCCCCCAGTATTATTCGGGCCTCATAGAAGGCGGCAATAAATCGAAGGCACACACTGATCCCTCCTCGGAATAACCATCTATTCATAATTTATTATTACGACGTATATATTGCGAGATTGCAGGCATAAAATGGGGTTTTGCTTCCAAGCAGGGCGGAGGTCTCATAGATGATGACTATAGCTTGCTCCCTCCAATCTTGAGAGTTCGGCCTCCTTGATTATTTATTGTGGTGCTTGATGTCTATTGACGGTTTATTAACAGTTAAGTTGAAGTTATTATATTATAACTATGTCGTATACTGAGATATAGAAGTCAAACGAGTTCATAAAATCTTCGTTGATGCAGAGATTGATATACTGACGAGGTTAAGTATCCGGTGTTCATTTTAGGACTTTCTGGCTTATCGACGCATATGTAGAGTCATTCGGGGCAACTGTGCGCACTTTTGCCTTTCAAGCCATACCCTGTTTCAAATGTTGAAGCTAGGAAAATTAAAACATATTCATAAGATAGAGAATTTTCTAATCTATAAAGAAAACTTCAAAAAGCAAACAAACAAAAACGTTTTTTTTCCGCAAAAAAAAATTTAATAGTGAAAGTCGGAGTGCGTTTACATGCCCCGTATTGCGGGAAAGTGTGCGCAGTGCTTAGTGAACCACACAATCAAAACAAATTACAAAATAATGTCATCAAAATGTTACAATATTAGAGAAATGCTGTTTATTGTCAATACAGAAGCGCTTTTCTATAAGCACTGCATTATTGTTCGTGCCACAATTCCTGGTGAACACAACACTTGATACATTCCCCTGTTGGTGGCTCTTCATATTTTTCCGAACAAATAGGACAATATTGATCGAGTCTTAACCAAGAAAATCAACAATGTCATAATTAATTCCTTACTAAACTAATGCCCATATAATAAATCTATGCGCACACTTACCCGCGCACACTTTCCCCAGTAAGCCAAAATTTGAATTGATGTTCTTATAGAGTTGAGCAGCTAAGAGAACCTAAAATTTCCTATTATATATTTAGTTCAATATGCGCATGATCGAATAAAAAATTGTTTAACACTGTCGGACACCGAACTTGGACCTGGCAGAATTTGCAGAGATGCTGAAAATTAACAAGAAAACTAGTGAATTTGATTGATTGCAAATAAAAAGTTAACGAAACGTTGCACGACGCACTCCTATGAAAAACTTATTTGGCGATTCTGCGCCCCTGCTTCACCCAAATGAACCCCTCTTTCATACATTGCATAGTCGAGATATACGCACTGCGCACACTTACCCACTGCGCTCAGTTACCCCGAATGACTCTATTCTTCAACGCACGAGTTCAGAAACGTTTGCCAACATGCAAATATTGTACTACACTCTTATTACAATAGAAATAAATATTTTTTGAATTATATTTGTGCCTTTCGGTTGCTTTAAGCATTTTATAGTCCTTGGAATGTCGCCGGCTACATTGTGAAGGAGCTTTCTCTCTCTTTCTATTATTGTATTGTTCAGAGCATTGAGAGGACTTTTTGGCTGTGATGTGTCGCATCTCTTTGAGTTGAACACCAACCATCTCAGAGGACATGACATGAAGCTAGCGCGAGAAAGATTCCATAAAATAGCCCGTCAACATTTTCTGAGCAATCGATTTTTCGCTTGTTGGAATGAACATACACCTCATGTTGTAGGAGTTTTCAAGAAAAGGGGAAGGGTGTACGAGTCGATCCCTTTGGGTAAGATGATCCCTTTCGATTACAGACTCATCAAAAATGCCATCTGGTTGAATTCTATGCCATAACGTAGCCTCTACCACACTTCTGCCTCAGTCAATTTTTCAGTACAGTGCAAGCGAACAGTCGATATTCACAGAGAAAAATATGAATTGTGACCGCTTAATCTAGGATGAGGTTAACTTTAAGATTATGCTACTTTCGTTGTGAATGGTTGAAAACAATGATTTTTATATTTGTTGCTTCCTTATCTGCTTATTTTTGATTTTTTCTCGACTTGAAGACGATGACCTTCGTATAGGTCATAATAGCTAATGCTGAATGAAATAGTTGAACTTAGGGCAATATAATCCCCCAACTTGTGTACAAGATGATCATCTTACACCTTAATTTTTTTACATACTGTTCTGGGGTCTAATAATTGTCAGAAGGGTATACCTATAAATTTTTACAGGATTTTTCAGTTAGGAATTATGCCGCGTAAATATAAATATTAATTAAATAAAGAAAAAGCATTCGAGGCGGATGGTCCAAAGAATCAATGTCAAGTGCTATTGATGCTATTAAAAATGGAATGGCAATTAAAAGAACGAGTAGGGAGTATTCGCTAATTTCATTGAAACGAAGGACTGAAGAAATTAAGAAAATAGCTCGTGGTGCAGTGAAATATCTGGGAGTGAGAAAAACTGTTTCCACTAATGAACAATAAACCGAGCTCGTGAGCCATATGAAGGACCTGAAGCTTAGAATGTATGGATTAATAAGAAGAGAAATTTCGTACTTTATTTTGTATTTTGTTATTTCAGAAATTTTTGAATATTTTAATGGATTTCAAATTAGCTTTTGTCGGTGGTGCATTGAAACCACCACTTAGACTACATGTTCGTTTAAAATTTTTTTGATATTACACCTTATATGTTGATTTTTAGTTGTTTATTCACTTGATAATTTATAATTTTTTATGTCCAATAAAATTATTTTACAATCTCCACACATAGTTGTTTCACATACTCCATTCTTGAAAATATGGGAGCTAATTGAGAATATGGGGTCAAGATGATCCATGGGATCATCTTAACCATACGGGAGGGATCATCTTAAACACCTGGGTGTATAAGATGATCCTTTTGTAACGTTTTGGAAAATCGAAAATATTTCAAAAAACCCTTTGTGACCGACTATTTCAAGTAGAACAATAGAAAGATTGATACTTCTTAGAGAAGTACACATTTTCATTTTTGTGCTACCCGAAGAAGCTAAGGAATAACGTGAATTCTTGCTTAAGGGCATCGTCTTGGGCAACTTTCCCCTAGGTTCGATATCTGGAGGACAAGGGATTTTTAAATATTTTGTAACGTGTTTGGTATTTCTTTTTCTTCTTTTTGTCTGTTCATTGGATGTATATTGTTTATTTTTTATTGTATTTCTTTTTCAATAGTTTTATAGTATAGTATTATACTCAACTCTCTATCTTTTATAGTAATAATAATTTGTGCTACACCTCTACTGACCTCTATCAAAAGTCTGTATCTGTATTCTGTATCATTTCAAAATTGAGTAATAGTAGAAGTTTTCCTTCAGAATGAAAGAAATATAAACAGATAAAAAATTTCACGTACAGTGTAAGTTCAGGATTCTTCTTCATTTGGAGAAATCGATTCTCTCCAATCCCACAAATGCATGTATTTTGACTTCGTCGCATTTTTCGGTTCGAATCTCCGGAGAAATTAGAGTGAACAGAAAACAGCTTTGGAAGTTGCACTGCAAAAATACAAATATATGTGTGCCTCAGAAGTTTCGTCCTAAACTTGGGTTTCTAGGGGAGTTCGAAAATTTTCAGAACCATTTACATATCTGAATGCAATCCGCTATCGGTAATAAATTTCAATATTTATTTCGGCTAGGAAGTTTGCGGTTTATTTGCATGGGATTTGAAGTCGTCCATGTCAACTGAGTAGCATAAATATGAAATTTTCTCTTTTAGGAGAAGATGTCAATTCTCTAGGGTATGGTGACTTGCAAGATGAAGTTTCTCCTCTCTCTGGATACTGGTTCTGGGGAATTATTTCATAGAATATATGGCAATTCAAAAAAGTATTTCCTCTTTTCTCTCACAATGTCACAAGAACACAAGCTATTTCGGCTAATTTCTCAGAATCAACCAATGTTTTCAATATAAAAATTCATTTCTCAGAAAATTCGTGATAAAATTAATTTTGCGATTATCCTTAAAAAAATGTATCGCTTTAGAAGGAAACCATGTTAATGAATTAAATGACTTTTGCCGAATAAAAATTTTTTTTTCTAGAATATTTCTGCCCATTTCATACCCGCTCAACAATATAGAGATGACGATGATATCAATTCAGGAAATATTAAACGGTATAAGAAACAACTTCCTTTTAGATAAACAAACTCATTCTTGTTTTCACATAAATCTCGTTGGAAGATTCGAAAGTTCAGAAAATTCGTATCGTATTGCCATCGTAGGAAGCGCTAGGGATTCGACTATCTGTATTCCTGGCAGTAATAGACGGAAGTGGAAGTATGTTTTATAAGTTCAATTTGGAAAAAGATTTATTGAGGATATATACTCCTAGTATAGGTATCAAACTTTATGTCCGCTCTAGATGTTCAGGAGATAAAATGCAGATGTGGAACACATGAGAATTCTCATTTTTCATGGAGATGTCCTTTCTTCGATGTCGATCTCTCCTCTCGAAAAGAGTGGCAGTCTCATACACAGCTGGTGAAAGCACCTGAGTGGTTCCTCTGCTGTTGGTCATGAAATTTTCATCACAATCCAAAATCTTGTTGAATTTCAAGACAGAACCAACTATATCAATTCAGTATTTTTGGAGTGAGGAGTGGGGATATTTTTTACTTACCATCCTCTTTAATTCACCGTGATGTGTGGTGAAGATAGTCGACCACCTGACAATTTTTAATGTAATGAATGCATGGCAATTCAATAGGAGCTTACATATATCTACATATACAAAAGGTGGAATTGAATGCAATGGTCTCAAGAATTCTTTATATACAGGGTGTCCGCGTCATGGGGTAGCGGTCGAATACTCTAATTCTATTAACTTTACAAAAAAGATTTCCAATGAAACTTTCCTCTTTTTAAGTAGAGCATCTCCTAAAATTATTTAGAGCTATACAAAGTGTTTCGTTTCTTCTGCACAGCTATCAACTATATCCCTATATATTTTTACAGTTTTGAATTCCTTGTTAAATTTGAATATAAGTATGATGAGACAACTATGTCTGAATTCTCAACGGTTTTCGAGAATTTTCACTTTTTATTAATATTATGACAGTTTGAGGTACTTACATAAAAGACTATAACTCCGTCCCTATTTTATGTAATTGATTCAAATTTAGAGTGTCTGGTTAATAAATGATACACCAAAGAATTCCTTTGTAAATAACCATATTATATACAGGGTCCACGAAAACGTAGATCCATTATCAAAACAAAAATTCATCAAAATCTTAATTTTTTTAATGGCAACCCATATTTTTTTTCTGATCATTATTCAAAACTACTGAAAGCGAACAAAAACTGTTCAAATAATGGACAAAATAAATATGGGTTGCCACGTAAAAAAATGAAGATTTTGATGAATTTCTGTTCTGATAATAGATCCACCTTTACTTGGACCCTGTATGTAATATGGTTATTCACAAAGAAAATTTTCAGTGTATTATTTTCAACTAGACACAGTTCAAATTTGAATCATTTACATAGAATTGGGACAAAGCTACAGTCCTTGACGTAAGTACCTCAAACTGTCAAAATATTAATAAAAAGTCAAATATCTCGAAATCCGTTGCGAACTCAGACATAGTTGTGTTATCAAACTAATACTCAAATTCAACAAGGAATTCAAAAATGTAAAAATATATAGGGAGTTCCATTTAAAATAACGAAGTTGATAGCTGTGCAGGAGAAACGGAACACTTTGTATAGTTCTAAATAATTTTAGGACGTGCTCTACTCAAACAGAGGAAAGTTTCATTTCAAACTCTTTTTTGTAAGTTAATAGAAGTAGAATAATCGAGCGCTGCCCCAAGGTGCGGACACCCTGTATATGTAGATATGTTATGTAATTAATACCCTACTAAAAAGTCATTGACCTCAAAATATTTACATACCATTTCATCCATATAATAAATTCCTCGTTATCTTCAGCAACAAATGGACCATACATTTCTCATCCTATTCACAAAAAGTAATAGTTGCTCAACTACTTTCTATCCCTCACATAAGGTGCATGACAAACACCTCAATTATTCCCTGGAGTAATTTGAGAAAAAAAATATTCTCTACAAAAGTAAAGACTGATACAAAAGATAAGAGTTTTGTGCGTTACGTTTCAAAGTGAAAAGTAACAATCACTCTTTGCCCTATATGTGAATTTCGAAAAATCTCTATGTACCTAAGTGAAGGGAAAAGCCTCAGCAGAACGATCGCATAAAAAAATTCAGTCAGAATACGGATACAAAGAACAATAGAGAATAAAATCAAAGAGATGAGAGTTTTATTTCGAGTACCTCTATCTATATGAATTTGATGGAATTAAGTTATTGTTTTCGGAATATACCTGGAGGCATGGCATTGTATAGCCTAGATTTCGAATAACAGCTCTATTGTACTAGTTTCAAACTCATACAAATGTTCAAACTCGTTTACATGTCAAGTATTGTTTGAAAAAACCCAACCTGCTAATATACAATTCAAACCTTACGGTCGAAGAATTACCCAATTTGATAATCGTAAATTTCATTGCCACCCATTAAACAGGTCGTGCATTCGTATTCACAATGAACAGAATTTATTCTAGTTCTATGCGGCTCTTATGTGGAGTTAATAACTTTTACCTTTGTAACACGAAAGCGACAGCTTATGGCTAATTTGCCAAACGCCATTATTTCTCACTCCTGTTTACCTTCGCCCCGTATTTTAGCCACCCTAATACAATTAAGTTATTTTCCTCGCATTTCTGTCATACAAGTCGACTTCATTTGTTAACAGCATACATTTCCACAATAGAAATATATTTGTACCTTTTTTATGCCTTAAAACATTACAATATTCTAATAAGTACATATTTAATATCAGAGCACGTATCCCCAACACTTTCTTTACAGGGTGTTTCAAAAAAAGGTGACACGCCGTCTTTAGGATAGGTAGAAAACTGAAAAATTAATTTGGTTTGTTTGATAAAAAATAACGTAACGTTACCTGTATTTAAGATAAATGTCGTTGAAAAAAAATTTTAAAAAAGGGAAGCCCCCAATCCAAATTTTGTAACATGCATCCATTTATCGATGAGGTCTCATTTACGCGAAAAAAAAATTCATTTTACAGAATGCATACTAATCAATAACAATGATAATTGAAAACTTCAACATTACTTTATACCAGCATTAGTTATTCCTTCATAATTTTCAAATAAAAAGGGTCCTTCTGGGTGTAAAATCGAATGATATTTGGGTTCACTTGAAATTTTAATTAATAAATCTAACTTTAAAAAAGTTATGCTCAGTACTAGTTGAGAGTCAGATATAAAAACAAATTCATGCAATATATCACATTCATATAAAATTTTATTTCAATGTAGCCAGAAGTTTCGTCAAAATCGTTGGCTCTTACGATAAAATATTTCCATATTTCCGAAACTATTCACTTTACAGAAAAAGTTCGAGTATATTTTTTGCTCATTTTATCTTGCTCTTTTTGATGAACAAGGAAAAATACAGGTTGCAATTTGAAAAAATTAAGTTCTTATCAAACTTCTATTTGAATTTTTAACTTCATTTTTGAAGACCTTGCATATCAGATTGCTAAAAATAAAGATGTGAAGCATGATCCAATATGTTGACAAGAGCTAGGCAAAATTTGGTTTTGATACATTCATTAGAAAACTAGTATCAGCTTTGTTAGCACCTACAGCTGTCAAAATTTTAGGAAAAAGACGAATATCTCAGGATCGGTGCTATATAGGACCATGGTTTTCATACCAAAGTTAACATAAAATTCGACAAGAAATTCAAAAATGCAATAATATATCGGGTTTTCCATTTGAAATAAGAAAGTTGATACCAACAGGGAAAAAACGGAGCACCCTGTTTTAAGGTGGGTTATAAAAAATAAAAATTCAATTGATAACAGACAAGTTTTGTATTCAACTTTTTCTTCTAGCTCCTTTAGTTTCCATAATAAGGTATAGGGACACTTCAACTCGGACACCCTGTACATCAAATATTCAAGTATACTTCATTCAACTTTATTTTAGCAGTCGGTTGGCCATGGAAATTTGACACATTTCACTCTGTATAGTAAGAAAATGTGGGGTTATAAAGCTTGTCAAAACATTTTTGGGTTTTAAATCAACGCTATGTTGCCCGTTCTACGTAAAAGTTTCTGTTATTACGTATTTTATCACAATGTCGAATCTCTTCGGAAAATATGTGACGAACATAATTGGAGTTTATACATACTGATTGACGGTATACCAAATCCAGTTATTTGCATGGAAAATACAAGAGATCAGTATAATATTATAATATGCACTAGCTTGAGGAGAGTTAATGTTCGTTATCTTCTTTGGCTTACATCATTTGTAGATTTCAAAAATATTAACCCGAAGATTAAATGCTTATGATGCAGTGGTTGGGAATGGGTATCTCCCGAAGGAATTAACAGATAATTACAAGAATGTTAAATTCTTCAACAAAAATCATCTTGCATCAATATAAGTGAAAGGAGTTGAAGGAAGTTTCAAGTTAAGATGCAACTTCACCGTTGAACAAAAATTTCACATGAATAAACAAGTAACAGGGCAACTTGCGTATTTGTGGCTATTCATCTTAATACATTGATGAAATTATAATAATTAGGTATTTATTAGTACCTTGAGACATTTACATTGTATAGGACAAGTCAAATGAAAAATAGAAAAATCCATTTTAGGGAACTTATTCTCCGATGACATTTATCGAAAATCCTGTAGTAAACTTTTCGCATTAATTCACTCAAACATAAAATTCCCAAATGCCACCATTTTTTTGGGTCTCCCAATAGAAGGAAATTCTTTGTCATCCTCTTCATTCACAATCTTTCTGATTGTGGAAATATTCAGCTGAAATATAAGTCGTTTAGATTCAGATGAAACATTATATAAATTGTCTTACATTGAATATGTTCGCTACCGTCTGATGTATTGTGGATTTTAGAATATCAGGGTATAACTATTTGAATGAGCGGACCTGAATTCTAAATAGCACTTCCTGAAAGCCTGTCTCTTTTTTCAATCACTTTCGGCATTTTCGAATTTTCGTAATAAATATTGATATTAGTTGTGGCAACGGCGTTATGACATTAACGACATTTCATGAGTGCCAACCTAACTTCGTTCTAGTTACAAAAACTTGAGAAAATTATTTCATGGCCAACCGACTGCTAAAATAAATTTGAATGAAGTATAGATAGCGAAATTTTTCTCAGAATTTATACTAAATACATTTTCAAGTAGAATAAAAAATAAAATTGTTTCGGTCCGGACGGTGCTCTCACAAGTCATAATTAGAGAATATTAGTACAATTGTCTCTCTCACATTTATCGAAGTTTTGTTGAAAATCCATGAAGTCGTTCAGGATGTACCTATGCAGATTGAAAATTTTAAATGAAATACATTGAATGATCCTGTATCTCTTAAACGAATATTGTCAGAACATTTTCTCGTAGAAATTTTAGTGTCTGGGCAAAAAACAAGAATTCTATCCTCTTAAGCAGTAAATGGATGATACTAGGTACATAATGAGATTTTCCTAATAGTTCACAATGCTTCAGACGAGACAACAAATCCAGTCAGTATTCTCCCATCTTACTGCATTATCTCGCTTGTCTTGGGAGAAAATGGCTCAATGATTCCTTCAAATCGCAAAGAGCATGAAATATTGACTGCATTTCTTTGTCATCAATCTGAGCGTTATATATGGAAGAATAAAATCGTAATTTCATGCTTTTCAATGGGGGTATTTGCATTGAAATGATTGTATCTGACACTGCATGAATTAGATCTTGCTCTCAGATTTGTAATTTGTTTTTGATTTATTTTTGTACTTGAAATTATTACTCTAATTATAATCATCTCGTTAACTGTTTACTGATGTATTGGTCTAAAATAATCAATGGATCATTATGTGAGCCAAGATTTTAATTAATTCCATTAATCTAATATGACAAAATATATAAGCTTGAATGCTAGCTCACAAAACTACGGATGAAACACATAAACATTAAAAATTATTACGATTTTTCGAATCAAAGTACATAATACGTAATTTTGATTAGTATAAATTATACATAAAACTTTAAGTATCACATAATATAGAAGTATAGTATAGTAGTATAATATCACATAATATTAAACAAAATATACATAAACTGCTCACAAAAGAATAATAATATTTATCATTTTCTGAAATATTGTCAGCCATTGACGAATCAATAACAGTACACCTTAGATTGCCATATGGGTATTTATTATTTGAAATTTGAAAGTAGCAAACCGAATTCACATCCGACAAAATCAATATGGAAGGTTGCATGAAGAATATGTCACGTTTTTGTCCTGTCCGAGAAATCTTCAATATTTCTAGAGCGATTTCGCTCACTTAGGACAAGTACTTACTCTCCTAATATCAATGACATTTCCAAATCCCTCCTATCCATCTTTACCGGCTCGTTAGTCCAATCACAATGACGATAATAATGAATTTCGAATGATCATGCTCCTGAAAATTGGCTGCTATAATGGCTGTAATCGATGTAATAGAAAACACTTGATACCTTCCCGAATATTTAACAGAACAGCTGACACGAAAGGAAGCGGAATTGCCGCCATTCTCGTTATCGTCCAAAAAGTTATGCGACGTCATCTCTCTGATGGCGGTAGCTGGTTGCTTCAAAGCCTGATCATAATGAAAGGCCGGGTCATTCATGTTGAATCGGTAAATTCATCGACAGGTTGTAGAAATTTTATAGCCTTACTCGGTTCCATCGACGACTTCCGGTAAAGATAATCACCGGAATCGTGAAATTTCATCCAAAAGATAGTAGATAAAAACGAATGGACTCCTGATCGAAATACTTCATACGAACAAATATTCGAGTGTTTTATTCTTGATCTTTATCGAGCATGTTAGCTGACCCAGGAAGAAAATGTATCACAAACGAATCCTCAGTTTTTATGAGCTCTGCCCATTTAGCAGGAAATCGAATCTTCGTTTTTCTCAAAATTTGAACACGAGTGACATCTATGCACTTTGCAGGAATTTGCGTATAATTGTTTAGTGATTAAAGGTAAATGTTAGAATAAATCACATCATAAAATCTACTTATATTTTTTTGAATAGCTATTCAAAAAAGAGTAATTATAAGTGTGGTGTATTGGAAGGTGAGGCTTTTTTTCAACAGAAGGTAGAACTGGTCAAAATGAAGCGTTTACCACAAATCACCTAAACAAAACTTTCAAAATGACAAAGTTGAAAAAAACATTGAAAATGATTACTGAAATAGATCCTAGTACGACCCCTAGACAGTTTGATAGCTGAATTATCCCAAAGCAGTGGAAAAAAACTTATCTGCTGATTCGACCATGTGGTTTCGTTTAGGATATTGGCTCGTTCGATATTTACGTGGTAATGAAAATGGAAACTTTAGGATTGCCGAATTGTTCTCATTATTTTCTAGTAACTAATGGCTCATTCCAATACCAACTGACAGAAAAAACTTAAGACACAAGTGTAAAAAATAGAATAATACTTCAAAATGTCAAAAATAAAATTCGCCTAAATTATTCACGAATTTTTTCTCAATGGGCATCACAATCTTCTTGTTCGAACATTCCAACAATCGTAGTAAAAATCGGATGAAATGGAGAAATATCATAGCACTTTTTCAACATAACTAACATGAGCACTTTCAAGAAACTGCCTCGATTTTGTATTTTTTTTCACCCTAAATTACACAATACAACAGTTATGATTCTTTCAAAAGTGACATGATGCATCTGATCCAATGAACTTGGTACTGAACCATTCAACACACACAGAAGAACACAAATCAACATGAATATAATAAAATAGACAATTGGAGAGTCACGATCCGCACTGAGACACACTTACCAAAGCCAAATTATGCTTTCAAAAAATAGATGGTACAAGAAGAGAAAGCAAACAGTGAAACATTGAAAAACTTATTGTCTTGTAGCGCGTTCGACATCACAACCGTCGAATGAAATTTCTCAACTGAAAGAGACATAATTCAAATGAACATACACAGTGCCACCCACATATTAATGATATACGTACAGGATGTAAATGAATAGTTGCGAAAAAAGTTAAGGAGTGATTCCTCGTAAAAAAGATTGTGTGGGCCTTTCACATGATTTTTTTGAGCAGTCCCTAATTAGATATAGTCTCCTGAAGATGGCACATTAGAAACCAGAAACCTGACAGAAATGAAATTGAGCAGAGTATGGTAGCAAGAAGGTATAAAAAAAAGTTGGTGTTGTTGCCCTTTGATGTCAACAGAATATCCGCCTACTAAGTAAATTTTAGATCGAAGATATTTACACCCTATTTGACATTTTTTCTCGAGAACCGTTACTTCAAGAAACAAATTACAAAAGAACTTTGTTCAAAATGAATAAAGCTATCAAAAATTAATTGTTCGAAGTTATATGTGTAGTGAAGGTGGCATTTTCTTCACTTTGAAATTATTGGAGAACACCACCACCATCTTTTTCACATTTCCTTAATCTTTGTAGGGTTTCCACTCCCAATCTCTGAAACAAAATCAATTAAAAAATGAAATAAACGATTTGCTCCTGCGTAAATTCTTGCACTAATTTGTTAGGAGCAAATCAACCAGAAAAAATTGTTGCCTGACAATGAGCTGGAAATAAAGAACTGAAATTATAATTTTATATTTTAACGTTTCGGAGTCTATATCAGACTCCTTCATCAGACGAAAATCAATTTTCGAAAATCTTCTGAATTGTATCTTTTGTTTGACATTAATTGTTAATACATAGAAACAGAGACTGCATAGAAACGTTGATTGATTCAATTTTGAAATTACCGGATGACAGTTCCTTCTTCAGTAAATTGATCCAAATATGATCTATTCCTACCGAACAATTTGCCAAATTATTATCTTGATCCAATATAAAATTATAATTTCAGTTCTTTATTTTTAGTTCATTGTCAGGCAACAATTATTTTTTCTAGTTGATTTGCTCCTGACAAATTAGTGCAAGAATTTACGCAGGAGCAAATCGTTTATTTCAGTTTTTAATTGATTTTGTTTCAGAGATTGGGAGTGAAAACCCTAAAAAGATTAAGGAAATGCAGAATCCTCCAAGAATAAATTTCAATCGAGAACTTTTTCACACATCTCATGTTTTTATATTACTCTGACGACAATCTTAAATGGTTAAAAATAGTTATTTGAGGGCGGGTTCCCCAACACTATGATTGCCCGATCAACCATTTGATTGTCACCCGATTCCCAAAGCAAAATCACTGAAGCTTCTTCATTTCTGAATATATTGAAAAAAAAGCAATACAGAATCATTGAATGAATGCATATGGCTCATAATTTGATACTTATATGATATTCTGAATGCTCATGAGTGAAATATTGAAAACATTGGCATTTATCCAAAATCAAGCGTTGATTCTCCGATCAAGCTTAATGAAACCGAGTCTAACTACCGGTTCCACAAAGCTTGATCGGAAAATCAACACTTGATTTCGGATAAATGTCAATAGTAGGAGGATGGTTTTGACATTCTGGCAATAACTATTCTAATGGATTCCGTGTAGACGTTGAAGTATAAAATAGGAAACTAATTTGACATAAAAAGTATGATATTCAGATTAGGTATTATGCAACAATTGATTATTATTTGCAGTGTTTCAAATATCAGGAGATAAATCCATAAAAAAAGGTAGGAGTATGATAGGTTATGACAAGCAGATAGACTTCTCTATACAAACAATTGGTTGAGAATGAAAGAGTTGATAAGAATCATCCAAGCTTGCCTGGCAATAAAGGCATGATCTAAATCATTATTTGTTACTAAATCCAGTGACAAACTATCTCACATGAAGATGGAAGTGGCGAAGAAATATCGCACTTCCATTTTCGAATTTTCCGGTTGAACGTCTCTTCATGATATCACTCAGATAACTTTCTAGGTGACTAAATTTTCATTTGGCCGTAAAAAATTTCCCATTTCATTCTTTTCCGAGGGCAGACATATCTCTCCATGCCAGAAAAACAGCATGAAAGATGACGCAATTATTTGTAGAATCCCGCCATAATTTATTGCGCATTTCGCCGAGTGGAGTGTTTACATTTGAAACTTTCATCCTATTAAAATCATAAAGCCTCCAACACTTGTTATCTTGATGTTATGCCCAATTTCCCCATTTTTCTGGTAAATTTAGGAGTCCCCCATTAGGTTGAAACGATAACCATCTGCTGTTATTTACAGTTTGTTTGGAGGACTCGCCCATAAAATATGGTAATTTTCGGAATTAGTCCAATATTGTGTTACTTTTGAATCGTTTTAATTACAGTATGTGGATGTGTTCATGTTGCTGTAAGCAACGGAATCTGCTATCATGTTCGACATTTTTCTATTGAGCTATTATAGTATATTTTCATATTCACCAGATATCAATGAATATTGATTGAGGTAATCCGTCTTTAAACATAGCATTACAACCCTAAAATATTGAATGAAAACAATTCGATGTGATTCAGGCAATCAAGCGTTGATTCTCTGATCAAGCATTGAGAAACCTGCATTTAAAATTGAAACTATTACTATTATCGCGATAGTATCTGAACTGCAATTGATTTCAGTGAATGTATTTGCGGCTAAGGGGTTGAAAAAATGACTAAATTTTATTTCCAGAAAATGAGGGTAATTGAAAGTGTCCAGTTAACCTTCACTAACCTTAAGATGCTATTGTGATAATGAAACACGTGGTTCGAAAACTCATGTTGTGAAAATAATATAGATAATCTGTTCCTAGTTTAATTATGGATTTCCATCGGCCACATCAATTCAATCGTTTTGATGAGTATTAGCTACCATAACATACTCGATCAGAAATAAAGTCTTCCTCCAGAATATTTTGCGTAAAAATGCAGCTTTACAATAACTATACAATCTGGTCGGTGGCTGATTCATTTTTTTTTACAGTTCGGGGACTCAATAGAAAGAGAATAAGATTTCACGTTAGGCCAGAATTATTTTTCCAACCACCAGATACCATCAACGATTCTGAGCAAATAGACATGTCGAATGAAATTCACTCCAGGGAAGATATTTGAGTCCCTTGTTGGAGCTATTAAGCGCCTCCTAGCTCCGCAATTCCTATAACTTCAGATTTGGTGAGATCGAACTGAATCTCCGCCATATCCTGGTAACTGAATGAATCCGATGTCTAGGATTTCCTGTGGGGAAATATAATAAATATCGGCAGGGTTTTATAAAGGAAATTGGTGCTTTCGGGCTTCAACTTTAGAACACTTTGAAGTTAACCGTGTGTTCAGATGGACAGCGATATGTTGGGTAAGCACAAAACTTTGGGTAGTCTCAGTGGAATAATCCTTAATCCAATTGTTTTCATCATAGTTTTTCATCTTTGGGGGATATTGGCTGTATGTTCTTCTGAATTTCGATCAACATCGATTCATTTATCGTAAGTATTTATATAGTTTCTTTTTTCTTTACCTCGCCCAAAATTATACGAAAAACTACTGAAGATATTGTCACGAATTTTGTTTCCAGTGTGTCATCCATCAGGATGCCGAGATCTATTAATCTCTCTTCTAGGTGGCATTGTCAATAAATTATCCCATTTTTGGATTATTGTACGTTTTCCATTCTGATGAAATTATAAAATAATTTTTCCGATACGCTTTCATTGACTCGTTCACAATCATGAAAATAAAAAGTCACCTTCATGAAGCTAATACAGTAATAAATATGAATACTAACAACATCTATAGACTCATAAAGACATTATTCAACTAAAACCAGAGATAATTTAGAGTACCTAGTTCAAATGAGAAGTCACTTGAGGCCAGACGTAGACTTAGAGATTGAGTTCAATAAATTCAAAATCAACACAACGTTAACAATGACAGAGCAATCATAGAAAATTGATTGCGAAAGTCTCTTTATTTCATCAGAAAAACAGAAGGTTAGAATAATGAATTCTAATGAGAATACTACAAATGATGTAGTCCAAGAGGTGAAAACTAATTTGTCTATGTCTGGTCATCAATGGCATCAATGCATTAAATGTGAGCCGAGCAATTATACATGAACGGACTGCTTACAAGTAAGCACGATTAGAACGTCCATCAGAAAAATAGAAGATATAATTGATAAATTATGAGAGGTACAAAATGAGAGTACTAACGAGGGAAACCACTAATCGTTGGTTTCGAGAAGAGCAGAAGACTTGGGAACTAATCTTTATATCGAGCAAGATGAAAGAATATGAACATATATCAATGAGAGTACAAAGTATAATGAGGAGATCGTACCAATTGAAAGAGTACACGATTACCACAGCAGACCTTCCAGGGTGGAACCAGGACGAGACATCAGTGTCATGCCTAACTACTGATGAGAATGATGATAGCTTCGGCGGACAAGGGAACATCTTATACCTTGTTGACAGGGGGCTGCTTCTATCAACTCGAAACTGTACACAGTTTTCGAATTGAGATGCACATGCTGAATTTCAGATCGATAGTTCAGATAGGAATTGAGATTCCAGTGGTCAATTAGGCAAAGTATCATTTCAATTCCTAAGGAACTATTGGATCAATTCGACCCAAATCTCGAAACTGTACACAGTTTTCGAATTGAGATGCACATGTTGAATTTCAGTTCGATAGTTCAGATAGGAATTGAGATTTTAGTGGTCAATTCGGCAAAGTGTGATATCAATTCTTCGAAAACTGTTGGATCAATTCGAACCAAATCTTGAAACTGCACATAGTTTTCGAAATGAGATGCACATGTTGAATTTCAGTTCGATAGTTCTGATAGGAATTGAGATTTCAGTGGTCTATTCGGCAAAGTGTGATATCAATTCCTCAAAAACTGTTGGATCAATTCGACCCAAATCTCGAAAATGTACACAGTTTTCGAATTGAGATGTACATGTTGAATTTCAGTTCGATAGTTCTGATAGGAATTGAGATTTCAGTGGTCTATTCGGCAAAGTGTGATATCAATTCCTCAAAAACTGTTCGACCAATTCGACCCAAATCTTGAAACTGCACATAGTTTTCGAATTGAGATGCACATGTTGAATTTCAGTTCGATAGTTCTGATAGGAATTGAGATTTCAGTGGTCTATTCGGCAAAGTGTGATATCAATTCTTCGAAAACTGTTGAATCAATTCGAACCAAATCTTGTAACTGCACACAGTTTTCGAATTGAGATGCACATGTTGAATTTCAGTTCGATAGTTCAGATAGGAAATGAGATTTCAGTGGTCGATTCGCTAAAGTATGATGTCAATTCCTAAGGAACTATTGGATCCATTCGACCCAAATCTCGAAACTGTACACAGTTATCGAATTGAGATGCACATGTTGAATTTCAGTTCGATAGTTCAGATAGGAAATGAGATTTCAGTGGTCGATTCGATAAAGTATGATGTCAATTCCTAAGGAACTATTGGATCAATTCGACCCAAATCTCGAAACTGTACACAGTTATCGAATTGAGATGCACATGTTGAATTTCAGTTCGATAGTTCAGATAGGAAATGAGATTTCAGTGGTCGATTCGATAAAGTATGATGTCAATTCCTAAGGAACTATTGGATCAATTCGACCCAAATCTCGAAACTGTACACAGTTTTCGAATTGAGATGCACGTGTTGAATTTCAGTTCGATAGTTTTGATAGGAATTGAGATTTCAGTGGTCTATTCGGCAAAGTGCCGTTGGCACCATAGAGTTGAAATTCAGTGGCGGAGGAGGCTAAATTTTCTATAGTCTGTGTAATATGAAGACATGCGTCTCTCCCCATGATATGTGAAGCAAACCTGAAAATTTGATTCAAGAGCAAAAAGTGAGTGTTCTTTCGATTATCCACTTCAGTTTTTGAACAGTGTGAATGCGCTACGAACTATCAAAATAAGCATTGCGACCAACTAAGTTTCCAGGTTTTGATTCAAATAAAGTCAAAGAAATGAAAAACATTTAGAGAAACCTATTCCTGTACAAACAGTGCAGTAGGTATGTGGAACTTGAGCTCTTTCCATCACTCCTGTCAAAGGAAGCCATCACAATCTTGAGTGTACTTCACATCGTGACATCAACTTCGAGATCATGTAGAGAAGGAGCATCAAGAATTTAACAGGTCAACTTTTTTTCATGTACGAAACACGAAGCACGAAAATCAACATTCTGATGTATGCAGTATTCTGGGAAAATTCCCGAAACAACGGGGCGCTTGTCAAAGCCTCGAAATGATCGTCAAATTCCGACCCCGAACAGCAAATGCCTTCCCTGCTGAATATTGTATACGTTAGATCCGTCGAGAAGACGGCTAACATGCTCAAGACAGATGTTTCCCCCCTTTTTACACTGAGATGGATCACCAATACAGTAATAAGTTACCTATATCAGCATTCCATCGGTCAGGCAATGAATAAAAATGCGGATTTGTGGATTTTCCTCTTTCGGTATACCTTCGCGTAGGTTTCAGCGAAACCACAGCGGAAATGTGGAGCATAGAATCACTTGTTAGGGGTGGTTCTGGAACGTCAATCAGCCATAAGCCTCTTTCAGTCGAAATATAAATCTCAAAGGTATGTTGTTGAAAGTAGGTACAGAGAGATGTATTTATAAGAATTTCTTTGCAAATGTGATGAGTCTATTCGGTGGAACTTTCTGTCATTTCTGTCCACGCTGTTACCGCAGCAACCAAACCGAGAAATCCAGCAGGCAACCAATAAAAGCAAAAATTAAGTTCAATTCTGTCATGTTCCTATGCACCAAACGCTGACCATGAGATGAGCCATGGTAACGACATGCGGAATTACGTATGTCATTATATCATAGACCTATAAAACACATGGACGCGCCCTTTCAGTGAGTTTCAATAGCCGCGAGTGCGGCCAACATGAGATGGAGCTAGTATGGGCAAGATGGTATTAATTTCCGAGCTATATTTGTATATTTGCGCCCGTTAGAGATAGAAACAAGTACCTATAATCGAATATGAAAAATTGTACGAATATTAGTATCATTTAGATTGCGTTTAATGATCCAATTAGAACTAAAGAGCACAATTTTTGCTTTCGGCAACTATTCCTCGGAAAATACAACAGATAAGTTCATGAAAAGTTTGTAAATAAATTGATTTGAATAAAAACAATTGAGCACATTTTTAGCCAACACAATATTCTGATTTCTTGTTCAATATCTGAAAAAATATTTCATTGATGAATATTGATCAAAAGGTTGAAAAATAGACATTACAATCAGCATACTAATTTTCTCTTCTAATCCCAAGTGCTTCTTGAGTATTATTTTAGCTAGATGAGAAAAGAATTGACATACATTTATTGATTTGAAATGAATAATTCAACTATGATATAATAAATCGATTAATACATTCGAAGTTACTATACCTGTGAAATTTCACTTTATCTGTCTTTTCAACTCATTTCGTACTATTAATTGCACTCTACGAGGACACCATTATTACTTTCATAATAGAAAAAGAATACGACATTCAAAGTTGATCTAAAATTGATGAGAAAATTATGAAAATTTCGATAAATACAAAGTGCAAACGAATGTTTTGCCCATACTAGTCCTATCTTATTTCGGCCGCACCCCCTCTCTCTCTACGCCGTGTCCATGTGTTTAATATGTCTATGCATTATATACAAGGATTATAGAGTATAAAGATGGAAAACGAAGCGACTAAAGTGATGTGAGCGCCATCTGTGTGTCAAGTCTGTTTTGGAGAGTCCAGGACTGGTATAAATATTAGTTTGAGTGCCATTGGCAGAAACATATGAAATTTTGTATGATATCAGATGGCCATTTTTATCAAAGAGTTGTTTTGATTCTCGTGCCGCTTTTCCTTTATCTAGCTTGTTCTAGCTGCTGATTATTGAATCTTTTCGTCTAATTTCTTTGTGAAAACCCCATAATAACGTTCGCATATTATTGAATGTTGAAGATCATAAGGAGACCATATCGTAAGGAATATATCATAAGAAAGCATAAAGCATAAGACAGGCTAACATACAGGTATTGTATACCTCTGCAAGCTTTTTTTAAAGTGTGGTTCTGAAAATATTATAGATTATACATGTGTAAAGAACTGAAATGTGTATGCTATGATGGTATATTGAATATAGGATCATATTTATTTCTGATATATGTATGTATTTTGTACAAATTTAATTTTTATAAATAAAAAAATGGTTGTTACTTCCTAGTTCGTTAATTATGGTGACTAGTTTCGCTCTGTTATGTCAGAGCATTCTGAGACCTCACCACTAAAATTACAAGTACAATAAATTCACACATGAAATCTTAACTACAAAGTTTCTCACCCGAACTCTCAACTTGATTCGTCAATATCGTCAAAAGCCCTAAAGGATTCTTAAAATATACAAACATTCAAAAATTACTTCATCCAACAAGCATTTATATAGAATGGCCACACATAAAACACAGAAAAACAAAATTTTGACATTGACTACTGAACAAATTGATTTCTTCTTTTTTTGAATTTTTTTTTTCTTTATAATAAACATTGCATTAGGCAAGATACAGATACTTTTTAATTTTTGAACATCAAGTTACTCGAAAACGGCGCATTATAGGAGAAAACATTAGGAATACTTTTCTTTTACGAAATGGTCAAATATTCATAAGATAGCGTCCAACTTAGTTTCAAGAGTTGGGTTCTTTGAATTTTTGGTATTATCATGGTAGGTAATGGTCATATAATGAGAAAACTGGAAAACGTGGGTGTTTCTTCGTTTTCGAAAAAAATTAATCAAATAAATGAAAAACTATATTCCGAAATTAATTTCATTCGATATAACCGTTTGTAAGAACCAAAAATATCATTTCTTTATAGCCTGTATCTTTTTAACCGAGCCGATTCGGAAAAAATAGTGAATAAAAAAAGTGTTTCTTTAGACGTCAAGAATCTACAATTGAAATATTTGTAGGAGTCAAAGACTTTCCCTGTATAACTATTTAGGTAGAAAGTGGTATTTTATGTAGGTACTACGCAAAATGGGTTCGAATATGTTATCGGAGTAAAATAAATACCTACATTTCCCACGGAAATTTGCGAATAGGGAACGTATGTATATAAATTATTAGGGTTTGACACACCGGTCTGCTAACATGACACGGCCTCGGCAGTTCAAAGATAAGTTTAGTCTGTGGATGTGACATTCGGACGCCTAGAGGAAAAGCACAAGGGGCAAAATTAATGAGCTAGGACCGCCCGTTCGCGTTCTAAGGTCATATATTATCCTCTTCAGACGAATCCGGATTCCGAATTATTCCTGCGTTTTATCTCTTCCAACTGGAAATATTAAACTTTCTTTGTAGTAATAGAGAACGGAGAAATCGATAACCCTCGTTTCTGTTTTATTCTCCATGAAAAATAGACCGAAATCGTTTCTTGTCATGCATCTCGGATCCGAATATAATAAAGTGTTGTTTTGCGTTCTTCGAAGTTCCTTGAATTATACGTTTGCCGAAGGAAATTACAGATTTCCTTTTTATTTATCCAGAGTGATAAATTTTTATGTTTCTAAATGAAATAGGTTCAACAACAAGGCTAAGCTTTGATCGAATCGATCAAATTCTTGTTAGTAACTCAATGTCGAATGGACTCAAATTCTGTATTTTGTGAGATGAGCAGACACTTCACATGAATCGATCTGCACTGGACTCATCCACTCATCCTTACAATGAGTACCACGATAAAACTAGGACATAACAATATGATTGACAAGAGGACGGATGGTTTATCTAGCATCAAATTTATGGTAGCTATTTAAACACACTACACAGGGTGTAATATAAGTATGTTGAAAGGCTTTGGGCCTTAGACTCAATAGTGACAAAACCAAAATCCTGGTAAGTCCGCAAGAAAGCGTTCAAACAGAGATCAGCCTGGAGGATGAAACTCTAGAACAGGTCGAGCAGTTTGAATACTTGGGAAGCTTCATTAATACTAGGGCTAACCTGAACACGGAAGTACACAACCGTATCAATTCGGCACCACGAGCATTCTGGAAGCTAAAGGACAGAGTATTTCAAAATCACGACCTCAATCTGAAGACCAAGACTGCTGTTTACAAAGCAGTGGTCCTCCCAACACTTCTTTACGGAAGCGAAAGCTGGACGCCCTACCGGCGACATATTAAACAGCTTGAACACACACAACAACGTCATCTAAGACAAATAATGCACATCAGATGGTTCCACAAAGTTTCAAATGCAGAAGTCTTGCAGTGCGCGAGTTGTACAACAATTGAGACTCAAGTAACGAGAGCAGGACTCAGATGCAGCGGCCACATTCTGAGGATGCAAGATACAAGACTTTCCAAAATAGCTCTGTATCGAAATTTTGCAGGAGCCTTTTTTTCTCCAGAATTGAAAGTAAAACCATAAAAGACTTTTATTTTCGAAAACAATTTTTGAAGGAAAATCATAAGGGAGGCTATTTTCAACCCCTAATAATAAAGTTATGGGATCTAAAAAAATTGTGTGAGTAACATCTACTTAGTGCTTCATATAATATATGTACAGTTTCATGACTCAGTGTTCTTTAGAACACGTAAAAAAAGATAAAAACTGTCAACTCGCCATCGCCTTCCAAAGGGTGGCAGGGAAGTCTATTTCAAAAAAAATTTATAGGAACTACCCCTGCATATTTTCATCGAGAAATCATCTCCTCAAGTCCTTCTTATTTGCTTACAGACTCCCTGTATATTGTGATACATTACAGATACTTCCGTTTTTATAACAAACCCAGGGATAAAGTTCTTACACTGCAAAAAAAAAGAGGTTTTCCCCTACGCAATGGGTAGATGAAATAAAAAACGAAACTCATAACTGTGTTATTGTTTTCATTCGTTGATTGACAGAATTCAATTTGACTACGTATTCTTTTCGATCCAACCTTATAAAGTTTGAGACCATTTTAGGCTTAAAACTCCAAAGTTGTAAATATTTTGGTCTGATATGACAATTCAGTCGTTATCGGAAACTGAGAGAAAATTTTTCTTCAAAATAGTACCCAGTCCAGTTTATGTGTCTCAGAAGAATTGTCCTCAAGTGAAACCTCGAGTGAAACCATTACCAGCCATCTCTTGTTTTTTCTTGTTTTTAACCAAATATGGTTTTCAGAATAAGCCAATTAGCATCAATTAGATTAACAAATGAAGATTCGTATTTTTCATTAAAACCTTGGAGAATGGAGGTACGATTTGTGTTGCTGTTTCACAAAATGAAGCCGTCTCTATTTCTGACTTCGTGGTGTTCTCATATACCACCCATAATTCTCCGTTTAACTATCAAATATGCAAATGACTACTAGCTGTTCTCAGGACATCGATCAATAATTCATTAAGATGTGTAGACAAACACCTGCCATTAAGGTTTATGCATATTGAAGGCATTTTATTAATGGTATTATACATTATATTATGGCCTGTACCTGGAGTTGGTCTTCTGTGGTGGAGCAATATTACAGGGTTCTAATCATCTAGTCTAGTCGACTTCAAGGGGGAGGTCAAATGATGCCATCATTTCTAAATGGTTCTTGTATAAGGGTCCCTTTGTCAATTTGTCAGAACATTACATGATTCTGTCTGTTTATTCGAATTCGAGAAGAATCGACCTAGTATGATAAATTTTCATTTACAACCAACTTATATATTTTATCTTGCCACCATCTTCAGGAAAACTACTAGGGAGCTGTTGTCCCTGAACCTAAATCAATATTATACAGGATGAGTCTTTGACTTGTACAGGGTGGGCACAATTCGTTGTCTACTGAGGGTATCTCGGGAACTATGAGAGCTGGAAAAAACGGATTACACATTTTTCAGAGAAACAAGGAATGGTGAACACCGTAGCCCCCTACGATTCTCCGTTTTTGAGTTATTAGCTAAAAATGAGATTTTGATGATTTTGAAAAGTTCTCATAACTTTTTGTCTTTGAAGTTACAGATTTGAAACTTGAACCTTCTCCAGGCACTTTTTTACGTAGAATCCACTAACAAAATATTTTTTCCTATCGGATCATTAGGCGAACGTTTTTTTCAAATGCAAACTTCTATTGAATTTGTTATTTTTAAATTAAAAAAAAAACTGTTGTCAGTAGGTTCTACGTATTGAAGTGTCTAAGAAGGTTCAAATTCAGATTTGTAACTTCAAAGACTAAAAAGTTATGAGAAATATACCTAATAATATATTAGGTTATGTTTGAATCTGACAAAGAAACTGCAACATCCAGAATGAGCTGTTCAAATTTTAATTTTTTTTTGGTAAAGCAAAGATAGTATAGCAACCAGTAAATGATTAAAATTTGAAGAAAAAAAAACGAAGGGTTTACAATTTTTTTTATTAAATTTGTTATCTATACACTCCTCTACAGGTCTTGGCATTGATGCAAGAAGAGGGGCTATTTCTTCTTGAAGTATACGATCCCAAGCTACCTGTACTTCATGTCCCAGAGCCGCCAAAGACCTTGGGGGCTGGGGCAAATTTACAAGCCTTCTACCCATGATGTCCCAAACATGATCTATGGGCGAAAGATCGGGGGATCTGGGCGGCCATGGCAAAAGATTCTCATGGGTCGCTTCAAAAATGTTTACTAACTCTGGAAACATGAGGCCGAGCATTATCTTGCTGAAATATTGGATTCTCAAGCCGGTCAAGGTAAGGGAGAACATATGGCTCCTCTATTTTTTGAAGGTAACGCAGCGCTGTCGTGTTACCTCGAATAAAGACTAAAGGTGACCTACTTCCATGTGCAATAGCACCCCATGCCATAACGCCTACTGTCCAGTGTACATGACGCTCAACATCAAAATGAGGTTCAAGTCTTTCTCCTCGACATCGTCTTACCCTTCTTCGGCCATCATGTGCACTCAAGGAGAATCGAGATTCATCAGAAAAGACGACCTGATGCCATTACACATTCCAACGTTGTCTTTCTCTGCACCATTGTAATCGTTGCCGTCGATGCTCAACCGTTAGAGGTAACACAAGATGGGGTCGATAATGCTGCAGTCCAAAAGACCTTATACGGCGGTAAACCATTCCAACAGTTACAGGATGGCCTTGTTCTCCTAACCACTCATCAGCCAAAGATAGAGTTGTCGCAAATCGGTCTCTAATGGTCATTAGTCTTAGACGCCCATCCTGAACTTCATTTATGCCCCTTCGACGTCCGGTGCCTACTCTTCTTCGATTTTGGGCATTATCAAACCACGCTTGACAACATCTCATAACAGTAGTTGGATTTTTGTTCTTACGGTTATAGCGATTTCTTGAAATGACAACCCGGCTTCCCGTAAACCAATAATTCGACCTCTTTCAAATTCACTTAGCTGGCGATAAATTCCGCGTACACGTGCTCTAGGCATTTTAACAACAACTAAGCATCGACATTGAATCTCCTCGAACAGCTGATTTGCTGTAAAATTTAAAAAAATTGCAAAAAAAAACTGCAATATTTTTTCCAAATTTTAATCATTTACTCCTTGCTATACTATACCAAAAAAATTTAAATTTAAAGAGTTTCTTCTGGGTGTTGCAGTTTTTTTGTCAGCAATACATAGCAATACAAACATGATGATAATTTCTTTTTCCTCCCCATTATCAATTTCTAGAATAACCGTAGCAAATGGAAAGTGCAAACAACTGGGCAAGAAGTAAGATGACCTGTCATAACTTCCCGCTGATATTCGTTCACGCCTCGGTTGTGTTCGTGAACTTTATGTGGTTTGTGACGAATGAAAAGCGTCTAAGTTCAACTTGTAAATACAGAGTCTCGAGAACAAATTGCCTTTTCGAATGGGAGCTTCCAGTTACGAGTCGCAATGAAGGAAAAAAGTGCTTTCTCCAAGCTGTTTACTGAACTTGTTACGAGTATCATCCTGTGAAGAAATAACTTGCTTTATAATGAAAAAATTTACTGAAGAAGAGAGTGCTCGTTGCCATGGGTCGGATTTTTCAATCGAACGAGTTCATTTCCATTGAAAACGTGCACTTTCTGAGCAATAATGAATATTCATAACTGGAGTTCGATAAATTGATGATGAACGATGATTGTGAAACGGTGTTTTTTGCAGCGTATTTTTCAATTAAAATCAGAAAATCTTCAGCCAGTTGAATAGGAATATGCAGAGTGGGGAAATTAACGCACGAAATCTTGGGTACTATTTTGTAGAGTAATAAGATCTTCACCTTATTCAATGGTTACCAGTTCTTTCAAATATTGTATCGCTACATATTCGTAGACAGAGTGCAGTTATGAATTCTTGGAATGAATTCCACTCCTTTCCCGACTCATTTCCAATTCTGTCCTATATACACTGCACAAAAACATTAACGCACATTATGGAAATCTCAAATTTATTCTACAACTGAAGGTGTTCTCAATGATAATTATTTTTATCAGAATTATGCATGCATATGTTATCCACTTTCAACGGTTTTCTTCAATACAGATGTTTTTTCCCAGCAGGAATAAAAAGAGATGATATTATCAGATTTTGAATATATTGGCTCCATTCTAAAATCAGTTGTTCTTGATCAATTCTAGTGATCAATAGTTTTTCTTTCGTTTGATTTTCTACACTCAATCGCTATGCAACGCGAAACTCGCAATTTGACACAAGAGGAATGTGCCCAAGAGGTAGTTTTGCGAGAAGAATGGTGGACATACACAAGAATTGCAGAAAGGTTTGGAGTTTCCCTTACAAGTGTGTCCAGAATGTTGCAGCGATTCAGGGAGACAGGTATGAATGTCCGAAGACCAGGACAGGGTAGACCACGGGTAACAACTGCCATTCAAGAACGTTACTTGAGAGTTTCTTCGTTGAGACAACGGTTTGCAACCGCTCGTCTCCTTCAAATTCAGCTTAAGCAAACTCATGAGGTGCAAATTAGCACTCAGACAATAAGAGATCGCCTCACAGAATATGATTTAAGGCCTCGTGTCGCGGCAAGAGGCTCAGCTCTTACCCCAGCCCATCGAAGGGCGCGTTTGGATTTTGCGAGAGAGCATATTCATTGGGAAGAGGCCGATTGGGATTCTCTTCACAGATGAGTCTAGATTCTGCCTCTACCATTGTGATCGACGTTCCCTTCTATGCAGTCGTCCACATTAAAGATATGCTCAGTGCAATTTCCTGAATACTACTGGTTTCGGGGGAGGATCGATTATGGTATGGGGTGGAATATCTTTGACTGCTCGCACAGACCTAGTGATCGTTGATAATGGAGCTATGAATGCTGATGAGTATATAAGGAACATTCTTGAAGAGCATGTAGTGCCGTTTGCCCCATACATTGGTGAAAATTTCATTATTATGGACGATAATGCCAGACCCCATCATGCGCGCATCGTTCAGGACTACCTTGAAGAGGTTGAAGTCTCTCGAATGGAATGGCCAGCAAGAAGTCCAGATCTCCATCCGATTGTGCAGGTTTGGGACAACCTCAATAGAAGGCTGAGAAGTTCAGAAAATCATCCAGCTACTCAATGACTTAGGAATCCAACTCGGAGAAATCTGGGAAGGATTAGATCAGAACATTTTAAGATCACTCATTTTGAGTATGAACCGTCGTATTTATTTTTTTAATTGTGTTATTCATTTTCAATGATTTATATATACCATTTATATGTACTAGTTATATGTACATATTTATATGTTTCCTACGAAAAATATTTCCTATAATAATTTAATCCTGAAACGTATGTAATTGTCTACAAATAACATCAAAAACTAAAACTTCGAATTAAATTGGCTTGAGAAAAGGTTAATTGAAAAAGCAACCAATAACCATTCTCGTCACCAAGAAGGCTATCCAATTCTGTCACTAAAAGTTGATGTTGACATTTAACTACTCTCCATCTCACATAAAGGGTTCATACACAAACTCTTTGATTGAAAATGTGATTTCAATTATAAATGGGACTTTTCGAGCATTCTTCTATTAAATAGTATATGTATACGTTGGTTTCTGTATAGAAATTTGGCGTTTAAATCTATTTTCTGCCTTGACTTTACTCCTTCGAAGATCATATTTTTTACGAGTAACGTTACTGCTCTTCATTTATATAGTAATAGGCATTCTTAGTTCTTCTTTTTCTAGCACACCAATGCTTTAATCCACAGAGCTCATAGATTATTAACTATAATCTTCACAAACGTGAATGCAACAAGAATATTAAAATTTACGTGCACATTATATTACCCCTGTGGAAGGTATTATCACACTCCGTCGTTTCAGAAATCTTTTCATTACTCCATCTAATGCTGCCCACTTTTAATTCAGAACATTAAGTGCACTGGTACAAAACAATTAAATTCAACCTTCAGTTTAGGGTCCGCTTTTCATTAGTGTGTTTGATTTACGATCGCCCCTAATCTCGAAAAACCCCGTCCAATATCTACGATACGGAAGTTCATCAAATTCAATTACGACTACTGGCCCAAACCTACTTTATGCAATGTTTCTCCAACCATGAACACCAGCATGTACCATCCAGAACTAGGCAATAAACTCGCTAATGTGACAGGCTTCGCCAAATTAATCCCAACCAACAGTTTAAGGTCAATATAAGCCGTTATGAATTGGAAATTCATCAAAGTTGGTTCATTATTAATCACTCAAATATGATTTTACATATGTGGCGTGGGCCAAGCGAAATACACAAACTGGCACGTCCCGTCTATAACAATGTCTGATTAACAACAAACTTGGAAGAAATGAGTTATAGTTTGTGGTCTATGATAAATGATTCGTTCTCAATTTTCCACATCCATTTATATCTGTCCAATTATCCAATTTGGGTAGGATATTCACTGTTTATAATGCCCACCCTCATCATTCGGTCACACAAATTCAGTAATGAATAATTGAGAGGGGGAGACAGTTGTAGATCCTTTGCCTTCAACAAAAGTTTCTCTTGGATGAAACAGAACATATCTTCTAACTCTAAATGCATTCTCATGTTCGTGTGTTTATGTAGTTTTGCTTTAATTATTAGTATTGGGCACATACCATGAAATTTTAAATGAATTCACACCTTTCAAAATTCTATACTTGGTATTGCCTTCATTTTTAGTGTGAACCAATTGTTGGGTAGTTCATAGTTTGAGTGCAATGGCTGTTGAGATACTTGTTGAGAATAGTCCATTTTCCAAACCCTCTTTTGCAAGCAATTTTTTTCTGCAGAACTTTTTTTTCCAAGACAATTCTGCTACTGAAATATGAGAAATAATAAATATATTTAGGTGCTTTATCTATAGATTTTGTTGACGTAATATTGCTTATGTTATAAATGAGTTAAATGGATCGAAACGAATGCTTCAGTGTTTATTGAATTGATGTTGTCCATAAATTGATGAAAATCCATAATGAAACTGAAAACAAATAATATGATTTTCCTAAAACTGAGTTTTCAAACCACTACACATGTTTATGTTCACCCATCTGGAGATGCTGTTGTGATACGAAACATGTGTCGTGATTTTTGTGAAAATCATATAATCAGTTTTACTGCTATAATATTTACCTACCTATTATTCCATGTTATTAAAGGGTGCGTCTTATCGATCATTTTTGATAAGGAAAGTCTAGCACAATCTTGAATAAGTCCTTTGAAGTATCTGAAGAAATAGATTAATGTTCGAAAACTAATGACTAAACTAGAAGGATTACATAATATTTTTTCATTACTGCTTTCCAAGGAAAAATAACAACAGCTATTTGCACTTTCACGCAATTGCTAGGGAAAATGCATCAACAGTTAATGTCCTTAATTAGCTTACAAAAGAAAATGTTTTTTGGGTGGAATTTTATTTTATATATTTTAATAATAAGGGGAAATGATAATATTTCTCTAAAAAAAAATACGGTAGATTCGGGTGACTTGGGACAGTCCTGTAAATCGGGACAATTACCCCCCTTGCAGACTTTTTTGTTTCTTACCATTTATGAGTGAAAGGACAAACTTATAAGGTCGTGAAGCGTCTTTTCGATTAGTTTAACAATTGGTTCCTGTTGAGTTTGCCGTGACCAGAACGTTCGAATTGACAGGAAAAATTAACGAATCCAGGAGAGTAAAAGCGCGTTTTTATATGGCCCTTATACTTTCTAGTAGTATTACATGTGTTTCACTTTGTGCATGTGTAATTTTTTTTTCTGGATACGTGGGATATTAGATATGTCATGAAACAAGGTTGTTTACAAATCAAACGGCAACACGGATCTCATTCATTTATCTTGTTGTTTCATAGGGTGACTTGGGACAATGCCGAATACATACAAGCGGCGCATTGGCAGCAGGAAATATGCCGATTTTTTGCAGGATATTATTATTTACGTTATTTCCACAAAGAAATCACCAAAGAATGAAAGAAATCAAAGTTTCCTTGTTTTGTTTAGTTTTTTTACATTTGAGTTTTAATATACATATTAACTTTCGCTCTAGTAGGGGTTTATCATTTAATTTCCTTACTAAATTTCAACTATATAATCACAAATTCTAATTTTTCAAAACTATACACCGTCCCAAGTCACCTATTTCATTTGAGAGTTGAGAAATCAATAGATTTTAACTTGTGTCCCAAGCCTCCCAAATCGGTGGATGACTTGGGACAAGTATATTTTATTTTTTTCAAAATTTATATGCGAATTCTGAAGCATGGTATATATCCTAATCAATAGTCTGAGTCATTAAGCATATTTGAACCTCTTTTTCAGATAAAAATAGGTCACCGTTTTGAAAATATGACAATTTGAATTCAACAATCGTCCCAAATCACCCGAATCTACGGTACTGTCATTAACTTATCCTCAGAAATTAATCGTATTACATCTCTTCATAATCGTAGTATAATCAAGATCTTGAATGACAATTTCACTTTTGTTGTTGATTGATTTGAAAATTTATTTGGAGAAAAGTGTTCCTCAGAGTTATAAACAAGAAATTATTACTGAAGTATTTCCGAAGTCTCCTGAAATCACTCCGTAGTTAGTTTAGCGCATTTATCCGTGGAAGCCATCAACTGCGTGAAGTTTGGTGTTGCAGCTACAAATCTATCATTCAGGGGAGACTGGGGAGGGTTGATACGTTTTTTGGAATTTTTATTTTGGAAACTGAATTATATGAAGAAACAGGACTTTTCTTATATTATATAATTCTTCAATTAATCGTTCAACAAAATAAATATAGAAGTCTCAAAACATAAACATATTATTCTGTACAGAACGTTGAACACAAACACATGCAAACATATATCAATGCTCCCCAGTCTCCCCTACCTCCAAAATTTTATTAGACCACTAGAAAGTTAACTCATTATGAACTTATTACGGTTCTTTCTTACGATTTGAAATATATTCCTATACTTACGAAGTGAAAACATGACTAAAATGGTCTCCATCATGTTGAGTAAATATCATACAATGGAGATAAAAATATAACGCATTGTGTGTGATTTATTGGTAGTTTATAAACGTCGATTCCTGAAATTCGCGAGGAGCAATGATCCATAAAATAAAATATATATTCTCATGGAGACCGGTACAAGTTTTTCAGGTAACAATTGAAGGAAGGCGTATTCATGCATCACACATGGATGTCATTCATGGACCATTTGGCACATTCCTCCGTATATTCTCGTAAATCTTTTGTATTCCATCGCAATAAATATGCAAATATCGCACAATCTTTCACCTGAGTTCCACATTTTCCTGGAGAATTTGTCAAAAATCGACGTGTGGCATTTCTGGTTTCCGTTATATAGTTATATTATTCCGATTTCTGATTTCAATGCATGTATAAATATCGATATGACAATTATAGTTTTTCAATATGATATATTTTCTGTTTTCAAATCTGAATCTTATTCTGTCAGCATTCAAAAGTCATTATCATGCATTGTTAATTTACTCAAATGTCTCTTATTTGTGACAAAGTATACTGTTTACCTTCACCCCCACCTGAAGATGCTATTGTGATAGCTAAACACGTGTCGTTGTTTGAAAACTCATTTTTGTGAAAATGGTATAATCTGTTTTAACTTCTTATGAATCTATATAAACATGGTTGCACATTGGCAAAAAGGAAGTTCAATTCTTTATTCACAATGTGTGGCAAGATGTTTTTTTCGGGTCGCTTTCCGATATGTCACTCGAGAAAATCACCATTGAACAATATTAGATCGAAAATCAATTCTAATAGGATTCTGCACAAATTATGCCAGATAATATGAGTGACAGATATTATGGTAGGTGCGGGTAATAGGGCCTGTCGGATGATAAGGCATAACTAACAGAAGTTCCATTGATAATGGTGGTAAATCGCAGTCGTGGGTAGCAATCATTTAAACCAGGCGCAAATAGAAACTCAGGTTTACTGAGGTGGCGCAGGGTGACGCAGCTTTTTCCTGCGCTGTACCTACTATCTGACAAGTCATTGCGGTTATTTGCGCGGTCTTGGTTTTTTCTATGTTTTACAAAAACTCAAGCTGCGTTACCTCACCAACCTGCGTTTCTATTTGCGCCTGGCCTTATAGATGGCTCCTCAAAGCAGCCATGACGCGTTAGACATCACAGTGGTATCAGCGTGATATCAAATGCAAAATTTCGTATCATGATCGGTGCGTTAACTAGTCAGCGGATGATGCAGTTTATTCTGGGTGTCCTAAAGGCTTTTACATATGGAAATTTGATATTATTTTTGGGTGTTGAACATAACTTGAGCATAATAATTAAATATTGGTCTCAGTGATCAAATATAGCAAGCATATTTTCTTTATTTATGGATGTGAAAGTCCCGTAGGCCTCATTATCATACTATAGTATGATAAGGTCTACTGACAAGGTTTTTGAGAATGTTCAACTTTGTTTTTCTCAATAGCAGAAGTTGCCATTTTTTGTTTTTATCTGAGAGTATTTGATGTTTAAGTTTAATTAACAATAAAATTTTGTGATTGTGAATTCATAGTTTTCGATTCATTCTAAATCACCGCCTTATTACCCTCACCTACCTAAATGAAAATTCCTGAAATACTCGAAAACTATCAATAATTTCGAAAAAAAAACAGATATAAAATATCCTTTGTCTATGATGTAGAAAATGAATGATTCATAAAGAATATAGGTTGCATAAGAAAAAACACAGCCCTAGCAAAATTGAACAGCCCGTGTGACAGGACTTTTTTTACATTTCAGAGGTCATACCGCTACGTAATGAAGACGAATTGCTACAGGACCCTGTATATTAACCTTGTAAAAAGACTATGACAATGTACCATGATATTAACATGGTAACAAGAAGTATTGCTTGTCTTTGAAAGTTAGTGTTTGAGCATTAAAATTTGACTAACTGTTGATATTTTATTCCAGGTACGACAAAAATGAGGGCACCTTCAATATATTCAGCACTTTTCCAATGACAAGGTAAATCAATTCATTTAACCTGTGGTCAGGCAAAAACTACCATGCAACTGTTAATGGCTATTTTTCTAAGGAAGCAAAATTTAATGGTATTGAATGGCAGCTCTGTAACCATAGGAGCTAGGAAAAAAAGGGTGGCACATTTCTGACTACGCTTTTCGAGAAACTGATAATGCCATCAAACGCATCCCTCTATCTTCTTTTGTTTTCAAGTTATAAGTTAATACTCATTTTTCGCCACTTTGAATTGGTTCCTGTATTTCGTAAAGTTTCAGGGATATCCAAAAACAAATGTAACATTCTGGATATACTTTTTCATGTAGAATGCAGTGGCGTAGTCGAAGTTTTTTTTCAGTCCGCAACTTCATTGATATAGCAGTAATTAAAATTATTTTAAATATAAAACCCTTGTTTTTTTCAACATATTCCAGTCCCATTTTTTTTTCTTATTCACTCTATATAATGAACGTTGTGTTTCTAATTGTTATTCCAATAAAAAAACTCAAAAACTTGTTTGATCAAGTTTTTTCATTGATAATATGATAATTACAATATAATACTTTATGCTTCTACACTGAGAAAAATCTTGAGGTTACAATGTGAAATTACCCACATATTAGCTGGACAGGTTACAGTTACACGGTTGGATTATTTTTTTCACAACTAATATCTGGATGTTTCTACAAGGGTGTTGCGAAATTTCATGAAAAATGTAAAACTATCATGTATATTTACAGTGAATATGAAATTTACAGAAAATATGTGTTAATTCTCTGTGATATCACAAGGGTTGTAATATTCACCTGAAAAATTACAACTGCAATGCAATATTACAATAAATTTGCGAATTTCAACATGAAACGGTAATATCACAACATTATTGTGATCTAAATTTTTTTTGAATCACAATAATTTTGTGAATTATCACATGAAAATGTGATTTCACAACGTTATTTCACAAAGTTATTGTGATTTGAGAATTTTTATTGTGAATTTGCGAAGAAAAAAATGTTGTGTTGTAGAATTACAATGCAGAACCCTTTTAATTTTAAAATTCCTTCACAAATGTGCTTATACAATGTGTTATTACGGCGGTTGTGAAATTACCACGAAAAAATATAATTGTACAACATGATATCGCGGCACAATTTCCTTCAAGGATAGAACACTTTTTATTTACATGTCTACAGCAAGAGAAAAATCTTACGCGAAATTGTTGAAATTTATTATGGTCAAAATATTTCTCTCGAATATGGAAACAGAATAAAAAAAAAGATCAATCGGTTTCCATTAGAGCGTTCCAAAGATGCCGCTTGAAATTTAATAAACAACTGATGATTTTACGAAGGCCAAAATTGTGCTGTTCTTTTTCCGATCCACGAAGAGTCTCATCTGAAGCTGACTTTTCAGAAGCTCATCTAATGGCAGCTCCAGGAGCTTTCCGGTGTAGATCGGTGAAGGAAAGAATTTTTTTGTTGTTATAACTATTCTGTGCATGTCTAGGAGTGTGTGTACAGGATTTTTTTTTTAATGCTTCCTCCCCTCCTCATTTTGGCCTGCTGCCTTATATTGATCTGTGTCCACACACCCCAATGCCTGTACCTCTTTCTAATTTTGATCCGTCATCAGTACAACATACAGTCCATACAGATGACTTTTTGTCTAATTTATTCATCGCATTGAGACAGTCCACAATGACGTTTTTTGTAGAAATTTTTTTCTCGACTTGTTCTTTATATGAATACATTTCTGAAGATATAAATAAAATATATCTTATTCTATTCTTTGTATAATTCATATAGGAGAAGATAGGTTCCTGCATTCCTCCTCAACCATAATCGAATAACAAATTCTGTCACTTGGTCAGAAAATATTTTGAGTAGGTACCTACTGCTGACAAAACTCGTAAGTCTGGGTATTTTTGTAAAATATCTATTTTAAAAATGTGTTAAACACATTCATGGCTTGAGCGTAATATTACAATATGATTGCAAATATCAAGTCATTTTCCAACTATGCGGTACGTGACGTCGCTCGGCTGGATCCGAATTCACAGCTTCAATGGAATTTCATAATGCAATTGTAAAATCACAACTTTTATCTGCTTCCAGATTCATTCTGTGGCCAATCAAAACCTTTCCTGCAACTGTCACCTGCTCGTTGCCCAATCCCATATCCTATCGTAGATACTCACTAACTTACCCCATAACCCAATTCATTCTGGAATGATTCACTGTGTCTTCAAGAACTCTGAAGTGCGAAGAGTTATACATGGTTCAGTTTTTTGTTTAATATGATTTAGTTCTTTCAAGTTCCAAGTATTTCTGCCTTCCAAGTTCCTTCAAGGTTTCAAGTGTGTGACAAAAGTAATATATACTGGAATACTGGTAAGTAGATAGTTATAATTTTTTGAAAGCGATGTTTATTTTTTCGATTTTTGGTTTTCCTTTGGCAGATACTAATGAAAAAAATTGAACACCGCATGCATACAACTTATTATTCATTTATTCTGTATCGAAATATTGCCTATTGGATTCCTACTTATTTAATTTTTTTTTTCAGGAATAAACCACCGATACGAATTCTTTATGGAAAAACGATATGTGTTTACAACCTATGTATTCAGGGAGGCCCTCAATTTAATCTATGGAGATGTTCCGAAGGATGCATTTCAACATTCATCCGGATTCTGGAAGTAAGTCAAGCACGACAAAAGCAAGTTTTATAGAAAACAAATTCATAAATTTATCTATTCCAGAAGATTGTGTCTTTTTTGTTGGAAAAAGACTAGGTATACTTTGTTTTTGAATTTTAAGTTTATACTCTTATGATATGAACCGCTAAATAAGCGCACACTCATATCAATATTTTCAGAAGCTGATATTTCACAGTTGAATGCTTCACAATTATGTTGATTTTTTTTTATATTTTGAAAAAAATGTTTAATCATTTTGGATGATATTTGTGGTTGTTGTTTTTGTTTGATGTAATGTTTCATATTGCTTTTTATATTGAAGATTATATTAATTTCATGTTGTGGTTGTTTTTTAACTGATATAATGTTTCATATCTGTTGTTTTCCATATTGATGACTATATTTTATGGTGTAGTTGTTATTTTTAATTAATTTAATATTTTTTTTTCCATATTGTTGTATATTTTAGGCAGTGATTGTGCCAAATTTAGTTCTGTACAACTACTTTGATGAATAACAAAATAAAGACAATTATCCAGTAATTTTCATGGTTATTTCACGAAGTAATTTTAAAAGGGTGTGGGGTATTTCTACAATGAAATCTGGAATTTTAACAAATACTTGAAATTTACAATTAAATTCTGTGAATCTGCTCTGTTTATTCACAACATTATAGTATTTTACGGTCTTATTGATGCTAAATTTCACGACGTATTTTCGCGAGAACAAGAGGTGATTCCACAATGAATCCTGTAATTTTCCAAAATTTTTTAATCTTACAATTTATTTCTGTAAAAATCTTTTGCGAATTCACAGAATAAATGTAATTTTACAGTTGATACCATAAAATTCCATTGTGATTTCACAATGAGTATTCACAGGTTTAGTTTCTAGAAAAATCATTAGAATAAATTTCATGTGAAATCACAACCAACTTGTGATTTATATTTTCTGTGATTTTACAAGGTTTTCGTTTCAAAATATTCCTTGTGAAATTCCAGTGATTATCGTTGGTCACAAATAACCCAAGATTTTCACTGTAATTTCACTATTTCGTTCTCTCAGTGTATATTCGAACAGGTAACGAGAGACTTTGAAAATAACTTTCGTTCCCGATATTTGAGAACATGCTCTGAAAAGGAGGAAATACCGAGAAATTCAATGAAAACTTCATATTTACCAATACTAGTACGAGCACAGCCGTCTTTTTTTGTGAAGGTGTAAAAAAAAGTGTGAGGTACAAGAGATTATCTACTAGTTGAATTCAGATTTACAAAATTTCATCAATTGACATTTATAACTTATATACATACATTACATACATTGACTTTATAACTTAATTTTTATATTCTCTCGGGAAGGTTTTGAAGGAAACAAGACACATTAAATGGAAGAAAAATTAAGGATTTCACCGAATCCTATGTGAAAGAAGAGAAATGAACAATTTTCAAAATACTGAAATGCTGATGAGTGATTTAATACTTGGTATTTCCACCCCTTGCGTTAATTACAGCTCGGCAACGACGGTTCATACTCAAAATGAGTAATCTTAAAATGTTCTGATCTAATCCTGCCCAGATTTCTCCGAGTTGGATTCCTAAGTCATTAAGAGTAGCTGGATGATTATCTGAACTTCTCAGACTTCTATTGAGGTTGTCCCAAACCTGCTCATGCGGATTGAGATCTGGACTTCTTGCTGACCATTCCATTCGAGAGACTTCAACCTCTTCAAGGTACTCCTGAACGATGCGCGCACGATGGGGTCTGGCATTATCGTCCATAAAAATGAAATTTTCACCAATGTATGGGGAAAATGGCACTACATGCTCTTCAAGAATGTTCCTTATATACTTATCAGCATTCATAGCTCCATTATCAACGACCACTAGGTCTGTGCGAGCCGTCATAGATATTCCACCCCATACCATAATCGATCCTCCCCCGAAACCAGGAAATTCAGGAAATTGCACTCAGCATATCTTTAATGTGGACGTCTGTATACAAGGAAACGTCGATCACAATGGTAGAGGCAGAATCTAGACTCATCTGTGAAGAGAACTCTTTCTCAATCGGCCTCTTCCCAATGGATATGCTCTCTCGCAAAATCCAAACGCGCCCTTCGATGGGCTGGGGTAAGAGCTGGGCCTCTTGCCGCGACACGAGGCCTTAAATCATATTCTCTGAGGCGATCTCTTATTGTCTGAGTGCTAATTTGCACATCATGAGTTTGCTCAAGCTGAATTTGAAGGAGACGAGCGGTTGCAAACCGTTGTCTCAACGAAGAAACTCTCAAGTAACGTTCTTGAATGGCAGTTGTTAACCGTGGTCTACCCTGACCTGGTCTTCGGACATTCATACCTGTCTCCCTGAATCGCTGCAACATTCTGGACACACTTGTATGGGAAACTCCAAACCTTTCTGCAATTTTTGTGTATGTCCACCCTTCTTCTCGCAAAACTACCTCTTGGGCACATTCCTCTTGGGTCAAATTGCGTGTTTCGCGTTGCATAGCGATCGAGTGTAGAAAATCAAACGAAAGAAAAACTATTGATCACTAGAATTGATCGAGAACAACTGATTTTAGAATGGAGCCAATACATTCAAAATCTGATAATAGCATCTTTTTTTATTCCTGCTGGGAAAAAACATCTGTATTGAAGAAAACCGTTGAAAGTGGATAACATATGCATGCATAATTCTGATAAAAATAATTATCATTGAGAACACCTTCAGCTGTAGAATAAATTTGAGATTTCCATAATGTGCGTTAATTTATTTGCGCAGTGTATTTTCATTTCCTCTCATAAATTGTTACAACAAAAAAGCTATACACATTATCCTATTATTAATGAAAATGACCAACTTGCCAACTTGACTGAACTAGTTCTTGAGTTTTTTAATTGAAGAACAATTAGATATGCGACGTATACTATATAAATTATGAATCTTAAAAAAATATGGGACTGATGGAATATGTAAAAAAAATTTCTCAGCAATTTAACTACATAATGGTTGCAAAAAAACATGAGTTGAAAACTCTAGAAGGAAGATCCAACTGAGATGAATCCTAGAGGTGAAACGAAGTAAGTATCATGGGAATAAACTCTGGTCTCTTCCATCGAGACCTAGATTATGAAGTTTGCCACTAATGCACCGAGTTGTTTCGGGATCTTCATAAAGTAAATTAATTAGGACAATATTTGTGCTGAACTGTAAGTTTTTGTTTCTAAAGTGCACGATGCTGAAGTTCCGTAACGAAGAATAACAATAACTGAATCAATGTAATGCAGTAATGGAATATTTGCATAACTCGCGGAATACACTATGATTATTCCAAGAGTGCGCCTGAAATTAATGAAATACAGCATTTGTCCTAGCTTATTTGGATTGTTCCAGAGATAACTCAATCTAGAATAACTCTTAAGTTGAGAGTCTATTTGGAAACAGATTGAATTGGAGTAAATTAGAAAACAAACGGCTAACAACATAACTCTTCTGATTTTGTCAACAACTATACCAATGACTACTGGCAAATGTTTGAATTCAGCGAACACATAAATCTCTTCCCAGAATTATATAATTCTATCAGCTTAAAATATGCTAAGTTCGCAAGAGTCCTGAAATGGCACACTTTGAATCTATGTAAGCTGTAACGGAGTTGGTTAGATGTGGACATTTTAATTAGGGGGAGTATGATAGACCCTTATATTCAAGTTGGGTAGGTACGTTGAATGAGATAAGTTTCAGCAGTTGAGAACTACATGTATTCAATAACTACCAGGTAGGATTTGAAACGAGGACCCTTCATGCAAGCTACCTGTATTTCTAATTGATTTCTTATGCATAGAGAACCGAACATTCATGAATGTTCGATTCAATAAATCTAAATTATTGATATAGATTTTGTAATTTGTAGCTTATTGTACCGAAACTTCAGTAAGTTTCAAAAAGCATTATTTTTTCAAAGAAGGTAAATAAGCTTACCTGGTGTAGTGAAGTGTAGTGATGAAAAATTCCTATTATACCAGACTGTTACTGTTGCCATTGCTTTTTTTATGTGATTAGAATGATTAGTGACTGCCTCGGTAGTGTTGGCTGATATGAGAATATTGGTATCATCCGCCTATAAATAAGTGTTTAGATTTACTTTCATTTGGTCCAGATCCATCTGATCTGATTCCCTTAAAATTTCAACTATGCCCGCGTCCTCAGCATTGCCTGGTTAATCACTATGTATATCATCTGGGAGGTCCTCGATGTAGGCTATAAAGAGAATAGGGCCCAGAATGGTTCCTTGTGGGACTCCTATTACGATGTCTTTTTCCGAAGAGAGAATTTTTCCTCCATTTTCACATAGAATAACTTTAATTTTTTTATAAGTAGCTTTCAATTAGTTTGAGGGGCAATCTACAATTATTTGCACCGAGTTATAAATGGAAACTTCACGATTCAGGATTAATTAACAATATACGCCCTTTGTGGTTCATTTCATAAATTCACATTTCGTCAATATTCATCTGAAAAAATTTAATTACGGTTTTGAATTACCCGAAAAACTTTCGGTTCACCACGTATGATGCATATGCGATTCCGAGTTTTATGTTTGGAGGCTGTCTCTGAGGAGTTACAGCCGACGGAAAGTTTTACCTACTGAAAACACACCTAATGAAATTAGTTCATGAACTTGAAACTTGCGGAAACACGAGTTCTTACAAGACGGGTAATCAAAAGCGAATTTAATCTGAACGGGATTACTGCATTAGCGGAGATTAAAAAGTATGAGTTGAGTAATTCATCATCCCGTTGTCGACGGGTGGGGTTCTCTTGTCTCGTGACTTTCAGTTTTCGGGCCCGGTGTTATTTATGGTGCTTTGGAAGAGGAGAAAAATGGAAAAAGTTTCTCTTTTCTTAGACAGTATCCAATTGTTCTTGGTTTGTAATGAATACCATTGGATCGGGCACAAGGGGAATTGAAGATATGAATAGCAGATATAGGAATTCATTCATACGTTGCATCTCCAAATTATTACATCGGCTGACACACAACTAAAATTGTATCAGATCACCAGTTACACTGCCCAAAAATTGTATACAGGGTGAGTGAAACTATTTTTACAGTAGATTCAATTTTTTTATATTCCTTTTTTTCCGATTAGGCCCTGATAAAAAGATATGGTCATTTTAAATTTTCCCCTGGAAAAATGAAATTACTTTCAGAATAACTAGCTAAATCTATGTACTACCAATGGGTTCTTCACTTAGCGGCGCTCTCGAAGAGGCCTACATGGACTTCTTAGAAAAACAAATAATGATTCTACCCCTAAGTGAATTTGTATTATTCTGGAGAAGGTATGTCCTACAAGCACTGACTTTATTATTCCTTATGATTCACATCATCCTCCACACATAAAAAAGCAGCATTTAACTTACTAATACATAGACTGAATACTAAACCTTCATCAGTTGAAAATTGTAAGAAAGAACTTGAAGAAAAAAAGAAAAAAGAAATAGTTGATAAAAAGGTCTTCCCACATCATAGCATAACTCTAAATTGTATCTCCATTCCCTTTTGTCAAAGACTTAATTACAATATCAACTCAATCCTACAGAAATATAACTACTATGTTACTAATAAAGGAGGTAATACTCTGGAACATACAAACCAAAAATAAGAACAGAACAAAAGGTGGAGTCTATAAGATCGAATGTGAAGATTGTCAGGCTTATTATGTTGGTATGACTACACACGCTACTAATACAAGACTCTCTGAATATGTGAAGAATAAACCTCTATCATCACCTTATTAATAACAACCATAAAACTTCAATTAAACAATCTCAGTTTTCTTCACTACGGAAGGAATTTTTATCGATTAACCTTTTTGAAGAAATTAGAAATTTTGAGAAGAAAGGATGACAGAAATTTGAAAACGATGTAAAAGATTTTCCGTCGTATAATATTTTCAAGATGATCATTTAGCGACGACAGGCAAGAAAGAGAACTTATTTTTATCTCAGTGTTTGTATATTTCTATGCGGTTCAGAAGTGAAGCATGCCTGTGATGTATCTATACTCCATTCAATTTTATTTTAGCAGTCGGTTGGCCATAGAAATTTGACACATTTCACTCTATAAAAGGTGCGTTCGGCCAGTAGACTCTATCAGCACTTTCTGTTCCGAGTCGTTCGGGCACGCAGTTTCAGAACAAAAAGTGTCAATAGTTGTCGTTCGTTCTAGACGGAGTAGAGTTTTCGGAATCAACTCTATGAGCCCCAGCTCCCAAGGTGGGGCGCGAAAGGAGTTTGTGTAGAAGTAGGGTTATGAAAAGAGACAAACCATAAAAAAACAGATTATAAACAAACTATTCATAAAACTGTAGAATTTTCGTTTAATCCACACTAAGAATGATCTATTCATATACATTTTCGAACAAACTGCTTTCAAATTCAAATTTTTTCCATGATTTTTGTGGTTGACATTTGTCATTCGTTCATTCAAAAATTGCCAATTTGTACAGGCTCTATTAGCCCTAGCTGATCTGTGATAAAACTCTAGTTCTACTCGCTCTGTACCGGTGTTTACTGGCCGAACGTAGTCATAGTATAGTACGAGTGGGTTATGACGCTTGTCAAAACATTTTTGAGTTTTAAATCAACGCTATGTTGCCCGTTCTACGTAAAAGTTTCTGTTATTACGTATTTTATCACAATGTCGAACTATTTGGAAAATATGTGAAGAACAAAATTGAAGTTTATACAAACTGATTAAAGGCATACCAAATCCAGTTATTTGCATGGAAAATCTAACAGATCAGTATAATATCATACTATGCACTAGCTTGAGGAGAGTTAATGTTCGTTGTCTTCTTTGGCTAAAGTTTAAATACGTTACATCAGTTGTAGATTTCAAAAATATTAACCCGAAGATGAAATGCATATGATGCAGCGGTTGGGAATGGGTATTTCCCGAAGGAATTAACAGATAATTACAAGGATGTTAAATTCTTCAGCAAAAATCATCTTGCATCAATATAAGTGAATGGAATTAAAGGAAGTTTCAAGTCAAGATGAACTTCACCTTCAAACAAAAATTTCACATGAATAAACAATTAACAGGACAACTGGCACGTCTTTGTGGCTGTTCATCTTAATACATTGATATAATAATAATTAGGTATTTATTGGTACCTTGAGACATTTACAATGTATAGGTCAAGTCAAATGAAAAATAGAAATATCAATTTTCGGGAAGTTATTCTACGATGACATTCATCGAAAATCCTGTAGTAAACTTTTCGCATTAATTCACTCAAACATAAAATTCTCAAATGCCAGCACTTTTTTGGATCTTCAATAGAAGGAAATCCTTTGTGATCCTCTTCATTCACAATATTTCTCATTGAGGATATATTCAGCTGAAATAAAAGTCGTTTAGATTCAGATGAAACACTAGGTATATAATTTCTCTTATATTGAATATGTTCGCTACCGTCTGACGTATTGTGGATTTTAGAATATCAGGGTATAACTATTTGAATGAGCCGACCTGAATTCTAAATAGCACTTGCTAAAATCCTGTCTCTTTTTTCGAATCACTTTCGGCATTTTCGTAATAAAAATTGATATTAGTTATGGCAACGGCGTTATATCATTAACATAGACATAGAGACATGGACTGAGCAATGCCAGCATAAAATTGGCTATTTATTAGAAAGAGAGAAAAGCTCGTCGGGACATACCTTTCTCTGTTTTGTTCACATAGAGGTGATTGTAGACCAATCAAAATTCTAGAAAAAGACAACTGCATTCCCGACGTGTTTTTCTCTCTGTCACTTTTTTGACCGTATTTCATGCATAGATATAAAGGGAAGGCACAGTCCATGTCTCTATGTCTATGTATCATTAACGACATTTCATGAGTGCCAACCTTACTTCAGTCTGGTTACAAAAACTTGAAAAAATTATTTCATGGCCAACCGACTGCTAAAATAAAAGTGAATGGAGTATAGGTGTGGACATTTCACCCACTTCATTAGAGTTCCTGTATGAGGTGTGTCATGGTAAAAAAAACCCTTAGTTTTTCCCAGATCACAGAGAGAACCTTCTAATGGACATTTTCGTTGAAGTTGATAATAAAATTCACGTTTTTCCACTCTACTCATAAAGCGGCGGGCCCATTGCACTGCTCAAAGTTACAGCACCAATGTCCAATTTTAATTTTCAGAGATTGAACGAAATGCACTCCTCTAGATCGGAATGACGGGAAATGTAAATATTTGCCTTGCACGAATGACACGGGCAAGGTTTTGCAGATTTTGTTGCAAAATTCAATTCAATTACTTAATGGAGTCTGAAAGGCTAACGCTAAGTATTCGACGGGGATCCAATAATTAAATTGTATTCTTCGAATCAGTTCGCTATATTGGAGAAGTGTTCGCCAAATTCACAAAAAAATCGTTATTGGTTTTTTCGTTCGCTTCTGAGGTGATTATCGAATTAAAAGCGATGGTTCGCAATTCATTGGAATAATTTGGGTGGGGTTGCTTCAATATTTGAGTTTTCTGCGGAGAATCCTCATCAAAATGATAATTTCTGTTACTTTTTCTAGGGAATTTGATGAGAAAGCACGCCGTAGTGTGATTTCGCGAATTATCTGGCTTGATTATAACCGAACCGATGTTGAAAAACAATAAAGTAGTCTGTTTCAGAAAGGGAAAACCAATGTCCACAGTTTTGGTTCTTTCAAAAATTACGAGGATATATTCTGAAATTATTAGCCTACTATAGAACCAAACAGAATTTCAATTTCCAAATATTTTATTGCTCAACATATTCTCCTCTTAATTGGATACATTTATTACAGCGAACCTGCAACGTCTCTAGACCTTTAAAAAAAAATGTTTCTTCTTGCTCTGCAAACCAAACCTTCACAGCTTTTATTACCTCCTCGTTGGAAGAAAATTTACGACGTCTTAAACTTTTTTTCAGTTGAGGAAAGAGATGATAGTCGGATGGAGCCAAATCTGGTGAATAAGAGGGGTGTTTTAGTAATTAAAACCCTAAATTTATTCCATGGCAACATGAGATTTATGTGCAAAGGCGTTGTCCTGCAAAAACAAAACACCTTTGGATAGCTTTCCGCGTCTTTTCTCTTTACTCTTTTTCCGCAGAGTGGTCAGTAATGTCGAATAGTAATCTCCGGTTATTATTCTACCCTTATCCAAAAAATCAATCATGATTACTCCATGACAATCCCAAAAAACTGAAGCAAGATCTTTTCCAGCAGATTTTTGGACAAGAAATTTCTTAGGTCTTGGAGAACCAGAGTGTCGCCATTCCATCGATTGTTACTTTGTTTCTGGATCGTAGAAATGTACCCAAGTCTCATTCATAGCAAAAATTCGGTTTGAGCAGTCTACATCGTTTTCGAATAGAGCACAGACCGAACGCAATGCTTCTACCCTTGCACGCTTTTGGTCAACATTCAAACATTTGGGGATCCATTTTGCAGCAATTTTGCTCATGTCCAAATTGGCGTGGACAATATGATGAACGCGTTCGTATGATATATTCAGTGCTTCAGATATCCGTTGTAGCCCAATTCAACGGTCTGATAAAATCATATCATGAACTGCGTCGATATTTTCGGGGACTGACACAGAAACTGGCCTTCCTGATCGGTCATCATCTTCAATGGAAAATTTACCTCTTTTTTAGCTTGCAGGCAAATTTTTCACGGTCGCATACGAAGGACATTAATCACCAAGAGTATTAAGCATATCTTCGTAAATCTGCTTACGTCTCAACCCTTTTAAATACAGGTACTTGATGATGGCTCGATAATCCAATTTTTCGATTTTCACAATTCCGATGGACATCTTCTTTCTTTGAATTTATTGCGTAACTCTGGTTTACTTTTTTGACCTCAAACTTCACATTGACACTTTAATGAGTTATTGTTCGTTGCTATGGTCACGCAATATCTTTTGTATGCATGGAACTGGTCTAGGCTAACTAGATATCAATACATTCTCGTATCTTATAATAACTCTGGTTTCAATATTCTACGGCCAGAATATGAAGAGTTCTAATTCAGATGATGATAACCTAATATATTCCTCCCCAGAACAAGAAAGATAAACGTCAACTTACCCTTGTTGCTCTGGATTGAATAATGTGGTCTTTAAACGTCAAAATGGAATGTTAGTTATTTGTACAACAAGTCAGTCAAATGAATGTTTATTCATTCGACGAGATAAGCCTACTAGCCCTTCGGGCTCGTAGGTTAAACTTCCTTCACATGAATAAAATCATTCATTCAACTCACTTGTTGTATAAATAACTATTGAAAGACACCTTATTCATCGAGATTAGAAGGTCCTCAATGTTTCATTAATATAAAAGTTTTTTGAAGGAATATTCTTCAATCACTCACCATGCAATATATCTGAATATGCAAAGTGAATACTGAAATATAGAATATGTTCCATTTTTGCTATGGTTGACTTGCCCCATCCACATTTTTCCGTCATAAGGGAATGTATCAATAGCTTTGTTTTCGCTGCAATTCTGCTTCGATTCTAAATCAGTGTTTCGAATTCAACCAAGCAGAAATAAGATTTCTCTATCACCTGCACACATATAAGATCATTCTTTTTGTATTGCTATTGTAGATTGTGAAACATGATTCAGAATCGGTTTTAATGATTCCCAGAATGTGTTAAGTTCGCAGAACTCAGGTTCTCTGTCGATAGATAACAGATATCTGACGAATCTTCTACCAATCTACCCTGGAAATTCATAATTCTCCGTATCTCAATTCTCGGTAAGACTGTTTTATGCCCGTATGCAGTATGCACCGTGTATTAAACTAGATTAAACCTTAATCTCGTTTAAGTTGTACATATATTATACACCGCTACATTTGAAAGCATTAAACTGGTTTGAGATTAATCTGGCAATATTGAAGGCTTAAGGGAAAATTTCTTACTTGAAATATTTTTCGCTTCATATTCGAACAAATACTCGGAACGCCATTTCAAAAACTGTTGTGTTTGGTTATTTGTTGGTAGTTGACTTCCATTTCATAATATTTCATTTTGACATAAATCGATGTTTAGAGGTCGCAAATTGGGAAGTATCTCTGCGAAATGGTGTATTGTAAGAGGTTACTCCCATGTACATGTGCCAATTTCTGACTTTGAGAGTTCCACCTATTCGGTATATCATCTAGGACTCTGTTGTACTAATTATACACTGTAAATGTTTTCAGAATCCTGAAAAGGTCGTAATCTTGGTAGAAACGTCGATGTAAGAAGATAGTTCTCTTTCATCAACAGCTAGTAATAGTTGGGGAGCCCAAGAGAGAAATGAGGGATTTACTCAAGCGTGTCACTGTGGGCACTGTAGAGTACCTCTAACAAAAATTAGACCTGTATATAGGAAACTCTAACGATTTGTCAAAATCAGCTTAGCGTTCGTTGCCATGGGGCACACAAGCTTTTCCCTCCATCGATTCGTATGCTGTTTGGGTCGAGTATTGTGTTTTGTGGACGTTTTTGGAAATAATAAGAAAACGGGAACCACCCCAATTCTGTGTCAGATGTCGGTACGATGTATTTATACATCATACCCGCTACTGAAATGGAATAAAAGGAGCCGGCAATTCATAGCATTTCGTTGACGAATGAGTTTTGTTGCTCTGACGAGGTCAAATAAGACCGAAACCATGGTCAGCATCCACTCTTTGTCGACGAAATGAAATTTCTGGTAATACTTCGAGAGATGGTAGTTTGTTAGTTCGATTTAGATCGTAACATTCGTTGATTTCATTATCTGCGGATGTTATGCATCTGAATTAATTTGTTTGGAAATAATGTTCTTTCCGACGTTAGATTAAAGTGATTAGACTATAATTTTCTCAGAAATGCCTCTTTACAGTGATAATGAACAGCATTGTGTGCCCCACTGTAAGGAACAATCAGTTGATTTTGACAAATTTTTGGAGTACTCTACAGAGGGAATTGTCTAGGATAGCCTGTCAGAATAGTAAAAAAAAAATCATTGAACACACTCAAGCCTGTCGGATTGATATATGTATGTGGTTAATTACAGTTTGAAAAGCATATATTCTCTTAATCTGAAAATTTAAGACGAAAAGATTTGGGAAAGCGCCAAACTTGAAAAAAGAAACGTCACTTGTACATTCTCGAGCGCGGTGGCTTTTTTGTATTTTGAAGCTAATGATTCAAGAATAACGGAAAAAATATAATCTGACAGTTTCAACAGGCCGAAACAATAAAAAATTGGCCATAAAGATCACAAAAATCAGTTTTTTTGAATTATCCCCTCTCCTGGGCTTCAAATTGTTCTCATATTCATCATGAAAGTTGTAGAGGTTAACATTTTCTAAAAATTTTGTCCGAAAAATTTTTTTATACGTCCAAACGTTTTGGAGATATATGGCGATGAATGTACATTTAGTCTGGGTTTCTACATTGACTTTGGCCTTTCACATGTTTGGCAAAGCTCCTCGCCCTTATCTCCCTCTAACTCGAAAACGGTTAAGAATAGGCAAAATTGCTTCAGACAAAAGTTCTATACAATTTAAATATCTACGACTTCCATAACGAATACAAAAACGATTAGAGGTGCAGGAAGGGAGATATTAAAAAAAACCTCTGATTAGTGTCAGATTGATTGATCAACACGTTCGCAACACCGAGATTAATCATCTGTATGAGAATCTGACACTCTCGAGTATGTAGGTACCTACAACCTTTGAGTATTCAACCCTCTTAATACTCATGCAAGGCTACAACTAAGGATTTTTTTTGGCATTTTCAAACGACCGCTAAGGTCAAGTCCGACTTGTCAGTCCCTTGAAAAGTATTTTCGTTTGGGTCCAATCAACATATCCTCTGAAAATCTGATACGCTCGAAATTTTTTTCTACCATTTTCAACTCTTCCATACGGCGAGCCCCACCACGCAAACTGTCAGATTAACATGAATTTATTATCAAGGACACGTAGGGCATAAACACTAATAAACAGTATTTTAATCTGACACTCGAGTATGTACACCTGACGACTTTTTTTTACATCTTTGAGAACCTGCAGACGCTTTCCCCACCGCTGAAAGCGCATACATCATAGCACCTTTTTCTTCTACCATCTAATCTTCAAAATCCTATAGGCCTCCACGACACTCGAGTGAATCATGAATCAGAATTGTCGGCTCCCATACTATAATGCTCGTACGAACCGTGCTTTATTTTAATCGAGTTTCACTAATCGGGATTAGTTTTATTTCATTCCATTTTTATGCACCGTTTGTTTTCATTATAGGATTTCACCGGATTTCAATCTGATCAAACGTGTGGGGTATGGGTATGATGGTGAAGAGACATCCCTTAATTTCCCCCTCAGATTTTGTCACGATAAAGTTAATTCAAGTTGCTCTGAGCGAGTATCCACCAAACAGTCATCGATCATCTTATTTTATCGATGCTTAGAATTGTAAAAGATTATTGGTTTTTTCATTTCTCATGGTAGCTTACTTCATTGCAGCCATTCTTCTGCGCACAATACTTTCAATGTCTTAATAGTTATTTAATCAAATATAGTCCATTCAAGAATGATTGACATTCCAGTAGGCCTTGAAAGTCCAAACGCAGCTTAATATCTGGTCACAAAAGATATTCAATAATTTCTATAGTTTCAATCACACAACTGGAATATAACGTGCGTTCAAAAAAATTCGTCGTCAAGTAGGCTATGGAATTTTGAACGTCGATATTTCGTGTCTTTACGTAATTCTTAGCTCGTGCTATACTATTTTCCAGGTGAACTGTCATTTTAGCATTTCGGATTGTTGTTGAATTGAAATTATCAGCAAATTATAAAGATGGTTTTTGCGGACGTGTGGAAGGCTTATAATATTGAATCAATCCTACTTCAAAATTGGGAAGAAAATTGAAGGAGAATGGAAATATTCTGTTCCGGCGACTTCATAGAAGCCTATGTTGCTGTAGATTATTAAGTATGAATTTTTCCATTGTACTGTTTTGCGATGTGTTAACGAAACAGGTATGTTCAAACAAAAAAGGAAGTGGTCGACCAAAGAAGAAAAGTCCAGAGTTCAGCAATAATGAAAACATGGTGACAGAAGCTCGACAAACCTCTGTTCAGGTTTTATCTCAAGTGGCTTGGGTATCCGTTGTTATATGCCACCCGATTTTGAAAAAAAGGTTGTGATTACCTAATCTTGTAGCATCCAAGAAAAATTGGAGTTCAGTATGCATCAGTCAAAGGCAAAATGTGGACCTACTTTCTTTTATGGAACTTTAATAGCAGAACTTTATCAAGGAGAAAGCATCATGCCTTTTTATAGCTGAATTGAATTTTAATAAATTGTACAATAGCTATTTTCATGTAATTCGGTTCTTTTAGTTTAGACATGGATTTTCAGTAATGACTGAATCAATTCAATATTTATAGAGAATTAATAAACATATTATTGAGATTCTTACTGTGATTAATTCATATGACTGAAGTAGCTAGAACCTTCTTACAAAAAAAAAACATAATACCACGATGGATTCATGTCTCATACTTATGAAAATAGTGGACGGTTAAAATTTTTACGAAGAATTTTTTTAACCGCCTCAGATTGTTTGGATTCTCGTCATCTCACTAAATGAAAGAAATGCTTTTCGAACGTTGGGTGAAATTTACAGGTAACTTTTTCTAAAAAGTGCCTTTCCGTACAAAATTACGATATATAGGTTAATGTCATCATTGTTTACATTTTGGGAAGATGAAGTAATTCAAGGAAAGACATACGTTCAGCCACCGAACATCAGCCTTCAAAATTTCATAGCCTACTTGACGACGAATTTTTCTGAACGCACGTTATAAATATAACCTAGACTAGTATTTGAAAAGAAGAAATATTGAGAAATATTGTCGGTCAGTGCATAGATTCACATATATACATAGACATAGAGACATGGACTGTGCCTTCCCTTTATATCTATGCATGAAATACGGTCAAAAAAAGTGACAGAGAGAAAAACACGTCGGGAATGCAGTTGTCTTTTTCTAGAATTTTGATTGGTCTACACTCACCTCTATGTGAACAAAAAAGAGAAAGGTATATCCCGACGAGCTTTTCTCTCTTTCTAATAAATAGCCAATTTCATGTTGGCATTGCTCAGTCCATGTCTCTATGTCTATGCATATATATCACTGTTTATTCAAAATACCAACCTGAATTCCGCAACACAAAATCTCAATTAATGGGCTATTACCAATTTATATTCAATTTTCCATAGCCACCCGAGATGTCAATCATTCTTGAATGGACTATAGGTTATTAATCGCTCGATTAATAAACGAGTTGATTACAATAAGATTTTTCCGTCGATCACATTTTGAATTGAATGTGAATTTTCTATCGAATTTTCTATCGATGCCTAGTCAAATTTGACACCTAATAAATTTTCTATGTTCATATCGGAATGTGCATAATATTCGAGATGTGACATTTTGGGTAAATCACATTGATATCATTCCCTATTCGTGAATCCAATTACCGTTGAGGGCGCTGCGAAATGAAAACAAACTTTGACGTTTGTCAGTACTCTTTTCGAGATTTGTACGGCCTAACAGAGTTTTTCTAGTAAATCAAGATATTTATCGGAAATATCGGAAGTGAATTGATTGATTTAGTTTCGTAAAGAAAGATCAACATTCTTTGGAATTACCTACTTCATTTGAAAGGGATGAATTGTGGAATAAAATCGAGCGATGATATTGGTGATCCACTGTACCTAGACACAAAATCCTATTATTTCACAGATTCTTTCTTGAATTAAACCTAGCTTATAATGTTGAGGTAGCATATACTGAGTTTGTGAAGTTTCTATTTAAAGTATTTCAATTCCATGTTATGATGCAGAGTTATTCCTCATACTGAAATCTCAAGAGACATAAATTTGATTCGGCTCATGGAACAAGTTCTACAGATGAGAAAAGGCATTCATTTGGAAGTATGAAAATTATAAAATTGTATTTTTAAATCGTCAATTGAATTTAGCAGAAAACTCTCGCAAAGAAAAATCGTTTAACCTTAACTCCTGCCAGTTGAAAGCACTGATATAAATACCTTTTCCAATATTTTTTCGGAATCAATATTTCTATTCAGAAACCCAGACAATAATCCCAATATAACATCTCCAAATAATGATAATAATACTTTGTTGGACAACGTGAGATAAGAAAAAACATGAGGAACAAAACTTGTTTTGACTTTGCAGTACTGACAAAGTAGTTTCGTAATTCAATCGGCAGAGGGCGTCTAGATTTTTGGATTCGCCAATTATATCTGTTAAAGAATGTGTGGAACTGGTGGAAGCTGGAGTTGTAGTACCTAGATATATTGATTACTCTCTAACCATCATAATTTTTCTGCAACCTCCACAATTTATCTCTTCTCAATTCGCCCGCTAGGTACTACGAAAATCAATGCGACATACAAATAAAATAATTATTTGGGAAGCTGCTGAATACTTCTATGTTCGATTACCCATGACAATAATGCATTAATAGGAAATTAACCAATAGAAGGGTTCATTAACAGCAAATTTCGTGTACGTTAAACAGTGCTATTATTAAAAGGTCGGCGGAAATAAGATTTTATATATAATTTTCAGGGATGTTGACACTAATATTTCGAGATTCAATTCAATTGACACTAATATTTCGAGACAGCTTCCCACATCGGTGCTGAAGATGGGGAAATGAAATTGAGATTTAACATTGTTAACATGGCGTAATAACGTACAAAGAAGCAGTAATAATAATGAAAATATCAAACTTCGGAGGAGGCTCTAGTTGATCTGAGCCTGCATCATTAATCAGTTTTACGAGCCCTAATAACCCAACATACAACGCTATATTTGATTCTCCATCATCCGACCCCTCTGTCAGAATATCTATTTTGGTTCAGGGCGTAAACCAAATGAGATGAATTTGCTAATAGACAACGGTCGCCTCTGCATATCATTCCATTATAACGGATTTACCCAGGACCAGGGTCATGTTACACAACATGTCCGAAATGTCCAGTCAGGTCCAAGACTTTAATCCCCAAGACGATTCAGATACATAATCCGACTTGTGGTAGCTCTCATGAATTTCAATGTCCAATTTGAGCTGAATATATACCCGAACATCTCATCTCGAATGCAAAAATTATTGAGAACCATTGCAGACTAGCATCGTGGAAAATTATATTGCTCCACTCGGATGGGCAAATAACCTAATAATTGTTCTCTCGGTGGATGTCTGCATTTGCACAACTCTGTTTATCCTTTCATTTGATTTAAGTTCAGACATTTCAATAAAATTCTGTAGAAGAATGCAGGTCCCTTTTTCCTTTAAGCCGGCCACAGACACAGAGAGAAGACGGCGTGCAACATGCAACATGCAAAGAATGACAACCATCAACGCTCGTGTGTGGGCATGAATGTTGCATGTTGTCCGTCATTCATCTCTTCCGAACCATCCTGAAAAATTGCATGTTGCGCGTAGCATGAACGTCCGTGTGTGGCCGATTTTATGCACGAACGGACTTCTACACCAGTGCAGTAGGCAATAAACATACAACAAATCAAATCGAGCAGCTGCAGCTTCAGTCTTCAATACTGTTTCTCTCCCGCGAATTCCTTACGGAGTTCATAGAAATTTATAGGTCCTTCCCATCTTTGTGGAAAATAAAATCGAAAGAAGATATGGACCATTCGAAGTAGAATTACGCATATAATGTCTTACTTGCTAAGTTGAAAGTAGTTGAAAAATCCCCAACAATTGAATCGGTAAATCAACACCCTTCGTGGTGGTTTCCGACGGGAATTCAAAAAAGTATTAGAATCCAAACGATCAGGCGCAGGAGAGGATGAAGTTTCCTCTCTCGAAGCGACTTCAATTGCTTCTTTTTCACCCAACAAGCGTACGCCACTGCCATCAGAAAATATTCCTCATCTCCCACTGATGACATTTTCGAACTGACGAATTCTCGCATTATTCCGCGTTCTTTTCTCTCATGTGTGTGGGCAATAAGTGCGAAAGTTGTTGGTTGTCATTCTTTGCATGTTGCATGTTGCACGCCGTCTTCTCTCTGTGTCTGTGGCCGGCTTTAGTTTAGAATTGGTCCCAATATTTATTTGGGATCTGGATTTTTTCAACGAATGGGTATCTTGTACTTCGAAGTAGTGGAAGGAAGAAGAAATATGCGGAATTTCTAGAAAAGATTTTCCGTGACTTCCGAGTCAGCATATGATGTAATGTTTGTATAGAATATTTTGTCGAAAACTGTTAATGCTATTTCCAAGTTTGGAGGAATAATCAGTCTGCGAAAATTATGAATACACTCCATTCAGTTTCATTTTAGCACTCGGTTGGCCATGAAATAATTTTCTCAAGTTTTTGTAACCAGAACGGAGTAAGGTTTGCACTCATGAAATGTCGTTAATCATAGCGTCGCGCCGTTGCCACAACCAATATCAATTAATATTAAAAAAATGACGAAAATGATTGAAAAAGAGAGGAGACAGGGTTTAAGGAAGTGCTATTTAGAATTCAGGTCCGCTCATTCAAATAGTAGGTTACCCTGATATTCTAATATCTACAATATTATCAGACGCTAGCGAACAAATTCAATGCAAGATTTGGAAATGAAGAGTATGACAAAGAATTTCCTTCTATTGGGAGATCCTAAAAAGTTGTGATTTTTGAGAATTTTATTTTAATGTGAATGCGAAAAGTTACTACAGAATTTTCGATGAATGTCATAGTAGAATAAGTTCCAGAAAATTTATTTTTCTATTTTTCATTTGACTTGTCCTATACATTGTGAATGCCTTATCAAAGTATTGAAAATAAGCATTCATAAATACGAGCCAGTTGTCCTGTTAATTGATAATTCATGTGAAATTTCTGTTTAAAGGTGAAGTTCCTCTTGCCTTGGAACTTCCTTCTAATTACTTTGACTTCTATTGATGTAAGATGATTTATGTTGAAGAATTTAACATTCTTGTAATTATAGTTTAATTCCTTCAGGAGATACCCATTCCCAACCACTGATGCATTATATGCATTTCATCTTGGGGTTGATTTTTTTAAGATGTACAACTAATGTATCGTCTTCAACCTTTAGCCAAAGAAGATAACAACATTAACTCTCCTCAAACTATTCCATATTATGTGTCAATAATTCAATTTTCTTTCATAGCTAAAATAAGTATATTTAAAAACTTATCATTTATATTTTCCTTACAAATAACTAGATTAGGTATGCCTGCAATCAATTCGTATAAACATCAATTATGTTGGTCACATATTTTCCGAAGTGATTCGACATTGTGATAAAATACGTAATTACTGAGACTTTTACGTAGAACGGACAACATAGCGCTGATTTAAAACCCGATAATGTTTTGAGAAGCGTCATAACCCCACATTTTCGTATTATACACAGTGAAATGTGTCAAATTTCCATGGCCAACCAAGTGCTGAAATAGAAGTGAGTGAAGTATGGATTATTCTAAAATGAATGCTATATCTATAGCATAGCTTGTTGGCGAAGAATGTTATAAAACAAAATTCTTTTCCGAATGCTGAGTGACTGAACAACTTTTTCAATTAATAACAGAAAAATTCATGAATACGGCTGGCAAATGCTTGCCGAAGCTTTGTTGGCAACGTTTCGAACTGATGGAAATATATCATACAATAAATTTACCATCATCAATTGTTTCACGTCGATTAAGGTAGGAGAATTCAATTCTGCTGAATTCCAAATGAAGTTGCCAATTTTATGATGAAATTGCAGTTCAGAATATCTGTATGTACAGATTCTCGGACCACAGAACGGTAAATACTTCTTAACTAAGCTCTCGTGAAGAATATAATTATATCAATTGCAATATAATTAAAACTACATGACTGATTCTAAGATTCTATGAGTTATATTTCTTCAATTTCCCAAAAAAACCGTAAGATTTATTTCAAGTCTTTCTTAAAATAGCTATATTATTGTACTTCGAACACGACACGACTAAGTTGAATTAGAAAGATTTAGAATATAATACCGACTTATAAGTCGGGATTGAATATAAAAGAATCCCTCGGCCCTTCTACGTCTTCGTATTGTACCATTCAAAGATGCGGGCAGACATTTTCAATCAATCTTGACAGGATTTTTCATCTGCCACTGAAAATATACCCTCTTTTTGTGTCCGACTGAACCAGTAGGGCAAATTTGGCAACAAGTTGCACAACGTAAACAGCGGATAAATTTTTTCCATGATTTTCTTGATTAAATAAAGCCGCTCTTGTTCGCTCAGAGTCGATATTTCTAAAAAATAATTTTATAATTTCCACCCTTGCTTCTACGGAATACAGCATTTTCATTCTACTACAAGTTCACAATCGCTTTGACACACTTGTGACGTTCTTAAATCATCAAAAACCTTTGAAATGTGTCGCATATTGTCTTCTTTTGGCATAAATGAATTTGTTTTTCTAATTTGGCTTCACATTTGTATATTTTCCCATACTGCAATTCGTCTAGGCCTAGGCTGTAGACTGTAGATGGATAACGGAAAATATTAAAAAATTCTCAATATAGTTTTTGATCTAATGAAGGGTTTCTTATTGACAAAAATATTTATACTCCATTCACTTTTATTTCAGCACTCTGTTGGCCATGGAAATTTGACACATTCCACTCTGTATAGTACGCAAATGTGGGGTTATGACGTTTGTCAAAACATTTTTGGGTTTTAAATCAAAGCTATATTGCCCATTTTACGTAAAAGTTTCTGTTATTACGTATTTTATCACAATTTCGAATTTCTTCGGAAATTTTGAAGTCGAAAATATGTGACAATCATAATTGGCGTTTAAACAAACTGATTGAAGGCATAGCAAATCTAGTTATTTGCTTGTAAGAGGAAACTTCTAAAAATATTTAAATATACAGGGAGTCTCAAGTTCGAGTGCCTATTAGAAGTTTCTGGAGAACTAGACATATTTGAAATCTGAAAATTGGGATTATGATATTTTTCGAAGTTCTCTACAGAGCTAAAATATTTTCGAAGCCCAAAAACTTCCGGTTATACAGGGAGTGAAAATAAATTCGACGAAAAAATTTTTTTTCAAGTTTTCTATTCCTGGTATGATCGAGTATTCAATAGTGAATACATTTCTGTTAAAACCATTGTATTAAATCGAATAGTTTTCAAAATATCCAAAAAAAACTGGAAAAAAAGTCAAATATGTTCAGTCAGTAATATGTCCATTATTCTTATTTTAAATATCCTGAGCGTAAACCGTTTTTACAACATCGAAGAGGAAGGATGTAAAAAGGTCATGCATCTTTTGAATTTCAAAAATATCATCACAGGGTGTTTCAAATTTTGTATTGAAAATTGTGATCTTAAATTGGCCATAACTTCTGTTTTTCAAATTAGAACCCTATTTTTTTATAATTGTGTTGGATTCTGCGGTCAAAAATAATGATAGTTTTCTCACATGATTATGCTCCTAAATTCAATAATTTCTGAGTTATTTGAGATTTTATGGATTTATGTAGTACGTAGAGTCAAATTCTTCGAATCTGATTCATAAGGATATTCTGTGAGCATAGAAGATTAATCATCTCATTTATAATTCACAAGTGTCAGGCAGGTCTTATTGTTAGTCGTTATGAAATTTTTTGATTTCACAAAATAAATTAGAATAACGGTTCATTTTGTTAAATCGAGAAATGAAGATAACGAATAACAATAACACCTGACACTTGTGAATTATTAACAGATAATTTATCTTCTATGGGTACAAAGTGTTCCCATGGTTTCGAAAGAATATTCATTGAATTTTTTTAGATGCAATCAATTTGACTCTACGTACACCATAAATCCATAAAATCTCAAATAACTCAGAAATTATTGAATTTAGGAGCATAATCATGTGAGAAAACTATCATTATTTTTGACCGCAGAATCCAACACAATTATAAAAAAATAGGGTTCTAATTTGAAAAACAGAAGTTATGGCCAATTTAAGATCACAATTTTCAATACAAAATTTGAAACACCCTGTGATGATATTTTTGAAATTCAAAAGATGCATGACCTTTTTACATCCTTCCTCTTCGATGTTGTAAAAACGGTTTACGCTCAGGATATTTAAAATAAGAATAATGGACATATTACTGACTGAACATATTTGACTTTTTTTCCAGTTTTTTTTGGATATTTTGAAAACTATTCGATTTAATACAATAATTTTAACAGAAATGTATTCACTATTGAATACTCGATCATACCAGGAATAGAAAACTTGAAAAAAAATTTTTTCGTCGAATTTATTTTCACTCCCTGTATAACCGGAAGTTTTTGGGCTTCGAAAATATTTTAGCTCTGTAGAGAACTTCGAACAATACCATAATCCCAATTTTCAGATTCCAAATATGTCTAGTTCTCCGGAAACGTCTAATAGGCACTCGAACTTGAGACACCCTATATTTATTTTTGCTATGGAAGAAAATTGAATTATTGACACTTAATATTCATAAGCTTCAAGATAGTTAATGTTGGTTATTTCTATTTTGGCTGAAGGTTGACTATGTTACATCGGTTGTAGATTTAAAAAAAAATCAACCCGAAGATGAAATTCATTTGAAGTGGTTGGGAATGGGTGTATCTCTCGAAAGAATCAACGGATAATTACAAAAATGTTAAATTCTTCAACAAAAATCATCTTGCATCAATGGAAATCAAAAGAATTAGGAAGTTTTAAGGCAAGGGGAACTTCACCTTCACAAAAATTTCACATGCATTAACAATTAACAGGACAACTGACACGTATTTATGGTTGCTTATTTTTAATACTTTGATATAATGATCATAATTATATATTTATTGTTCCCTTTAGACATTTACAATGTATAGGACAAGTCGAATGAAAAATTGGGAAATTAGTTTTCTGGAATTTAATCTACGATGACATTCATCGTTAATGCTGTAGGTCGTAACTTTTTGCATTCGGTCACCATAAAATAAAATTCTCAAAGGCCACCACTTTTTTGGGTCTCCCAGTAGAAAGAAATTCTGTATCATTCTCTTCATTCACAATCCATCTGATTGTATAAACATTGAGCTAAAACATAAGTCGATAAGATTCAGATGAAACATTATATAAATTCACTTACATTGAATATGTTGGCTACCTTCTGATATATTGTAGATATTGAAATATCAGGGTTACCTACTATTTGAATGAGCGGACATGAATTTTAAATAGCACTTTCTAAAACCCTGCCTTTATTTTTTTCGGCATTTTCATTTTTGTTATATTAATTGATATTAGTTGTGGCAACCGCGTTATGATATTAACGACGTTTCTTGAGTGCCAACTTTACTCCGTTCTAGTTACAAAAACATCAGCAAATTACTTCATGGTCAACTGAGTGCTAAAATAAAAGTGAATGCAGAATATTTGCATCGACTGCAATGAGAGACTGCGTGTTGCGCTACCAAAATGAACGAGTGAAATGTTTTGGTTTTATCAATCATGTTGGATACAAATTAAAGAGCGTCGTTTAATTCAATCTCCATCATATAACTGCACGTTCCAAAGGTCAATTCAAGCTGGAAGTAGCAGCGCTCTAGTATATCATATAAAATATATCAAAGCGAAATGAAAAACCCGCATTTACTATTCACTTTTTGCGGAATGAACGGTTTGCGGAAAACGATTTCGAGTATCCAATCCACGTTTGCCACGCCAACGAAATAGATATGGAGATCGCCCGAGCGTGTTATAATTTCTGCCAAAAATGAAGCACTGCGTGCTCCCACCGAAACATATATTAAACCTCAAACAAATCCGGGAGGAAGTGTTCGTGCTCATTTCCTACCATTTATAATTTGTACCGAACGCAGAAGTTGAAATAGAGAAATGAAAATCGCCAGTAGCGCTCTGAGGAAATGGAAATGGAACCTTGGCCCTACGAGCAATATTGAAAGAAATGGGGCTACTCGAATTTATACATAAGAACAGCGGTCTGGATTCGCAGATGTTTGTTTGAAATGAGAAATTGGACCGTTTTCGTTCGCAGATGAAGGATGAGGGTATTTTAGTTAGTTCCTGAGGGACTGAGCGTCATATTTATCTTGGGGTTTCTTACGATGCCCTTCGCAGCCCTTAGGGTCAGAACGTTCCTGAGATTATGACTGCTTCGCGGAAATAACGAGTACGAGTTTTCCGAAACTGAAAGATGTATGGGGATGAGTGGAACTTGCTGGAGAGTTCTTATCGGTACCTTTGCATAAAAACTATACTATTTTCACATTTATTTTAGCAGTCGGTTTTCTCAAGTTTTTGTAACTAGAACGGAGTAAGGTTGGCACTCATGAAATGTCGTTAATGTCATTACGCCGTTGCCACAACTAATATCCATTTTTGTTACGAAAATGCCGAAAGTGATTGAAAAAAGGAACAGGGTTTCAGGAATTGCTATTTAGAATTCAGGTCCGCTCATTCAAATAGTTATACCCTGATATTCTAAAATCCTCAATACGTCAGGCGGTAGCGAAGATATTCAATGTAAGAGAATTTATTTAATGTTTCATCTGAATCTAAACGACTTATATTTCAGTTGAATATTTCCACAATCAAAAAGATTGTGAATGAAGAGGATCACAAAGAATTTTCTTCTATTGGGAGACCCAAAAAGGCGGTGGCAGTTGAGAATTTTTAGTTTGAGTGAATTGATGCGAACAGTTCACTACAGGATTTTCGATGAATGTCATCGTAGAATAAGTTCCCGAAAATTGATTATTCTATTTTTCATTTGACTTGACTTATACATCGTAAATGTCTCAAGGTAAATAAATAATTAATTATTATTATGTATTATATCGATGTGTTAAGATGAGCAGCCACAAATACGCGCCAGTTATCCTGTTAATTGTTTATTCATGTAAAATTTTTGTTTAAAAGTGAAGTTCGTCTTGACTTGAAATTTCCTTTAATTCCTTTTACTTACATTGATGCAAGAGGATTTTTGTTGAAGAACATTAACTCTCCTCAAGCTAGTGCTTATTATGATATTATACTGATCTCTTGTATTTTCCATGCAAGTTACTGAATTTGGTCTGCCTTCAATCAGTTTGTATAAACTTCAATTATGTTCGTCGCGTATTTTCCGAACAAATTCGACATTGAAGAAACTATACTGACAGGCTAAAATACAGGTTTTGTATACCTCTGTGAGGTTTTTTTAAGTGTGGTTCTGAAAATTTTATAAATAATACATATGTATGTAAAGAACTGAAATGTGTGTGCTATGATGGTTAATTGATTAGTGGTTCATATTAATTTCTGATATATGTGTATTGTACAAATTCAACTAAGTTCATTAATTCAAAACAACCTATTGCACAGAAAAAACACCTTCGACGTATAGCAGATCACCATATACTTTTGTGTTCTAGTCAAAACTTTACTTGTAGTCCAATTTTTGTAAATTTTTTATGAATTGCAAAAAAAATTATAGCACATCAAGAGCATTTTCAATTGATATTTATTGATTCCTGATCACAAAATAAAACCATACTTTTGCTTTCTCGCTCAGAATGTTTGTTTTCTGGTCTAAACAAAGCCGATATTGAAATTCAATACAAGGAATAGAATTTGAATTTCGCGCCCCTCAATTATAAAACAGAAAACTGTTTTCTGTATTGAATGAAAGTTCCTTTTGAGCGACATCTCATTGTCAACTGTGTGTTTTCACTGATCAAAATGTAGTCGGTTTTTAGTACTAGAAATATGAGGGTATTTCCGTCTTTCTGCTATATAATCTTTGACAAAGCTTTGATCATTTCGATGTGAACTATAATCGTAATAATGTAGGCCCTAAAAGTGATTAGAGGCAATAGGGAATTTAAGAGTTTTTGTTCCGGTAGCTTGAGCGACCATTCAGATAATTGGTGTTTGTTTTTAGTTTTCTTCGTCGTTAGGGTTTTTGTTACATGCTTATTAATTTTTTGATTTCGATAATCGTTGTTGATTATTATTTATTAATACTTTTCAATTTCATTTTCTGTAATGAGATTTGTTGATTTTCTGCTTATTATTTATCATGAACTATACATCTATACATATCTGTACTAGAGGTTTAAAATGAAATTTTACGCGAGTGAAACCGCGAGTTTGAGCTTGTCATTTACAAAGTCGCTGTATCTCACTTGTGATGTGACGGATGACCTGAAGAAGGAGATCATCTTGTATAGTGTGCATGAACTGTCGTGTTTATTAAAATTCTTGGGAAAATGGCTTTATACTTATACCTATCCTAATCCAACCTAGAAAGAGATAAAAATGCCTTGATAAAAGAAGTATATTATATACCTTCAAGTTTTGAATATTCCAGCGTATAGAATCCTGAATCGATGTCTAATGTATTCAAATTGCATCGTGAAAATCTCCCACCATACCTGCCATAAGTTATATCGCTTTCGATAAATTACGTTGCAAGCCTCGCTATTACCTCAATCAACCCCCAAAATCTGAGAACCTTATTCAAAATGCGCTCTGCGTAATCCACATATCGATCCGGGAGACATACATGCCGAAGGTTCAGAAATTTATGGACGAAGGCTTACTACGATAGTGTCATATAAATTGCATTTTCAACTTTTACTACATAACCCATTAAATCGTTCCGACACCACATTTCGACAGAGTTTGAATATTCAGTGCCTATATAGTTTTATGGTCCCTCCGATATTATGACTTCCAGTGTTTTTTGTATTGGTTTCATAGATGGGATCGATGGGGTTAATCCTTTGCTCAATATACCGTTCGAGTTATATAGCTGGAGAGCATGAAGTCTAAATTGCTGTTTTGGCCATAACATTATAGAAAAATACATACGAAAGTAATAGACTTCTCAAATAGTTGTCAATAGCGAAATTCAATTCGAAGTGTGGCATATCAACCATTAGTGTTTTCTCTACCACAACAGTTTCAAAGGAAGAGAAATCTGATTGAATTCAAATGATGAGAATGTTTCTGGGAACGCACTGGTAAAGTCCCATTTCTTCGAGTAGATGAAACAAAGATATCAAAGTTAATAGTTGAGGAGCCCACGATGCTGAATCGGGATTTACTTGAGCGTCCTGGAGACCTAGTGGATTTTGAAGATTAGATGGTGAAGAGGAAAAAAGGTTCTAAGCGGTGGGGAAAGCGTCTGCAGGTTTTCAAAGATGTAAAAAAAAGTCGTCAGGTGTACATACTCGAACGTGTCAGATTAAGATATTGTATATGTTGTACGTGTCTCTGAAAATAAATTCATGTGAATCTGACAGTTTGTGTGGTGGGGCTGGCTGTACGGAAATAGAAGTTGAAAATGGTAAAAAAAAATTTTTTTAGAGCCATCAGAATTTTAGAGGATATGTTAATTGGACCCAAAGCAAGCTACTTTTCAAGCGGCTGACAATTCGGACGTGACGCAAGGTCACAGCGGTCCTTTGAGAATGCAAAAAAAAATTGTAACTTTTTCCTACATACTCGAGCGTGTCAGATTTTCATATAGATGGTTAATATCGTTGTTGCAGACGTGTTGATTCATCAATTTGACACTAATCAGGGGGGGTTTTCTCAATCTTAGTTTTAAGATTATAAAAAGGCATATTTTGAAAATATCTCCCTTCCCGTATCTCTAACCGTTCCTGAGATTCAGATGATGAAATTCTATACAACTTTTGTCTGAAGCAATTTTACATACTCTCAACCGTTTCGAGTTAGAAGCGATAAGGGAGAAGGGCTTAGCCACACATGCGAAAGGACAAGGTCAATGTAGAAACCTAGTCTAATGTATATTCATCGCCATATATCTCAAAAACGTTCAAACCTAGAAAAAACTGCTTCAGACAAATTCTGTAGAAAATGTTATGCTCTACAACTTTTATAATGATTGCGAAAACAATTTGAAGCCCAGGAGTGGAGATAATTCAAAAAAACTGATTTTTGTGAGCTTTATGGCAATTTTTTTTGTTTCGGCTTGCTGAAACTGTCAGATTATATATTTTCCGTTATTCTTGAACCAATAGCTTCAAAATGAGAAAAAAAACCACCGCGCTTGAGTATGTACAAGTGACGTTTTCATTTTGCAAGTTTGTCGGCCTCGAGTAAATCCCGAAGGGTTCATTTTTCAAATTATAACTCCAAATTTAACGTTACAAATCTTTTCTGAAAATAAAATCCTCAACTGCCACCATCAATCATTTTAGAAGTAAACTTTTTGTCATCCTCTTCACTCAGATTCAAATGAAACATACTACGAATTTACATCGAATATGTTCGATACCTACCGTCTTATGAATCGTCAATTCCAAAATATCTCGTAACTATTAAAATGAGCATATACCTACCAATTCAAACTTGTAGTTAGAATGGTAAAAAGGAGTAATAGTTCGTGATACTTTTTCTCTGCTTTTTGGCAAGCACTTTTGGCATTCTTGCAGCGGTGACAAATAGGAGTTGGCAACCTCGTTTCGACCTTAATGACATTTCGTGTGCGTCAACCCTATATATAATAATAATAATAATAATAATAATAAAAAAGGGCCTTTATTTTGTACTCTATGAATACAATCATGAGGCGAAGTTTAGCCTATAGCTATTCTACTTAACCTCTTACAATAATTTTATCGAAAACAAATACGACAAAAAAAATTCTGATATAATATAACAAAACAAGATGAAAAAAATATTTTCTACTAAAACTACAACTACAATACTATACTACAAAAACAATAAACCTAACTATTCTGAGAAAGTAGCAAGTGTCTTCTCAAATGTTTCCTAACACCATTCACAGAGTAACTATCGAATAGGTACTTAAAGCTATTATATACACTGACAGCACAAAACGTGAAGGATCGCCGAATCTTGGCTGATCTAAATCGGGGCAACATAAGCCTATTCCTATGTCTTACAGACACATCATGAACATCTCCTCGAAAGATGAGCTTATCACGCAAATATGGAGGGTTTGACGAAAAAAAATTTTTTTAATTGAAACAGCAAGCTGAAATCTGTACAAGCCATCGAGTTTTAACCACTGGAGTTCCTCTATTTTACTAGAGATCCTGGAAAACTTGCGCAAACCGAATATGAATCTACAACATGCATTCTGAACTTTCTGAAGTAGGTACTTAGTTGTGGAGTCCAAGCAAGGATAGAACAATATCAAGCCATAATTCAATATAGACAGCACAAGGGAACCACAAAGGTATTTACGAGAACGAAAACCCAGATTACGCCGATTCCTATATAGATATCTCAGAGCAAGGTACGACTTCTTTACGAGCAGCGCAACATGCTCAACAAATCTCAGTCTGCAGTCGAAAATGATGCCAAGATTCCTGCAGCTGCAGCTTTTTGAGGAATTCCCTACTCCGTTCTAGTTCTATAGTTACAAAAACAAGAAAATTATTCCATAACTGCTTTTATAAAAGTGAACGGACTAGTATAGCAGTATCATCTTCACCAACCTGAGGAAGCATTTTTGATGGACAAATACATTGGTTAAAAATCGACCGTTACTAAAACTCATGGTAATTTAATCCCACCGTTCAAGACCAGTGCTTCCAATCCTCGAACGCTTATTAAGATCGTCTCATTTCTGTTCTCAAATTTCCCATCACCCACTTTTCAACCCCTCTCCTTATTCAGATAAATACAAATTTTCAGCCATCTCATGAATTATGCGGTCATATTTCTACAGCAAAGCATTCAAAAGGAGGGCGATATATCAGTTCTGATTGCGCGAACTACGTCTAATAACCAGGCCAAGCTCCGAACCTGCGGATATTTCACCGAGGTAATAAGGAATGGTAATTCAAAGAGTCACTCATTAACAACCGTCTCATTCTGCTAATAGTCTCTTGAAACGCCATTGCACTAGAGTGCCGAATTTAGGAGTTGGTGTGGTTGCCCTTGCGACGTTACCCACAAATAAGACCGTCTATGCGAGGTTCGCGATGTAATAGTTTCTGTACATTTTAGTTGATATTCCTTCGAGGTATTCCTATGAATAAGTGAAGCAGAACACCTGAAATTCTGTTTCTGCAATTTCTAGGAAGTTCAGAAGTTTTAATTCCACTTTGATGAGGATGATTGGAAAAGACAATCTTGACCTCTTTCCACTTAAATTCCCTTAGCCCATCGTCTAGAAGGCTTCGAATCAAATTCAGATTCAACATGAGTTGAAGCATTTAATGATGATACCTCAATTTCTAAGATGTTTTAATCTTTTCTCGTTTCAGCTGATACTGCCAGATAACGACTGAGAACTATTTTCTCACCATTAAACGATTTCGATATTCGATATTGCATTCCAGCAATTATGATTGTCATTGTCGTAGCAGAGTTTTGATGTCACGATCTCAGCACAGTCTTGGTCATTGTTTAAAACTATGATCTTAGATTACATCTTAGATTACAAGTATTTATCTTGATGTTACAAAAATCATTCAGTTGAGTTGGATATTTTTTTGGGCAAAAGGTATCAGGTATCAATTTTTTTGTAATGCCTTCTTTAGTGTTCTCATATTTTTATCCCTGAATGATTCATGACATATCTCTGTATTCTCTCCCGCAATTGCTGCTAAAGAAGAGATTACAACAAAATGAGTACTCGAGGAAGTTTATGAATAGGGTGATTATAATAAGATAAGTTTAGAGTTGAGAACGTGACAAGGAGGTACACACCAGACAGGAAAACTATCATCAAAAACGAAAGATGAGGATAAAGAAAAAAACAACGTTATTTAGAAGATACCATGTGCTGAATGCGAGGAAGTATATACAGGCCAAACATCACAGCTAATGAAGAATAGTATAACAGGACATTAAAATGATATAAAAAATCACCCAGAAAGATGCTCATTTGGGTAGCATAAAACTGAAAAAGAACAGAAAATTAATTTTGTGGGGATCTTGATATTACAGACTGAAAATAACAAACAGAACGTCTATTTCTGGTGACCATTCGTGAATGTTAGGTTGCCTGACCCGGATTTGTCAGGCGTTTCTTATCCCAGTTGCTAGCGATGCCTTGCGGGCAGGAAAAAACTCTTTTCTTGCCATATACCATCTGTTTTGCCAGGCGCTGATTCCACCACTCGAGTAGCTGATGTTGCTAATGTTTCTGGAACAATTCAACGACTAGTCGTCAAATTGTGTCTTCTTCCAACTCCGTAGATTGCTCCTGGCTTTTTCGTCTGTTTACTCCTTTCGGTTGATCTCAATGGAGGGAATCTCCAGGTCGTGAATAATAGGTTGTCTGTCACGGGTTTGTCAGACGTTTTTTGTTCCAGTTGCAAGCGATGCCTTGTGCGCGAGAAACTCTTCGTCTGTCAATCAATATAGTAATTAATAATTTCATCGTCGGATGCGCTGAAAGTTTTTTTTTTTAAACAAAGTAATCCACTTTAATATTGCCGCAGTTATCGCACAATTTGTCATCCCTAGTATTGTGAAATCATCTATTTTAAGCAAACCAGAGTGATATTGTGAAACTTTGAGTAGAGTGCTTTGAGTATCCGAGAGAGAAAATCAATAAATCAAGAAAAATCAGTTGAAATCTATAAAATATTCAGGTGAAAGATTAAAAAACCCTAATTGTATAGGTGCTGCTCTCTATTTTCAACATAATATCATTATACAGGGTCTGTAGAAAAATGCGAAGGGAGATGATTCCTCGATGAAAATAAGCAGGGGTAGTTTATATAATTTTGTTTTTAGAAATCGACCCCCCTTTCAAGATACAGTCTTTGGAAGGCGATGACGAGTTGACAGTTTTTAATTTTTCTTACAGGTTCTAAAAAACACTGAGTCATAAAACTACATAATATGAAGCACTCACACATTTTTTTTAGATATCATAACTTTATTATTAGGGGTTGAAAATAACAACCCCTAATGATTTTCCTTCAAAAATTGTTTTCTTGGGATAGATTTTCGAAAAATAAAATTCTCTTATAGTTTCTCATTTAATTCGGGAAAAAAAAGTCTTTTGCAGAATTTCGATACAGTCGACACTTTTCTCGGAATGAATAAAAGCTTACAAGCAGTATACCAATGAGGCAGAGAGTTGATGCATGTATTTTAGCGGGAGGTACTCATTCTATGGAACACTTATACGATTAAATGGAATGAACTTTTTATTTATTCCGAGAAAAGTATCGACTGTTGAATGGGAAACCATAAGAGAATTTTATTTATCCAAAATCTATCCCACGAAAACAATTTTTGAAGGAAAATCATAAGGAATTGTTACTTTCAGCCACTAATAATAACGATATGAGATCTAAAAAAAAATTGTGAGTAACATCCACTTACTACTTCATATTATGTATAGTTCTATGATTCAGTGTTTTTTAGAACCCGTAAAAAAAATTAAAAACTGTCAACTCATCATCACCTTCCAAAGGCTGTTTCTTGGAAGGGAGGTCGATTTCGAAAAAAGTTATAGGAACTACCCTTACTTATTTTCATCGAGGAATCATCTCCCTTAGTCCTTCGCATTTGTTTACAGACACCCTGTATATTTCATAATATACGGACTAATCTCCTTGGAATTGGAATTGGACTTGAAATTGCCTATTACTTTTCGGTCCTGAAGAAATATGAAGTACCTACTTAGATAAAATGGAAATAGAAACCTATACAGTGCTGCAAACATTTTGAACACAAATTATTTTTTTTTCTTCATCATCCAATACTCGACGAATTTACATGAAACTGATCATTTCAGCACGAGGTAATGCCAAGCATCAGAACGCTAGTTCAAAAGAAATGAAAAGTGAAAATTACTGGGAAAGGCAAATTAAACCTGAGAAATAATCGTAACCCGGCTCGCTGCTCTCACTAAACCTTCTCAAATTCATATCTGAGGCGGGTTTGTGGCATTATATTTTATAATCAGCTTTGGGACTTCATTTCGCGACAAAATGGCTTCCTGTTTCGCCAAAATGTATTATGTTGAGAGCTATACGCATACCCTGTAAAAGCTTGAGTGGATTTTTAACGCTAGGGTCTAGTGTATCGCTCTATTTTCTTTTATATTTGTCCCGCTTAATTGAAATACAAGTGGACTCTGTTGCATATTAATTTTGTTGGTATCGCGAAGTTTTGGTAGGGTTGTTTCGCTTTAAATTGCTACAATAGACTTCGAAATCTCGACAGAAATGAATACATAATGCTCAACCTTTCAACGTGTGCACTTATGCTAATGGACTTCTAGCTTACAAAATGGGAAAAATTGAAGAACGACAGATTTTAAAAGTAATATTGAGATATTTTTATTCATGGAAGCATTAACGATTTCCCAATAAGAGCATCAGAATGTTCCCGAGTCTGAGAAACACCCTTTCTGTCGAAAGTTGGGTCCGGGAAGTCGCCTAAAATAATTTTAAAAAAAGTTCATTTTCTGCAATTTCTGCCGTTGAAAGCGAAGATTACAATACGTAATCTTCGATAATCTACGATACAACCCGAGCCACTTCCGAGGCGAATCAGCACGAAAAGGTTAATCTTCCTAAAAAGTAAATCAATTGAAAAAGTTATAACCAAGGTATACGAGAAATTTTTAGCCTACTATAAAACCAAACAAAATTTCAATGTCAAAATATTACTCAACATATTCTCCTCTTAATTATATACATTTATTACAGCGAACCTGCAACATCTCCAGACCTTTCAAAAAAAATGTTTGCCCTGTAAACCAGACCTCCACAGCTCTTATTACCTCCTTGTTGGATGAAAATTTACGACTTTTTCTCAGTTGAGGAAAAAGATGATAGACGGATAGAGCCAAATCTGGTGCATAAGGGGGGTGTTCTAGTAATTCAAACCCTGAATCATGAATTTTTTGCATGCCAACATGAGATTTGTGTGCAGGGGCATTGTCCTGCAAAAACAAAACACCTTTGGATAGCTTTCCGCGTCTTTTCTCTTCAATTTTTTCCCGTAGAGTGGTCAGTCATGTCGAATAGTAATCTCCGGTTATTGTTCTACCCTTATCTAAAAACTCACACATGATTACTCCTTGGCAATCCCAAAAAATGGAAGCAAGAACTTTTCCAGCATATTTTTGGATACAAAACTTCTTAGGTCTTGAAGAACCAGAGAGTCGCCATTCTATTGGTTGTTGCCTTGTTTCTGGATCGTAGAAATGTACCCAAGTCTCATCCATAGTAACAATTTGATTTGAGAAGTCTACATCGTTTCCAAATCGAGCAAAGATCGAACGCGATGCTTCTACCCTTGCTCGCTTTTGGTCAACATTCAAACATTTGCGTATCCATTTTGCAGCAATTTTTCTCATGTTCAAATTGACGTGAACTATATGATGAACGCGTTTGTATGAAATATTCAGTGCTTCAGATATCCGTTTTAGCCCAATTCGACGGTCTGAGAAAATCATGTCATGAACTGCATCGATATTTTCGGAGACTGACATAGAAACTGGCCTTTCCGATCGGTCATCATCTTCAATGGAAAATTTACCTCTTTTGAAGCTTGTAGTCCAATTTTTCACTGTCGCATACGAAGTACATTGATCACCAAGGGTATTAAGCATATCTTCGTAAATCTGCTTACCTATTAACCCTTTTAAATACAGGTACTTGATGATGGCTCGATTCTCCAATTTTTCGATTTTCACAATTTCTTTCTGATTCATTGCGCAACTCTGGTTAACTTTTTTGACCTCAAACACACTGACACTTCTAATGAGTTTTTGTTCGTTGCTATGGTAACGCAATATTTTTTTTTATGCAAAGAACTGGTTTAGGCTAACTAGATATCAATACATCCTTGTATAATTAACTGAATCCTACAGTTCACTAAGATTTTATTTATTTATTTATTTATTTCTCGATTTGGGATACAAACAGGATAACTCCCACAATAGTATCCTCTAATACACAAATAGTAGATATAAAATATACAAACGTTGTTCAGAGACAATTCAAAAAAGATTATTCATTGTTAAAAAATCAGATAATAACTACATGCTATAAATTAGCTCCCTATACTATAAACTACGCATTCTTGAAAATATTTCGTAACATTCCCTTAAACTTAAACAAACCCATTGTGAAAACATCCAGATTTCCACAATACTTATTGAACAAAATACACATTCTAATTACAGGAGAATTTTGACCAAGATTTGTATTACAAATGGGTGTTGCGAGTAGCTGCCTATTCCTAGTATTCCTAGGAGGAACATGATACGAAATCATTGATGTTAAGTCAGATGAATCATAAAAACCACATATTACTTTGAAAATGAAAATTAAATCACTGTTTAGTCTTTTTATCTCTAATGATTGCATACCATACTCAATACGGAGCTCACCAATTCCCTCGTTTACGTAAACATTCGTAATCTTATAATGCAAAAACCTAATGAACTTGTTCTGAAGCCTTTCGAGTCTAGTCTTATGAACATTATATTGTGGATTCCAAATAACACTACCAAAATTTAATTTACTGTACACTAAAGAATAAAAAACTGACTTCAAAGCTAACTCATCATTAAAATGTTTACAAGTTCTACAGAGAAAGCCCAATAATTTACTACAGGAATCAATCAGATAGTCTACATGTGCATTGAAAGACAGCTTTGAGTCGAATATCACGCCCAAGTCTTTCACTATATTTTCTCGGGTCAACTTAAAGTTGTTTAAGTGATAATCAAAATGCAATGGTGTCGCATTCCGCGTAAAAGAAATACAGACACACTTATTGACGTTGAGTTCCAGCATATTGAGCCGGCAAAAATCAGCAAATTCGTTGAGCTCCTGCTGAACTCTTATACAGTCCCGGATGGTCGCAACCTTCATGAATATTTTCAAATCATCCGCATATAGGAGAATATGACAAAACTTGAAACAAGATCTCATGTCGTTGATAAATATAAGGAACAACAAAGGTCCCAAGTTGGAGCCCTGTGGTACCCCAGACGTGACCACGAATGGTGCGGATTTAAAACCATTCACCACCACTAGCTGAGCCCTATTGCTCAGATAAGATGAAAACCATCTCAAAAGATCCCCGTGAATCCCGATTCTAGCCAGTTTAGTTATTAAAAGGTTGTGATCAATTTTATCGAATGCCTTGGTAAAATCTGTATATACTGAGTCAACTTGTACTCGTTCGTCTAGGGCCCCTGCAATATATTGTGAATATATGACCAAATTTGTTTCAATGGATCGCCTAGAAAAAAAGCCATGCTGACAATCAATAATCGAGTTTCTCAAACTATTGAACAACATGTCATGAACCATGCTCTCAAACAGTTTACAAAATGTTGATAACTTGCTAATACCACGGTAGCTTCTAACAGAACTTTTTTTCCCGGCGTTTTTATAAACTGGAACCAGAAGTCCAACCTTCCAAATGCCCGGAAATGTACCAGATTTTACAGAATTATCAAACAAAACTGACAGTGGAAAACATAATGAGGAGCTACAATTTTTAACAAAGATAGAAGGATAACCATCGAATCCAGCACCTTTATGCACATCTATAGATTTCATTTTCTGCAACACAGTTTCTGCCGAGAAAGTTATACAATTCAATACATTTTTGTTGGTAAATTGATCAGATGAGTGGTAGACCTGCCGATACGGTTTGAATACACTCCTGAAATAGGAAGCAAATAGATTACAAATATCTTCTCCGGTATTGGCAGATTCATCAGCACAAAACATTTCATCTGGTATACTATTATCCTTTCTATTATCTTTCAAATAATTCCAGAATTTTTTTGGACAATCTTTCAAATCAGTTTGAACATTTTCTATAAAATTTTTAAAATCTTCTATAATATTGATTTTACTCAATCTTCTAAGTTCTTTGAATTTTTCATAATAATATGGTATCTGTAATTTCTTCCATTTTTTATGCATCACCTTCTTTTGTTTTATGTACTGAACAGTGAGCTTTGAGAAATACTTGGGAAATCGTTTGTTTCTTATTATAATTTTTGGAACATATAAATCAGTACCTTTGGCAAGAATATCATAAAATATCGAAACAGATTCATCGACTGGCTTGCCGACTAATAGAGAGGACCAATCGTGATCTTCAAAAAATTCATTGAGTTTGATGTAATCTGCTTTCTTGAAATTAAAAAACGTTGAAATTTTATCACGCAGTTTACCAGATCTCGGAAAATGTATGTAAAATTCGATTGGTGGGTGGTAGCAATCAGGAGTAACTAAAGCAATATCACATTCATTCAGATTTGAAACTTCAACTTTTGTACAAAAGACCAAGTCAAGTATTCTTTCATTTATATTCTTTATGAAATTGTGCTGTGAGAACTCTGCAAAGGCTAAGAGATCTATCAAGGTCGAGTTTGTATTATCGATATTTGTTGGAATAAAATATGAACCGCAATCACTGGAGTTCCATTCAATGTGAGGAAAATTGAAGTCACCATATATAAGCATTGGTTCACCCCCGAGGAGGTCCAGGTTTATCTGAAGTCTACTGGTGAAGCATGTCCTAGCATAGTCATTTCTTGGCGGTAGATAGACGCAACATATGTGTAGCTTCCAATTATTATGATTGTCGAATATGGTAATCCACACATCCTCAGCATCACTCTGATATCGCGACTGCTGAACAACCGAAATGTTGTTTCGTACAGCTATTAGTACACCACCACCGGACTTTTTATTTCCAGCACATCCCGCATTTTCACGGTCTCTACGAAAAACACTATAATGTGATGAGTCAAAGATCTCGGAGTCTGTTATTCCACCACACAAATTAGTCTCAGTAATGAGATAAACATCGGCACAAATGTTCTGTGTATTGAGCTTAAATTCTGCAGTTTTTGAGCGTAAACCATTAACATTTTGTCCGTAAACTAGCAACTTATCCATAACGTTGAGAAAAAGAAAAACAAAATTACATTCTATCGAGTGAGCCCCGATTCCTCACCAGAACAATTTTGGAGGCATCATCTTTCCTATAGAATACAGCACCATTTTTAACCCACACGTATTTATAGTCCTTAGCTTTAGCTGCAAGTCTGACATCCTTGAACAAAAGTTTATTTGCCAATGTTAAATGCTCATTGATATAAAATGCCTCAGACACATTAACCAATGATAACTTCGGGTTTCCATTATTTTCCATGCGTTTAGTCTTAGCCGCCATGAGAAATCTATCCCGCTCCCTGCGTGAAGTGAAACGTACTATTATATTCCTTCCCTGATTTCGCTCTGAATTCCGATTGGTCTGAACTCTATTAGCATAGTCGATGACAGATGATGTCATTTCATAATTAATGTGCTCTCCAATTTTCTCTAAGATTTTAAAAAGATTCTCGTCTCTTTTTTCAGGGACACCCTGTATTTCTACGTTGTTTAAACGAGAAACCTGTTCGGTGTCGTTGATTCTCTCCCGCAATTCTTCAAGCTCTTTCTTCATCATGGCGTTCTCATTTGACAATTGGTCAGTTATCTTAATATAATTATTCATCTTCGAAATCTCAACTTCAAAATCGGAAATTTTGTTGCTGCAGAAATTAACGGATTCCAGCAGCAACGCCTGTTGCTCCCGGATCATCCTCAGCTCCGTGCGAATTTCCTCCAGTGTCCCCAGAGATGAGTCACCGATCGGTGAATCCTCCGACACACTCGCTTGAGGTCCCGCGAAGGACGCGCGGGTGCGACCCCGGCAATGTGGGCATGTCCACGAAATCCCCTCGATACGAAGATTATCAAGTTGTTGACCAACAACACCAACACATTCTCCGTGATAAAATCGGTTACAAAAACTACTACATTGTAGACCGGGTCTCTGACGATTCACCGCTTTACCGCAGGATCCACACAATTTATTGGCCATTTTTGTCTCCAATTCACAAAATCAAAACCGAAATAGTTAGTGCAAGTATAGCCTTATTGTCAGCTTAATTTCAAGCTCTTTTAAATCAAATATCGAACAATATTACGGAGCTCGCAAATAACACCTTCACGCTCGAACGTTGTTACAGTAATGATATCGAATGTATCGTGAGAATCGCCATATAGAGGCTTGGTATCGCGAACTGTCCACACTTTTGGGATACGCTTCTGCAAACTGAATAATATTTCACATCTGTTTTCCTGAAACTTGTAGGAGATATCTTCATTCCAAATATCAAATGAATCGGTGCTTAATATAGTTGTTTTCCTCTTCATTCAAAGCAGATAAACACCCTATTTCAAGTAGAATCTAGTAGTCTCAGATACTACATATAAGATTTTTTGTGATACTCGAGAGATGCCTAGAAAATGCTTACTCACGGTGCAAGTGATCCTAAGACCAGACCTGGATCTTTGACAGAACTACTACAAATTTTTCATTGGAGTTACTCATGAATCTTTACAGATTGGAAATGATAACAAACCAGAAGAGTAGCTTAGGTTTTTTTTTGAAAACGGTTCTTACCCTCCAGTCTAATAGGTTATAATAGCTATTTATGTAACAAGTACATAAATTAGGTCTTTATGGACGAGTCCAAAAGTTTATGGCAGAGCGAGCAAAGCGAGCGAGGCCAATAACTTGGGCGAGTCCATAAAGCCTAATTATGTACAAGTTGCATACAAAGCTTTATGTTCGACTGCAATGCAGAAATTTTATTTTCTGAAATGGCTTATCACTGAAAAACATTAAGTGTGCTTTTGATTATCTTACCTTAGTAACCAGCGACCTTAGCAACCTTAGTGAACACAGTTGTTTACTTCCTTAATTTTGTGACAAACGTCACAATAATCCAAAAAATGGATAGTGCTGGAGAATAAAGCGTAGAAAATTTAGCCCTAAACGACAAAGAATCTCTCTTACCCATTAATTTTAAAAGTGCTTATAAAAATATGTACGCAGCCTATAACAAGTCCTGTAAAACGAAGGATCAACAGAATACAGTATTCTGGCTTATTCGATAGTGAATTGAAAGCTCACAAAAGTTCTTCGCTATGGACTACATAGATGAATCGGAGAGTACTAAAATAAGTGTTACCACCAGAATATTGGGCCAGGAAGTAGTTGATGATAGCATCAAGAGTATTGCAGATCGAAAAGTGTGCTTCCACTTCGAGCTCGACTCCCTCAGGCATGCATTTTTAGGATAACAAAAAATGTGTTTTTAATATCCACTACCACACTAATGCTTAGAAAAGTTATTCATAATTTTGTTTCAAAGTCAAAGTTCAATTTTTCTTCCTTGAATAAAGTGTTATTTGCATCTAGTAAATTTATTTGACAGAATGATAGTGACAATTGAGTCCAATAAAGTGGTGTCCAATAAAGTGGTGTCCAATAAAGTAGTCAATTATGGACACTAAACGAATTCATAAATGAAGTGTTTATGATTCAGTCGAACATAAAATAATTTTCAGAATTGCAAATTGAGTGCTAAAATGAAAAAAGTTTTTTTTAATATTTTGAAGTTCTCGTGTAAAATGTAAAAATAATAAACTTTCGATGAAAGATATTGAAAAACGAAAATTTTGTATAAACGATGATATTTGTTCATTCTCGAAAATTGACTAACTTTTTACAATTCAATTTTGAATTAATAAAATAATATTTGGAAGACCTCTTTCCTTTGAAAAATTCAACTTCAATTAGTGAAAACTTTTCCTTCTTACTTATTAATCCCATACTGGAGACCATACAGACTAGGACTAATAAAAATTCTAGATATCCTACTATTTGAAGCTGAAACCGTTATTCCATTCCATAAAAGCTCTGGGTTCAAAATGAATCCTCAAGAATGCATTCAATCGTACAACCAAGTCTGAGTCATCTGAAATGATAGGATGTCTTGGAAGTGCAGGTTCCTTATGGAAAAGAATCCTAGTTGACACACAGAATAAACGAAAAACGGAATAAGGAAAATATTAAAAATTGCAGATTGCTATCCGCGGAGCTCTGATTTTTCAGCTTTGATACGGAACCTGCACGAATGTACTAATATGAAACTCTGCGCTTAGTAGGGCTTCCGTAATATGAAGTTGTTCAAACACGGAGAGAAGCTGCCTTCTAGATTCTATCTCCTCCACGCAAAACATTCAGAGAAAAAATAATAGAACGGAACTCAAATAAAGATGGGATATCTCGAATTTCATAAGGAGTACGTTTTTTTTGCGGACTGAGAGGAAGAAAGCCTTTCATTCGCAGAGCTTATTATTCCTTCAGGAAAGCCTTTCAGAGCCGAATTTAGGGATTTCACAATTGTTGATTGTGATTTCCATCCCACACAAAGTATAGGTTTTCAGGTACAGTGTGTTTCATGAAACAGGTTACTGGATATTGTAACTCATTCATTGGGCAAAATTAAAAAGTGAACTATCAACGTGATAACATTTTTCAAGGGCTATCCAAATGTGCCATCCGAAAACTAATCGAACATATGGAAAGTAATTACGAAAAACCCTCTCCCAACGATTTTTTTTGCGGATTGTGTTAGTTTCCAAATTCAAATGTTATAGAGACCATTGATTTCCTTATTGCGAAATTTTTCTTGCACAATAAAGGTAAACGTTTTGAATTAATAAACTGAGTTGAATTTGTACAATTTATATCAGAAATTGATATGAACCAATATTCAAATTAGCCTCATAGGATATACATTTCCGTTATTACATATTATTTACAAAATTTTCAGAATTACAATTGAACAAAACCTTACAGAGGTATACAAGACATGTATTCAAGCCCGTTAGTATGATTTCTTCATGCTTTTTTACGATTTCTTCATGGTATGGTCTCTTTTCGACACAATATAAAAATTGATTGATGAATGAACAAAACACTCACAGAAGGTTTCATAAAACTTTGACTTTCCAAACAGCAAATTTGGCAGTCACCCGATTCCCAAATCGAAATCCATAGAACTTTTGCATTTCTGAATATATTGAAGGCAATTGAGAATCTTTGAATGGACGTATAAAAGTCATAATTTCCCCTAAATGAGCCCTTCATGTAAGGGATGCTTCCTACTTACAACAATTTACGTGGATGAACAGTTCTCAATCGACTTGCACTAAAATGTTCATTGCACATGGTGTAGTCAGTAGTGCAGGCCTTTACGCCCTGAAAATTTTATCCACTTCGTAGCACCATCAATGACTGACCGAGTCACATGTTACCAGTTTTAATACTTACATTTCCATTTTCCTTAGTAAAAATCGTTTTACTTGATCTACAGTTCCTCACCATACAATAATTTTCGAACGATATTGTGAGGTTTTCGCCAATAAATTAGACAAAAATTTCAATAATCAGCAACTAGAACGGGCTTGAAAAACAAAAGGCGTTACGAGCTTGTCTAAGGATACGAGAATCAAAACATTCAAAACCTGTTTAATCACAATAGCCATATGACTCTGACATCTCGCAAAATTTCAATGTCCCTCGAATTAAAATTTTAACAAGTCTTAGGGCCCTAAAAACACATTTGAAGCACAGATGGCGCTCACATCACTTTAGTCGCTTCGTTTCCTATCTTTCTACTCTATAATCTTTGATTAGGATGTGACCACCATCACCATTCGAACTCCTAGAACATTTCGCAGCACGGACATGTCAGAAAAATTCACGAATTCAAACTATTCCTATCTCATGAAATCTCATCTTTTACCTAGAGGATAGAAAAAAATCTGAAAATGATATTCTGCGATTGAATTCACAGTTCCTGGAAATCCATCATCAGAAATCCTCTAACGGAGTAAGTGAACGCATGTGAATTCAATGAATATCAATACCCTCTAATATCCATACAAGAAAAGGAAGCTCAACGCGTGGAAGGGCGGAAATTTTCATTTCCTATCTTTTCACCAGGTCCTTCCCATTCAATAGCATGTTCGAAGAAGCACCAAATGAGAAGAAACACATTCCGGCACAACACAAAGAAACGAATACTTACACGATATGTTTATACTAATTTATGGCTTTGCTCCCCTATAACTTTTATATTTTCCAGCGTCCATTGATATGTAACGTTCCCTTTGTGTTGGCGTTATTGTGCTTCTCAAAGGTTTTTCCTCCTCTTGCTCGCGCATTTTTAGCGCATGATTTATTTCACAGGTCGGTAGATTATTTTTATTAGATTCTGGTGAAATATAGCTGTTTAAAGTTACACACTTGCCTACTACTTATGGCTTCATCTTTCATTTCGATAAAGCAACAAGTTTTTCGTGATACAGGATATAAATGGGGCGATGATATTTCATGAAAGAAGCTACGGAGATAGAAACTCGGAGAGTATTAAGGGTATATATTCAGAATAAGAAATGTGATTCTTGAAGAGAAGGACTGGGATGGAGTATATCTCTAACATTTTACTGAACCAGTTTTTATGAATTGCTTTATAATGGCTAGATGTTCTTACGATAACTTGGAAATCTCAATCAAAGCATACTCTTAATCTATTCTTGTCATTGAGAAATCAGAGCGTCTGCCATTGATCATCTTTTTCAGTCATATACATACAAGGTGTTTTCAAAGGTGAGGCTTTTTTTGACAAAAGACAGAACTCCTCAAAATAGGTCGTTCAACTAAAAATTGTATATATAAAATATCCAAGATGGCTGAGATACAACCCCTAGAAGTTTCACAAAATTTTATTCAATTTCAAGTACAGGACTGTGAAAGTCGACTGCGGCATCGCAAAAACGAAACTAAACATAAACATATGGCTGGACAATGAATGGATCAGTACCAAGTTCATCGGATTAGATACATCAGGTCATTTTTGAGAGAATCATAATTGTTATATCCTGCAATTTAGGGTGAAAAAAAATGTAGAAATTCGAGGCAGTTTCTTGAAAATGCTTATGTTAGTTATGGTGAAAAAGTGCTATGATGTTTCCCCATTTCATCCCATTTCTACGACGATTGTTGGAATTTTCGAACAAGAAGATTGTGATGTCCATTTTGAAAAAATTCGTGAATAATTTAGACGAATTTCATTGCTGAAATTTTGAAGTATTATTCTATTTTTCACACTTGTGTCCTAAGTCTCTTTTGCCAGTTGGTATCGAAATGGGCCTTCCATAAAATCGTGTAAGTTACTGAAAAATGATGAGAACAATTCGGCAATCCTAAGTTTCCATTTTCATTTACAACGTAAATATCGAACGAGCCAATATCCTAAACGAAACCACATGGTCGAATCAGCAGATACGTTTTTTCCCACTTTGTCATTTTGAAAGTTTTGTATAAGTGATTTTAAGTGAAACGCTTCATTTTGACCAGTTCTACCTTCTGTTGAAAAAACAGCCTCACCTTCAAATTTACCCTGAAATTCACCAGAAGGCAATAGATTTTCAAGAAAGATTATTTGTGGACATCGTTTAGGGCCCAATATGACGATTTGAAAACGAAGTACGTTGTTCTCTGGAAAGAAATTTTAAACTCACTCTGACTCTTCCACAATGTTCCTCTTGATCTTTAGGTGTTGTTCATCTGAATACTTGAGACACGTTCAGTCTCGGAGACTAGTATTAGTACTATTAGTCATAAACATACATATATACATTTCATTTTATTCCTGGCTTTCTACTTCGTCTCTTTCACCTCTTCACGAAAATCATGTAATCCAATTCTGAGAACGCAATTAATCTAGCCCGTACGTTTGTGGAACAATTCTTCTCAGTTTTGAAGGTTTGTGCTCCAAATTCCACAATTTTCCGACGATTATGACCAAGATAACAAAGTTTTATGATAATACTTCCCTGCTTCTATTTTATACGCCAGATATTCCACGTTAATTAGCAATCTACAGTCAGGCGCTAATTAACCTTCACAATTGGGGCTTTTTAACAACCTCATTATATATTATGAAATACCCAATTTCGAAACCTCGTCGTTACAACGAATTGTGGACAGGGACTTGATATGATAAACATAAAATTTTATCGAATATACGATTGAAGTCGCCACTTAGGTAGTTATATTTTCAAGGAACTGTCAGAAGATCAGATAATCCCTATTCTTCATCCACGATCGATGCGTAAAGAAATCTTTCTAGTCTTTCCTTCCCTTTTGAGTATTGAAACGTTCATAAATCACTCGTCATCTATTGTTCAATAATTCAATAACTGTCTGTGTATCAAACTTTCATTAATCACCAATTTTCATGGTCCAACCACAAGATACAAGCTTTGAACATGTATAGTATAGAATATGTAGGGGAAAGTGGGGGAATTGGGAACACTTAATTTCAAGCGCTAAAAAATTATACAAAAAATCAATAAAAATATAAAACTTCCATTAAAAAATGAACTCTGCTCATTTATGTACTAATCGGAAACAAAAAAGTATAAAAAATCAACGTTTCCTTAAAAATATCAACGAAAACAAAAAATACTATCGTTTCTATTTACCCGACACCCTATGGGGTAATTGTGAACAGTCCCGGGGCAAATAAAGATGAAATGGGATAATTAGAAATGGCACATATCACAAAAGTATCAAGTACCCACTGCTTGTTTCTCTCAGTTGCAGCTCAGCTTAATGTAAGCTTTTCGTTTCTTAAATCTTCGAACCCACAGCGGGGATATTCACTTTTATATTTCGTTTCGGTCTTCTTTTAATGATTTCTTGGTATCTAGATACAACACATTTCAACGTTAAAATATTTTTGAACTATCAACCAGAGCAGCACAAAAGTGATTGGAAACGAAAGGGATATAAGGGGCGTTCCCAATTACCCACCTGATATCGTTTCTAATTACCCCAAGTTATCAAAAGAATTAAAAATGGCTGGCATTCAATTATCCATTTTCTTTCAACTTCAAATCACGTAGGTTTAGAAAACACATAGTACCAGTATGGAATCAACAGAATAGGGCACATCTAAACTTCAAAATAAGATAGTTACATCTGTTATAACACACGAAAAAATTATAGTTGAAATGCGAAAACAATTCTTCGACTCGCCGTTACAAGAAATATGCAACTTATCGTCGCAAATTTTGACATAAGCCCTGAGAATCGCTAGATGAATCCGTTGAAAATGTTGAAGGCAGGGTCGCACATGAGGAAGTATTTTTTATCTAGCTGTTCCCAATTACCCGCCGTTCACAATTACCCCACCCTCCCCTATAGTAACATTGAAGTGTCAGATGGTGCTGTAACAAATATTGAGATTTTCAAATGAATACAAATATTATTCAAAATAGGGTGAGATATTTCGAAAAAAAATTTCATACAATCGTAGTTAAAGCACATCAGTATTCTACTAGCATATTAGGGCTTTTATTCAATCGTTCCTTGGGTTTGATTAAAGTCATCCACGTGAATAAGTGTCATCATTATATGGCCTGAAACAACACACTATTATATCTACTCTATCACCTTTTTTTTTTTTCAATTTTGCATCAATGAATTATATAGGAGGCAGATTATTTTATAAAAGATTTTCTGGAGAATGATGTTAGTGTTTATTTTGGTTACTTCATTGTCGTATATGATTTATTTTCGACTTATCCCATATACTCTAAGATGGCCCTATTCGTTAAAACCTCATCATTATACCTTCCCTTGAATAGAAACTCAGATAATAATATTTCATCAACTTTGAGTTTATTTTTTTCCTTTTATTTTTATTTCCTGGAGGAAAATGTCCTTCAGTGATATTCATCTTTGTATTCGTCACATTAAAACAGCCATAAGTTTATGAGTAACAACACCTCATTCTCTGAACCATAATTCATTACAGGTCTTGAAACTACCGAAACAATGAATACTCGATGAAAAAAAATGCAGTAATGTTTTTTTTAGACACTATCAGATTGCAATCGGTTATTTTCGTGCTGCAATTTCATCAAGATCGAGATAATTCCAAGATTATATTTTCACTGTGACTTAGACTCTCATTGTACCCCTTTCAAGTTCGCAGTTCTCTATCTTGAAGCGGTAATACCAGTTAATTATACGGTGCTCATATTTTTATGCATGCTCTACTGAAATGACCATGCTGCATTTATCGCTTATTTCAGATCTCAGGATAATTCATTTGGGAATGGAAGGAGCAGACATGAAAAAACCAACACAACCGTGATTTATTCATGAAGCGTTACCATAGATGCTGATATCGTCATTTTGATGTTAATGCAATTCTTTCAAGTGGTAACTATCCTAGCGAATTGAAGATCAGTAAAATAACACCCATACATAAATCCGGAAAAACTGATGACTTAAATAATTACAGACCCATATCCGTTATTAGTACGTTCTCTAAAGTTTGTGAAACGGCCATAAAAAATAGAATGTTATCTTTTATTAAAAAGTATGTTGTGGTCGATCAATACCAGTATGGATTTACGAAAAACAGTAATACCCTCAGTGCGACAGTTGATTTGATTAATGAAATTTCGTCAGCTCTAGACAATGGCCAGATAGCCGTGGTTATACTGGTCGACTTGAGAAAGGCTTTTGACGTGGTTAGCAGAGATATTCTTCTTCATAAGCTCCAACGAATGGGATTCAGAGGAAAAATACATAAGTTGATTAAGTCGTATTTAACCGATCGCCGTCAATATGTGTGTATAGATGATAGCAAAAGTGACTGGACTTCCAATTCGTTTGGTATTCCCCAAGGGTCGGTTTTGGGTCCCCTTCTTTATTCATTATACGTGCTTAACTTGAGCAAGTCAAACATCCGGGCCAGGTATTTCGCTTTTGCAGACGACACTGTCTTGATATATACAGGTAATAACATAGAAGAATTGAATGAACAAATTAATGAAGATCTACAACGGTATTTACATTGGCTTTGGAACAATAAATTGAAAATTAATATAAATAAAACTAAGTATATGGTATTCAAGCAAAAGAACAAAAAAGTTACGAGTCTAAAGTTAAGCATAAATAATATTGAACTTCAAGAAGTTTGTGAGGCGAGGTACTTGGGTCTGATGTTGGATACACATTTGAGCCACGTTGACTCCATAATCGAGAAAATAATACCGATGGTTTCGGCTTTATATAAGGTTCGATCTTATTTATCCAAAAAAAGTAAATATCAGGTCTACAATGCGTTTTTTATGTCACATATAAGATACTTAATACCGATTTGGGGAACTTGTGGAAAAACATACTTCAAAAAAATACAAACGTTACAAAATAAATTTATTGAAGTGTTGTTTAATTATGATCGATTAACAAATACTACACAACTTTACTCTGATTTGCAAATACCAAATTTGAAAAAAATATTAGAATTAGAACAATGTAAATTAATTTTTAAAATCATAAATAAAATACAAAAGTGCAATACAGAGTATAAATTTACGAAAGATATTCATAGTTATGAAACAAGAACACATCAAAACTTATATCAGACAAGAGTAAAAAGTCAAAAAGGGCTGAATAACCCAATAGCACAAGCTTCAAAAATATTCAATAAATTACCTACTCCCATAAAATCTGTCAGTTCAATTGGTAAATTTTCTGATCAAATAAGAGAATACTTAGAGTTGGTGTAATGTGATTTTGTCCGCTTTTTCAATAGAATGTTAAGTTGGCATTTTTTGAAATTTGTCTTGATGTGGAACTGCGATTCCTCAAACATCAGGTGTGTATGTACGAAATAAGATTTTATTTATTTTATTTAACAAAGGCACTGGTTAATTTCAATGGAATTCTGTATCTACTATCCTCGATACCAGTTTAGGGTACTGTTTAGAGGATTGTGAATGTAAATTTTTTTTTGTACTTATATATTTTATTCAATAAATCATTTCAAAAATATACAGATCATTGGAAATCTTTGAGAGGTTGATACAGGGCGTCCACGCCATTGGGCAGCGGTGGATTACTCTAATTCTATTAACTTTACAAAAAAGAGTTCGAAATAAAACTTTCCTCTTTTTAAGTAGAGCATCTCCTAAAATTTAGAACTATACAAAGTGTTTCGTTTCTTTTGCACAGCTATCAACTTCGTTATTTTAAATGGAACACCCCATATATTTCTACATCTTTGAATTCATTGTTAAATTTGAATATAAGTTTGTTAACACAACTGTGTCTGAATTCTCAACGGTTTTCGACTTTTTATTGATATTTTGACAGTTTGAGGTACTTACATAAAGGACTAAAGCTCCTTCTCAATTCTATATAATTGATTCGAATTTGGTCTGAGTCTTGTCAATAAATGAAACACTAAAAATTTTCTTTGTAAATAACGATAATATATACAGAGTCCACGAAAACGTAGATCCATTATCAAAACAGATATTCATCAAAATCTTCATTTTTTTAAAAGGCGACCAATATTTTTTTCTGTTCATTTTTCAAATATTTTTTGTGTGCTTTTAGTTGTTTTTAATAATGAACAAAGAAATATTGGTTGATATTTAAAAAAATGAAAATTTTGATGAATTTCTGTTTTGATAATGGATCTACGAGGATATATTGAAAAATTCTTCATATACTATAGAACCAACAAAATTTCAATGTCAAACTATTTTAATACTCAACATATTCTCCTCTTAATTGGATACATTTATTACATCGAACCTGCAACGTCTCTAAACTTTTCAAAAAAAAAAATTATTCTTCCTCTGCAAACCAGACCTCGACAGCTTTTATTACCTCCTCGTTGCAATAAAAGTGACGACCTTTTAAACTTTTTTTCAGTTCAGGATCGAGATGCAAAAACAAGACACCTTTGGATAGTAATGTCGAATAGTAATCTCCGTTTATTGTTCTACCCTTATTCAAAAAATCAATCATGATTACTCCATGACAATCCCAAAAAACTGAAGCAAGAACTTTTCCAGCAGATTTTTGGACACGAAACTTCTTAGGTCTTGGAGAACCAGAGTGTCGTCATTCTATCGATTGTTGCTTTGTTTCTGGATGGTAAAAATGTACCCAAGTCTCATCCATAGTAACAATTCGGTTTAAGAAGTCTACATCGTTTCCAAATCGAGCACAGATCGAACGCGATGATTCTACCCTTGCTCGCTTTTGGACAACATTCAAACATTTACGTATCCATTTTGTAGCAATTTTCCTCATGTCCAAATTGACGTGAACTATAATATATGATGAACGCGTTTGTATGAAATATTCAGTGCTTCAGATACCCGTTTTAGCCCAATTCGACGGTCTGAGAAAATCATGTCATGAACTGCATCGATATTTTCGGAGACTGACATAGAAACTGGCCTTTCCGATCGGTCATCATCTTCAATGGAAAATTTACCTCTTTTGAAGCTTATAGTCCAATTTTTCACTGTCGCATACGAAGTACATTGATCACCAAGGGTATTAAGCATATCTTCGTTAATCTGCTCACCTCTTAACCCTTTTAAATACAGGTACTTGATGATGACTCGATTTTTCGATTTTCACAATTTCGGTGCTTCTTTCTCCTTTCTTTTTATTTATTGCGTAACGCTGCTTTACCTTTTTGATCTCAAACCTCACACTGAAACTTCTAATGAGTTATTGTTCGTTGCTATGGTAACACAATATTTTTTTTATGCATGGAACTGGTCTAGGCTAACAAGATATCAATACCTCCTCGTAATATTATTTGGTTATTATGGTACCTGAACACCAGAGAATAGGGAATGTTCCTCAAGAGAAGAACCTCCCTCCTACATAAAGAAGAAGTAGATATATATTCATTAGATAACCAAGGCACAAGCATTCTAACCTAAACTCACCTCCCTCCTACATAAAGAAGAACTAGAAATTTTAATGCATCAACTAACCAAGGCACAAGCAGGTGTAGTGGTACCTGAAAACCAGAAAATAGGGAATATTCCTCAGGTGAGGAACCTCCTTGCTACATTGAGGAAGAGGTAGGAATTTTAATGCATCAAATTTAGATCTGAAAAATACAAAGTTACATTTTCACGTCAAATAGTTGTTGTTATGACCTCACAATTACATACGTTCATATTTCCTTTAATTGAAATATATTCCAATTTTTCACTTTGTTCCTGGTTATATCGTTCAGATGGTTAATGTTCGAGGAATTCAATTCTTCAAAATCATAAATATCATGTTTAAGTAATCTCCAAATTGGATGTCCTTTTGTTATTAATTTGGTAATATAACGTAATACTTGATCAGACATTGATTAATTCTTTCATAACCTTGGATTTACAGAAATCATACATATATATTAAAATGTGTCATAAAAAGTATTTTAATATTCATTGATTACAATTTCTGAATGGAAGGATTTACACATGAAAACTTCCACTGAACTTTTGCACGTTTTTAGTCACATTGTTTCAAAATATGATTTGAGCCGCCAATATAGGAATTTAAAACGGGCAATACGCCACCTGACGTGAATTTCTACCACTAAACCATTGAGGGCGCTTCAATAACGGCTAATTTCCTTCACCACTGAGTGGCACTCTTCCCATTCTTTCCCCATGCTTCTGTTGGTGTCGAGCAGGAACAGAACGATGTGATAAGCGGTGGGCTCACATCCGATTCTCAGTAATGCTGACGCCGTTATTAGACCTTTTGAAAAGGGCTGATAAAGTGTCTGATCGGCTTCGACGTGTGTCCTGTTTAAAATGTAGAGAACTGAAATCCGAAATGGAATCGGGCTTATTTACCCCACCCGCACTTTCTCTTGACGGCGCAGTAAAAACCCTGTCGTCGTGGCTTTTCAATATCGTACACATTTCGCGAGATCCGGAATTCGATTTAGGCAGTTCGGATGGGCCTCATAAAAAATGAACGTTATCACCAGCCACTTTCAGCGGATTCCGTTTATTCGAAACAGCGAATGAATAAAATATTCTTCACTAATTTCCAGGTGGTGCTGAAGCTTATAATTTTTTCCATCAGAAATATCCAGTTTTGAGAGGCAGACAAATTCAAGACCAGAGGAATTTATTCAGCCACTCTAGGTGTAAATATTTTATATTTATTTTATTTATTTATTTATAAATTCGATGGCATCTCTGTAACCGTAAGAGCTCATTCATTCATTCATTGCTGTATCCCGTTACCCAGAATAAATTTACAAAAAGACTAAAGAACAAGGCTATCTGCGCCATCAAACTTATAATTTCTTAGGGCTTTTTGCGATTGTGTGCCCCCCTGTGACTGAAGACAATCAACCATGACCTACAGATACTTCCACACTCCGGGCATGGATAGTTACCAACCAGATCTAGCCGCCGCTGTATTCTTCTCGAGTCTCCATTATAACTGTGGACCAAAGACCTCCACTGTGATCTGTCTAACGCTAGTTGTTCCCAGTCATAAATGGCATCAACTGATTATAGGAATAGATGTATACTTCATTCATATTTATTTTAGCAGTCGGTTGGCCATGAAATAATTTTCTCAAGTTTTTGTAACTAGAACGGAGTATGGTTGGCACTCATGAAATGTCGTTAATGCCATAACGCCGTTGCCACAACTAATATCAATTTTTAATACGAAAATGCCGAAAGTGATTGAAAAAATAGAAGACAGGGTTTCAGAAAGTGCTATTTAAAATTCAGGTCCGTTCATTTAAATAGTTATACCCTGATATTCTGAAAACCACAATACGTCAGACGGTAGCGAACATATTTCAATGTAAGAGAATATATATAATGTTTCATCTGAATCTAAACGACTTATATTTCAGTTGAATATATCCACAATCAGAAAGATTGTGAATGAAGAGGATGACAAAGAATTTCCTTCTACAGGGAGACCCAAAAAAGTGGTGGCATTTGAGAGTTTGAGTTTGAGTGAATTAATGCGAAATGTTTACTACAGGATTTTCGATGAATGTCATCGTAGAATACGTTCTCGAAAATTGATTTTTCTATTTTTCATTTGACTCGTCATATACATTGTAAATGTCTTAAGGTATCTACCAACAAATACTTGATTATTATTATTATTATATCAATGTATTAAGATGAATAGCCACAAATACGCACCAGTTGTCCTGTTAATTTGACTTGAAACTTCCTTTAATTCCTTTTACTTATATTGATGTAAGATGATTTTTGTTGAAGAATTTAACTTTCTTGTAATTATCTGTTAGTTCCTTCGGGGACACCCATTCCCAATCACTCCATCATATGCCTTTCATCTTCGGGTTTATATTTTTGAAATCTACGACTGATCTAATGCATTCAAACTTCAGCCAAAGAAGATAACGAACATTATCTCTCCTCAAGCTAGTGCATATTATGATATTACACTGATCTCTCGTGTTTTCCATGCAAATAACTGGATTTGGTATGCCTTCAATCAGTTTGTATAAACTGATGTTCGTCATATATTTTTCGAAGAGATTCGACATTGTGATAAAATACGTAATAACAGAAACTTTTACTAGTTACAAACAAACAAATGGTCTACTCCACTATATATTTAAATTATGCACTATGCATTTCGGCAAGGTAACTTGCCATCATCAGGTGCTCGATGCAGTTGTTAAGACGTCAACGATGTAATATATTACATCGTTGACGTCTTAACAACTGCATCGAGCACCTGATGATGGCAAGTTACCTTGCCGAAATGCATAGTGCATAATTTAAATATATAGTGGAGTAGACCATTTGTTTGTTTGTAACTATTATTAAAAACTCCACCGATGGACTATTACCAGATTTTAAGAAACTTTTACGTAGAACGGGCAACATAGCGTTGATTTAAAACCCAAAAATGTTTTGACAAGCGTCATAACCAGACATTTTCATACTATACAGAGTGAAATGTGTCAAATTTCCATGGCCAACCGACTGCCAAAATAAAAGTGAATGGACTATAGTATATCCTTAAACCTCTCATACTGGCCTCCTGGTTTCCGAGCTCCCTTTGTGATTTTGTGAATTCGCCATACAGAGCTATTTTGGTGAGTCTTGTGTCTTGCATCCTCAATATGTGGCCGATCCTACTGAGTCGGGCGGTCGTTAGGTACTTGAGTCTCAATAATTATGCAACACGTGCGCTGCAAGACTTTCGCATTTGAAACTGTGTGGAACCATCTGATGTGTATTATTTGTCTTAAGCCGGCCACAGACTTCGTTCTTCTCCATCCGTTGGTATCGCCGCGATTTGTCGTTCCAAAATCGCTAAAAACTGATGTGTGTTGTGAAAACTGTCGTGCTGAATCGTCGGTTGAAATATCTGTCGAAGCTTGGTTTCTGGAAAGACGGTTCATCGGTTCTCGTTCCAAACCGACAGTGTGTGGGGATTTCGTTCACAATCGGCGGTTATTTTTCATTAGCGGAGATCGTGTCGCGTATAGCCTTCATTTCATTCTGTTTTTCTGTCATTTCATTTTGTAATTTCAACTACACTGGATAAGAGGACAGCAAACAAACAATTTATAACGGATTTCATCAATTTGCTGGTTTTGTTCGACACAGTAACCGCGGCCGCCACTCCTAAAAGATGTTTCCCCTTCATGACCTACAGATCCGAAACGACTGAAAAATAACTGAGAGGATTTTCCGAAGTGTGTGGGCAAAACAGGCCGGCGATCAAATCGTCGATTCGAATTGCGGCGATACGAACGGTGTGACGTGGTAGATTTTTGCTCTGTCACAAAAGGAAATTTCTTCACTGATACTTTCAAATAAGACCTGACAACCAATATATTTCGGAAGAAAACCGCTATATCATCATAGAGGACCTTTTTCGATTGATATTATGTCATTGGTTTCCATCGACTAGTACCATATTTGTAGCGGAAACCGTATATATCTGTTGTTTTCAGAATTCATATATTTTTTAATTCTTTCCGTTCAACCGTACTTTTTCTGACTCAAAGGACGGCTCTTCAACTTGTTCCGTTTTTTCTTCTCTTCAATTATTTTTGTCTTCTTCCGAGCCAGTTGATTGACCGAACAATTTGAGTGTATCCAATGGGGAGATGAGTTAACCATAGTGGGGCGAGTTTTCCGGGGAGAGGGGTACTTCTTCGAGGCCCGGCGCTGAAGGTCAAGGGTGGATTTAATTGAGATCTAGGGGCCTAGGAAAGGTGTAAGGTGTTTTACCCTACAGCACAGTGGTAATTACGACAAGTTTAAAAGTTCAAGGCAAGTCACGTGTAGCATTTTATTCCTTCCGTAGTGCATACCTGGGATTATATTTCCACTACTTTCCGCTTTCTTTAGTCCGTTTAACTAGCTGAAAATACCTATCGTTTAACTAGATCTAGTCATTTTGGGCTTGTGGATTACCGACTTCCGCGACCGTTCGACCGCCGTTGGGTCCCAAGACGACTCGGGGCCCTTACCGTATTTTGTTCATATTTTGTTAATATTTTGCTGATTTCCTGCTGACCAAATTGCAGGTTGACAGCTTCTTCTGACCTGCTGTCTGACAGGCAGCCATTTTGAGGGTCACCGAGAAAGAGAGAGAGAGAGAGAGGGAAAGAGAGAGAGAGGGAAAGAGAGAGAGAGGCCAGGCGCCAGGTTTCAAAATGTAACCGTATTTACCGTTTATTTTAACCGTATTCTTCTGAAGTGACCGTATTTAATTGACCGTATTTCATCAACCGCCCAACGCCGACCAGTCCGTCAGTTGACATCAACACTCATTTTAACCTGTACATTTTTTGTATATAATTCAATCTAGGCGAAAAAAAGAACCGATCATTAACTTTGTAGTCATTTATTGCCAGTGAGAAATTGTTCTCAAATCAGTTACATCTAGGTTTTTGTTAGAAAAGGTGTACTCTTTTTAACGATTGAAAACCGTTGGAAAGAGACTTAGAAGAGGCTACCACCCTAGTCTTTACTGATACCCTTTTCCACTGATAATTTCAAGTCTACCCCGGCTCTCTATTTTTGAAGATTCTGTGACAGACGTGGGGTTCACTGATTACCCCACTGGCGTCCGAGCAAAGGCAAGGAGCAGTCAGTGTGCGAAAAACTCTATCACAACGGATAGAAAATAACGAAGTCTGTGGCCGGAATTAGATGACGTTGTTGCGTTTGTTAAAGCTGTTTAATATGTCGCCGTAGAGTGTCCAGGTTGCGCTTCCGTGAAGAAGCGTTGGTAGGATCACTTCTTTGTAAACAGCGGTCATGGTCTTGAGATTGAAGTCGGGATTTTGAAACACTCTGTCCTTCACCTTCCAAAATGCTCGTAAGTAATCGTAGTATTTATGAAGCCTCCCAAGTATTGGAACTGCTCTACCTGTTCTAGAGTTTCATCCTCCAGGCTGATGACTGTTTAAAGGCTTTCTGGCGGACTTACCAGGATTTTGGTTTTGTCAATATTGAGTCTGAGGCCTAAAATTTCTTATATATGTTTTTAGGTGTAACCGTAAGAGATAGGAAAAAATGGATAGCACGTTTACGACCTTTGTCTCGAACGCTAAAGGTCTGTAGACAAGGCATAGTTGTATAATGTGGTTCTCCGCTTTATTTTCGGCTCTTCACAGGCTTGCGCAACAGTAAAGGAACTCAACCCGCTAGGGAAAGAGCTTTGTACAGGGGAGTATCTGCTTTCCCGCTTTCGGCTTTGCACGGGCTTTCGAACCAGCCAGGAACTTAATAGCAGTAGTGGAGAAGGAAAGGACGGGGTGTCTCTCCTTCCTTGCTTTCGGTTCTTCATAATAATAATAATAATAATAATAATAATAATGCAGAAGGCGGTACTGCTCGGAACGGCGAGAACTGTACGCAAGTACATGGGGAATGCAGAGGAACACCGTCTGCTCCGACAGGAAGTGCGGGTGGAGCAGGAATCCAACCTACAGCAGGGAGCCGAGGAGCGACCCGAACCCGACCACCACCACGAGCCCGAAAACCTGGAAAGGGCTCCAACAGAGCTTAATCCTTTTGATATCTGAGATATCTGGGATAAGTGAATTTTCCTCTGGAGAGGAGTGTGAAAGCCGCAAGGCTAAAGTCATAATCACCGGGAGATATCAGAAGTCCGAAAACCTGAAAAGGACTCCAACAGAGCTTAATCCTTTTGATATCTGAGATATCTGGGATAAATGAATTTCCCTCTGGAGAGGAGTGTGATAGCCGCGAGGCTAAAGTCATAATAATCTATTGATCCCGTTTGGCATCAAACAATGTATAGGGCAAGTCGCAATAATCAGACTATCACATAAATATTCAATTACTGAGTAATGTAATAAAGATTAGAAATTTTTCCATCGATAACTTCGATAATTTATTTGTGTAATTTTATAAATATTTCATATTCAGGGCATCCTCGATGATTTGTGAAACTCGCAATAGTACTTCTCTAATGGAGAATCGACGAAAATGCATTAGCCGAATTAATATCACAGCGGAAATGAATTTCCTGAGCTTGTGGGCTCTCAAGTCAGAGTTTTCGCCGGAAAATGCAACATTGAAACGCTTTCAAGGCGCGAACAAGGTGTAAAAATTTCGTGAACACTGAATAAGTTAGCGGTATGGGTGCACGGATCGGATGTTGAATATTCCATTTCCTCAATTCTCCATTTGGAGGAATGATTAATTCAATTGAGAGTGGGTGCGCGAATTGAAGGATACGGATTTCTGTATTCGAAAATTAACGCTCCTGAGCACTTTCCAAGGATTGTTTTTTTTTTTATTACGATCTGACAGAGTAAGTTCGGTTAGAAGTCTCACTCAGACGTAGGTAATATCAAGATTTCTGTCTGTATTTTCAGTAATGAACCTGAAATATTTTGAGATATACAGGTTGAGTCTTTGACTCCTACGAATATTGTAACAGAACAGTAGATTCTGCAGGTCAAACAAACACTTTTTTTCTTCTTTGAAGGTGAGGCTTTTTTCAACAGAAGCTAAAACTGGTTAAAAGGAAGCGTTTCACCAAAAATCGCCTATACAAAACTTTCGAAATGACAAAGTTGAAAAAAAAATTAGCTGTTAGCTGAATCTCCTGATTCGAACATGTGGTCTCGTTTAGGATATTGGCTTGTTCGATATTTTTACGTGGGAATGAAAATTAAAACTCAGGATTGCCGAATTTTTCTCATTATTCTTCAGTATACTTACACGATTTTATGAATTGGCTCATTTCGATACCAACTGACAGAAGAGACTTGGGACACAAGTGTTAAAAATAGATTATTACTTCAAAATCTCACCAATAAAATTCGTCTAAATCATCCACGATTTTTTTCACAATGGGCATCACAAACTTCTTGTTCGAACATTCGAACAATCGTCGTAAAAATGGGATGAAATGAGGAAACATCATAGCACTTTTTCAACATAACTAACTTAAGCCTAGATTTTCTATATTTTTATGCACCCTAAATTGTACGATACAAAAATTATGATTCTTTCAAAAGTGACGTGATGCATCTAATCCGATGAACTTGGTACTGAACCATTCATTGCCCAGCCATATCCTCATGTTTTGTTTCGTTTTTGCGATGCCGGAGTCACCTTCCACAGTCCCGTACTTGAAATTCAATGAAATTTTGTCGAATTTCTAGGGGTTGTATCTCAGACATCTTGGATATCTTATGTAGACAATTTTTGATTGAACATATCATTTTGATTATTTCTACCTTCTGTCAAAAACAAACTTTTCCTTTAAAAACACCCTGTATATTTATAGATTTCAACCTACCTGAATTTTTATCTTTTTTATGCTGCGTATTTACAACCCAAAAGGTTGCTTTACTTCCGTAACCAAAAAATACTCTAATCCAATATTTCTAAAAATAAAAATTCCAACATTTGATCTACACCATTTCCAGGTGTCATACAAAAATATTCAATTGTATTTCGGTAAATATCAATCGTAATTCATACACTTAAACATAACAATTATCTCTAACCGAAAAAAACGTTTCACAGGCAAGTCATCGAGTTCAAAAACATCTCATTCCTCAAAATCTCACTGGTGCCAGAAAAGTTCTTGTATAACATTGGAACTTTCATTTCGCTACATAACATATGAAGTAATATTCAATTCAATTGCCCTAGAACACTCGAAATATACATAGGTAGAATGCAATCCATCATCATTTCTCTTAACTAAGAGTCGAATCTCTACCAAATCGACTCTGTGTTCAATTCCATTTGCGAAAGCGAACCAAATTATAAGCCAATATTATTTCGTGCAGATGTCCCGCATGCAATGTGAAACGAGAACATCTAAGGGCGAAGATATGGAAAATAAACTGCCCTTGGTAGTCCCGAATATGCACAAAAACACGAAATGTTCACGTTTGTAGTCTCCGACAGAGCCCTACTCGTGGATATAATGAGAGTCTGTTTTTCACGACTACGCTATAATTAGATCTTCCAGTGAACAATTTATATACTTGGTCTGAACTGTCTTCAGGCAGGTTGCTGCTGACTTGATGGCCAATTAAAAGTAGAGACATCGAATTTATCGCCATTGAATGAACTCCTTCTGCACTGAGTTGATAGGTATCTCTCTGTGCCGTTCCACAGAAATGAAGAATATTTTTAATTTATTTTCACTGTTCGACTCCTACAATATTATGTACCCGTTTGATAGAATAACATAATAAATAATACAGGTAGGGGTTACCAAAACAACAATTGTATCATTAGAGGAACCCGTATTGTATATCTCAAAAGATTCATTCTAGTCATGGAACTGTATCTTCAGGCTTTGAGGTTATGTTCATACTTTGTTGTATACCTAATAATTATACTGTGCTCGAATGAGGAATGGAATATAACATCCATTCATTATAATACGCCCCAAAGTACCTACTCATTTGGATTCATAACAAGATTTTAGGTACCGGTAGATTCGGTGACTTGGGACGATTTTGAAATTCATATTTCAAAAATGGTGACCTATTTTCATGTGAGAAAGAGGTTCAAATATGATGAATGACTCAGACTATTGATTAGGATATATACCATGCTTCAGAATTTGGATATGATTTTTGAAAAAAATGAAATATACTTGTCCCAAGTCATCCACCGATTTGGAAGGCTTGGGACACAAGTTAAAATTTATTGATTTCTCAACTCTCAAAGGAAATAGGTGACTTGGGACGAAGTATAGTTTTGAAAAATTATAATTTGAAATTCGGTAGGGTAATTAAATGATAAACCCTTATTACAGCGGAAATAAATATATTGCAACTCAAATATAAAAAAACTAAACAAAACAGGGGAACTTTGATTTCTTTCATTCTTTGGTGATTTATTTGTGGAAACAACGTAAATTCGTATCCTGCGAAAAATCGGCATATTTCCTGCTGCCAATGCGCCGCTTGTATCTATTCGGCAATGTCCCAAGTCACCCTATGAAATAGCAAAATAAATTAATGAGATCCGGATTGCCGTTTGATTTGTACACAACCTTGTTTCATGACATATCTTATTAGATATTGGAGGATATTTCCCATTATCCCACGTTCCCAATATCCCACGTATCCAGAAAAAAAATACACATGCACAAAGTGAAATACATGTACAGGACACTTGAAAGTATAGGCCATGAAAAAAACGCGCTTTTACTCTCCTGAATTCGTGAATTTTTAATGTCAATTCAAACGCTCTGGTCACGGCAAACTCAACAGAAATTAATTGTTAAACTAACCGAAAAGACGCTACACAATCTTATAAGTTTGTCCCTTCACTTATAAATGGTAGGAAACAAGGAAATCTGCGAGGGGGTTAATGGTCACAAGTTACGGACTGTCCCCCAAGTCACCCGAATCTACGGTAATATTTCCAAGAATACGAGTATAAAAAAAGGAAAAATTAATCTAGAAATAGGAGCATTTCTATCATCAAAGATGATGTGAGTAAAACATTCATGTGTTCAAATAAATATGAAAAAAATTTATGATATAATATCCATCTAATGTGCTGTTTAGCACATATTTTTATGGTTGAACAACAATGTAGTTGGAATAAAACTCTGGCAGAGCTCCATGCAGCGGCCTAAAGAAAACTAAATAAAACTGCCCTCATATTTTTCTTCTATCATAACATTCGTATGTTCAATTCCTTTGTACACTAAACAGGATGAATTTGCCAACCTACTTCAGACAACTAGTTATTCACAGAAAGACGATTTATTCTGAAGATCAAGTTTTAACAATTAGTTTCAAAGTGGCGTAGTTTTGCCCTTCATATTTGTGTATTATCAATTACAAAACATTCTATCGTTTTCAATGAACCAAAATGGTATAATTGTTGAATACATATTCAACAAATATTCGTCGAAGAAAAAATTGCAATTAAGAATTTCTAAATACATTTTCATGTAATAAGTGCTCTATTCCTTAGAGGCGTCTCACCGCAAAACAATTTTTAAAATATAAAACATGATCAACATGTGGGGGCCAATAATTCATTCATTCTGAAACAATCATACATGCAAATGACGAAAATGTTAAAATTATGATTAAAAAGCTACATACAGGTTGATTTTATCAGTTTGAATTCAAGTAAAGACTTACTGAGCCCGGTCCTAATTTTCATTGAATTTTGATGCTCTGTTTCATTGAAACTAACTACTTTGAGATGAATATTAATTTTCAATCGAGTGGATCGTGAATTTTAGGAGTTACTGCCATACAAAAATTTGAGAAATTTCAGAAAACCCTATATGGGGTGTTTTTGAACTCAGCTCCCTTTTCGGTTTTCATTTGTCCGTTTATTCGTGAAATACTCAGCTTTGCTTTATTGAGCAAATTACGGATATGAGGCAGAAAAAATTACTGAATTAACCACATCCTCTTCTTCTGTGAAACTCCCTCATAAGGTTGAGTTAGCCTGAAATATGAATATATGCTGAAGGTTGACCTTCTCAATTTTCCACACTTTATGTATCTGCCAGAAGATTTGTAGGTATACAAAATATTTTTCGATATTTCAACGTGCTCTGGAAAAGATTTTTCAGTTGAGGAAAAGAAGAGAAATACAAATCCATATCTCGTTTGCCCTATTTTATTGGAGTTTTGATTATTGTAATAATTGACGTATGATCACCGAATTCACAGAAGCAAGTTGTAAAGGGGAAAGCTATTTTGCAAAATCTGTCGTCTGTTATTATTCCGTGAGGTTCTCATTTGCTTTGAAAAGTATTTTCCTCTCATGAATGATGAATAGAAAGATATACTTATGCACGTATCAGTATCAGTCTCTTCAATAAGTTGCTCGGTCAAAAGAGGATGATAATTCCAGTTTTACGTTTTCTGCCCATTTTCAGTCCTAATCTAAAACGAATAATCCCCATAATTTTCAGGAATGAACCCTTATTCGAAATGATAGCCTTCATAAATAAACTGGAGGTCATGTAACGTATGAAATTATCCCAACTTCATGAATAAACCAGGCATTGGATTTCATAAAATGCGCGTTACGCATCCAGAATAACTGGGACAGCTGCGATGAAGGAGAAAAGGGTTCTTATTTCAAGTTGGGGTCAGTATATGAGAAGGGAATGGATAGCAGAAAAACAAGATCCTTTACAGCCAAACGGAGCTGAGAATTCGAAAATTCGCATACAATTTTATTTCCACAAGATGAACATACCAGGTGGGTATAGGAACCAGCAAAGATTATAAAGTAACTCTATAATCTTTGGGAACCAGTAAATCGGTATTTGCTCTGATAGTCAAGAGGCTCTAGGCAACTTTGCGAATTATAGATCTCAGAGGTTTAGAAATCAGATCCACCACAGATCTTATAACCACTAACTGTTATCTGAGAAATTAAGTGCAATATCAACATCTTCGATTTTCAATGTACAGGGTGGGCAAAATTCGACATGTCATACATTTTTGAAACCGGTAAAAAAATTGCAGTAACATGAAAGAACTTTCCACTATAGTTTACATTTGAAAAATCAAAATTTCCTGTCGTATTTCAATAATATCATATTCGAATTCCTCATAAAAAAGTACCTGTAGATTGTAACAACGGATTTCGAATACGAGTTCAAATAAGCGAGTAATTCAGCTTCATTGAAAATGACAATTTCTCAATTTTCGTTCATAACTCAAAATCTATGAACGTTAGGCTAGATCTGTTTTTAGTTTTCGATTAATCAAGAAAAAGAGCTCCAGATTGTGTTATCAGTTTTCTTCTAGCTGCTATAGTTCTCGAGATCCCTTCAGTAGACAACGAATTTTGCCCACAACAGTTCTCTAAGTTGGATGATAAAGAGGAAGAAACAGAATGTCTTGTCATCTTCAAATGATAATTTGTATCTCCATAGAGACAAAATTACCCAAAGTCGAAACTAAACCTTTCAGCAACGAAACCAAGTGAAAATATTCGATGTAATTTAAACATAACAATTTTTCACATTTCAAATCAACAGGACAACACAATAAGTATTTGAGGCTGCAGATGTGTTAGGGCAAACGTAAATTTTGCTCTTGTAGTTACTCTGACAATTCACAAATAGAAAAAAGTTACGTCCGGATGTAAAAAGTTTTCAGTTTTTTATTTTGTATCCGGTCGTAAACACTTCATTCTGAAATTTGTTGCAAAGTGACGTGCCACGTGACGACAGATAGGAATTCTTGGGTTACCTAGGAGACCACGTGCCGTTCGCCATTCAGAGGAAAATGTTCTGTCCAGCCATCTAATAAAGAAGTTCCTGACAGATGGCCAGCGCCGGTTTCGGGCCGACAGAGGTGAGTGGACCAGCGTGTCTGCCTTCTCGTTACCAGGAACCTCGTGCTCTAGACACCAAATAACTTTCAAAACGTTACCCTGGTCCAGATCATGCAGAGCTTTCTTTAATTCTTCCACTGAGTAGGAGTTGACCTTTTCCTCAGAAAGGGCCTTCAGTGTATCCTCTGGATATGCCTTCAGTATACAGGGTGACAATTTGAAAACTTGCTAGTCCAATTATGTCTCAACAAGGATGTTTTCGGAGAAAATGCCGGAACAGGTCAATTTCTATTCGTAGGGGGACATATTTTGAGCAGAATTGTGAACCGAAATCTCCTCAACCCTTGGTGTAGGAGCTATCACTCCTCAATTCTCAATAGGGAATAGAGGGTGAGCTTGTACTGTCCTGGCCTTAAATTACCTTGCGCTGGTCAGTGATGCTTGTAAAATTATTTTTTACTTCGAAGATACTTACGAATGACAGCACTTTAAAGACACCTAGCTACTCTATGGCCAAAGATCGTGATCGTCTGGTTGTGGTAGGCAACCCAAAGTACTTACCCTGATTACTAATAGAAAAATTGACGGGAGGTTGGGAGATTCGAGAGAAAACAACACATTTAAACCCAAACAAGAAACGTTTATTTCGGGTTTCATTGGAGACGATTTCCAATGTCATAGCTCTAGGGCGCAGCAGAGAGGAGGAAAAAGAGCTGCGAGAAAACCTCCATTTAGAACAGCAACAACTACATAATCTACTACACAGGTATGATTTTACGTAGCTACTCCAACAGGTTCAACTGGCGAGAGAAAATCTCAAGTGAAATGCACACTTGGTGGAATCAGTTACATCTACAGCTATCAGCTCCTTCATGATGACCCTTAACCGATACTTCAGTGAGATGAATTACGTTCAGCATACAACAGTTCTGACTTGGGTAGGGTTCAGTCAGGCGGTTGTGGGAAGGATTAGACTCAGATGCAAGGGCATCCAGCCTAAAGGGTTGGAGACGCAGTTACAACGGTACCCAGCCTCAAGGGTGAGAGACGCAGCTGCAAGGGCATCCGGCCTCAGAAATCAACGCAGATACAAGGATATCCGGCCTGCAGGATACTAGGAAGGGCAAAATCCACAAAAGTTGTATGTTTGTCCAGTAACACAAATATGAATTATTTCCGCTCTTGGCTATCACGTTCAAATATGTCCTGTATTGACCAACTCCACCAGTGAAGAGAAAAATAATAATAATAAAAGAAATGGAAAAATGATAATTAAGGGTCCTTAATGCAATTACAGTATTTACCCTGTTGGTCGTAACTAAGTAATCGAATCATTGGCTTGGCCTTCCCTTTCAATTCAACAGCTAGTACAGAAAACCTTATCTAACATTTCATTTTTACTGGTGGTCTTTGATAAAGTCCACTAGAGGGCAGTCGTTATGTCAATATTGAAAAAAAAGCAGTCCACTACAAGCTATACCTCAATTGGAACCCTCTACATGAATACTATGGTTTACAAATGTTTATTGTGTCCTTGAAGTAGTTACAGGGGCTGACAATTTGAAAACTTGCCAGGCAAATTATGTCTCGTCATGTTTTCAGAGAAAATGTCGGCACAGGTAATTTTTTTTAGGAGGGGGACATGTTTCTAGCAGAATTGTAAGCAAAAATCTCCTCAATCTTAGGTGTAGGGGTTATCACCCCTAAATTCTTAATAGAGAATAGTGGGTTAGCTATGCCTCAATTGGAAGACGATAGTATTATGTAAAGGGACATATTGTCTTTCAATTGAGGTTTAGCTCACCCTCTATTTCCTATCAATAATTTAGGGGTGACAACCCCTACACCTAAGATTGAGGAGATTTTTGCTTACAATTCTGCTAGAAACATATGTCCCTCTCCGAATGAAATTTAACCTGTTCCGGCATTTTCTCTGAAAACACCCTTGTCGCGACAAAATTGACCTGGCAAGTTTTCAAATTGTCAGCACCTGTAACTCCTTCAAGTACTCAATGAAAAATTGCAAACCATAGTATTCATGTAGAGGGTCAAGTGATCTTTCAATTGAGGTTAATCCTACCCCCTATTCCCTATTAAGAATTGAGGGGTAATGGCCCCTACACCTAGGGTTGAGGAGATTTCCTTAGAATTCTGTTCAAAATATGTCCTCCTCCGAATAAAAATTGACATGTTCCGGCATTTTCTCTGAAAACATCCTTGTCGCGACATAAATGGCCTGGCAAGTTTTTAAATTGCCACCCTATATTGAGCGCCAATGAGATGTAGCATCATCAAGTATAGATCAAAACTGGAAATTTCTTTCGCTATTTCTGAGACATAATAATCAATCAATTGCACAACCATTTCATACGGGAAGATTTGCGTTCTTCCATAAATTTGTTAAGGTTATTTCAAGTTTGATCATTTAATATAATTATTGAATGGAATAACCGTGCAAACGTGTTGTTAGGCTTTCTCAAAAATTACTTCTATAAGTTTGACATCCATGTACTCATTCAACCTGTGTCTTCCTTCAATAATCAAACAGTTTCTCGATAAAGAGATTTACACTCATTACGTAGCTTCGAAATATTTCGAAGCTTAATTTAAAATTCCTGAAAGGTTTCGCGTTTCACGTGGAGAATTGGGCCATGTCGAAGATTTCAGGTATTATTTCTACCCCTTTATCCAACGCTTGATGAATTTCCAATAATACTGCTGGTAGCTAATTTCATCGTGCGAAAACAGAAAATGTACATCCTTTCGTTCGTTTGGAAAAGTAAACTTGAATTTATCACGAAATCCGTCAGGATCAACGCTGATCCACCCCGTGTTGGCCTCATAAATAATGGAAACGGCCCAACCAGATTAAATCCTGTTATTAGGATAATATATTTCCATGTTTACGAATACATACACTTCCATTCCTATAATAGAGCACCTGCTCCGCTCTTGCAAAGTATTGAATTTTTTATGGTTTCCGACATCAAAATTCCTGCGTGGTGGACTTCATCGAAATTAGCTCGTAGGCTGACAGAATATCTGAATATTCAAGAGTTAGATAGGGTACCTTATTGGTCGACGCTGATGAAAGCCCCTTTTTCGAATTCCCAATATTGTTTGTAGCAGCAGTCAATCCAGAAACTGATATCAAGTTGGCTCAATAATTTGATCAGTAAAAAAACTTATGTCCAACATTTCAAAAACCTACTTCCAGTTAGCGGAATTAAGAGGATATATTGAAAAATTCTCAGCCTACTATAGAACCAAACAAAATTTCAATGTCAAAATATTTTATTACTCAACATATTCTCCTCTTAATTGAATACTTTCATTACAGCGAACCTGCAACGTCTCTAGACCTTTCAAAGAAAAATGTTTCTTCTTGCTCTGCTAACCAGACCTCCACAGCTTTTATTACTCACCTCGTTGGAAGAAAATTTACGACCTTTGAAACTTTTTTTCAGTTGAGGAAATAGATAATAGTCGGATGGAGCCAAATCTGGTGAATAAGGGGGTTGTTCTAGTAATTCAAACCCTAAATCACGAATTTTTTGCATGACAACATGGGATTTTTGTGCAGGAGCCTTGTCTTGCAAAAACAAAACAACTTTGGATAGTTTCCGCGTCTTTTTCCGTAGAGTGGTCAGTAATGTCGAACAGTAATTCTCCTTATCCAGAAAATCAATCATGATTACTCCATGGCACTCCAAAAAAACTGAAGCAAGAACTTTTCCAGCAGATTTTTGGAAACGAAACTTCTTAGGTCTTGGAGAACCAGTGTCGCCATTCCATCGATTGTTGCGTTGTTTCTTGATGGTAGAAATGTAGCCAAGTCTCATCCATAGTGACCATAGTAAAAACTCGGTAAGAAGTCTACATCGTTTTGAAATCAAGCACAGATCGAAGGCGATACTTCTACCTTGCACGCTTTTGGTCAACATTCAAACATTTGGGGATCCATTTTGCAACAATTTTTCTCATGTCCAAATTGACGTGTACTACATGTACTATATAATCGACGGTCGGTAAAATCATGTCATGAACTGCATCGATATTTTCGGGGACTGGCACAGAAACTGGCCTTCCCGATCGGTCATCATCTTTAATGGAAAATACAACTCTTTTGATGCTTGCATTCCAATTTTTCACGATCACATACGAAGAACATTGATCACCAAGGGTATCAAGCATATCTTCGTAAATCTGTTTACCTCTTAACCCTTTTAAATACAGGTAGTTGATGATGGCTCAATACTTCAATTTTTCGATTTTCAGAATTTCAGTGGACATCTTCTTTCTTTTAATTTATTGCGTAACTCTGGTTTACTTTTTCGACCTCAAACTTCATACTGACACTTCTAATGAGTTATTGTCCGTTGCTATGGTAACAATATTTTTTTTATGCATGGGACTGGTCTAGGCTAACTACGTATCAATACATCCTCGTAACTGTACCGCTTCGACTAGTTCAATCAATGAAAAATATCGAGTAATTTTGGATCATCGTGGCAACACTTATTCATTTTAGGGGCATACCAAACTTTTCAATTTGTAAATTCATCTATTCAACATTGAAGAACATGCAGATATAAGCATAAGCCCTGCCCATCTGTCAAAACGTCTTCAATAGATGACTAGACAGGAAATTTTCCTCTGCATGGAGCACGAGAAGTGGTCTTGGGCAGTCGAGGCTTGTCATTGAGAGACCGTTCTCTGTGCCTGAGGTCAAAAAACTCCTGGCTCTAGGGAGGAAACAGCTGAATCTGGTGTCTGCAGCAATGACTGGCCATCTGTTTGACACTTGAATAGAATGGGACTGACCGGCTGTTCCCTGTGCCGCTGGTGCAGGAGCACTGATGGAACTGTTCTAGATATTCTGTTCATCTGCAGCAACCCTGAACAGTTAAGGAGGACACACCTAGGAAACACAACACCGACGATTGTCATCGTGTCTCAGGGTTTGAGTCTCTCCAACTACAAGCGGATGAACAATGGGTTACTAGGCTTCAAATCAGCACGGTGGGGCACCGCACATAGAAGAAGAAGAAGGCACCCATTCGGTTAAAAAACTGAATTTTCTGAAGTAATTTAAAGTGAAACTTCTGAATGATATACATCTAGATATCCTAATTATCGAAGTGATTCCTTCGTCATCTTGGCAATGGGAATCGGAAAAGAATCTCGTTATCGGACAAATTCGGAGAGTAGTAGAATCCAATAGCATTAACATTCCTTAATCTCCAATCAGTGCGCTAATTGCATCGATCCAAGGAACCAGAGTAACTTTCTTGGATAGATCGGAGGACCGATTGGAGATTCGGGCAGAAATACATTTCACTCAATAAAGTGATTTGCATCCGGTTTCCACGATTCGAGCGAACTTCATTTCCTATGTACCTTTCCGGATAAATCAGATGAACAGGTCCGAGATCCGGACTGCAATCAATGGTTATTGGGTTGATGGTTCCAGGGGATGAGATCTTTGCGCAATATCGTACTGAGTCCTTCTGATACATCCGTGGGGGATAGAACTAATTTCGAACAATTCTAACTGAAACAGAGGTTTCATCTTGTATTTTAGTATCACACGTTTATTGATGCAGGTGTGGTGATCACCTATACACCTAAGGCCTATATATACGAGGATTGATATCTAGTAAGCCTAGACCAGTTCCATGCATAAAAAAATATTACGTTACCATGGCAACGAACAATAACTCATTAGAAGTGTCAGTGCAATAAATTAAAAGAAGTAAGATGTCCACCGAAATTTTGAAAATCGAAAAATTGGAGTATCGAGCCATCATCAAGTACCTGTATTTAAAAGGGTCGAGAGGTGAGCAGATTAACGAAGATATGCTTATTACCTTATGTGATCAATGTCCTTCGTATGCGACCGTGAAAAATTGGACTGCAAGCTTCAAAAAAGGGAAATTTTCATTGAAGATGATGACCTATCGGGAAGGCCAGTTTCTGTGTCAGTCCCCGAAAATATCGATGCAGTTCATGACATGATTTTATCAGACCATCGAATTGGGATGAAACCATAGACCTATAAAACACATGGACGCGCCATGTGAGTTTTATAGCCACGAGTGCGGCCAACATGAGATGGAGCTAGTATGGGCAAGAAAACGTTCCTAAGAACGCCTACGATTTATTTCGATTTTTTTTTTAAATAGGGAAAATTAGAAATGAAATTTGCTTAGAGATATTTCGTAATTGATTATAAACATAATTCTTTTATTTAAGTAATTAATTTCCGAGCTATATTTGTATATTGGCGCCCGTTAGAGATAAAAACAAGTACCTATAATCGCATAAAAAAAATCTAACGAATATTAGATTCAGATTGCGTTTAGTGATCCAATTACAACTAAAGAGCACAATTTTTGCTTTCGGCAACTATTCCTCGAAAAATACAACAGATAAGTTCATGAAAAGTTAGTGAATAAATTGATTTGAATAAAAACAATTGAGCACATTTTTAGCCAACACAATATTCTGATTTCTTGTTGGTTCAATATCGGAAAAAATATTTTATTGATCAATATTGATCAAAATGTTGAAAAATAGACATTACAATCAGCATACTGAGTAATTTTTCAACTGAGGATAATTTTTAGGAAGCATATTTATATTTTGTCCCAATGGAAAAGCTCGCATTCTGGGCATTTATTTTCTCTTCTAATCTCAAATGCTTCTTGAGTATTATTTTATCTAGATGAGAAAAGAATTGACATACATTTATTGATTTGAAATGAATAATTCAACTATGATATAATAAATCGATTAATACATTCGAAGTTACTATACCTGTGAAATTTCACTTTATCTGTCTTTTCAACTCATTTCGTACTATTAATTGCACTCTACGAGGACACCATTATTACATTCATAATAGAAAAAGGATACGACATTCAAAGTTGATCTAAAATTGATGAGAAAATTCTGAAAATTTCGATAAATACAAAGTGCAAACGAATGTTTTGCCCATACTAGTCCTATCTTATTTCGGCCGCACCGCCTCTCTCTCTCTACGCTGTGTCCATGTGTTTAATATGTCTATGGATGAAACGGACATCTGAAGCACTATGGAGAGTAGAGAGAAGGAGAACGATCGCTGCTTTGAGACCACAGATTTTTTGTCCCCTAAAATATGTACCAATAGTAGTAGTTCATGTTTTTGCCAACAGTCGCGCTGGCCATCACGAGAGTGCGAAATTTTGTTTACACAAATCAAATTGTAGTTGGCTCGTTGGCTGAGTGAACTGTTTCCCTGGTGACAGATGATAGGAATATTATTATTGTCGATTTTTGATAAGAGAACAACATATGACCATGGTGAAATGTTGAAGCGTGCGCTAGTATAAGAGTGTTTTGGCATCGGAAAGAAAAGGAGAAGAGATAAAATTTCCGAGAGCATTTTTGAGAGAAAATTGGAAAAAACCTTATCTCAAGAATCAACTCCCAATCAATTTGTGTGTCAAGAGCACTTTTGCGATGAAGATATTAAAAAGATGATGGATTCATTATAAACGAAATCGAAATTGTCATCCCTCGTGAGAAGTTGACTCTTCTGAATAAGAATATTTAACCAATAAAACTACATGGTTCAGAAGTAAATATTCTTGAAGAATTTTGTTGGCATAACATAATATATGGTTTATATCGGTTCTCAGCTGAGTATTGGCAAAAGAATCTACTCTAATACCTAAGTGATAAATCTGAGACTGCTACCTTTTGTTGTCTTGATGTGTACTGCTCCTCACTACGGATTTATATAATTTTGAAGATTAGTAAACCAACTAACATAGCTGCTTTCAATAAACAATGATAAACAAAAGTAGGTACAATTTTTTTGATCAGTGATTTCTTTTGAATTTCATTGATTTCGACTTGCATTTTATTGCATATAATTCAGAGAACTCATATTCAATATAGATTTGAAGAAAGGTATTTGAAAAATCATCAGAAAAACCACGATGACACATAACCTTAAATAAAATGAAGGCTGTTCATTTCAAATTGACGCTTGAATCCCCACTCCTTATCGATACCCGCTGTAATCGCAGCGACACCTATTTTCCCCGTTTTTGGAGACACATTTTTAGTACGGCGATCGTTCTCCTTCTCTCTACTCTCCATATGAAGCACTGAATATTTCATACGAACGCGTTCATCATATAGTTCAGGTCAATTTGGACATGAGAAAAATTGCTGCAAAATGGATCCCCAAATGTTGGAATGTTGACCAGCGTGCAAGGGTAGAAGCATCGCGAATGGCGACACTCTGGTTGTCCAAGTCCAAGACCTAAGAAGTTTCGTGTCCGAAAATCTGCTGGAAAAGTTCTTGCTTCAGTTTCTTGGGATTGACATGGAGTTTTCGTGATTGATTTTTTGGATAAGGGTCGAACAATAACTGGAGATTACTATTCGTCATTACTGACCACTCTAAGGAAAAAAATTAAAGAGAATAGATGCGGAAAGCTATTCACCAGATTTGGCTACATCCGTCTATCACATCTTTCCTCAAGCTGAAAAAAGTTTAAAAGGTCGTAAATTTTCTTTCAACGAGGAGATAATAAAAGCTGCGGTCAGGTCTTGTTTGCAGAGCAAGAAGGAACATTTTTTTGAAAGGTCTAGAGACGTTGCAGGTTCGCTGTGATAAATGTATCCAACTAAGAGTCTGCCAGTATGCAATAAGAGTCCATCAAATCCAAACCTTTTTCCATCGGAGAAAAAGCTGTGTTGCTCTGACTAGGTCAAATGAGACCAAAACCATGATCAGCATCTGCTCCTTTTCGGTGGGACGTTCTCCATTTAGTGGCCCTGAAAATGGCAAATTGGCTAGTTCAATTCAGATCGTAAAACTTGTTGATATTCATATCGGCGAATTAATTCTTATTTCTCATTCAGAAAGCGAACAGTGTTTGAGTCTATTACCTCTTGGTGTTACTTGGACAATCATCTCCGATTTTACGGAAAGAAGACTCACCTAGTTTTTTTTCCTCACAGATTGATCAACTATGACTATTGATGAACTACCCATATTTATCAATTTTCCAATTTGATGCTTCCATAGTCCCATACTCTCATGCAGTAAGTCAATATACATAGTTGTATGAAATTTTTTAATGCTATTCCGAGATTCCGGTCAATGTACAATTATTTAAAATGAAGATACCTATGCAATTTTATATTTATCTATTATATTATAAATTATCATAGGGTTCGGGACTATGTTAAGAATAGATGGCAGGTGAGTTCTCCAATACAATGTGAACCCTCATGGACATATTCAAGAGATGACTTAAAACCATACACAAATTGTCCCCTAAACTATTAACCTCATAAGCTCCTCCAAATGCTGCTCAATAAAAAAGATTAATGGGGTTTATTGCTTTTACTTTGCAATAACGGTGCAGTAAATCACTAGCTTATTTCTCTCCAAAATTTCTCCACTTCAGTTAAATGTGATCATGTAATGATATTTCACCAGGCAGTTTCCATGAATATATCTATGTATGTTTGAATACGTCATTCTAACAGTTACGAAAATGATACAACACTACGATTTATAAAATTGTAAAAGCATCCTGGCGTCCATTTTTCAAAACTTTTCGGCTTCAGTCGAATCGTTAATCTCTAAATGTTCATTGTTAAAGTTCCCAACTATCAGTAATTATGAAAAGTTTTCTCATAAGTGATGATAGAGTGTAGCAGGCTTCTATTCTAAGAGCTTATTGATTCGTCGAAGGGTAAGCCACTTAGAACTTCGAGGGCAGACTCTGAGACGCGAGTAAGTTGATAAATTGTTTTCTTGACAGGAACTTGATAGAGGCAATTGCGGAGACTATCACGTGGGACTTTTTTGTTGCAATTTATTGTTGTCTGTGAAGTTTCAGAGTGTTTCTTCAGGAATCTTAATTGAAAATTGGCGGAAAATTCCATTCAGTTTCAACATGGAACGAGATACAACACGTCTTACCTAATTAAACTTCACATATACCTACTCCATTCAGTTTTGTAAAAGCACTCGGTTGGCCATGGAAATTTGACACATTCCACGTTGTATAGTACGAAAATGGGAGGTTATGAAGGTTGTCAAAATATTTTTGGGTTTTAAATCAGCGTTATGTTGTACGTTCTACGTAAAAGTCTCAGAAATTACGTATTTGTCGCAATTTGAATTTAGGTCAGAAAGTATATGAATTCGAAAATCTGTGATTTTTCACCCTACTTGGTATCCTCACCGGAAAAAGCAGCCTGTTCATTTTCATTCTGAATTGCAGGATATTAATGATATTTTAATCGGACGGAAAGAAATCAGCTGGAACCATGCTCCAGAATTTTCTAGTTCAGTAAAAGAAGGATTCTTGGCGAACAGAAGTTCTGGAGGGTGTTTTACAACATTATATGCTGCCCTAGAGCGGCGTGATAATATGACAGCATCTGGTTCTGTCATCATGTACTGTAGGAAACTCTCTTCCAACGGCAGTAGGCTGTCCATTCAAGTTGTACTGTTCTTCTCTGAATAGAATCAAAGAATTCTAACAAATGTTTATATGCTAGGCTAAAAACAAACCTCTAGTATATAAGTAAGGATCAGATCTGGGCCTTGTAAAGTAGAATAAACTGATCTGGCGAAAAAAACCTAGCAAAGATTATAGAGTAGAAAGATAAGAAACGCCCTCATATCTCTAGTACTAAAAACCGACTACATTTTGGCCTGTGTTTGCCACATTCGACAATGAGATGGCAATGAAAACGTATTGTCAATACAGGAAAACTTAACTTGAAGATGAGGCCTCATCGGGAAAACAATTCTTTCATGTTCCATCAAGAATATCAATCTGTTACGCTTCGTAATTTTTCACTTCGAGTTTTGAATCCCCCTGTATATCTTAACCTCAACTAAACGTTGAATAATTTATTCGCAGCGGATGGTACGTTTTTTGAATTTTACACTTTCAACATGTAGTCGTTCTTTAACTGTCCCTACTTAAAGTTCCCAGGACTACTACAAAAACATTGAAATCATCCACAACGAATAGTAACGCCGTTCATTTAATCCGGCAGAGGAGTAAAGGGAATCAGGCCTCAGAATGTTCCTGCCAAACGGTCCATTAAATCCGATGTTTTGCGAGTTGAATTCGCTCTTTAATTAACACCATTGTTTCGCAGTAGCATTGCATTTTGCCCGAGCCGAATACAACAGCAGAATGTCGATTTTGTCTTCCACATAATTCACGTTTATTGCGTGTCTAGTTTTTTTAGAGAAAGGTGAACTATTCCTTAGGAATGAGAATATCAATGATAGTTTCGAAAAACACAATTCCGAGATTTCACTTCTTTATTAGAGTCAATAGAATGATGTGAAAAAATTATCAACCAACATTTCATCACTCTAATACTTGAAATCTATTATGAAGTAAAACTCCCATGTATAAAATGACTTATATGTAGTTGGGAAGCCCAAGAGGGAAATTCGGGATTTACTCGAGAGTGTCAGATTAAGATATATGTGGTTGAATACATGTTGCAAAGTATATATGTGTATATAACAAAAGTTGTATAGAATTTTATTTATTAAGTTTCATAATGAATACAGAAACCATTAGAGGTACAGGAAGGGAGACATTTAAAAAAAATCCTTGTTATCAAATTGTCAGATTAAGAAAACCCCCCTGATTAGTGTCAGATTAATGGGTCAACACGTCTGCAACACCGAGATTAACCATCTGTATGAAAAGCTGACACGCTCGTGTATGTATACTCCATTCACTTTTATTTTAGCACTCGGTTGGCCATGGAAATTTGACACATTTCACTCGGTATAGTACGAAAATGTGGGGTTATGAAGCTTGTCAAACTATTTTTGGGTTTCAAATCAACGCTATATTGCCCGTTCTACGTAAAAGTTTCAGTTATTACGTATTTTATCACAATGTCGAATCTCTTCGGAAAATATGTGACGAACATAATTGACATTTATACAAACTGATTGAAGGCATACCAAATCAAGTTATTTGCATGGAAAATACAGGAGATCGATATAATATCATAATATGCACTAGCTTGAGGAGAGTTAATCTTCGTTATCTTCTTTGGCTAAAGTTTGAATACGTTACAGCAGTTGGAGATTTCAAAAATATTAACCCGAAGATGAAATGCATATGATGCAGTGGTTGAGAATGGGTATCTCCCGAAGGAATTAACAGGTAATTACAAGAATGTTGAATTCTTCAACTTAAATCATCTTGCATCAATATAAGTAAAAGGAATTAAAGGAAGTCAAGATGAACTTCACCTTTGAACAAAAATTTCACAGGAATAAACAATTAATAGGAAAACTGGCGCGTATTTGTTTCTGTTCATCTTAATACATTGATATAATAATAATAATTAGGTATTTATTGGTACCTTAGGACATTCACAATGTATAGGACAAGTCAAATGAAAAATAGAAAAATCAATTCTCGGGAACTTATTCTACGATGACATTCATCGAAAATCCTGTAGTAAACTTTTCGCATTAATTCAGTCAAACATAAAATTCTCAAATGCCACCACTTTTTTGGCTCTCCCAAAAGAAGGAAATTCTTTGTCATCCTCTTCATTCACAATCTTTCTCTTTGTGGAAATAGCTGAAATATAAGTCCTTTAGATTCAGATGAAACATTATATAAATTCTCTTACGTTGAATATGTTCGCTACCGTCTAACGTATTGTGGATTTTAGAGTACCAGGGTATAACTATTTGAATGAGCGGACCTGAATTCTAAATAGCACTTCCTGAAACCCTGTCTCTTTTTTCAATCACTTTCGGCATTTGTAATGAAAATTGATATTAGTTGTGGCAACGGCGTTATGACATTAACGACATTTCATGAGTAGCAATCTTACTCCGTTCTACAAAATTATTTCATGGCCAACCGACTGCTAAAATAAATGTGAATGGAGTATACAAGTAACTTGTGTCACGTCCGAATTGTCAGAGTAACTTGCTTTGGGTCAAATTAACATATCCTGTAAAAATCTGACCATTTTCAACTGTTCCGTACGGCAAGCCCTACCACGCAAACTGGCAGATTAACATAAATTTATTATCAGAGACACGTATAGCATATACAATATCTTAATCTTGAGTATGTACACCTGACGATTTTTTTTACATCTTTGAGAACCTACAGATGCTTTCTCCACCGCTGAAATTGCAAACATCATAGAACCTTTTTTCTTTCTACCATCTAATCTTCAAAATTCACTAGGTCTCCACGATCCTCGAGTAAATCCCGATTTAGCATCGTCGGCTCTCCAACTATTATAGGGAATTGATCTTTCTTCATTATTATGAATAATATTTTACCCATTTCACTTCGATATATGATAAGTGTAACACTTTTTTCATTAATATAAGGTGCTCTCAGACCTTTCCAACATTAGTTGATTTTCTTTCGACCAGATCGTCTTCAGGAAAAAACGACAAGAAATTCCCACAGTCCATTGAAAAAACTCCAAATCGTATCATTTCAGAATTGCTTTCAATCAAGAAACTCGATTGTTGTATTAATCTGGAAATCCAGAAAATATGGAACACATTCCTTGCAATTCCATTTCGATGGTGAATTGGCCACAAGGGCACAATCATTTACCGTAAAAATTCTCCATGGAAAGAAACATTTCCGAGGAATATGACATATATTTCTCGTATGTTTCCATATTTATACGCACTCAAATCTTGACTGCCATTAATAAAGTGAATAAGTATGGGGGTCGACATCTACGATTTTAACCACACTCATATTATTCAGAGGGTTTTACGAGTGTTAGCTGTGAATGAACGTGATGAGGGGGAGCTTTTGTAATGAAGAGTATGTCACATAATCCTGGATTAGCTGCAAGGGCGGATTTAGGGGGGGGGCACGGGGGCACGTGCCCCCCCCAGACGGACGGATCTTCCTATACATACTTGAACTCTTAAAAATAAAAGTGAAGTTCATTTCTCACAGTTACTGTTGATTTTTTTGCTCGTCTGCCCGTTGTGCCCCCCCCAGAAAAAAATCCTGGATCCGCCCTTGATTAGCTGCGTCAATTTCGTTACAAACTATTCAAATTAGATCCTTGACAGTTTTCGCTAGAGGCTCCACGCAATACCTGTCTGATGGATGGAGCATCTGGGCATTTGGAAATGTAACCGCATACTCCGATAACATGGTATTCTCGAAAGCTGGCTCTTATTAATTAATCGAAATTATCTGTCGACGTTAAACTTTGTATTTAAACTTAACAACATAGGAATAATAGAACTTTCTCACACATTACATTACATTTAGGTTCATTTCGAAAAAATATCAACCACAAAATGCTAAGAATTCTTTTCTCTCAACTAGGTTTGGCCTTGAACTATAAAATCTTTACTCCGCACAGGATGATAAAAAATTTTTTTTGAGGATTTATCTTTATCTTCTCGAAGATTCCATGCTGCTGCTTCTGATCAGAAATCAGATATTTCTTGAACAGTTGAATCCACAATTCTATCAGTTAATTTAACTTGTTTGGTCGAAAATGGACTATTCAATATTTATTAAGAGACTTCCATTTTGTTATTCAACCTATCTTCTCTATATGCTCCTTCTATGGAAGCAGATTTTCAGCAACCGTGACGTTTTATGGATGTAAACTTGCCCCCTGCATTGGCCACAAGAGTTACAGAGCTTCCCCTGAAACAGTGACCTGTGTAACTCTTATACATGCTTTTTCCAAGCCGTTTTGCAATCAAGCTATGAATTTCTCCTATTTTAATTATCCCCACATTTTGATTAATACATTTTCCTCTCGAATATTTCAAAAATAATCTGTTACTTTTTGTATGATGCGCCCGTAGTGCGCTATACTCACGGTGAATCTCAATAAAATCAGAATTTGAAACAGTTAGGGCAGGTTTCACAAAATTTTGATTGTTCGATCAGCTATAGAGAACTCACCGAAACTTCTTCATTTCTGGATATTCTGAAGCAGTAGGAATTGAGAATCTTTGAATTAACTTACACTGCGCAAAAAAATTAACGCACATTCTGAAAATTTCAATTTTAATGAAAGTTAACTCTACATTGACTTTATAACTTATTTTTTATGTTCGCTCGAGAAGGTTTTGAACGAAACAAGACACATTAAATGGAAGAAAAATTCAGGATTTCACCGAATCTTATGTGAAAGAAGAGAAATGAACAATTCTCAGAATACTGAAATGCTGATAAGGGATTTAATACTTGGTATTTCCTACCCTTGCGTTAATTACAGCTCGGCAACGACGGTTCATACTCAAAATGAGTGATCTTGAAATGTTCTGATCTAATCCTTCCCAGATTTCTCCGAGTTGGATTCCTAAGTCATTAAGAGTTGCTGGATGATTTTCTGAACTTCTCAGCCTTCTATTGAGGTTGTTCCAAAAGTGCTCAATCGGATTGAGATCTGGACTTCTTGCTGGCCATTCCATTCGAGAGACTTCAACCTCTTCAAGGTACTCCTGAACGATGCGCGCACGATGCGGTCTGGCATTATCGTCCATAAAAATGAAATTTTTACCAATGTATGGGGCAAATGGCACTACATGCTCTTCAAGAATGTTCCTTATATACTTATCAGCATTCATAGCTCCATTATCAACGACCATTAGGTCTGTGCGAGCACTCAAAGATATTCCACCCCATACCATAATCGATCCTCCCCCGAAACCAGTAGTATTCAGAAAATTGCACTGAGCGTATCTTTCATGTGGACGTCTGTATACAAGGGAACGTCGATCACAATGGTAGAGGCAGAATCTAGACTCATCTGTGAAGAGAACTCTTTCCCAATCGGCCTCTTCCCAATGGATATGCTCTCTCGCAAAATCCAAACGTGCCCTTCTATGGGCTGGGGTAAGAGCTGGGCCTCTTGCCGCGACACGAGGCCTTAAATCATGTTCTCTGAGGCGATTTCTTATTGTCTGAGTGCTAATTTGCACCTCATGAGTTTGCTCAAGCTGAATTCGAAGGAGGCGAGCGGTTGCAAACCGTTGTCTCAACGAAGAAACTCCCAAGTAACGTTCTTGAATGGCAGTTTTTACCCGTGGTCTACCCTGTCCTGGTCTTCGGAAATTCATACCTGTCTCCCTGAATCGCTGCAACACTCTGGACACACTTGTATGGGAAACTCCAAACCTTTCTGCAATTCTTGTGTATGTCCACCCTTCTTCTCGCAAAACTACAGCTTGGGCACATTCTTCTTGGGTCAAATTGCGTGTTTCGCGTTGCATAGCGATCGAGTGTAGGAAATCAAACGAAAGAAAAACTATTGATCACTAGAATTGATCGAGAACAACTGATTTTAGAATGGAACTAATACATTCAAAATCTGATAACATCACCTTTTTTTATTCCTGCTGGGAAAAAACATCTGTATTGAAGAAAACCGTTGAAAGTGGATAACATATGCATGCATAATTCTGATAAAAATGATTATTATTTAGAACACCTTCAGTTGCAGAATAAATTTGAGATTTCTATAATGTGCGTTAATTTTTTTGCGCTGTGTATTTCAGACAATATGAATTGACATTCACAGTTCTTCAAAAAATGTTTTGTATTTCGTGTGTTCATGGCACATTCGAAAAATCAACACTCATAAGTCATTAATGAACACAAATTTCATGAACTTAATACAAGAATAACTATTTTATTCTATTATCATAATTTTCATTCCTCATGAACATAGCCGTATCAGCTAATTGAGCTAAAAATACACACCATCCCACAAGAAATGTTGACCTTTAGAAACTGTCAGCGTGTGTGATGCGAAACAGAACCAATTATTAACACACGAACGAATTGCGCCAGGTGACGATTCTCAGTCGCATATCCTGCAGCGGCGATCGATGTCCTTCCGTTCTCTATACGAAACTGGCATTGGACCCACGGGATGCATCTTGATTTCTGCTAAACAAGACCACCTGCAGCGAGGCGCATAGGGATCAGCAGGTTATTGTGCAGACCTGTACCGGATGCCTTTGTACTCTGCATCGCAGTCATCTCTCAATTGAACTGAATATTGAAAACGGCTTTCGTCTTTCCGCTGACTAGTTTTGGAATATAAATAAGCAAAGCAGACAATAGGAGGACTATTTGTTATCCTCATCCCTACTGATCTGGATTGTGAGAAGGGGCTTATTCATTCCTGTGTTCCACAATAGTTTCGTGGAACCAGTTGGGAAGAGCACTATTTTTCGTGAAGGACGTCACGATATTGAGTGTTTTCCAACGTTTTTCACACAATATTTTTTTAACAATGAATAGGATGTGGCTATTTGTATTCGAATTAAAAGTGCACACAAAATCCATTTGTGGTAGTCAAATTTTGCTACAGCATATTTTCCATAAAAAAGGAAATGAATCCAATCTTATATAGCTTATGTTCTAATTTTGATTTAAAAGAAATGTTGACATTAAGACGGAATCTGGTTTACCTGCTAATTTAAAACCTCGTTCTGGAGGTTACCAGCCTAAAAAGTGGCAATTGTTAGTAGAAGAAACATTGAGCAATGTTTAACGAATAAGGCAGCATTAACTAATCATTTCTGAAAAGGTGAGTTTTTTGCTCGAGAATGTAGTATTTCAGGGGGAATTTGGTCATTCCCAATACAAGGACAAAAGTATGTAAAAAATCGCGATGAACACTTAAGCGTTTGAAGAATAGAAGAATCATCACTTGGAAGACTGGACCTGGTCGAAAGACCCTCCCAGTCAAAAGCAAGATTTGGCTATTATTAATTTGAGTACTGAAGGCATTTCTAACAACAAGGGTGATCCTCCACCAAGATCAGCAGAAGATTTTTGACGCAGAGATGATATTCCTCCCAATGCAATTGAAAAACAAGTTATGTACCTATGATTATTTATTTTTTTCTTCAGTCATCATCAAGTCTTAGAATAAGTTTGGATGAAGGCTTTATTATTCACTTTTTTTTCTCGTTTTCTGCTCTGTTTCTTTATTTCAGATATTATTTCGAAATGGAAGGAGGATGAAGAAATTTTTATGTCAATGGAAAGGAAGCCCTTCAGTATTAAAAGTTTATTCTGTAAACAAATTTGTCATCACTACACTACTCACGGGGAGACAGGGTTTTTTACTGAGGTTTTTCCCTAAGCTCTTGTATCATACTCCGAATTGTATGGTACCCCGTTACACTTACCTTTTCTAAAACTCATACATCTGCTATATTATATATCAAACAATATTGTTTGATAACTAAAAATGTATTGCTGACATTCAAAAGAATATATATATATATATATGTTACGGCTAAAGATAGGTGTGAGCATAAACTTAAGATTAGCCGGCTAAACTTAGGTTTATATTCGAGGATCGGCTAAAGTTCGATAAAATATTCATCCGCGTCAGGGCATTTCATCTTTAGCCGGCTAATGTGCACATTACCCAAAACGGAACGGCTAAAAATGTATTCGATGGACACGCGGAGAGGTGATGGATCATGAATGGTCGGATGGAAGAGAACGAACGCACACGGCCACTTTTTTGTTTAAATTTTTAGAATTCAATTAGGCAAAAGAGCATCGAATGTATTGGGGTTGTATTACATAACGCCCATGGGTTTTCAATTTAACATTTAACCAGTTATTTTCATCTGTTTAGGAGATTAATGCTCTTCAAATCAAGCCCAATTTGTGAAAAACCATAATATGACCCCACAGGGAAATGAGATATAAGACAGAAAATTCTTCCTGTTAACAAAAGTATATTTTCCCTACCATTCAATAATTGGGTTTATGGAAAAATTACGAAATAGGAACTATATTTCTAAAGTTGCAATTTCTTTCGAACCAATTCTTTCTCTAGCTGATTTTGTTAAAAAATTCTTCTCGAGTCATTGAACATACGGTTCCAAAATACGCCACCCTTGACGAATCGTCCTGTGGATACAAGTGCATTCATCGTAAAGCTTATCAGCCAAATAGTCCGGTTAACTACAAACAAGATTGGGTACTTCTACTTATATTTTTCTAGAATTTGACCTTTGGTATTTTGATGAAGAAGTTCGCGGCATCATTCTCGTCTTCATTCTCTCCTTTTGCTCATTCAATTTCCCTCAAATTAAGAATAATAACTGAATGAAAAATAATCATTAACACTACAGTTTTCCCTCACACTGAAAATATCAATTCTCGAATTTTGTCATCAAGCGTTTAGATTTTTAGATTCGTCAATAAGAATTCGTTGAAACACAGTTGAAACAAATATATATTTATTCTCCAATTTCTCAACTGCTTAACAGAATGCTTTTCTGCTATTAAAATATGTGAAATTCATACAAAAAATGCATTGCATTTATAGTTTGATTATACTCGTATTACTATTTCTTTACATTTTTTTATAATTGCCGAAAATTTGCGCCCCTCAAGCCTTGTACATTTTAAGCCGATGGGATGTGGTTACACTTAAGTTTAGCCGGCTAAAGATAGAAGAAACTAACATTAGCCAATACCCGAAGCTAAACCTAAGTTTAGCCGGCTAATCTTAAGTTTATGTTCACACCTATCTTTAGCCGTAACATATATATATAGAAATGATAAAAATACTGCCAAGAACGAAATGGTAATGATCCCAATAGTTGGGGAGCCGACGATGCTAAATAGGGATTTTCTTGAGCGTCGTGTAGACTTAGCGGATTTTGAAGATTAGATGAGAAAGAAAAAAAGGTTCTATGATGTATGCACTTTCAGCGGTGGAGAAAGCGTCTGCAGGTTTTCAAAGATGTAAAAAAAAACGTCAGGTGTACATACTCGAGCGTGTCAGAGTAAGATATTCTATATGCCCTACGAGTCTCTGATAATGAATTCATGTTAATCTGACAGTTTGCGTGGTGGGGCTGGCCGTACAGAAGAGTTGAAAATGGTAAAAAAAATTTTTTTAGATCGTGTCAGATTTTACAGGATATGTTCATTGGATCCAAATGAAGCTACTTTTCAATGGACTGACAATTCGGACGTGATATAAGGCCACAGCGGTCCTTTGAAAATGCAAAAAAAAATCGTTACTTGTACCTACTCGAGCGTGTCAGATTTTCATGCAGATAGTTATGCTCGGTGTTGCAGACTTGTTGACCCATTAATGTGACACAAAAAAGGGAGGTTTTCTCAACCTAATAGTTTGAAGATGATGACAAGGCAATTTTTTTTGATATCTCCCCTCCTGTACCTCTAATCGTTTCTGTATTCGATATGAAATTTGTAGATAATAAAATTCTATGAAACCTTTGTCTAAAACAGTTTTTCATACCCCTCAACAATTTTCAAGCTAGAGTGTGATAAGAGCGAGGAGCTTAGCCACACATGGGAAAGGCCAAGGTCAAGGTAGAAACTCAGTCTAATATATATTCATCGTTTAAATGTAGAAAAAATTGCTTCGGTCAAAATTTGGAGAAAATGTTATGCTGTACAACTTTTATAGTTGACGCAAAAACGATTTGAAGACCAGAGGGGGAGATAATTCAAAAAAATTGATTTTTCTGACCTTTATGGCCAATTTTTATTGTTTCGGCTTTTTTTTTTTCTTGAATCATTTTTCTACACATTTTCGTGACGCTTAAATTGTCAGATTAATGGCCATATTCACCGTTTCATTCAAACGAGATTACTATTCTTACAGGCTGTCCTAGATAATGTTATATTATTCTGACATGCTTGAGTAACTGGGTCCTGTAACAGATTGAACTTTTATTAGGGATTAAAATAACATCTTGAAAACGTGATCCCTTGAGTTCCAACAAATTTATTGAATTTCGTTTCACCTTCTTTTGAAATATTTCATTATATAAAAAGAAAAAGAATGAAATATTAAACAACCGAATAGCCATAAAGTTGCGCAGCATTCATATCTTCGGTATTTTTTATTTTGTAGACCAATCGGCTACGAGAGGATTCAAACTGTTTTTCTTTGGCTTTCAAGAATTTTCAAGCAGTACAAAAATATCACGAAAACAGTAAACAACGACATCAAATACAGATATAAAACACGTTAAACTGACAAGAAGTAGGATTAGAAAACTTTGTCTAGATTTCGTATAAAAAAAGTTCAAAAGGAATCAGAAGTTCACATAGAACGATATAAAACCAAAAGAAGTCTAGAACAGGTATCGAATAAGTAAGCTGTTGAATTCTATCGAACTTCCTCATGTGAAATCTGGACAAACCTTTCCAAACTCAATTGTTGTAAGTTTCACGTGTTTTATGTTGTAGGTATTTAATATCGTTTTTACTATTTTCCTGATTTCTGTATTTATTGTTTCAGTGCTCCATAGACAGACAAAATAAATTTTTCGAGCCCTAGCCAAGGGAGCAATAGTTTCAATCTATATTCATATCAGCTAAAGCTGATGCCAAATATGTAGCAAATATGTTCGTGGTCTAGTTTGTCCTCAGGAAAACTGAGTGGACCAATTACAAGATCGAATTAATTCCGCGCGCCAGAATTGGATTTTTCACGTTCGCTGAAGAAAAAAAGCTCATTCCTGGATGAAGAAAGCATATTGTTATTTCTGACCGAACAAAAGCTCTGTAGAGTAGAAAATTGAAGTTCCTTGTGGTTGGATAAGCGCCGTGCCTCGAGTGCTCAGACGGACACGAGATGCACTGCACGAAAGCAGCGACGTAATTATGTTTGCTTTTTCCTTGTATCCATTTTCTATGTAGGCTGATGGGAACTTCGGAATAGCTCAAATTTTCCTCGCGACAAGGTATACTCATTCATTCGGGGTCTAACTACAACGAAAATGTTTGCAGATGGGAGATAAGAATCGTAAGATGGTAAATGCTCTGAGAAAAATTGCTTCATATCAGATCATTTACAGTGGAAAATCTACATTAGGTTTTTTCTGCTCAACATCTTGACATTGTGTAATATTTAGGGTAGTTAAGTAATTTTGGTATGTTTCCGATTGTATATTATGTAGGTACAAGGTGGTTTATATAAAACAGACGTTTTTTTAATGGGTAGTAATCGGTTCTTAGAGGTGATCTGCCTATAGGTGTATATTGGGAATTCCAAACAAGCGATACGCCCTCTGATGTCAATTTGTGTATATGAAAAGCTAGAAGACTTTTGTTTGTTCACTTCGAAGAACGGAGAATAATTTGGTGTTTTAATAAGAGTTTTATAAAAAATATATCTCATTCTGTTGAAAATGTCTTCAACTACATACTCGAGCGCGTCAGATTAAGACACTGTATATGCTTTACGTTACTTATACATACTCGATCGTGTCAGATTTCCATACAGATGGTTAATCTCCAGAAAGCCTTCAATCAGATATCAGCCTGGAAGATGAAATTCTAGAACAGGTCGATCAGTTCAAATACTTGGAAAGCATCATTAATACCTACAAGGGCTAATCTGGACACGGAAATACACAACCGTATCAATTCTAAGCTAAAAGACAGAGTGTTTCATAATCACGACCTCAATCTGAAGACCAAGACAGCTGTTTACAAAGCAGTGGTCCTACCAACGCTCCTTTATGGAAGCGAAAGCTGGACGCCCTACAGGCAACATATTAAACAGCTAGAACAAACGCAACAACGTCATTTGAGTCAAATAATACACATCGGATGGTTCCACAAAGTTTCAAATGCAGAAGACTTGCAACGCGTGAGTTATATAACAATTATGACTCAAGTAACGTGGACTGACTCAGATGGAGCGGCCACATTCTGACACACAAGACTCCCCAAAATAGCTCTGTACGGCGAATTCACAGAGGGAGCTCGGAAACCAGGAGGCCAGTATAAGCGGTTTAAGGATATACTGCATCAATCTCTAAAATCAGTTAATGCCAATCAAAACTGGGAACAACTAGCGTTAGACAGATCAAAGTGGAGGTTCTTGGTCCACAGTTATAATGGAGAGGAGAATATAGCGGCGGCTAGATCTCGTTGGTGACTATCCATGCCCGGAGTGTGGAAGGATCTGTAGGTCACGGTTGGATCTCTTCAGTCACAGGAAGGCACACAGTCAAAAGTAGCCCTAAAAAATTATAAGTTTGATGGCACCGATAGTTTTGTTTTTGAGACATTCTGTAGATTTATTCTCGGTAACGGGATACAGCAATGAATGAATTAATTAATTCTGTATTCATCATAAAAGTTGTGGATGATAAAATTCTACACAACTTTGGTCTGAAGCGTTCTTACATACCCTTAACCATTTTCGAGAATTTATAGAAAATGTTATGCCCTACAACTTTTTTGATGAATGCGAAAAAAATTTGAAGCCCAGGAGAGGAGATAATTGAAAAAAACGGATTTTGGTGTCCTTTTCCGAAAATTTCAGTTTTTTCGGCTTGCTGAAAGTGTCAGATTATATTAATTTTTTTCCGTTATTCTGAAATCATTAGCTTCAAAATGGGATTTTTTTTTGTTTTGTTTGGTGTAGCAGGGGAAAAATCAGCAAGTCAAGCGAACCACCCTCTCCTGAGGGGGAAAAAAGTGTGGGGATTCTCACTCTCCTGAGCTCGAGACCATCTAAAAACCCTTAACTGCTTCTTGAATATTGGTTCCGGAAAAAATGCACCGCGCTCGAGAATATACATGTGACGTTGTTTTTTGCAAGTTTAGCGCCTTCCCACACATTTTCGTCACGCTTAAATTATCAGATTAAGAAAATATTTGTAATTATATAATATATATAATTATATATATAATTATCCACATATATCTCAATTTGATACACTCGAGTATGTTCGTTTTTTTTACTATTCTGACAAGCTGTCCTAGAAAATTCCCTCTGTATACAAGTCTTATTTTTCGAAGAGATACTCTACAGGGTCCAAGGTATCTTCCCTTGTATTAATCTAACACGCATTTTTTCATCATTTGCACCTGACACGCTTGAACTCTGGATAGAGTGTAAATGCAAAGTTAACTATTACTTTTTGTTTCTCAGCCTTAATTCACTGGTCTATAATATTTCTGTTGTTAATTAAACAGTCAAATCCATAGAATTCAACCTTAAATATCACAGGTGACTTTGAAGTTTGAATGACAAATTTTCTCGTGAATAACGAGAGCATCTCATCGAGTTATGTCAGCAGTTATTTCAATCAGGGATAGGAGAATTATTGTGTCTCGACCAACTCAGTAATCCAGAAACTTCCTATGTTTCCAGTGCAAACTTTCAACATTCACGTAAGCAAATAGCTAATCCTATTTTCAGATAATGCACCGAACATAGCTAGGGAAATACTTCTTGAATGGTTAACCAAATTTTGACCCCTGACGCAAATAGCTCCCCTGACTAGGTGAACAAGCTTGGAAATTCCTCTATACTAACCTACCTCACGCTCAAAAGGATGTTTATGCCTTATTTAGCAGGCTCAAGAAGCAGACAGAAAACTACAAAGACTGCTCTCAAAGAATGTCGGAGCTAACACAAACTTAGGTTTAATTACAAAGCCTTTCACCCAGTTTCGGCATATCGCTCCAGCGAGATATTTTAAACGTGCTGAGAGACAGGCTAACCTCCTGGCGGTCGGGAAACACATTCTTTATTTCCCGTGTTAGAAACTGTGTTTGGAAATAATAAACGTGGGACGTGTTTCACATGCAGAGGAGCTTAGCCGATTAATTGAGGGCTGGGGGAATTCAGTTTATAATGAAATCCCGCAAACTCCTCCCGGTATGTGTATTTCAGTTTATATCGCGAATAATTACTGCAGGACTGGAAGTACGCTTACTACCGAAACACAGGGGGATGTTGCAAACGTAACATACGCTCGTTAAACGTGAGGACTGTTCCTCCTCCTTGAATACATATGAGAACGTATTCGAATGATTCACCTCACCAGAGTTTACACTATCGCCGAAGATCGGAAGTAAAAGCAACTGTTAACGGAGCACTCCCAATCAGAAACTATATCCGCCGAATGAAACTACAAACAGTGAAAAATATGTACCCATAATCGATATCGCTTTTCCTGTTTGAAGAACCTACTCTTGGTGATGGGCGATAACATGATAACAATATACACTCGAAAGGGTGCAGAGATGGTTGAGTAAGACTGCACGGTTCTGTATGTCTTGATAATTATATATAGCAAAATGAAGTCTCTGAATATCGTTAATACAATGCGGGTGGGTTGAAAAATTGGAAATTTGATTTTCGGGTAAACAGTATAAGATATCCGAAAATTTGGTGAGAATATTTTTTTTTTTTTTTTTTATAGGCATCGACTGCTATGGTCATTAGCCTAAGATTTACTTTACAAAATAAAGACAAAAATAAATGTATATGGACAATTTGTGACGAATGCAAGAATAAGTGAAGAAACAAACAAACAGTCAAAAGAGAACAATCAAATAAACCAGCAAGAAAATTACAAGACGTCTATGATTTTCATAGTTTGTGGTATACACGAATGGTCTTCAGAAATTCAATAGTGTTCCGAATACTTTCTTCTTCATGTAAATTAGGCTCATCTGTTATGTTGTGCTGTGAACGTTCACTCGTGTATTTAGGACACTCATATAAAATATGGAAGGTGCTAAGGTCTATGTTGCATAATTCACACTTTGGTCTTTCTTCCTTTTTAAAAATGTACAGGTGAGTAAGGGCTGTATGACCTATACGCAAGCGATGTATTCTTATCATATCAAGTCTAGGCAATGTAACAGATATATAAGGTGTCCGAACATCTTTCTTAAAAGGCTTTAGCTTTGCGTTGCAACTGCTCCATGCTCTCTGCCATTCGGAGGAAATGCACTGCTTTACTAAGTTAATCAAGTCAGTGATCTTTATAGTCTTCAAATCTTTCTCATTTAAGGCAGCAGCGGTTTTGGCTGCTCGATCAACTACCTCGTTACCTTTTATTCCGACATGGCTTGGTACCCAGATTAATTCTACTTCACAATTTTTCATTCGCAGTTCTGCAGACACGGATTGTATCTTCTGGGTGATAGGGTCGCTTGTGTAAATATCTCTCAGGGAGGTTAAAACACTCAAAGAGTCTGTCACTATGACAAATATGGTGAGCATATATAGGTTCTCGAACACGCTAAATCTATTGCGAGCAATTTCTAAAGCCTATTTTTATTAGATTAGATTTTCATCTTGGAAATGGCATTTGCGATATCCCCTGTTATATTCGTCTGATCGAATTAGGATTCCCTGTTTTATACTCAGCATTGCCAAGGCTTCCACTCCACCCCCAGCAAAACTCGATTTCGAAAATCTCGATTTTTCGGGTCAAAAATGAGCAAGGGGTTAGGCCCTTTAAAGTGACCTATTTGCTACTATGTCTGAAAATTAGGATGTTCTATTACTGTCCTAGATATGGAGTGCATTTAAGTTGTTTTGAAGGTTCCAGAAAACCAAACAGTTGATAATTCAATAGAGAATTGCACTCCAGAAAGCTCTTTGAAGTAAGTCACCTCGAAAAAAACTATTTTCTCCTAAACTGGGCCAGATATTTGAAATTTTTGTATGAGAATATATGTATTCGAACACGCTGAATCTATTGCGAGCAATTTCGAAAGCTTGTCTCCCTTCGTTTAGATTTTCATCTTGGAAATGGCAGTTCAAAATGAGGAAAACAGAAATGCAATAATGAATCTATCACGGTGATCAGAAATTCAAACTCAACATAGTGCATTAAACAATATTCAAATTAATTACACTCAGTCAAAATATCAGGTATTAAAGAAAGACACAAATTAATAGCGGTCACTTTGATTCCTTCTGAGACAATGAGGGATGTACGGGGTTTACATAAAATTTACAGTAACCGGTTGTCTCAGAAAGACCCAAGTCCCTGTAATTGGTTAATTTAGCGATGGGTTTGATCCCGAGCACCTTCAGTGATTTTGAGTGTACAAGCCAATTAGAATTGCAGCTATTCAATAAATGAGACGGGTTTGATTCAGGTGAAACACAATGCAACAATTTACAGGATAACGGGGTAGTTTATCGTGGTCTCTCCGTGGCAACCTTTGGTGTACAAGCCAAATATTACCAGCAGAAAGACTTCGAGACCTCTGCCGATTGGTTTCCGTCACCAGAGAGCCAGGCGACAGAAGTCTGCGGTAAACGGGAAATCTAAACGTAACACAACAGGGGCAGGACGGGATAAGTTACTGTGGTCTTTCCGTGGCAACCTTGGGTGTACAGGCCAAGCATTACCAGCGGAACGACTTCGAGACTTCCGTCGGTTGGTCTTGGTTCACCAGAGAACCAGACGACAGAAGTCTGCGTTAAACAGGGGGATTAACAATAAGGATTAACACAATTAAACAATTAAAAGAATGCAACTTTGAATCACGAAGTATGCGGTATCAAGAAAAGACTTACGGTTTGTTCCGGTACGGTCACACCACCACTTAGAGAAAAGAAGAGAAAACGGATCGTTGGATCTTCGAATTTAGAAAAATTAACAGTGAAATCAAATCAAATCAGGAGCTGAATAAAGGATGAATGAATTGCCGAATAACGAATAATCATAAATCAAGAATAAAGAATCAAGAAATGAATAAAGAATGAGGTTCGTCTGGTGGTGCGGCCCTATTTATCAACTTTCCAACATGTGGACGGTCATGTGATCAAAATTGCATCCAAAAATTCGGTATTCTCGAATTTTCCCCGCAGAAGAAATATTCTCGGTGGCGGTTATCTCCTTAATAATAATAATAATAATAATAATAATAATAAATTTATTCAACAAGTACATGTATAAATACTCATGAATAACCCTCCCATCAACATTATTACATGGGATGTCAGTATTGAATATTGTATATGAAACAACAGACACATATATAACAAACAATTCATCTCGTCAATAAGCTAATAAATAACAAATGTACACAATTACACCTGTAAAAGACCATCCATCCAGAATTCCTCGATTGAATAATACGCTTTCTTCATTAAAACCTTTGTTAATTCTTTCTTCAATTTCAACCTTGTCATCATTTTAAAAATTTCCGGTAATCTATTATATATCAGAATTGCTTCGTGGTTAATGCTCAGCTGGGCTGCCGATACTCTATGGTAAGGTACAATCAGTTTTCCTGCGTTTCTAGTGGTGTAATGGTGATAATGATCATTTTTTTTTAAATTATCTATATTATCATGTATATAAAGAATACAATTTAATATGTACAGGGAACTAAGTGTGAGTATATTTTCATTCTGGAAGTGGCTTCTGCAGCTCTCTGTCATTTTGAGATCGCATAGAATCCGTATGGCATGCTTCTGTTTAATGAAAATTCTCTTACTCTCAGGCCTTCCTCCCCAAAAAAGAACCCCATAACTGAGCAGACCATGGAAGTAGCCAAAGTAAGCATGCCTGGCTGCCATCTTACCTGCAAGTTGCTTGGATCTTCTCACTACATAAATTGCAGCAGACAATTTTTTTGTCATGTATTCAATATGTTCTCCGAACTTGATATTTGGATCCAGATGTATGCCCAAAAATTTCAGATTTGAATCTGCTGTTGGGCGAGTTTCAAATGTCAGATATTGTGTCTTATCCTTATTCATTTTCATGTTGTTTGTTTGAAACCATGCTTCTGCTTGTTTCAGAGTATTCTGCGATCTCTCCTTTAGTTTTTCTCCATTTTTATCCTTGTTAGGATAAAACATCGTCATCAACATACAGTGAGATGAGGTCCGCCTGCAAATTCGATGGCAAATCATTAATATATAGTAGGAACAATAAGGGGCCCAAAATAGATCCCTGAGGTACTCCAAATTTTACCCTCCTCCAAACAGAATCATGTCCATCCATAGAAACTCTCTGCAGCCTTGCTTCCAGATAATTCTCTATTAGTTTCAGCGCAACTCCCCTGATCCCATAGTATTCAAGTTTGTCAACAAGAACTTTGTGGTTGATGGTATCAAAAGCTTTGCTTAAATCACATGTCACGAGCTGACTTGTTATTTTATTATCAAAACCCTCCGCCACTTCAAGCAGAAGAGATGATAAGGCAGAGTTTGTGGATTTATTTTTTTGATAACCATGTTGATTTTTGCATATTACCTCATGTTTTTCAAGGAACTCTGTAAGTCTATTCTTAATCAATGTTTCGAATATTTTGGAAAGAGCCGGAAGTATGGAAACAGGCCTATAGTTTTCCGGTTTGTTATTTTTTCCACCTTTGAACACAGGTATTATCTTTGATAACTTCAACTGTTCTGGGAAATATCCCTCGTTGAGACATCTAGTGAACACCACACTAAGTGGCTCCGCAATACTAGTCATGATAGTTTTCAGAAGGTTTGAGGACATACCATAGACATCTTTGGAATCCTTGGATTTCATCTTCTTGGAGATTTCCATGATTTCTTCCTTGGTTACCTCCCTCATGAAAATTGTATTATCTACATTTTTCTTTGCGTTTTTTTGAAGTCTTAATGGACATGTTGTTTTACGTTGATCACCTCCAACAACCGCAGCTCCGACCTGAGTGAAATAGTCATTGAGAATGTCAGGTGTGATTTCTTCAGAAGATACTATATTTTTCTTTTTGGTAGTTGCATTCTTTATTATATTCCACACTGCCCTATTTTTGTCGCTGGCCCCCTCAACTAATTTTATATTTCTTCGTTTCTTCTGTTCAATAATTTTCTCCCTATATAACCTCCTGCATGTATTGTACGCTTTTCTACTGGATTCATCCTTTCTTACTTGCTTAATGACCAATAGTGCATCCAGTTGATTTTTCATTTCTCTGATTTCTTTGTTATTTCTATTATCAGTTTTTTTCTCGTTATTTCTCACTTTTGCCCATTTCTCTGGACAACTTGATTCAAAGAGATTCAAGAATTTAGACCAGAATTTAGTGAAAATCTCTTCCGCTGTTTCATTGGTCATTATGAAACTCCACGATTCCTTCTCCAAAGACTTCATAAAGCGACTTATGTTCTTTGGTTTCATTTTTCGAATCAGCTTTCTTGCACTCATTCCCGGTTCATCATGTTTCCACTCGCTCTTCAATATTTGCCCCCTATGGTCCGATATATGAGGTTCCAGACTATAGGCTGTGAAACCCTCTGTTATGTTAGAATATATATTATCAACTAAAGTAGATGTGTCTGCAGTCACCCTGGACGGTTGACTAAACACTGCATACATCCCAAAGTCACCCATTATCTCCTGTAAATCTCTTGTATCCTGTGAGTTCTTCATCATATCGATGTTGAAGTCTCCAGCGATTAATATTTCCTCGTATCTGAATGAACCCACAACCTCCACCAAACAGTCCCTAAGTTTACTAAAAAAGATTTCGACAGATCCCTTCGGTGGTCTGTAAACTCCCATGACTATCCTTCTCTGGTCCCTGATATGAACACCTGCCATCTCTATATGTTTCTCCTCTGAGAATTTTTCAATACATTCAATCTTGTCAGCTTTCAAGTTTTCTCTGTGCATTATAAGAACTCCTCCGTATCCATTGTTTCTTGTAAATTGAGCACCCATGTTAAATTTATGTATGGCCAGTCGCTCTATAGTTTCTTCTGTCATCCAGTGTTCGGTAATAACTGCTATCTTTATATCCTCATCATTAAGAAGTCTTTCAGTTACGTCAATCTTCTCTTTGATCGATCTCACATTTAGATTCAAAATATTAACTGTTTTGTTGGCGGAGTCTTCCTCCCGCTCGAAAAAACTTAAACCGTCTTACTGTAACTCCTTTCGGCCAAAAGTCAGGCTTACTTACTTCATCTAAGTGTTTGAAGTCTATTCCAACTTTGAAGGATTTACTGAGACTCTCTTCTCTCGATATCTGCTCCACGATTACTTGATTTCCGGGAAATTTTTTGGCGAGAAATTCACTTATTCCCTCCTTGTCACATTTATTGTTTATTTTTCCAATATATAGCCAAGCTTTCTTTTCTACAGATCTGAAAGTATCTCCTGTGTTTGTGTTGGTACCGAATATTTGTAGGTTATTAGATGATTTATCCTTTGTTGATTCTGTGCTCTCTGTCACTGAGCTGGAGTAGTTCGAATTAAAGTTTGTAGGTTGTTGTCTTAGTTGTTCTATTGTATTTTTGCCAACTACAGGAATCTTTCTTTGGCAGTTTTGTTGTTCCTCCTCTTTACCATGTTGTGGAAGATTCCTTTCTTGTATTTTCTGATTGGCGTCAGGTGTCGATCCAATCGATTTTTTCTTTGTGTTGTCATTTTTATATGGATTAGAGGTTATAATTTTTGAATTTTTCAGAAAGGATATATATTCCTTTTGTTCCTCAATTCTTTCTTCAAGGTGTTTAATGAGCGTATCCTTGAGGTCCCCCTCTTTCACAAGCTGTCTGATGCCCAATGTTGCTCTTCCACTGACTCCAGTGTCTGAACCGAGTTCCCCGTCTTCCAGAAACTCTCTTCTTCTCGGCATGATATTCAACTCTTCCACGACTTCTGTGGGTAGAATTACGCCCTCCGGCAACTTTCCATTAATAATCAAATGAACTAAATCACTTTTTCTCAATTTTAACAATTGTTCACTTATAAGTACATGTTTACTTTCCGCCATTTTAAATTCATATCAAATCCTTATCGGTAAAAGAAACTGTCGTTATCCGCAATCCACGTTGTTGTTATGCTGAAATCGGTGTATTTTTGTTGACGGAAAAACAGAGCCGAATGCAGAAAGACACTTTTTCTTTGTTTCGGATTATTACGGCAGATTAATGATGGAAATTTCATTTATACGGAATTTGAATTTATTAATCAGGATTCTGAAAAATATTTATAAAATGGAACGGAATAACTATATTAAAACTGAAATCTCCCTCAGATGGTGTTGCATTGCTTCAACTGGAAAATTCAGGGAAACGGACATCTAAAACGAGGCTTGATTCTCATAAAAACAATCAAGTATCGTTACAACACCCTGTATATGTACCAATCCTGGACTGTGGCATATGACTTCCGCTGTGAATATACGCAATTGATCGATATAGAAAAAAGAACGTAAACAACCACATGAAGCAAAATCATACGAGGAAATTCTATTAATCGAATTTATACTGAATGAAAAAGGATGGGTCCAATTTATCTTCGGGATATTGTTTCATTGAATCAGACAAAACCTTCGATAATGGAAGTATAGATTATATCAGGTCCGATGAGAACGGTTTCGGTTAACGAAATATGGAATTTCCGGAAACCGTTCATCCTTCCTTGATTCCATTGTCTGGCGATAAAGTATTTCGGATGACAGAAAAATTAATGGGTATCGAAGGAAAATTCGGATTTGAGAAAACCGCTACAAATCACCACATGCCATGGATATTCCGCTTCCAGATAGAAGTTTTGCTTCTCTCTTCTGTTTATTTTTCTCAAAAATGAACCTTCTGAGCTCAACAACTATTGAGTCGTTACTAAAGATTCTACAAAAACGATTGAAATTTCATGCTAAATAGCTAAATTTTCAGTATCGTTCTCAGGATAATAGAACTTTATACAAAAACTGGTATCCGACTGCAGTTGTCTCATCTTTCTGCTCGAAAGAACATCTCCATCGATTAAGAATTGCTGAAGCACTAAATAGTGTTCTCCGAATCATTAAGGATACCAGCGCTTCTTAATTTTCTTGGCGAAATGTTTCCAATGTTATACAAGGTTTCTGTGAACAAATGCGAAGGACTTAGGGAGATGATTCCCAGATGAAAATAAGCAGGGGTAGATCCTATAAATTTTTTTCGAAATCGACCTCCCTTCCAAGATATACAGCCTGTGGAAGGCGATGACGAGTTGACAGTTTTTAATTTTTTTTACGGGTTCTAAAAACACTGAGTCATAAAACTATACATAATATGAAGCACTAAGTAGATGTTACACAATTTTTTTAGATCTCATAAATTAATTATTAGGGGTTGAAAATAACAACCCCTCATGATTTTCCTTCAAAAATTGTTTTCCTGGGAGAGATTTTTGAAAAATGAAATTCTCTTATGGTTGCCTATTCAATTTTGGAGAAAAAAGTCTATTGCAAAATTTCGATACAGTCGATACTTTTCACGGAATAAATAAAAACTTACAAGCAGTATACGAAGGTCTACGAGGCAGAGAGTTGATGCATTTATTTTAGCGGAAAGTATTCATTCTATGGAACACTTATACGATGAATGAGAATTTAATTTTTCTGAAATCTATACCATGAAAACCAATTTTGTAGGAAAATCATGAGGGGTTGTTATTTTCAACATCTTATAATAAAGTTATGAGATCTAAAAAAATTTTATGAGTAACTTCTACTTAGTGCTTCATATTATGTATAGTTTTAACACTCAGTGTTTTTTAGAACCCGTAAAAAAAAATTAAAAACTGTCAACTCGTCATCGCCTTCCAAAGGCTGTATCTTGGAAGGGAGGTCGATTTCGAAAAAAACCTATAGGAACTACCTGTGCTCCCTGTCCTTCGCATTTGTTTACAGGCACCCTGTATAGAGCAATAGAGACATAGAAAAAAATGTGCTAGTGAAACTATTCGTGAACAAATTTTGTGTAGTCATGGAACTCCTGTTGAAAATTTTTGATCTTTTTGATAAGTTTTATTGGTGAGTTCTTAAACTTGGACATAATAAATTTTTACGGCATCAGAAGGGAAAACCGAAAAAAAAACTCCGTTCATAAAATTAAAGAAGGTTATTCAAATGATGTTTTCTAATCTATTGTTCATCCCGATAGCATTTAGTAACTTATGGGTTATTTTTAGGCGATAAAAAAATGTTGCAGCCCACCTATTGTTGCAGACTTGAATATGCATAAATGGTTCAAAGCGTAAAAGGAACCGATTGGCCAAAATACACAATATCTCCACAATAGTTAGTTTTGGAATCAAAAATATTTTGATTTTATCCCTTCATAAAATCCACTGTGCTCGGCTACACCAGCGCACTAATTCAATCCATAAATCCATCTAATACCTATAAAATGCGAAATTTCCAATCCATTAGTAGCCTGCTGACTTTTCTATTTTGCGAAATTTCCTGCCGTAACGAAAGCTCGAAAAACAGTGGAGCGGAACACAAACCGTTATCTGGAATTAAACCGCCAAAATAAAAAGCTGAAGTACACCAACAGAGAGGAGGGCTGTTATGTAGCCAACCCGCATTGTTTCAAACTATCAGACCGACTATTTGTGGCTTGTTTTGTTGATAAGGGACGATCGGATTGCGATTGAGGGGATTAAATGCTTTTCATTTGATGGAATGTTTCATCAAATGACCCATTCGTTGCGTTGAATAGCACATGTGACGTAGGTATACAGAGAATTTCTACAAAGACTATTGTACAGCATTGATGATAGTGTTCCAAGCCAGGTTCCAAGGTATATAGCATGAATGGTTGCATCTGATGATACATACATTAGAGATGCTCAGAATACAACCGAGCTAAATATTCTCGAATTTTAACCCCGTACACTTCTTATAGTTGGGGAACCCAGAAAGAAAATGCGGGAGTTACTTGAACGTGTCAGATTTATAAGGGAAAATACCTTGGGTCCTGTAGAGTACTTCTACCAAAAATTAGACCTGTATATAAGGGGAATTGTATAGGACAGCCTGTCAAAATAGTAAAACAAAACAAAATTGTACATACTCGAGCGTGTCAGATTAAGATATTATATGTGGTTAATTACATATTGAAAAGTAGATATTCTCTTAATCAGACAATTTAAGCGCGACGAAAATGTGTGGGAGGGCGCCAAACTTGCAAAAAAAAATCACGTGTACATTCTCCAGCGCGGGGCCTTTTTTTCTTATTTTGAAGCTAATGATTCAAGAATCACGAAAAAAATATAATCTGACAGTTTCAGCAAGCCGAAAAAATAAAAATTGGTCATGAAGGTCTCAAAAGTCAGTTTTTTTTTATTATCTCCCCTCCTGGGATTCAAATTGTTTTCGCATTCATCTTAGAAGTTTTGGAGCATAATAATTCCTACAAAATTCGTCCGACGCAGTTTCTTCTACGTTTGAACGTTTTTGAGATATACGATGCGATGAATGTACATTAGACTGGGTTTCTACATTGACCTTGGCCTTTCGCATGAGTGGCTGAGCTCCTCGGCCTTATCGCCCTCTAATTCGAAAACGGTTAAAAGTATGTAAAATTGCTTCAGACAAAAGTTGTAGGTATAGAATTTTATTATCTACATTTTTTATGATGAAAACAGAAACGATTGAAGGTTCAGGAAGAGAGATGTTTAAAAAAATGCCTCGTTATCATCTTCAAACTGTCAGATTAAGAAAAACCCCCTGATTAGTGTCAGACTAATGGATCAACACGTCTGCAACCTTCTCTATGAATGTAAAAGTAACGATTTTTTTGCATTTTCAAAGGATTAGTGTGACCGTTCGTCACGTCCGAATTGTCAGTCTCTTGAAAAGTAGCTTCCTTTGGGTCCAATCAACATATCCTCTAAAAATCTGACTTGCTCGAATTTTTTTTTTACCATTTTCAACTCTTTCTTACGGCCATGGTCAGCCCCACCACGCAAAAACTGTCAGATTAACATAAATTTATTATCAGAGACACGTAGGGCATATATAGTATCTCAATCTGACACGCTCGAGAATATACACCTGACAATTTTTTTTACATCTTTGAAGCCTGCAGACGCTTTCCCCACCGCTGCAGGTGCATACATCATATACGAATGAACATCGTGTAATCTTTTTTTCTTTCTACCATCTAACCTTCAAAATCCTCTGGGTCTCCACGATGCTCGTGCAAATCTCGATTTAGCATCGTCGGCTGTCAAACTATTAATTATTTAAATGGATATAATATATATATATATATATATATATTATTATTTAATAATAATATATTTAAAAGAAATTAAAAACTATTTTGTATATGTACTCATGTATCAGGTAAGGTGGCTACAAATGGTTAACCTGCCTGAAATGGCAACGGTAAGCAAGACTGGCTTTAGAGCTAGAAAATAAAGGGTGTTCCTGAATTCATGCCACACCATTTAGGAGGTGAATAATCGAATGAAATTATCATGTGTTTTCAAATAATAAAAATTTCCTCAGCCCACCCTTTCCGAGATATCACCCTCAAAAGGTGGTGTCTAAAATTCAGTTTTTATCTTTTTTCTATAATTCCAGTGATGCTAGAAACTTGAAATTCTGTAATTTTCGTGCACTCGCAGGGTAGAGGTGGTTATTTTCAACATTTATTATGAATCCTTTCACATTTGATACATCTTCACTGTTTTCCCCTCAATTTATTGAAATAATTTGCAAGCAAAAAAGGGATTTCAATTTATGATTTCATTTCATAGAAACTCCATCTCTAAAAAAAGTTTTTATATGATATCGAGTAAGGGTTGCTAATTTCACCCCCGTACAAAGGAGTAGAAATTTTTAAAAAATACCCGTGATTTTTTTTGGCTATTATCTTGTGAAATTTAGGTAGAGAAATATGAAATCTGTGGAATCTGAAAAGTGATAGTTGTCTAACAAATTTTGTGCGATGGAAATTCAGTGGAGAGCCACTGAATACATTATACATCAGAGAATATGATAGATTGTTTCACATCTTGAAACTTTTTGCCTCGAGAATGCTGATTCGTTATTGTTATCATTCTACAATTTGACCTATCCAAAGAAACTTACCTACACATATTGAATTTCACTTGTTTCAACCAAATTTCGAAAAAAAAAAGAAATTGTGATTATAATGGAGAGGCTACAATTCTTCAGATGTGCAATTTAGGACATCAAGACCATCACGTCCTGACACTGTTAAGATTAACGACAACATTAAAATTAACATAATGGACGATAACTTAGGAATACTAAAGATAATATTGACGCTAACATAAATATTGAACATCAGCATTCACGTTGACATTCACGTAAAAGATTCTGTATAATTATTATGTAAAAGTGCAAGCTTTATATATCTTGAATAAGTCCTCTGAAATTTATTTCAAGATGGAAAAGCGATCTTATCTGCCCTAGGAATGACAACGAATGAGACTATTTTCATTCAAGCTTTCATCTCATGCTTTGAATGCAATAGTTTATGGAGGCCTTACAGGATTGTTTAGATATATCGAGTAAACCTTTGAATTGCTACTCAGGAGTGGAGCTGACTATCATTCACCTGAAACCAAACAAACTGTTCCTTCTACTCGTACAACCCATCCCATATATCATGGTGATAACTCCAGAACACACAGTCAAACAAAATATTAATTTCAACTCCTCCCTTTATTCACGTACGAACGTAAATCATTTGCAGAACCTTATTTGAGCATCTCAACCAACTATAAAGCACATATCGGGTCTCTCGTTAACGAGGGTCTTCTTAAGGTAACGACGTTAACATACCCAACGAATCGAATTGGTTTGTTTGCTTCAACTCGGTTTTCACACAAGTCATTTGTTAGGTATTGTATGATATAAGTTACGCAAACTGAGGTAAATATGAGATAGCTTCTGTTCATCACCTCTGAAAAGCATTTGCTATAGAGTATTCGCAATCATTACTTAACGGCAGCTTAGCTAATCTCACTTGATAAAAAATCTTATTCCAAGTATTACCTCAGCAATATAATACATGATGAATGGCATGTTGTAAATACTGTAAATGAATAATTGTTGCGAAAAAATTTAAGGAGTGATATCTTGTCAAAAAATAGTGTGGATCTTTCATATAATTCTTTTTGAGCAGCTCAAGCTTAGATATAAACTGTGCAAAAAAAAATTAATGCACATTATGGAAATCTCAAATTTATTCAACAACTGAAGGTGTTCTCAATGATAATTATTTTATCAGAATTATGCATGCATATGTTATCCACTTTCAACGGTTTTCTTCAATACAGATGTTTTTTCCCAGCAGGAATAAAAAAGATGATATTATCAGTTTTTGAATGTATTGGCTCCATTCTAAAATCAGTTGTTCTCGATCAATTCTAGTGATCAATAGTTTTTCTTTCGTTTGATTTCCTACACTCGATCGCTATGCAACGCGAAACACGCAATTTGACCCAAGAGGAATGTGCCCAAGCGGTGGTTTTGCGAGAAGAAGGGTGGACATACACAAGAATTGCAGAAAGGTTTGGAGTTTCCCATACAAGTGTGTCCAGAATGTTGCAGCGATTCAGGGAGACAGGTATGAATGTCCGAAAACCAGGACAGGGTAGACCACGAGTCACAACTGCCATTCAAGAACGTTACTTGAGAGTTTCTTCGTTGAGACAACGGTTTGCAACCGCTCGCCTCCTTCAAATTCAGCTTGAGCAAACTCATGAGGTGCAAATTAGCACTCAGACAATAAGAAATCGCATCAGGGAATATGATTTAAGGCCTCGTGTCGCGGCAAGACACCCAGCTCTTACCCCAGCCCATCGAAGGGCGCATTTGGATTTTGCGAGAGAGCATATCCATTGGAAAGAGGCCGATTGGGAAAGAGTTCTCTTCACAGATGAGTCTAGATTCTGCCTCTATCATTGTGATCGACGTTCCTTTGTATACAGACGTCCACATGAAAGATATGCTCAGTGCAATTTCCTGAATACTACTGATTTCGGGGGAGGATCGATTATGGTATGGGGTGGAATATCTTTGACTGCTCGCACAAGCCTAGTGGTCGTTGATAATGGAGCTATGAATGCTGATAAATATATAAGGAACATTCTTGAAGAGCATGTAGTACCATTTGCCCCATACATTGGTGAAAATTTCATTTTTCTGGACGATAATGCCAGACCCCATCGTGCGCGCATCGTTCAGGAGTACTTTGAAGAGGTTGAAGTCTCTCGAATGGAATGGCCAGCAAGAAGTCCAGATCTCAATCCGATTGAGCAGGTTTAGGACAACCTCAATAGAAGGCTGAGAAGTTCAGAAAATCATCCAGCTACTCTTAATGACTTAGGAATCCAACTCGGAGAAATCTGGGAAGGATTAGATCAGAACATATTAAGATCACTCATTTTGAGTATGAACCGGCGTTGCCGAGCTGTAATTAACGCAAGGGGTGGAAATACCAAGTATTAAATCACTTATCAGCATTTCAGTATTTTGAAAATTGTTCATTTCTCTTCTTTCACATAAGATTCGGTGAAATCCTGAATTTTTCTTCCATTTAATGTGTCTTGTTTCGTTCAAAACCTTCCCGAGAGAACATAAAAAATAAGTTATAAAGTCAATGTAGAGTTAACTTTCATGGATGAAAAAGACGAAGCAAGGGACGTGGCTGTCTTACGTCATATAGCAATGGATCCGACCTTTAGTACTAGGAAATTGTTCGATGTATCTGGTGTTTCACGCACAACAATCATAAAAATTCTCAAACAACATTAATTCCATCCTTACTAGATACGACCATTCATGTCGTAATTTTTTGAGAAACAAATAATGCCATCAACTGAATTCCGCTATCTTCTTTTGTAATAAGCCAAAATTTAAGTTTGGGCGATTTCAACTTTGGTCATTATCTCCGTTTCTGTTTGTGCTAGGATGTTGAAATGAAAACATTATACAGACACTTTTCTGGTAGAAATCCAGTGGCTTACTATGATTTTTCTTCTTCTTCTTCCTTCTTTATTATAGGCATTTTTGCCTGTTCCTTCTTCGTAACTTGCCCGGTGTTCAGTTGGCAGTTAGGTTATCGCTCCACCTTTTTCGCGGTCTTCCTATACTTCTCCTTCCAGTTGGTGATTTATCACGTGCAATTCTGACCATTCTCTCATGATCCATTCGGTCTATGTGTGCATTCCACTCGTGCTTTCTCCCCAGGATCCACTCATTCACCTCTTCCACCCCGCACATTTTCCTTATGTTGTCACTGCGCTCTCTATCTAATAGCGTTTTTCCAGCTATTTTCCTTAGGATTTTCATTTCACATGTTTCCAACAACCTCTTAGTTTTTGTTGTGTCTGGTCGTGTTTCTGCTGTGTACGTCATTATTGGTCTTATGGTAGCTTTGTAGATTCTTGCCTTTGTCTCGGTTTGCAAGTGTTTGTTACTCCATATGGTGTCGTTCATGCATCCAGCTGTTCTCATTGCCTTATTTACCTGTTGTCTCACCTCGGACTCTACATCCCCGAAACTACAGAGCTCTATTCCCAAGTATCTGAACGTCATCTCTTGCTGTATGATTTTTTCTAACAGGTATATTTGCTGAGCTATAACATAAAGATGTATTTTTTCTTATGGAAACAGTAGTTTAAAATGACTTAGAAAGACTGAGTACGATGTATGATGTAATTCTGAAACAGTAAAAAAGTGTCGATTCTTTCTAACTTTCAAACTACTGTTTTTATAAGAAAAAACACAACTTTATGTTATAGCTCAGCAAATAAACCTGTAGGAAAAAATCATAGTACGCCACTGGATTGCTATAAAAAAGTGTCTGTATAATGTCTTCATTTCAACATCCTAGCACAAACAGAAACGGAGATAATGACCAAAGTTGAAATCGCCCAAATTTAAATTTTGGCTTATAACTCAAAAACGAAAGAAGAAAGAGGAATTCTGTTGATGGCATTATTAGTTTCTACAAAAATGACGACATGAATGGTACATTCATTTTCCTCTATCTCGTTGGGTAAAAAATTTGTAGTTTAGGTATCACCAATTTTGCCCACCCTGTACATAAAATATCTCTGGGTCATCATTGTTCACTTTGGGAAGATGAAGTGGGGTTGATGAAGGATGAAGGGATTTCGAGGAAATAATCACTCCTAGTCACACAACAACCTTGTTGAGATACATATCTGAATTCGAAATTCGAAAAATATTGGTTAAGTTGCATTGAAACTCACATTGTGAATTGTGAGTACCGATAATTTTCATCGTATCTGCCAATGGATCCTCCTTATTAGGTTTTTGTGAAAAAATCTCAAGCACTCGATAAAGGTATAATTCAAGATGCCTGAAGCAGTATAACCTGAGAAACTCCCGTCAATACGGATTTCCAGCCAACTCAATAATGTATCCGTATGCATAAATGAGATAGTGATGCTCATGACGAAGTTCTGAGCCGCAGTAGCTGGAGGAACTCTGAGTGCTTCGTGCAATATTGAAAAAGAAATCAATCTCGGCAGCTCTGAAACTTCCCAGACAAACTTATCACAGGAGCCCTAGCTACAAGTAGATATTCCCCTAACCAATTTACTGTTGAGTTGTGATCGGCTTGATCAGAATATTCTCTCGGGTAATTTTAAGTGATTGGTTTATAATGCAAACTCGTGCTTAATAATTCGTTTCAGGATTGTTACACTGATTTTTCAAACAGCCCTGAAAACAGACAGCCTTCAAGTTTTCAGCGATAATTTTCATCGTTAACATTTTACTTACTTTTACAAGAAACTTTTTTTGGTTCACCATTGCGAATGATAAATATTCGATATATAGATGCATCAAGAAGATGTTTCAATAGAATACTGAGAAGAGATTATGAGAAGTGTTATTCTCTTATTTCAAAAACTGAAACAGAAATGTACCAAATCATACTATATATATATTCTTTTGATATGGATATCAAACAACACTTGATAAAAGCTGGGATAAGCGGAATTGTAATTGATCGTTGACAATCGTCTAATTTCGTCTGTGAGAAGAAGATATTTCCAGACATTCTAAAACGTCTAGTCTTCTGCTTTTTTCGCCATCGTGTAAAATTTTCGTTTTATTAAAATCTATATAAAATGATTACACGTGATGCAATGGTTAGAGAAGCCTGTTAAGGGTTTGTTCTGTAAATTAGAGTTCCTGTGTTCATAAATTCTAACCCTTGATCTCTAATAAAAGATCGACCAGTTTGGCCTATATAGGCCAAACTGGTCGAATACCCTGCCTTTTATATAAAAGGCAGGGTATTCGTAGAATATTTTGTATAGGGGAGACTAGGGAGCATTGATACATGGGGAGGCTTGATACAGGCTTATATCCGCGATCTGTAGCCGTTTTCAAAAGTATTATACTAGTGAACACTATTTTTTGGCAGAGGGCATTGCGTGACGTTAATATGTAAGGCTAACAGTAGTTTGTTTGTGAAATATTCAACGAAGAGTGTTTCGAGGTGAGAAATTGTAAGTTTTCACTCAAGTTACCTAAGGGTTTTATGATCATGCATTAATTCTTCGGCATAAACAAACATTTCACTGGGAAATATGCATAAAACTACTCAATTTACTGTTTTATTCGCTTTTCAAAATATATGGGTATAAGATGAAAACATAAATCACTTTAAAAATTGCTTTCAGGGAGGTTTGAGACATTTGTCGTGGGGAGGCCTGATACATGTATAATCTTCAAAAAATATTCCGTAGCTAGTTGGATAGGCCTACATGAAGGCGTCTTCACCATCCAACATATCAAAGGGATTTTTAAAAACCGTACAATCCCCATGTATTTAACGAGGCCGACTTTTCTTGTGTGGAAGTGACTAACTGACAATTTCCTGATTTTTCTACACCTATAGGACCAAAGCAAGTCAGTATCATTGCTGACCTACCTACTGAGCTGAATAATCCTCTCGATTACTCTCCCAGTACATCGTATCAATCCTCCCATATGTGGGGAGGCTTGAGACAGTTTGCATGTTTTTGTGTTCAACGTTCTGTACAGAATAAGATGTTTATGTTTTGCGACTTCTATATTTATTTTGTTGAACGATTAATTGAATAATTATATAATATGAAAAAAGTCCTGCTTCTTCATATAATTCAGTTTACAGAATAAAAATTCCAAAAAACGTATCAACCCTCCCCAGTCTCCCTTACACCACTCTTTTCGAAATCGTTCAGTTTATCTTTCCCATTCGAAAACATTGATCTTAGATTTTTCTTATTCGTTCTTATGACATCATTCTCATTCTGTCTTAATCTATTAAAAATTTGTAGCTTATCTGGAAATATAATTAAGTATAAGATATACACATTTTTTTATCTTGTTCTCAGGTTGAGATGGCTAGATACATTATTAGACTATGGATTCATCTCAGAACACATTAGTAGTTGAGGCGCTCTGTGATGAAACCATAGTCTAATATTAATAAATAAATCATAAATGCTTTCATCCATAGACTGATAATTTATTCATTATTAGACTATGGTTTCATCACAGAACGCCTCAGCTACTAATGTGTTCTATGATGAAGCCATAGTGTAATAATAAATCAATTATTACAGTCTGTGGATAAAACCATAAATATAATGCACGAAACATGAAAAAAAGCGCCTGAATAATGTCAAAACTCACCTTGGAAATTCAATATAAATTTTTTTTATATTACTTGGATTTGAGAGCCGGGGACATTCCAAGGATTGTAAAATGATGAAAGCAACCGAAAGGCACAAATATAATTTAATAAAATACGTTCCTATTGAAAGAGTTTTTTCTATTTTTTCGCAAGGTTGGTACTTTGATAACACTGAAAGTTTCAATTTGAGGAATAGGTTCTTCAGGTAACTTTTTCTACGTGAAATCGACTGAAACAATGAAAAACATTGGTTGTTGTTTTGAAATCTTGAGTTTTCATGCATTCGATTTGTCCAAATTGACGATATTTTCAAAAACATTGTAGGGGGAGTCCGGGAAACTTGCTCAGGTAGGAGACTTGAACCACCTCCAATATTTTGTTGTTAGGAAGTAAGAAATTGAATAATTTTTGCTTTTTACACTGTCTGAAAAGTTCAATAGGTGAGTGGTGTTATTTAGTTTCATTGCTTTCATTGATTAATACTGTTTTACAAACGATGAGATTTTTAAATAATAGTTGTAAAAGTTGAAGAAGAAAACATCTGTTGAATATATTGAAAGGGAGTGCGGGAGTTTTGATGTTTGAGAGACAGTGGTCCAAGTTTCCCGTACTGAACTTAGATAATAGTTTGCTTCAAAAAAAAAATTGACTAATAGAAATGAATATAAAACAATAAACAAAGGTTCAAAAAAGTAAAAAACATCTTGGGAATAAGTTAGAGTGATTCCGAAATAGAAAATATATATTTCATACGCTGATATATCTGATGATGAAAACCTAGACATAGACAATCGTTGGTCATTGGAAATTGTTTTCTTTCAACGTTTTTCCTGTTGAACAAATTTGTGGTGAAGTCTCTATCGCCCCCTGTTCAACTCTTTCTTGGTTAGGGAGACATGAGCCTAAAACAAGAATTGCTGTACTCAAAATGTTCATCTCACCATCACTCTACCATTATCTATCGTTACCTATTTTGTCATGATATCTTCACGCAAAAAAATGAGTTCCTACCATTTACAGATCCCAGTCAACCAGAAATGTAACAGTAAGTCGCAGGGAGTACCCAAAAATATCGCATTGAAGCGCTTCTTTGAGAAGTTTCATGGATGTACTTAAGATTTCACATTGTGGACATTAACGTCCGCATATTGTTAAGTTTGCGAATTCCTCAACTTTAGATCCCTAGTGGTTGCATGTAACATCATATCGAGATGTTCCGATGAAGTGAACATAGCTACTATTATGCGACTTCTCTGTGTTGATATTTTTGAAATATTGAATCTGTGATATTTTTAGAACATGAAATGATGTGTTGTGAATAAATTTCGATGAACTCTACCCAGCGACTTCTCTAAGAAAAACTTTCAGTAACTGTCTGAAATGTTCTATTTATCAGCACGTGGTCTCGAGGTTAACTCATAACCTAAATCCCGCTATGCAAAACGTGGTGTAACGTGTTTCGTTCTGTGACTGCGTTGTGTTGAGAGAATGAACAAACAAAATCTTTATGAATGAATTTTTAGAATATTTTTTTTAACCGAGCTGTTCTATTATTAAATTTCGTTTTAGTTAAGTGTTACTTGACGTTGATTGATTAATTAACGTGCAGTAAAAGGTGAGTAGTTATATAACCTATTGAAATAATGACTACATCATGATCACTTCTTGGCCCTCTTATCCTCCCCATTTTTGCACCTTTGTAACGTTCAACTTTCAACATACCTCATATGAATTTAGGTGATAAGTAACATTCACAACCTTCAAAATCAAACTTGGAATTGATTTGAATCATCGAGAGAACTTCAAATTATTATTTTAGATACTGTGCTGGAAAAAATCACCTTCTACTGTTGTTAGATTTTTCATGACACTCAATTTATTACTATCAATACAGCTCTGATTTTTTCTTCTTCAGCTGGACCATGCCGTTCCTGAAGTGGAATGAACATTTATAACAAAATATATGTTCTTTATTTTATATATTTGGATTTGTATGAAACATATTAATCTTGAATAAAAAGATATCAGTAATTCATATAGTTGTTCAATTTCCCTTTTGAGGATGAGAGCAGAATGCGAAATATATGTAGGTAAGAGTAAAGAGTAAACACAGGGTACAAATGAGGCGTTCAGAGCTGAAGAGGCCCAAGCTACATTTTTTCTGAAATTGAGTTTACGAGTATATAAAATTTTGATTCATTTTCAGGCAGTTCTAACTTTTAATTCAATTTCAGAAAAATTGTAGCTTGGGTCACTTTTCCTCGGAACGCCTCGAATATAGAGTGCAAATTGATTGCCACGATGGTAATTATCAAATTGAACATGAATATAACTTCAATAGAGGATACACTTTGGTAGTTTATTCTGTCAAAATAATCGTTCCAAAAACCTCCAAAATGTGAAGTCGCAAAGTTGCTGTCTAGGGTGCTTTTTTTACACCTACTATGTGATGTACTGGGTAATTACCCGCGATATGCGATGTTGCGGACATTAAGCACTCTCCAGTAAGTACTGGTGGCCTTTTTTTAAATCAACATTGTGAAGTCGCATTTCCACAGTGGTAATTCCCAACAACTTCCCTGTGACTGAAACTGGTTGACTGGGATACAACTTAAGTGGCTTCAGAGTGAAAAGGGGTTTAGCTGTCCCGGACTCCCCATACATTTCGATTTTAGGTTCAAACAGCAAACACTGTTATGTAGCTACATAATAGATAAACTGAAAACGGTAAAGATTTTTTGTGGAAACATCTCCTCAGTGGAAGTATTCCAAAAAGCGTGACCTTCTGTTTTTTCCATAAGAACTGCAATTACTAATAAACTACCGAGTTTTTACCCCACATATGGCATACTGTGAAAATGCCATTAAATCAGATATCTAAAGAAGCAAAGATATACTGAATTGGCGATACGAAATAAGAAAGTAATCTGTTTCAAGTACAATTATGGCTTTTCATCAAGTGTCGGCCACATTGATCGAAATCACATATATGCACTGACAGAAGATATTTTGAATTCTAACTGCTGTTAACGTTTGTGGTAATAAGACAAATTGAGATAATAATGGTATCAATTTTGAACACTGATTTCTTGCTCTGAATTCAGGTATTTTATCAATCAAATTTTTTTTACATCGGCTAAGTAAATTCAAATTTATAACTAGAAGAAATAGTTAGGGAATTGTGTTCATTTTACTTCTTTTACTGCTTAATTTATAAAATCTATTCAACTTCTGAATGAATTGTTATCGGTCAACCATAAGGAATATGTATAGAATGCAAATATTAGTGTCCACCACAATAATTAATAAATTGATAACTGTATTTTGCGGGATAAGGACGAACTCTCAAAAGATCTTAAAGTATATTCAGCAACGTTTCGCAAACTCTCGTTTGCTTCATTAGGCCTAAAAACATTATAAAAATGTCATACAAAACACTTACAGTAAAGTATAAATAAATACCTCTATACTATAAATAAGACATTCAGATGTAAAAACTTTAAAAACCGACGGCATCAACTGTATATTCCACGTCAAATCACAAAAAAACAGCTTAAAATACTAAAAGTTTGGCTAAAATTCACTTGGAAAATTCCAGAATATTTACATCCAAAATAAATCATAGGAAAACATAACCTGAAAACACAACAGAACAAACCAATACAGTAAAACAATATCAAGGTTGTCAAACACAGAATTATCTTCATTTTCTTTCAATGAAATACCGTACATTAATTAGTTTCCACCAAGCTCGCACAGCACTATAAATGCACATATTTTGTTAAAACAGAATTGTAAAGTTTGCTTAAATGTTCAGTATCAGATCTAAAATTAACAGTGTTGTTAATGTTAATATGTATCATTTCTAAAATGTTCCTTTTTCTAAAATGTTGTTCATTGTCTAATATTTTTACATTCGAAAAATCGAACCTGTGATCGTCTTTGAAAAAATGTGAACATAAGGCTGTCCTTTCTCTATTTTTCACATCTCTGACATCGTATGCATGTTGTTTAATCCTATTTTGTAAATACTGTCTCGTCTGTCCTATATACATTTTATCACAATCCAAACATGGAATCCCATATATCACTCCTGATCTATGATCTTTATTTATTGGATCTTTTATTTTGCTGTATAACGACCCAACTGTTTTCATGTTGTAAAACACTAGCTCACTATTTTCCGTTTTAAGGGTTCTTTTGATTTTTTGGGACAGTTCTGGGACATACGGAAATTTGAAGTAAGCTTTACTCATTGTGGTTGTATTGACAGTTTTGTCATTGTTTCGTTTACGTAGAAGTTCTGAAACAATTCTATCAACGAAAGGTTTGGGGTATTTATTATCTCGTAATATGTGTTTCACTTTTTTTATGTTTAGGTCATGATACACGGGGCTGCTCAAGTTGATTGCTCTGTGAAGTAAGTTGTTAATAGCACTGATCTTATAGCTGGTAGCATGGTTTGATAAATAGTTAAGTATGATACCTGAGCTGGTGGGTTTAGTATACCAATTCGTTATGATTTTTTGTTCTTCCGTACGGTGTAAGCAGACGTCCAAAAAGGGCAAAGAACCTCCAGTTTCCACTTCAAACGTGAACTGTATCTTGTCATGGTAGCTATTGAAAATTTTTACCGTTTCATCAATCATGTCAAATGGTAAAGCCATGACAGAGTCATCAACATAGAACTTGACAAAAGGCACAGGAAAGGGTAGTTGGGACACAACTGTTATCACCAAGTCATTCATTACAAATTTTCCAAAAATGGGACTCGCAATGCCACCCATAGTTGTTCCCTCAATTTGTAGGTACGTTTCTCCATTGAACATAAAATAACTGGATTCAAACAGAAAGTCAACCAACATCAGGAAAGTTTTTCTATCCAGGCATGTATAGGCTGATATTGTCTGCCAATTCTTTTTAATGATCTGTACAGTGAGGGCATGTGTGATATTAGTGAACAAAGAAGTGACGTCCAATGAAACCAAGACGTATCCGTCAGGTAAGACAACATTTTTCGAAAATTCAACAAACTCAAAAGAGCTATTCACTTGGTGTTGAAATGTAGTTGCTACATCACTTAACGTGTTGTGTATGAATGTTGCAATATTTGATGAGGGAGAATTAATTCCACTGACTATCGGCCTCATGTGTAGACCTTCCTTGTGTGTTTTCCGCAGACAGTATAGTCGGGGAGGAACCGAGTTGTGTTTTTTTAACTTTTTCTTTTCAAACTCAGAAATGAATGAGTTTTCAAATAAAGAGTCTACAAGAGCATTTGCTCTTTTTTGAAACGAAGATGTGGGATCTTTTTTGAGTAATTTATATGTGTTCACATCACTCAGCATTCCCTTAACATGGTTAACGTAGTCCTCACGATACATGATCACTATTGATCCACCCTTGTCCGATTTGTTCACTATGATGTCATTGTTATCTTTAAGAAACCGTTTCGTTATATTAAAATTCCTCACCATCTTATCATGGACATCTACCCTTCCATTGACTCTGTGTAAGTGGTTAGTAAGAAGGTTAACAAAATCTGCTCTTAAAGTATCTCTAAAAGTTTCATTCACTTCGCGAGAGGATATGTAATATTCAACATCTGCTATAATTCTGGGGACAGGTATTTCTTTCTTCAAAAAAGGAACATTGAACTTTGGGCCGAACTGTAAAAGTTCTTCCACCTTTGGGGGTAAGGAGACATTGGTGTAATTATATATGCGTTTTGAGCTACTATCTGCAGTTGAAACCACAGGTGTATGTTCCCTGGTCAGCGACTGTAGCTTGGAAATATTAGCCTGTTTGATCCTGTTGAATAAAGCATTGAAACAGCTACTTATTATATGATTCAGTTTTACGAAGTGGCTCACTGTTAACTGTCGTTCCAAAATTACAATCACCTTCTTCCCCTCATGTTCATAATTCTTTATTTTCCATATAGTTGTCTCAATCTCCAAATTCAATATGCTCCTCCTAAACTTTCTCATCATAATATCAACTTTCTTCCTGATCGGACCACCTTCGAATTGTAAGGTATATATAGACTTGAGACTACTTTTACAGTTCGGCCCAAAGTTCAATGTTCCTTTTTTGAAGAAAGAAATACCTGTCCCCAGAATTATAGCAGATGTTGAATATTACATATCCTCTCGCGAAGTGAATGAAACTTTTAGAGATACTTTAAGAGCAGATTTTGTTAACCTTCTTACTAACCACTTACACAGAGTCAATGGAAGGGTAGATGTCCATGATAAGATGGTGAGGAATTTTAATATAACGAAACGGTTTCTTAAAGATAACAATGACATCATAGTGAACAAATCGGACAAGGGTGGATCAATAGTGATCATGTATCGTGAGGACTACGTTAACCATGTTAAGGGAATGCTGAGTGATGTGAACACATATAAATTACTCAAAAAAGATCCCACATCTTCGTTTCAAAAAAGAGCAAATGCTCTTGTAGACTCTTTATTTGAAAACTCATTCATTTCTGAGTTTGAAAAGAAAAAGTTAAAAAAACACAACTCGGTTCCTCCCCGACTATACTGTCTGCGGAAAACACACAAGGAAGGTCTACACATGAGGCCGATAGTCAGTGGAATTAATTCTCCCTCATCAAATATTGCAACATTCATACACAACACGTTATGTGATGTAGCAACTACATTTCAACACCAAGTGAATAGCTCTTTTGAGTTTGTTGAATTTTCGAAAAATGTTGTCTTACCTGACGGATACGTCTTGGTTTCATTGGACGTCACTTCTTTGTTCACTAATATCACACATGCCCTCACTGTACAGATCATTAAAAAGAATTGGCAGACAATATCAGCCTATACATGCCTGGATAGAAAAACTTTCCTGATGTTGGTTGACTTTCTGTTTGAATCCAGTTATTTTATGTTCAATGGAGAAACGTACCTACAAATTGAGGGAACAACTATGGGTGGCATTGCGAGTCCCATTTTTGGAAAATTTGTAATGAATGACTTGGTGATAACAGTTGTGTCCCAACTACCCTTTCCTGTGCCTTTTGTCAAGTTCTATGTTGATGACTCTGTCATGGCTTTACCATTTGACATGATTGATGAAACGGTAAAAATTTTCAATAGCTACCATGACAAGATACAGTTCACGTTTGAAGTGGAAACTGGAGGTTCTTTGCCCTTTTTGGACGTCTGCTTACACCGTACGGAAGAACAAAAAATCATAACGAATTGGTATACTAAACCCACCAGCTCAGGTATCATACTTAACTATTTATCAAACCATGCTACCAGCTATAAGATCAGTGCTATTAACAACTTACTTCACAGAGCAATCAACTTGAGCAGCCCCGTGTATCATGACCTAAACATAAAAAAAGTGAAACACATATTACGAGATAATAAATACCCCAAACCTTTCGTTGATAGAATTGTTTCAGAACTTCTACGTAAACGAAACAATGACAAAACTGTCAATACAACCACAATGAGTAAAGCTTACTTCAAATTTCCGTATGTCCCAGAACTGTCCCAAAAAATCAAAAGAACCCTTAAAACGGAAAATAGTGAGCTAGTGTTTTACAACATGAAAACAGTTGGGTCGTTATACAGCAAAATAAAAGATCCAATAAATAAAGATCATAGATCAGGAGTGATATATGGGATTCCATGTTTGGATTGTGATAAAATGTATATAGGACAGACGAGACAGTATTTACAAAATAGGATTAAACAACATGCATACGATGTCAGAGATGTGAAAAATAGAGAAAGGACAGCCTTATGTTCACATTTTTTCAAAGACGATCACAGGTTCGATTTTTCGAATGTAAAAATATTAGACAATGAACAACATTTTAGAAAAAGGAACATTTTAGAAATGATACATATTAACATTAACAACACTGTTAATTTTAGATCTGATACTGAACATTTAAGCAAACTTTACAATTCTGTTTTAACAAAATATGTGCATTTATAGTGCTGTGCGAGCTTGGTGGAAACTAATTAATGTACGGTATTTCATTGAAAGAAAATGAAGATAATTCTGTGTTTGACAACCTTGATATTGTTTTACTGTATTGGTTTGTTCTGTTGTGTTTTCAGGTTATGTTTTCCTATGATTTATTTTGGATGTAAATATTCTGGAATTTTCCAAGTGAATTTTAGCCAAACTTTTAGTATTTTAAGCTGTTTTTTTGTGATTTGACGTGGAATATACAGTTGATGCCGTCGGTTTTTAAAGTTTTTACATCTGAATGTCTTATTTATAGTATAGAGGTATTTATTTATACTTTACTGTAAGTGTTTTGTATGACATTTTTATAATGTTTTTAGGCCTAATGAAGCAAACGAGAGTTTGCGAAACGTTGCTGAATATACTTTAAGATCTTTTGAGAGTTCGTCCTTATCCCGCAAAATACAGTTATCAATTCATAAGGAATATGTTTTTTTATAATTATTAGAGAATATTTTCTTTGAAAAACTTCACATTCCCAACAATTGCTTTCAGACAAGATAAAACATGTTTAGACCATTCTAAGCCCCTTTTTCGAGACAGAGATCATTCAATTCTCTTGTATGAATATTTCAGAAATCATTCACTTCTCGGTCCGTTCAACCTTAACACGATCCCTTTCTTGGCTACAACCCTTATCCGATTCGACGTGTCTATTCATAATAAAAATAAATGTTGGAATCGAACATCGAATTCGTACGGTCGTTGTGCTACATTTGATTCTGTCATGAATCTAATGGACGGAACCGAATTGGACGAAGAAATAATGGAAATCTAAACTGAAAACTTCCTACTGTTATATAAAATGGCACATCCCCTTTCTATTTCGCACAGCTGGTAGGCAGTGGCGTTCATGCCGGTTATAAATAAAGGAAATCGGCCTTCAACTTCATTCGCAATCTGTGTAATAGATTGTTATGGCTTCAGCCGCACTAACCGCATCGAGTCAGGTCCTGATCTTGTTCTCCCAGCTTTGAAGGGCCATTAAATTCAACATTCATTAAGTTCGCGGATTTCGAAACCTATTTCAATATAATAATTATGAATATACCTATAAGACGTCAAATACTCACACCATAAATTGACAAGCCATAACAACAACTTGAAGTCTATTAGTCCATATAAGTCGATAACAGGTAAAAGGGTGTTTTTTATTACCATCATGTAATTTAAGGAAATTATTTGTGGGTCCAATTTTGAAAAATGTGAATATATTATCTATACAGGGTGAATCTTTGGCTCGTACAAGTATTTTAACAATAGATTTCTGAGGCCAAAAGAAAAACTTTTTTCCCTTACCATTTTTTTCGAATCGGTTCGGTTTAAAAAATACAGGCTGTTCCAAAACCGTAACAAAATAGTTATTTATGAACCACGGACGAAAAACTCTCTACAGTCGGGCCTGCAAATTGATAACCGAGGCACAACCGAGGATAGCAAGCAGGCGGGAAGATATAGTCAGTTTTATGCCGAGGTGCATATTATTTAGTCGACCTCACATACCTTTATGAAAGTAAGAAGTCACCATTTTATGTTTATGGCTTCATCTATGTATCCGTAATTGCCAATTCGATGAGCTCTGGTGAAGTGTTACTGTTATCCATATCGCTATAACTATCCATTCTTGATTGTACAAGAATCAATAGTCAAAGACCCTGTAGAACTTCCTTTGAAATAGGGCTAGTTAATGTTAGATGTAGTTTCCGATTGCCAGCTGTTTCGCAAGTAATAAAGATAATTTTTTATTAGTTTGCAGCAGAGTTTCAGGAGAAAATGGGTTAAAAAATTGCTTAGTTGGAGTGTCATCTTTGAAGCAACGTAACTGTTCAACGGAGCTTCTCCAGGCATCACTCCATGGAAACTTTCTGTCTTATTTTGGTGTTTTGAAGCTATAGGTATCCAAATTTATTCTCACAAATTTTGTTTACCTAGTATTATATTATTATACTACCTATTCTTAGTTCTGTAAGAAATTTAGGATACTCGGTTCACGCAAACAACGGCTCTTATTAATTTCAATTTTGTCTCTTTCGAAATGTGTCAGTGGGTAGAATTTATTCATTGCTGCCTTGGTTTTGTCGATGGCTTGATTAGATGGCTTTTCCCTGGTTAGTCCACCCGTTTTCCTCTCCATCAACTTCCAGATTGATTGTGGTTCACAGTTTTATCGCTGGGCTCTTTTGCCCGTTGAGCTTTATTTTCCTCTTGATACAGACAGCTCTAAGATGTCTAAAACACTGGTGTGTGAACTTGTCACTTTTTGCATGCATCAGCATTTCAAAAAATCAGGGATATGGGATCAGTTTCGTGGTGGCGCCACCATGTTATTTGCTTCGTTCTATCCTTGTTCTACCAAAGGAAGTTCAATGATCGTTTTATTTTGTTTTGCGTTGATATCGAATATCGATCAACGAGTTCAAAATATGAACTGGCCTATTTTGTCAGCTGTTAAGGAATTTTTGTGATTTAAAGTTTAATATTCGTTGTAAAAACAAATCTGTCAATATTTCAACACTATGGAATAAGGGTTCAAAGGAGTATTTACAATTCTTCTTCAAGATAATTTCCGTTTGACAAACTGAATTCGTGAGGGTGTTAATTCAATATGATTTCAATAAAACACAGTTGATTGGTCAAATATCCAATAAATTCAGTTGACGGAAAGGGAATTTCCACTACATCAACTCAGGAAGAATATTTGAAGAACAGACTCGAATAGATTTATGTATTTCTGATTCTCAATACATGCTCACAATTCACATTAGGTATTTCCGATACACTTTCTTCGAAATATTGCTGAAGTCGCCATAAAACTTAGCTATGTATATCCGTCCCGAATATTCGTTCATCTGCTTTGGTTATGCCTCAAATTCCAACAACACCGAATTCTTAGCTGTAGTTCTTGATTGTCCATACGGAAACTGAACTTACTGAAGGACATGTTGAATAAATGAATGTTTTAGACCCTTTCTCGAAACTAATCCAATTTCACACACTAATGAATAATCGTTTATAAATACAACATATGCGTAAGTCGTAGGAAAGTATTTAAATTATTTTCAAATATCAATTGACAATGCTCTGTCAAATTCTAAACAGCGCTACCTACAGTGGGAAAAACGAAACTGGTACTAAAAACGTCTCTAAAACCGTGAAAACTAGGAGTCGCTGCGATCGCTAGGTTGATCGATAAGGGGTGGGGATTTAAGTCAATTTGAAATTAACAGCCTTAATTTTATTTTGGGTTATGTGTCATCGTAGTTTTTTCTGATAATTTTTCAAATAGGTACATTTTTTCAAATCTTTAATACATATGAAATTTTTCTGAATTATATGCAATAAAATACAATTCACATTATAAAGGGGACTAAATAATCAGTTTTATTTATTTATAATGAATTAGGAAATCAATGAAATACAAAAGAAATCACGGATCAAAAAATGATACGTACGTATGTTTATCATTGTTTACTGAAAACAGGATAAGTTAGTTGGTTTAATATAATCTTTAAAATTATATACATTCGCAGTCAGTAGTAGAACATAATATATCAAGACAACAAAATGTAGCAATCTCAGATTTATCAATTATTAGAGTAGCTTCTGTTTCGTATACTCAGCTGAGAACCGTAATAAACCATATATTATGATATGCCAACAAAATTCTTCAAGAATATCCACTTCTGAACCATGTAACCCCTCTCACGAGGGATGACAATTTCGATTTCGTTTTTAATGAATCCACCATCTCTTTTGATACAATCATCGCAAAAGTGCGATATATTTCCGAGTCTATTCTTGAGGTAAGATTTTTTCCAATTTTCTCTCAAAAATGCACTCTGAAATGTTATCTCTTATCCTTCTCTTTCCGATGCCAAACCACTCTTACGCTTCAACATTTCACCATGGTCATATGTTGTTTTCTCATCAAAAATCTAAAATAATAATATACTAATCATATGTCACAAGGAAGACAGTTAACTTACGGCCGTTTTCAATAAACCTAGATATCCATCGTTTCACTTACTGACGATTAGTAACAATTGGTAACCATTCTAAAATATATGTACAGATAGATCATAGAAACGAAATCACATGCATTTTCTATCTTCAGTAACTGAAATAATGGATAGATAGGATTATTGAAAACGGCCGTTAGCCAACTTCAACTAGTTTAAATCAAAATTTCGCCATTATCGCTATTGGCAAAAACATGAATTACCTTTTGGTACATATTTTGGGGGACAAATAATCTCTGGTCTCAAAGCAACGATCGTTCTCCTTCTCTCTACTCTCCATAGTTATCGGATTTGTTGCTATGTACAGTTATGGTCCAAGTACTGACGCTTGAGGCACTCGCGCTTTATATAATAGGTATATTGTTGCCACACTCTGTCGTATGCTCTGGCGTCCTCCAAGCATGAATATTTATTTATATCCCTCTTGTTACATGAAGAACTTTTAATATTTAACTCAGTGAACAGAATGTATAGGATCTACAAGAACACAAAATACTTTAACAGTGAATGATTCCCACAATTTCTGATCACGAGAAGAGTTGGTTCAAGAAGTTTCATACAAAGCCTGGCCATATTTCGCGTCGGCTTATCTGATATTCAATGAAATCGCCCACACTTAACAACACCACTCATGTATTCGGGTAGCAGAAGAGGCGTACGGGAACAGTGCAGATTATGCATCGCATAATAAAGCAATAATCAGAGCCGATAGTCTCTCTGCCGGTGAAATGAATACGGCCGAAACTCCTAGCCTGAGATTACCAGAAAGTTATGTTCATAATATATTGCCGCGGCGATGTTTTTGAATATATGCGGTCGTGCTTCGCCACCTACGGAGGCACAGAGACGTATGTAGGCGTAAAAACGGAATAATATATTGTTGAAATTTGAATCTGGCGAACTTTTTGCGATCTTCGTTCGGTAATCTCTGTAGATATATCGATAGGCTAGGCTTTCACTGTGGAGTATTAAAAATTTCGGCGATTTTTAGCCGTGAGGTAGGTATCTTCAACCCATTCTGGGTTTTACAAAGCTCGATCGGGGAATCAACGCTTGATTGACGAATAGACGTCAATTTGTTTTCAATCGATCATTCAGTCAAGATCATTCAGAATATCATCAAATTATGATGTTCATACGTCCATTCAATTTTTCTCAATTGCTACTTCTCCAATATATTCAGAAATGAAAAAGTTTCAGTGATTTCGTTTTAGCAATCGAGTGAATGTCAAATCGTTGATCGGACAGTCAAAGTTTTATGAAACCCGCTGTTAATCTCGGACTAAAATTATATTACCACTTCAAATTGGGGTGTTTTTTTTAGTTTTACCATTATATGCATAATGGAAGTGCATTATATATTATATTTATGGTGTCGTCAAAGAACGCCTCAACTATTAATGTATTTTTATGTGTTTCGAATATTGCGACTGCGCGTAGAGGTGATATAAAACTTTGACACTATCACAGAACACATGGCAGTTGACTATGGAGAGTAGACAGAAGGAGAACTATTGCTGCTGTAAGACCACAGATTATTTGTCTCCTAAAATATGTACCAATAGGTAGTTCATGTTTTTGCCAATATGCCAATAGCCGCGCTGGCGATCACAGGAGAACGAAATTTTGATTTAAATTAGTTGAAGTTGGCTGAGTGAACTGTCTTCCTAGTGACAGATGATTAGAATATTATTATTGGTGATTTTTGATGATTGAACAACCCATGACCATGGTGAAATGTTGAAGCGTGCATTTTTGAGAGAAAATTGGGAAAAACCTTACCTCAAGAATCGACTCGGACTCAACTTGTGTGTCTAGAGCACTTTTGCGATGAAGATATCGAAAAAGATAATGGATTCATTATAAAAGTAATCGAAATTGTCATCCCTAGTGAGAAGTGGACTCTTCTGAATAAGAATATCTAACCAATAAAACTTCAGAAGTGAATTTTCTTGAAGAATTTTGTTTGCATAACATGATATATGGTTTATAACGGTTCTCAGCTCAGTATTGGAAACAGAATCCACTCTAATAAGTGATAAATCTGAGATTGCTACCTTTTGTTGTCTTGATGTGTACTACTCCTCACTGCGAATGTATATAATTTTGAAGATTACATTAAACCAACTAACATATCCTGTTTTCCATAAAAAATTAAACATATGTATGTACAATTTTTTTGATCAGTGATTTTATTTTTAATTTCATAGATTTGAAGGAACGTATTTGAAAAATCATAAAAAAAATACGGTGACACATAACCTAAAATAAAATGAAGGCAGTTAATTTCAAATTGACGCTTAAATCCCTATCCCTTATCGATCAACCAAGCGATCACAGCGACACCTATTTTCCCCGGTTTTTGGGGACACATTTTTAGTACGGCGATCGTTCTTCTTCTCTCTACTCTCCAAAGTTGTGAAAGTGAAACCAATGTAATACTCAAAACACGAAAAAACGACTGAATAATGTCAAAATTTTTCTTGAAAAAACAATAAATGTGTTATTCCATATCACTTGGATTGTAAAATGCTCGAGGTAATCGAAAGGCACAAAATATAGTTTTGAAAAAATACGTTTCCATTGCAAGAGTTCATGAAATGACATGAAAGGTGTCGCTTCGATTGATTGTTGCTAGGGCATTACTCAATCCATAGCAACAAGAGTTAGATGATGTTTATACACTTACCGGTTTCCAAAATAATTAGAATTGTATGCATTTTGTGAGCCACAACTGTACATAAGGGTTAACTCCCTTGATAGATAATAAGTTTAAGAAATATTATTAATATTATCTGCCATTTCTGGATCTCCAGAATATGAAAAAGTTTTTAAAATTGTTTGAAAAAACTTATGTAGAAAAAAAATTTTGAATTCACATTTAGTGTAGTTTCCGATTAATTACTTAAAATAATTTCAATAAGGGGTGATAGTACAATAATCTGGGATTAATATAGGCGAAAAACGCTATTCTTAATCACAAATTGGCCCTTCGATTGAAAAAAATAGTACGAAAATCGGCAATTCTAGGTATTTTTATAAAATTCTCATTATTTTGGAATTGGTACATTTTCGCTGAACTAATGTTACTGTCATAGTATTTAGTCTACTTTATCGTGGTGGGACATTTCATTGTGACTATACACCATGTATATCCTCAGGTTATTTTGTTTCACTTGTTTTTTTGTTGTTTTTTTTTCACTCATTACATTTTCAGTGAAAAAGTTTCCATGGCAACGATCATTTCACTGCGATAAAACATGCAAGCCAGCAAAAATTAGTAAGTTAGTTTTTCAGCGAGAATTTCTTGACATTTCTCAAATTCAAGATAGCTTCGGAAATGAATGTCGAATATGTTGGACTTATTTTCTCGTGAAATGGTCATGTCGAATACCACTCGAGATGAAATTTAAGCAGGTAAAGTTTCTCCATTGTAATATTCAATTTTCTCGCCTTATGACTGGTGATTTTGATACAAATGTTGTTCACGACATTGCCGAGCAACAAACTTTCATATTTTCATATTACAATTTAGAAATTTTGCCGGCAAAATTTCATCCCCAGTGGTATTATTAGATACATGTGAATAATAGATAAACGTCAACTTACCCTTGTTACTATGGGTTGAATATTGTCGTCTTGAAACGTCGAAATGTTATAAAATATTTCATTCCATTTTGACGTTCAAAAACAACATGATTCAATGCAAAACAACAAGGGTAAGTATTTAAAATTATTGTCCAATAATGTAGATGACGGATGGTGCCATAATTGTGGCGATATATCAGAGGATTACTTTGGGTTTTTGAAAATTTTTGGAGCACTCGGTGATGATACTATTATTATTGTTGTGACTGACAGACGAAAATTTTTGTTTCTGGCCCGTAAAGTGTCGCTAGCAACTGGGTCAAAAAACGCCGACAAACCCGAATCAGGCAACCTAACATGTTCACGATGCAACAAAACCTACTCGCCCTTTGAGCTCGTATTAATAAAGCTCCCATGAATAAACATTCATATAACTACTTGCAGTAAAAATAACTAAAATGCCTTCAATTCGTTGTGAACCAAATTTCAGGTCAGGTTTTTCATCCTTTAGGGTATCGGGAATAAAATAAGGAAATATTCTGAAACAACGTACAAAAACTGCAATTTTTTCAAGTCATTGTTAAACGAGACTCTTCCCATTCCACAAAATATAAGTTTTTGCCATATAGTATGAAATATTCTTTTTTTTCTTTCGCACTATTAGAATGGAGGTTTTATTTAATGAAAAAAAAAGGATGACGTCATAGAACAGTTCTGATGTCATTGATCTAACAGAATTGACTCCCTTGTGAAATTTGCAAAATTGGGTTCTTTGGCTGAATACAACCCTGTTCAAAAGATCCATAGATGTGTAGTGTCACAGATTTAGCTAGTTATTCTGAAGGTTTTTTGTTTTTCCAGGGATGGTACAGCTCATTATGAAAACTTAAAATGGCTGTATCTTTTTATCAGGGTAAAATCGGAAAAAATGGTTTAGGAAAAATGTTTTTTTTTTAGCTCAACAATCTACCGTTGAAATATTTGTACGAGTCAAGACTCATATAAGAGAAATTTTATCCCATCATGATTTGTTATTAGCTTTTACTGAAATTCATCACACAAATGATTAAATCCCCAACCAATTAACACGTTTGGTATTGCATCGAACATCTGATTGAATAGATCATATATTGCATTAACAGGGTAACAGGGATAACTGTCCAATCCCTCAGTTCGATCGCGAACAGATTGATGATTACCAACTTTACTGAATATGATGGACTAATGAGAATTGGATTTGTAGGGAATAATTATTAGAGGCTAGCAAAGATTAACTTTGCTTCGTACCTATCGATCTCTTATATTCTCTATGCACATTTTAGTTGCAACTCAGAAATGAGCAATATTGTTGTCAGTAATTCAAATTAAATGAAATAATTATGATTATAATGAGGATAAATTCTGATGCACACCACCCGACGATATGATTATCGACAAGTGTTACGATCTGAATTGAGCTAGCCAATTTGCCATCGTCAAGGCCCCAAATGGAGTACGCTCCACCGAATAAAAGCAGATGCTGACCATGGTTTCGGCCTCATTTGGCCTCATCAGAGCAACATAGCATTTTTCCACGGTGGAGAACGTTTGGAATTGATGGAACTTTATTCAATGTTGTCATGTTCTACTGGGTATTATTTACCCAGAGCGCCATCCAACATGATACGGTATCCGATTCAATCCCCTCCAGATAGAAACCAAGACGAAGATCGTAACACTTGTCGATATTCATATCGTCATTAATTTATTCAGTGCCGTAAAGGCGATATCACTCTTCATTATGATTATATTTCGAAAATGAATGAGAATTCAAGTCGGCTGGCACAAACCAGTTTACATTAACTAAAGTAAAGGTATACTTTTTCTTTATTTTAGAGAAGAACTTTCAGTATGTTGATAGTTATTCATACAACAAGTGAGTTAAATGTATAATCATTCAGGAGAAAAAACCCTTCAGTCTCGTAGGTTTATTTCTTCGAATGAATAAACATTTGAAATTCACGCGTTGTATACAAAATTTCATTCCATTTCAATTTATTAGGATTCAAATGATAGCACTTTCCAGAGAATTATTTAATTAATGAAATGACTTGAATGGTGTAGCTTTAATTGTTTATTGCTTAGAGTATTATTCAATCCATTGCAACAAAATAAAATGACGTTTATTATAGGCATTTAATCCTCACTGAACTTTTTGTTAGTCCTAGCTTCGGTACGTCATCTGTAGTTTCTGAGATTTTAATTACATTTGATCGTTTTTTTTTTTCCAAATATTGAGAAAAAATAATTCAGATTTCTATATTTGGAACATTGACACCTACATGGAATGGCCTTTGCGGTGCAACACAAACGAATTTTTGTCTTCCACACATCTGATACTTCTCTGTCTAACGCGACAGTGACGTTACATGGCTGAATTTATATACCTTCCTATCTTTTCGCATTGAAACTTTCTCAATTGGCGACACTTAGAAACTATCTCACTCCAGTGTTTATTTAAGGCTCGAAATTCGAAAATTACAGAGACTTGGGCAAAATGATAAGTTTTCGTTACTAAAAACAAATACTCAAATACTTGCAACCGGGAGCAAGTGCAAAGCCTAAATTATACAGGGTGGCCATTTGAAAACGAAACAGACGAGATTACAGACGAAATAAATTTTTTCGATAGAAATGCTCGGACAGATCTATTTCTGTTTCGAGGGGGACAACTTAAGATGTAGGTTACGGATGCATAGCGCTTTTTGGCGGTATGTGCTGGGGTGAGTTCACGCTATTTGAAGAAATGCGTGCTCTTGGGGTGATTGTTTCGTCCCACTGCTAGGGTCGGACTCATCAGGTAGGTTAATGAACCCTAGCAGCTACCTACGACAATCGCCGAAGCAGCGTAGTTTGTGCCTGCTATAAACGCCGGTTACGTCGAGGGTATAGAGTTGTGCGTCGCCGGTGGCGCCATCGTTTGGCGTATGCTGCACCGCAATAGACGTATATTCTACCCTGTGATCGCAACCGTCGTGCGCAGTGATGCCATCGTTTGGCTACCCTTGGTACCACCATGGTGAGATGAAGTATTCTTCTACCATGGGTACAACTACGCCGCCACAACACTCCCCCACCAGCGGCGCTGACTGGGGAAGCGATGAGATACGGTAGGCAGGGTACCGCCGTTTACGAAGATGGGAAAGGGCGTCTAGAGTAGCGTCAGAAATACCAGAGATGGGAGCGTGCATTGTGAGCGAGCTATTGTCTCAACCGGTCTGGCCTTTTGGGATACGTCGTTAAGACGGCCCTCCCTCATCACGTCGGGGTCACCACTTTGGCGGTATGTGCTGGGGTGAGTTCACGCTATTTGAAGAAATGCGTGCTCTTGGGGTGATTGTTTCGTCCCACTGCTAGGGTCGGACTCATCAGGTAGGTTAATGAACCCTAGCAGCTACCTACGACAATCGCCGAAGCAGCGTAGTTTGTGCCTGCTATAAACGCCGGTTACGTCGAGGGTATAGAGTTGTGCGTCGCCGGTGGCGCCATCGTTTGGCGTATGCTGCACCGCAATAGACGTATATTCTACCCTGTGATCGCAACCGTCGTGCGCAGTGATGCCATCGTTTGGCTACCCTTGGTACCACCATGGTGAGATGAAGTATTCTTCTACCATGGGTACAACTACGCCGCCACAGCTTCAACCCTTGCTACTACAACCCTCACCCCCAATTTTTGAATAGGGAAGATGGGGTGAGTGATACCTCATTTGAAAAGTATTTTTATACTGATTTCAGCACAGTAATTGTTTTTCATTTTATGCAGTAGTTCTCGAAATATTCTCAACTAAGTATTTGAAAATGAAGTGTTGTTTTCATGGCACTTGTAGTGTTTTTTTGTGAAAAATCGACATTTTGAGCTTCAAAACAACCATGACTGTGGCTTCCTTTGAAGCCACAAGTTGATTGAAGAATTCTGCGGTTCTATTCGCACATTGATTGTTTACAAAAAAAAGTGAAATTATTTCCACCCGCTCTGCAATTGAATAAACCATGTCGAACAATGAATTAGAACACATACAAGTCTCGATTCAAAACTAAGAATAATTCACATGTCAAAGAACCAGTAAGCCAACTTAATGATCTGTTCGTAATAAATAACAAATTATCGATTCTCATTTTTTTTTTGAAAAAGATATGAATTCAATAATCAACAAAATGAAAACATTATTGAAGCCAACTGAGAAAACACTTCATAATTAAGTCGGAAATCGTTCCACGAATTGGGACTGGAATATTTCTGTGGCATCATTAATGATTTGATTTTCTTACCTGGTAATCTGATTAGAGATATATACGTATTTGGACTTTTTGGAGATTTCTATCGATCAAGTGTTACCGCATGTTATTGGAAATACTGCAAATAATATCGAAGATAATTTAGATTGAGTTTCAGCAAGATTGAGCTCCTTCGCAATACGCTTTGTTTGTTCGACATCTTGATTAAAGATTTCTATGTCAGTGGATTGGAGGAAGGAAGCCACAGTCATGGTTGTTTTGAAGCTCAAAATGTCGATTTTTCACAAAAACACACTACAAGTGCCATGAAAACACCACTTCATTTTCAAATACTTAGTTAAAAATATTTCGAGAACTAATGCATAAAATGAAAAAACAATTACTGTGCTGAAATCAGTATAAAAATACCTTTCAAATGAGGTATCACTCACACCATCTTCCCTATTCAAAAATTGGGGGTGAGGGTTGTAGTAGCAAGGGTTGAAGCGCTATGCGTCCGTTACCTACATCTTAAGTTGTCCCCCTCGAAACAGAAATCGACCTGTCCGAGCATTTCTATCGAAAAAATTTATTTCGTCTGTAATCTCGTCTGTTTCGTTTTCAAATGGCCACCCCTTATTTGCAATAAGAAATGCAAGAAGATATATATGTATAAGAAAAAAACTCGGACAATAAATTTTCCACCTATACGTGTGATTGGGTTCATGGTTCATGTAAATCAAGACTCTTGCTGTCGAGAAACTCGAATAAAAAATCCAACCAGTCACCAAGTGATATGGAAATCCGAATATATTAGATCACCTTCATGCTTCGTCGAACAATTCCTGCATTCCATATCGATATTGCATTGGCACTGCTCTGAAATAATATTTTTTTCCTCCCTATTTTTGAGCGTGTAACTTGATGAAATATCTTTGAAATCACTTTCCTTCACTACCCAGTAATATGCCCTTGAAGTCAATTCAGTACATCTAAATTTTATGAAGGAATTCATTATATGAAAGTTTGATTTTTTCAAAGAAGTGATAATTTCTCATGCACGAAATTCTCGAGCACCTATTGTTTTCCAAATATACGAAAGTTGGTTGATTTTCCTTCCACTTTGAGAGAAGCCGTGATTTATTCGAATACGAGTTACCGTGTGACACTTGAGCCGCTTGTTTCGTAGATTTACTAGGGTTGCTTTGATCTCAAACCAAGTAGTCGTGAAGTGGTGAAAAAAATTGGATGTCTTTACTTTACACTTTGTGTTTACCTCACAATATGAATAAATTTCTCTACTTACATTATATGTAAATCTATACATTAAGGCTACAACGAAGATTATTAGTGTCCGTCTTGGAGAAGAAGAGTGCGGTTTTTTGAATTGATTGAAAAAAACTTCATAATTTTAGTAGATAGTGCTTTGCTGTATCATCTCAATCCTGGTCAGAATTCAGTTCGATCTCAGAATTAAATAATCTTAAAAAAGTTCATGGAGAAAAATTGTTCACACTATTTTGAAACTAATTCAAGTCGAATAGGTAAAGATGTCAGAAGATGAATCGTCAAATTTCGATAGTGGAGCCAAAACAGTTATATATAATGATAACAGTTATATATAATGATAAATCTCGCTTTATTAATGAATATGAATAAAACATAATATTGGTACAGAATCCGATTATAACATAGCAGTTGGCTTTGAATTATTCTATGGTGCTCCTCACTAAACGGTTTTCAACCAAATGGCATAGAATTTCAAAATTAACGCCCACTGCGATGTTGTAATAATTTAATCATAAGGATGATAAATGTTTTCATGAATATTTTGAATGACTTATTACGTCCTCTCTATTATATGTCTCTTTTTGTTCCAGCTCCAATTCATCGAGGACACGAAATGTAAAATTTCAACGCTCATTTGGAATTGATTTGGAGAAACATATTAGTGAGTATTTTCATTCAATAGGTTAACCGCTCTATGTTAAACGTACAGGGTGAGTCACGGATGTCCTAGAATAATTCTTGTTTTCTGAATCTTAATTTGTGGCCATCATTCAGAATCTTCTTACATACACAGGGCGAGAAGTGTAGTTTATCAAGAATTAGGATGATGGAAAAACTCATTATTTTAACAGTAGGGGGAGTCCGGGAGTCTTGCTCAGGTAGGAGACTTGAACCACATCAAATATTTCAATCAAATTTCTCGCTACCGATATCGTAAATAGCTTGTGACATACTCTTAACATGGCACAACTAGTGGAGGCTCCATTTTGGCCGCCATCAGAACAGTTCGGGAGTGAGTGGGTTGAACGTGATTTTGTAATTAGCTAGTAAGAAATTGAATAATTTTTGTTTGTTACACTATCTGAAACGTTCAATAGGTGCGTGGTGTTATTTAGTTTTATTGGTTTCGTTGATTAACATTGTTTTACAAAGGATGAGCCTATTCAATAATAGTTGTAAAATTTTCAAGAAAACATATGTTGAATAGACTTAAAGGGAGTGCGGGAGACTTGACCCATGCTAAGGTCGGGATACATAATCAGTGGTCCAAGTTTCCAGCACTGAGCTCAGATAATAGTTTGCTTTAAAAAAAGAAAATAGAAATAAGTATAAAAAATTTCAAAAAAAGTTTCAAAAAAATAAAAAGCATCTCGGAAATAAGTGAGGGTGTCTCTGAAATAGAAAATATGTACCTATTTCATACTCTGATGATGAAAACCTCAACATAGACAATCGTTGGTCATTGGTAATTGTTTTCTTTCAATGTTTTTCCTGATAAACAAACTCATGGTCAAGTCTCTCTTGCCCCCTGTTCAACTATCCTATGGGTTCCTAAAAAGAAGAATTGCTGTACCTACTCAAAATGTTCATCTCAACATCACTCTACTATTATTATCTATCGTTACCTATTTGGGCAAATCTTCACGCGAAAAAATGAGTTGCCACCATTTACAGATAGAACTCTAAAGTGGCTTCAGAGTGAAAAGGGTTTCAACTCTCCCGGACTCCCCATATGCTCATGTCCATGAACCTTCACTATACCTAAAAGCTCGATGTATTATTATTCGATACTCAATCGTGAGAAAAAGGTATTTTGGTTATGATTATATATGCATATCCATCTCGATGAACTTTCTTTGATTCTATCTCTTTGTTTGAACTTTAATATAGTTTTTCTATTCCTGTGCATAATCATGGCTGATGGAAATATGTCTTTAGGCCAGACAACTAATGAAAAAGAATTCCTTATTCACAGCGGATTTCACAAAACTTTAATTGCCCGATCAACGATTTGACATTCACTCACTTTCCCAAAGTAAATCACCTTTTCACGTTTCAATATATTGAAGAAGTAGAAATTGAGTTTAGAATCATTGAATTGACGTATAGTTTCAACATGACCGTAGATTATCAATGTGCAAATTTTCACCAAGACAGGATTGTATTCGTGACTGTTTGTTTTGTGCTATTTTGAGCTATTTTTTTGACTAACCTGGTAATTAACAGTATTAACAATCTTACACAACTAAAGAAATTACAGCTCATACACTTTGTTGTCTCACATTGAAGTAAGTTTTCCTTCTTACCATATTGTTGCATTCTTGATTGATTAACAATGTAATTTGTCAGTAGCCCTGAAGAAGGAAATGACAATCTCCGAAAGAATAAAGAGGCTGTAATTTACTATTTCTTTGAATGCGAACCCAACTACTGCCTTTTGGATATTGAATCTATAGGTCGATTCACGCACACTTACTTATTATATACCTATTGTCATTATGGTATGTGCTACATGAGTATGTTTATTCCAAGACTTCGTTTTGTTGATCTTGTCTTGTAATATTTAATATTCAGTCTGAAGATGCCAGGTCATAACTTGCGGGAAACTGTTCATCAAAAACGATGAGGAACATTGAATCGAGTATAATTACTCTTTGCGTGGTTCATTGATCCTACTTCCTACCAGGATTTCCGATACTTTCTTGGCAGAATGTACATATATTTTGCACAATCGAAAACACCCTAAGTCCTTTCGTTTGCATAAAAAGTGTAGCACTTTTCTACACTCGATTTGATTTACACCAGTGTAGAGGAAGTGTAGTTTATCTACACATAGTCAAAAGGAGATGTAGATAAACTACACCTCCTCTACACTGGTGTAAATCAACTCGCCTATGTAATAGATGTAGGCATTTTAGTCTATTATCAAATGGGTTTTGTACGCACAGGTCTCTCTCATAAATTTTCCGTTGTCAATGAGCAAGCGTTCTTCGATACCCAGTCCCTGGGGTGTTTTCAGATCAATTCTGAATAATTAACTACCATTCCACGTGATATCCGATCTGAAACCATCGAATGTCTCATTCAAAATTCATTCGTGGATCGGGAGGAATTTGCCAAGCTGAAGCTCGTAAATTTTTGAGGGATATCAATAATTCTTGGCGAAATACGGCGGTTTTATGTTCCTGCTCTACAAAGGAATATTCCCAGAATAATAATAAAACCGTATGCGTAAGAAAATCGAAGCAGCGGCACAAAATCAAAAAAGTCAGTGCAGGGACCACGTGGCCCTCGGCAAATTCCGTATATTGGTCCAACTGCTGCGTCCCCGCGGAATACACCTGAATTATTAGGAGTCTTGCTCGAAAGCAAGAATTTTCCATTCTCCAGAATACACGAAGGTAGGTATCGGGAAAGTATGAAGCGATCTCATTAATAAAAATGTCAACTGTTGAAGAGATTTTAGGCAATATTTGTCCTTGTGTTATATTCTGCCGGCGAAAAATTCATTGAAACGCGTCGGCCTTTCAATAAAGCAGTTTTCTCAAAAAAGGACCCATTATTATTATATTATTATTTGTACAGATCATCATATAAAGGTCGTTATCTGCCAACTATAAAATACAATGTTGAGGCAGACAATAATCCATTCGATTTGTGAAATAAAGTGAGAAATTTTTTTGTGGAATGCGCTTCTCCGTGGGCTTTAAAAAAAGTTACATTGTCTCGGTTCTTTATTCTTGATCTTTATAAATACATTACAGGGTGGGCAAAATTCGATGGGATTGAATGGCAGTTCTGGAACCATGAGAGCTAGGGAAAAATGGATGACCACGATTTTCAAAAGATGGTTGATGGCCAAAACCGCATCCCTCTATCTTCTTTTTTTCTCAAGTTATAAGGGAAATCTAACTTTTCGGCTCTTCGTACTGGTGCCACTATTTCGTAAAGTATCAGTGATATCGCAAAACAAATGTTGTAGTTGAATGTGCTTTCTTCTATTGAAGAAAATCCTACTGTATAGGCATTTTTGTGGGTAGTCCGCAAGAGTAAAGACTTTGAAATGAGAGTGTGCTTACTAGAAGAGTGCTAGCGTTCCTCCAGAGAATATAAAAAAGGAACTATTCATTCGAGAAGTTATGTCTAAAGCCTTCCAAATTATCGAGTGGATATTATTCCACGAAGAACTATTGTGTTGAAGAACCCCCATGTACATTACCTTCCTTCTACACACAGGCCCTCCGTTCTGCCGCTAAAAGCTCTCTAAATGATCAAGAGTCTCACTCTTTCCTTTAATAAAACTCGAGTAACTAAAAATTCTGCTTTCCTGAAAAGTTTTATGACGTTATCGATAGGATTGATGATCTATCAGTCGTAGATTTCAAAGGGACACATTGCTAAATTAGGAATAATTCGAAAAGATTGGAACGTTTATTATAAAACCACCATAAGTTCTAACATACATGCAGATATGATCATCAGATGAACTGAATACCTAATCAGAGAAAATACAAATGAACTGGAGATGTGGCAGTGACTAAACTACAATTTAAATTCTGAAATACATGAACGTTGCAAATAACAGATACAGGATCTATCATATTATTTTCCAAATTGAATAACTACATATGGGTACGAATTTTCAAAATTCGCTTCTCCTATGAGTTGAGGAAACCACTGAGAAATGTTTTTCATTGAAACAATTATAGTAGATCATGCATAGAGTAAGGATTGTTTAATTGGATTGTGGGGTTTTTTAATGGTAGGACTATATATATTCTTTTGAATGTCAGCAATACATTTTTAGGTATCAAACAATATAGCATATGTATGAGTTTTAGCAAAGTTGGTGTAACGGGGTACCATACAATTTGGAGTATGATAATTTGAAGTATGATAGAAGAGCTTAGGGAAAAACCTCAGTAAAGAACCCTGTCTTCCCGTGAGTAGTGTAGTGATGACAAATTTGTTTACAGAATAAGCTTTTAATACTGAAGGGCTTCTTATCCATTGATACGAGGATAAATTGAAAAAGTCTTAGCCTACTATAGAACCGAACAAAATTTCAATGTCAAAATATTTTTTTACTCAACATATTTTTCTCTTAATTGGATACATTTATCACAGCGAACCTGCAACGTCTCTAGACCTTTCAAAAAAATTTTCCTTCTTGCTCTGCAAATCAAAGCTCCACAGCTTTTATTACCTCCTCGTTGTAAGAAAATTTACGACCTTTCAAACTTTTCTTCAGTTGAGGAAAGAGAAGATAGTCGATGGAGCCAAATCTGCTAAATAAAGGGGGTGTTCTAGTAATTCAAACCCTAAATCACGAATTTTTTTGATTGGCAACATGAGATTTGTGTACAGGGGCGTTGTCCTGCAAAAACAAAACACCTTTAGATAGCTTTCTGTGTCTTTTCTCTTTAATTTTTCCCGTAGAGTGGTCAGTAGTGTCGAATAGTGATCTCCAGTTATTGTTCTACCCTTATCCAAAAAATTAATCATGATTACTCCATGGACATCCCAAAAAACTGAAGCAAGAACTTTTCCAGCTGATTTTTGAACACGAAAGTTCTCAGGTCTTCGAGAACCAGAGTGTCGGTATTCCATCAATTATTGCTTGACTTTTTAAGAAGTCTACATCGTTCTCAAATCGAGCACAGATCGAACGCGATGCTTCTACCCTTGCACGCTTTTGGTCAACATTCAAACATTTGGGGATTCATTTTGCAGCAATTTTTCTCATGTCCAAATTGGCGTGAACTTTAGGATGAACGCGTTCGTATGAGATGTGCAGTGCTTCAGCTGTCCGTTTTAGCCCAATTCGACGGTCTGATAAAATCATGTCATGAACTTCATCGATATTTTCGGGTATTGACATAGAAACTGGCCTTCCCGATCAGTCATCATATTCAATGGAAAATTTACCTCTTTTGAGCTTGCAGTCCAATTTTTCTCGGTCGCATACGAAGAACATTGATCACCAAGGGTATTAAGCATATCTTCGTAAATCTGCTTACCTCTTAACCCTTTTAAATACAGGTACTTGATGATTGCTCGATACTCCAATTTTACGAGTTTCACAATTTCCGTTGACATTTTCTTTCTTTTAATTTATTGCGTAACTGTGGTCTACTTTTTTCACCTCACTTCACACTGACAGTTCTAGTGAATTATTATTTTTAGCTATGGTAAAGCAATATTTTTTTTTATGCCTGGAACTGGTCTAGGCTAACTAGATATCAATACATCCTGTTATAAAAATTTCTTTATCCTCTTTCCATTTCGACATAATATCTGAAACAAATAAACAAAGCAAAAAACGAGAAAAAAAGTGAATAATAAAGCTTTCATCGAAACTTATTCGAAGACTGAATGATGACTGAAGAAAAAAAAAAATAATCGTAGGTACATAACTTGTCCTTCAATTACACTGGGAGGAATATTATCTCTGCTTCAAAAATCTTCTGCTGATCTTGGTAGAGGATCACCCTCGTCGTTAGAAATACCTTCAATACTCAAATTAATGACAGCCAAATCTTGCTTTTGACTGGTAGAGTTTTCCGACCAGATCCAGTCTTCCAAATGATGACTCTTCTATTCTTTAGTTGTTCGAGGAAAGCTACAGGACCCTCATATTGGGGAATCATCTCCTATAGATATAACAGTAGTTTTTCAGTAGAAAAATTGAAAATAACTGACCCACGGATACTCATGAAATCTGCTACAAAACACCTCTCTTAGTTTCTGTCCTCTTTTTTGTCGTGATGAAAAATGAATCGCGATTCATATATTGGATACTAAAAAAAGTTTTCGCACAAAAGTTGAAGGTATTTCATATTATTTTTTTCAACTTTACCTATGCCTGCTACGCCACTGCGTACGATACCAGTTCTGTCAACTTGGGAAAGCCTCCATCTTTCCGACGAATTGCTGAATTGTAAATTTTTTTTCAATACCTTTCCTATTCAGATATAATATAGATATCAAATTGAAACAAAATGTTTGTTTGCAATGTGATACAATGTTGTCATCGTCGAGATACAAAATTTCGAAATTTGGGTCTGATTTCTCTTCAGCAGTTGAGCATCTATTGTTTCGAATATTCTATCTGGAAATCTTCAAATTAACGCATCAAAAAAACTGATAACGAACCACCGAAGGACTGCAGATTCAGTATGTACATAGGGCATTCTACCTTTCATTTGAAAAATATCCTCTAAGTAACGTCTTACGTATACTTCTGAATGCTCCTTCGAATGGTAGAAATGGTCGGAATGGAGAAGTACGAAGATGTTCTTTGCATCGACTAATGTTACTCTTGGGAATTAGGAGCTTTCTTTCCAGGATAACTGCATCAGTATTTTAAACTCTTTCAACAGTGCAAGCTACATCCCTTGCTCTTCGAGGAAAATGGTTTACTATATTTCTGTTTGTTCCGTCGTGAGGTATTCTAGCGGAAGGAAGTTTCTTGAAAAACGATCTGCGACAGAGCTACTAATGCGGAACGGAGTTATATCGAATATACAGGGTGAGTCTTTTACTCGTGAAAATATTTTAACACTAGATTTTTGAGGTCAAAATAAACACTTTTTTCCACTACTTACCATTTTCTCCGATTCGACCCTAATAAAAAGATATAACCAAGTTTCCAGAATGAGCTGTGTCACTGCTAGACAAACCAAATTGCTTTCAGAGTAACTAGCTAAATCTGTGACACTACACATCTGTGGATCCTTGAAACAGAAAAAAAAATCACCACTGTGGAACAACGAGAAGGCATATTTTTGTCAATCCATTGACTCCTATATATGAAAACCAAATCAATCCAGAATAATACCATGTTTTTTTCGATTAGGTCAGCATGGTTGGAAAAACCTTTGGAATTCAATGCATCGGCGACATTATTGAATCAATAAAGTCGATTCATCCGACCATGTAATTTGCATAATTTTGATAACATGTGGATTGTAAATAAATGGAAAATACATAAAGCGATTGCTGGTATAGGACTGTTTAATTGAAATGCTGGAAGGTAGAAATTTTCATATCGGAATTAAATGTATTAATATTTGTCTATGGAATTACCAGGACACACGTATGAAATATGGGATCTGATTTGCTCATGATTTGAGTAGATATTGAATGTTAATTATATATTGTGTTTTCAGTAAACAAATGAAAAAGAATAATTAATAATGATTTTTGGAAAAGAGCCTACTCTACCGAACTCAACTGTCGCCCAAATATGAAAAAATCCACCTCCATTTTCAGACAACACGCTCCTTGCAGAATTATCAGTAACTCCGCTGTAATACACCGGCATGTTTCATTTTCCACATTTTTTCTAATTCATCATTCACTTAGGTCGGCAGTGAAGTATAGAAAACGTTTATGAACTCTTTCGCAATCGAGAACTTTATTAAAATCCAGTGACTAAAGCGGCCTTTCTGAAGCTTGTTTCGTAACATAGTATTTCGTCGACAATTGAATTATGTAGTTAATATTCAGTATCATTTAATGTTCAAGGGAGCAGAGGAACAGACGCTCCTAGCGAAGGTAACATGAACAAAAAATGACATGAAGTACTAATTTCGACTATTTTTGAAGGAAGTCTTTTTCGTCCTGATTCACTTTTCGTCCGGCTGTTCGTCACTAATCAATAGGATTAGATCCCGGGGCGATTGAATCAATTTTGTGAATACAGAATTTGATGAAAACATGAGTGCCTGTGACAATAACTGTCATTTGATGTTGTCAAATTGATTCTTCACGAAATCGGTTAAATTTTGCCAGTGAATTAGGTACCTACGTGATCTGAATATTAGTGTTTAGTATAATCAAGAATGGATAGTGACGGCGATATGGATAACAGTAACACTTCACCAGAGCTCAGTGAATTGACAATTACAGGCACCCAGATGAGGCTATATAACGGGTAACTACTTACACTCACTTTCATAAAGTTATGTGAGGTCGAAGAAAAAATGTAATATGCACCTCTGCAAAAAACTGTCTATCTTGTCTTGCCTGTTTGCTATCCTCGGCTGCGCCTCGGCTATGCATTTGCAGGCTCGATTGTAATAAACAGTTTTTCGTCCTGGGTACATGAATAACTATTTTTATGAAATGTTCCCATTGCCATTGGAATGGAAAGTTATGATTTATATGCATATTTCGCGTCAGACCGACACAGAACGAAATTGAAACATCGATCAGATTCGATATTTTCCTACGATTTTATTCATGTGAAAAATTAAAATAAAGTGGGAATGGGGATGTCATATTTTTGAATGATGATTATGTGTCGGCTCTTGTTTCGCGCCTCCATTCAGGAAACAACCATAATAAATCTGTTGAACGAAAATATCTCTATCGAAAATGATCGACGAAACGATATTAAAAAATACTATTGAAAGCGCTGCGGATCGCGTTTGATTGCACTTCAGGGTTATTCATTGTGAATTCGCGTTTTTATTGGAAATTTGCTGAAAAACGAATTGCGGTTCATTATTAGTTTTCATGAGAATTAACAAGAATGCGAAATTTCCGTTAGCCACATTGATGCACAGTGATATTGCAAGTACGCTGCTCGAAAATTGAAGTGGATCTTCGAGAGAAAACTAATAATTTGCACCTGAATCAAATTTTGAGCATTACCCTTCATACCATAGACGTATGTGTATCACACACACACACACACACACACACACACACACACACACACACACACACACACACACACACACATATCCCAGGTGACCATCTGTTTATGTTTTCTTGGGAGATCTAATAGGGAACATTGTTATGTGTTATTTTTCTTTAACCGTTACGTATCTGATACGATATTTGGGATGTGCCTATACTGTATCCGAATTATATCCACATTTTGTAAATGTCATGTTCCCGCTCCGTGATATCCACGTAACATATTTGTAAGTTGTTTCTATATTTGCCATGTATCAGTTTAAGATCGTGAAAATAGTATGACACCATTAACGCTTTGACTACCGTTGACGGCGCTGCAAGACGTAAACAAATATGGAGGATGGTGAGAAATGCTATTGACACCGTTGTTTGTTTAGTTCCTTGGTCCTCTAACGCCACCTGTTATGATGAGTTGAAAGCCTGTATATCTATTTTTTTCGTTTATTTTATTTATTTTATTTTCATTATTATTATAATGGGTATGAACGTTCATAAGATACGTGGATTATTTTAGACTTTCGATTAACACTATAAATAAGTTCATTAACAGCTATCTTCCTCTGTAATATGCGCTCATAATTCAAATATATATCTATAGGTTCACCATGAAACTGATTTGCTATTCCACACGAATTGAATCGAATGTTATATGCACATCTTGTAACTCGCGACTGTTCAAACAGAAATCTTTCACATACCCAATGTAAGCAATAATTCCCAGAATCAAACCAGAAGTACGATTCATATCGAATGTTATTCAAATAAAACTGACCTGGAAAAGTCAACAACGTCCTGCAGAAATACCATCACAATGCCGCTCATGTGGAATCGACATACATCGACTTCTCTGACTTTTTTCTTCCCCGAAACACCTAATGTATTGGACTCACGTGAGTCACCCGCTAATTACTGTATGCACCGACTCGAACTTACATTAATTAGTCTGGTTTTAGTTTGAATAACATAACCATTTCATTCTGATTTGAATGTTGCTGAAGTAGTGAGTCCGCTTTCGAAATATCTGGAGTGAACTTAATTGGAAATTAAGTCTGAAACTGTTTTATGCGCTTTGTGAATCGATGTGCATACGTACTTTTGCTTTCGAGGACTATCAAATTTCCTCCACAGTTGTTATAAGTCAAAGTTGAAGTTGAGGAATAATTATGAGCTCTACATTCTCAATGTCTCCTGCAACTCCGAGTGTCACCACAGAGGACTTACATAAGTTGCTCTTATTGCTTGCATTTATATTGGGTCCTTGTAGTACTTAAACGTTCGAAGTTTCATTGTATTATTTCTATCTATGGTTCGGAGCCAAAGAGGGAAATTCGGAATTTACTCGAGCTTGTCAGATTAATATAAGGGGATATACCTTCCACCTTGTAAAGTACCTCTACTAAAAATTAGGTCTGTATATAGGAGGGGGAATTGTCTAGGACAGCCTGTTAGAATAGTAAAAAAAATGATCATTCTGCATACTCGAGCTTGTCAGATTAAAATATATGTGGTTAATTACATGTTGAAAAGTATATATTCTTTCAACCTGACAATTTAAGCGTGACGAAAATGTGTGGAAGGGTCTTTTCGTGTGCATAAAAAGTGTAGCATTTTTTTACACTCGATTTTAGTATTCGTTTGCTGATTGAATTCACACCAGTTTAGAGGTGGTGTAGTTTATCTATATCTTCTTTTGACTATGTGTTTCTCTAAACAGGTGTAAATCAAATCGAGTGTAGAAAAGTATTACACTTTTTATGCAAACGAAAGGACCTATTCTCGAGCGCGGTGGCTTTTTTTCTTATTTTGAAGATAATGATCCAAGAATAACGAAAAAAATATAATCTGACAGTTTCAGCAAGCCGAAAAAATGAAAATTGGCCATAAAAGTCACAAAAAATTCAGTTTTCTTGATTTATATCCTCTCCTGGGCTTCAAATGGTTTTCGCATCTATATTAATAAAAGAGGATCTATGGTTTACTTCAAAATGCTTTATTGTTCAAACGATCGCACCAAATTTGACAATTCTTTTTTTGTTGTGTTTATTATTGTTAGGGCAAGGTTCATATAACAAAATATTCCCAAAAAAAATTGTACAGAACAGAAAAAAAGGCATTCCTTTTTCTTACGACCAATCGAGCAATCACGATGAGTTAGTTATTATTATCTACCCTAGAAATAATTTAAATGGCAAAACTAGGTTTGCCGGGTCAGCTAGTTTATTATAAAAGTTGTAGGGCATGACATTTTCTAAAAATGTTTTATGAAAAAATTTTTTTCACGTTTGAACGTTTTTGAAATATATGCATGGCGATTAATGTTCATTAGACTGGGTTTCTACATTGACCTTGGCCTTTCGCATATGTGGCTAAACTCCTCGCCCTTATCGCCCTTTAACTCGAAAACGGTTAAAAATATGTAAAATTGCATCGGAAAAAAGTTTTATAGGATTTCATCGTCTACAACTTTCATAATGAATACAGAAACTATTAAAGGTATATGAAGGGACATATATAAAAAAAATGCCTTGTTATTATCTTTAAATTGTCAGATTGAGGAAACCCTCCCATGATTAGTGCCAGATTAATGGGTCAACACGTCTGCAACACCGAGATTAACTATCTTTATGAAAATCAGACACGGTCAAGTATGTACAATAACGATTTTTTTTGCATTTTCAAATTTTGGACCTTGAAACTGTCCGAATTGACAGTCCCTTGAAAGGCACCTTCCTTTGGGTCCAATAAATTTTATTTCAAAATAAAATGACTCAACGTTTCTATGCAGTTTCTGATTCTATGTATTGACAATGTCAAATAAAAGCTACAATTCGTAAGATTTTCGGAAATTGATTTTCGTCTGATAAAGGAGTCTGATAGAGACTCTGAAACGTTGCTTTATATAATTATAATTTCAAAGTTTCTGTTCATTGTGAGGCAAAAATGTTTTCTACTTGATTTGCTCCTGGCAGGTTAGTGCAAGAATTTACGCTTTATTATCGTTTATTTCAATTTTTTCAATTGATTTTTCAGAGATTGGAAGTGAAAACCCTAAAAAGTTTCAGAAAATGTTTTCGGTTTGTTTAAAACACAATATCTGAATTGTTTGCATCCTAGCAATTAAAAGCCCCCGTCCTTCCCATATTCCAAATGTTCTCAAGTGGATCAGACTTGTCGTCATTGTAATGTGTCCTACTCAATCACTCAAAATTCACCACTGATATCGCTCGATGCTCGGAATTAGATACATTCGTTACAGAATCAACAATAATTCCGAGAATTATTCTCGGAATCAAAGGCTATTGAAAATATAATAAACCACTTGCGTTTCCAGCTCAACCTGAAAGAAAGTAGATTCAATTTCGAGGTTTATTTTGTGTGAATTCCGGGTTCTGGTGTATTCCATAGTGTACTGCATTCTATTGAATTTCTATTGTTCGTCAATGTCAAAGGACGGATTTGGTCCCAACTTGATGAGATCGCCTACAAATTCATGAACTGCATTAATCATCAATCGATGGATGTTCGGGTCTTGGATTTAATACAATTAAACCGCAGGACAGGGAATCGCACTTTGTGTATGGACGTGAAATATGGTGGTTCACACTGCAGAACAATTCGAAGATCTTGATTGAATAGTTCGATTCGAAAAGAATAACCTTAACCGCATTACGTACGGTACATCACATTCGAGATCACATCATCGTTCCTTTTACCTATTTAGTGCCGTGTAATATGAAATTGATCACCCTGTTTGTCTCCTGCAATATGATAAATAATATAAGATCGAAGTCTATTGGGTAGCTAGAGACAAGATTAAAACGCCAATATTCAGTAAAGAGTAACAGGCTTCGTTATTGATTCAAGCATTCAGATGCATCGTACAATGTTCATCACGGAACTTCAATATGCAGACGACTGTGTACTTAGCGCTAGCAGCTCAGAGGATCTACAGATAATGTTGGACACCTACAAACATATATATAAAGCTTTAGGCCTTAGACTCAATATTGACAAAATCAAAATCCCGGTAAGTCCGCCAGAAAGCCTCCAAACAGATATCAGCCTAGAGGATGAAACTCTAGAACAGGTCGAGCAGTTCAAATGCTTGGGAAGCTTCATAAATACTAGAGCTAACCTGGACATGGAAATACACAACCGTATCAATTCGGAATCACGGGCATTCTGGACGCTAAAGGACAGAGTGTTTAAAAATCACGACCTCAATCTGAAGACCAAGACAGCTGTTTACAAAGCAGTGGCCCTCCCAACGCTTCTTTAAAAAAGCGAAAGCTGGGCGCCCTATAGGCGACATATTAAACAGCTTGAACAAATGCAACAACGTCATCTATATAAATTCTATATATTCTAAATAATGCACAGCCGATAGTTCCACAAAGTGTCAAATGCAGAAGTCTTGCAGCGCGCGAGTTGTGGGTATAATAATTGAGACTCAAGTAACGTGGGCCTGAATCATATGGAGCGGCCACATTCTGAGGATGCAAGACACAAGACTCCCCAAAATAGCTCTGTAAGTATAGCGAATTCACAGAGGAAACCACGAGGCCTGTATAAGCGGTTTAAGGATATACTGCATCAATCCCTAAATTCAGTTAATGCCAATCATAACTGGGAACAACTAGCGTTAGACAGATCACAGTGAAGGTCTTTGATCCACAGTTATAATGGAGACTCGAGAAGAATACAGCGGCGGCCAGATCTGGTTGGTGACTATCCATGCCCGGAATGGGAAGGTTCTGTAGGTCACGGTTGGGTCTCTTCAGTCACAGGAGCGCACACAGTCGCAAGTAGCACCAATTAAATTACAAGTTTGATCGCACTGATAGTTTTGTTTTCGATTCTTTTTGTAGATTTATTCTCGGTTACGGGATTCAGCAATGAATGAAGGAATTCAATTACGTGTCGAAATTGAACTAAAACACTCACATACACAGGTAGCATAGCTTTGGTTAATAAAAAATAAATAAGCAGTTCGTCAGATATTTCTACTTTAAAAAACATAGAAAATAAATACTAGGCATTAATAATAATGACTAATTTATCATTGGGTTGTCATACCCAATGAATTTTTGCTTAACATTTTGAACTGCAGATTTTATCGTGATTATGAAGCAATTAAATTTATACTTTGTCGGTGAAAGAGAGTTGTATTCTGAATTATTGTTAATTATTCACCTCGGTAGTTCCCAAATGTGATTATATTTATGATGCTCAGCCAGTGTTCGTGATATTCAGTACACAGCTCATAAAATTTACTAGTTTAATTAGGGCATGTTGCTATCATTCCCATATAGTGATAACGTCTGAAAAATCCTTATTGTTTAATTTGTTAGAGAGGTTAAATGAGTACGTAATGTTTCGAACGAATTTAAAATTTAATTTTATTCTGTGTAGTTGAACGCTTCATGCATAATTTGAGAGAGGTGGACCTTAGTTTATTGTCTGATATTTCTAGTATAGTATAGTTGAAAACTCCGGTTTCGAACCATCGCAGGGTAGTATTACGATGTGCGTAATTGTGCATTGATGAACCTTCATGAAGTGAATTTGAACTGAATTACGTTTCCAGACTCTCACCCGGTATATCTTTTGTTATAATAAACTTGAAGAACTTTATTCTTGCAGATAAACAAATATCACAACTTTTGTCAAAAACGTCCAGAACCTCACCTTGCCCCATCCTAGGGGGCAAGCACGAACAGATTACAGAAAAAAAATCTTTTCGTATAATTATCTTCTTCGTATTTGCGTTTGATCTTTAAAACTTCTCCTACCGACAAGACTTTTTGAATTGGCTTTCTGTATCTTCACTCTGCTCTTCATTCATACCATTCACTTCCCACTTGTTAATTGAATGTATGAGACCATACAGAGCTAGAGTGCGTCTGGCCCTTCCTGAGTGATTTCATAAAATTGAATTCCAATCCACGAACTGAGAATCTCCTAGAGTTCTCATAACTTTTCGAGAGGGTTGATGTAAAAGCCCTGAGAAGTCTGACATTATGAATTATTCCCTCACAAGAAATGACCGAAGTTCATCAAAGACGAGGGTGAGCAATAACAGACCTTCGACTGAATTCTCATCATGAAATTATTCTTGGAAGTGTAAGTGAAACTTGTTCGAAAAAGAAGGAAAAATGATCAGAATTAGTAATCGAAAAATCAATTTAGAACATATGCTTTTTTCAATCATAAATTCACGGTATTTTCTTTGAGTTATTTGGATTTGAAAAGGTGCTCTACGCCTTCATCCGGATATGTTTCCTTTTCAAAATACAGGGCTTCACATGTTTTCCAAATGAATAAAAAATTCCTCGATATTTAGCAATTCATGTGGAGAAGACTTTACTCTTATATTCTAGCTGAAGCGGCCATTTTTAACCGATTCTTCTAGTTTGAAAAGCTTTTTCGTGTGATAAAATTTATTGTTCGATTGCACTGGCGTAATATTTTCTTCTTCAAGAATATGAAAGTTAATGCCAGTGTAGTGTACTTGCTGAAGACGAGGTATTCAATGTGAAATGATCACCTTAATGAGGTACCAATTTTTACCAAACCTTGCAAATCTCTCAAGCCGTTTCGTAAATATCCAGGAATTCGTAATGTATTGGGCAAACATGTAACGCCTTCATCTTGGAAAGATAAAATTAATACAGGGCCTACATTGGACGGTTACCAGATAATTGAGTTGGAGATGGTAGTGTAAAAACATTCATTGTATATGGTTCACAATCATAAACTAAATGAGTCACCCGCATGAAGCTAAAATAGTAATAAATACAATAAAACTAACATCATCTGTAAACTCAGAGTGACATTATTCAACTAAAAACAGAGGTAATCTAGTTCAAATGGAAAGTCACTTGATAAATGAGTCACCCGCATGAAGCTAAAACAGTAATAAATACAATAATACTAACAACATCTTTAACCTTAGACTGGCATTATTCAACTAAAAACAGAGTTAATCTAGTTCAAATGAGGAGTCACTTGATGTGAGGCTCAGACAATTAGAGAGTTCAACAAATTCAATATTAACACAACAAGAAAATTGATGAGAGTCTCTTGATTCCGACAGAAAAAGAGAGACGGTTAGAATAATGAATTTCAATAAGAAGGCTGAGTTGTAATAATGCTGCAGGCTAAGAGGTGAAAGCTAAATGGTCTATGGTCATCAATGATATCAATAAATTGAATGTATTCATTAGAGCAATATTTATATAATTAATATAAACAACGTGGGTATTGGAGAGTGCAAAATTCATCAATGAAAACAACATTTACATAGACGGAGTGCTCACAAGTGAGCACAATTAAAACGTCCGTCAGATAGAAGATACAAATGATAAATTATGAGAGTTACAAAACGAGAGTACTAATGAGGGAAACCACTAATCGTTGGTTTAGAGAAGAGCAGAAGGCTTCAAGATCTAATCTGTATATCGAGCAAAATGAATGAATATGAGAATATATCTCTGAAAATACAAAGTATAATGAGGAGATAATACCAATTGAGAAAGTACACGATTACCAGAGCAGACCTTCCAGGGCGCAACGAGAATGAGAGACAGTCAATCAGTGTCATAGCTTACCGCTGACCGTTGAACCATATTAGAGAAGTGCACATAGTGTTCTGAAGGAAATAAACCATATCCAGGGTCCACTCTGGAGAACATTAGGGTTCATTCATCTGAAACTGGATAACAATAATTAGTAATGTGAGAGGTTGACAACAGAGTTGAGCTGATAAATGAATTTTCTGATTCCAATCAATGAGATGAGCATGCGAATATAATAAATCGGCATTCATTAACAATGAGGAAGACATGAGGAAGTTCAATTCTGGTGCAACATACCCATTTCCATGTGAGGGGTCTGAAAATTTTGTTCAGTTGAAAAATGAAATAAAATATATATTCCTGAGGAGGCACATAAATGAGCTGACTCAAATCAACATATCAATTGAGCAGCACTATTAACTTTGCTTGAATATTCTTAATAATGCTGCACGTGGACCCCTTTAATTCATGCATGAAAAGAACATGAAAATGGAGTAATCAACAATCTTGAGAAGACTCAGAATACATTACCTCTAGCGCAGAACTATAATAGTTAGCACCAAAATTGAACGAGAACACTTTAAAAAGAATTACTTAAATGAGATGAACTAGTAGAGAAGTCTTACAATAATTGAGTTTAACACAATCAGAAGCTAATTCAATAACGTGAACAAAGCGAGTATAGGAATAGTAGGAGTAGTTTTCCGTTACGGAAAATTCTGAGTGTTCTGAAAGTTCTAGAGTGGGGCTGCTGCGTCGGTCAACGACCTGTTTTCGAAGTACCATAGAACTTGCGTATAGAATACTTGGACGTTTTGGAACTAGTCAGGAGCGTAGACAAGAGCAAGGTCGTAGAAGGCATTTCTGTATAAAGGCCTGGAAGACCTTGCCAATTCCAAACGACTCAGGAAAAATATCCTGGATTTATTCACAATATTGATGAAATACTTCGTTGAATCAACCCGAAGCATACTGAAAAAAAATCAAACTGAGAGCTGTGTATGTTCAAATAATTCCATCTTAACTCTTTTGCTTTGAAAAGGTAGTAATTTTTCTGTATGAACATTATAGTTAAAGTTAATTTCGTTCTGACTTGGACTGTATAATTCTTAAATATTTCCATATCAGAAATTATGAAACGAAAATGGAATAAATCAAACTCTTCCGCTCACGACAGATTCTGCAGTTATTCAATTAAAGTATTTAACCATATGTTGTAATTCGTGCAGGACTTCACACCATCATCCATCATTCCGACAAAGTTTTCGTATTTCGGATATCCCATTAATGCAGAACGGGAAGAATCAGAAGTTTCATTATGTCCTCCATGAATGGAACTAACCAGCGCGCGAAGCGAAGAAAAATAACAGCGAAAAGCTTTCAAACTTTTGTCATTTCCTGTACATTGTTACTTACGACATTTTGAATAAATACTAGCCTTGATTAAAGCGAACGTTTATTGTGTTTTTTTTTCATGAAATATTAATTACTGCCGTACTGACATTTCACTTAAGCTCCATAATGAACAAGTTCATTGCTCGAACATATTTTCAACATGCATGTTGATATTTCAACACAGGTGAAATTGTATTAATCGGGAATTTAGATATAACGTGATCAAATAATACCGAGCTGTCTGCCCCATGCAGTTATGAAAACTACTACTATGGTGAAATTTTGAAATTGCGAAAAAAATGTTTGTTCTCAGCTTATCGAACAACAATTCAAATTTATAACTGAATAAATAAACACAAACCTACATTTTACAAATTTTTTCAGACGGTTTGAAAAATTGCTCGAACAGCTGCTATGAATAAATATTTTTATCAATTGCAAAATTGCAATTTCTTAAGTTCATTCCAGCTTTCTTTGAAAAGAACAGAAAGAGAATTCAGTTATAACGCAAATGAATAATACCGATGTTTCTGTTTGAGGAGATTTGGGCTTACAATTTTGCTCAAAATATGTCCTTCTCCCTTTAAAAATTGACCTTTTTCTTTGAAAACATCCTTATCGAGACATAAATGGCCTGGCAAGTTTTCAAATTATTATCCCCTATAACTACTTCAAGGACTCAATAAAAATTTGCAAACCATAGTATTCATGCCAAGTGATCTTTCAATTGAGGCATAGCTCACCCCCTATTCCCTATTGAGAATTTAGGGTTGATAGCTCCTACACCTAGGGTTGAGGAGATTTCGGCTTACAATTCTGCTCAAAACATGTCCACCTAAGAATAGAAATTGATCTGTTCCGGCATTTTCTCTGAAATCATCCTTGTCGTGACTGGCAAGTTTTCAAATTGTCACCATGTATACAGCAACTCTACAGATACTACATAATTCTGTATTTTGAAAACACAGTATGTGATATACCTACACTTACTGCACAGTTTCTGTATTGATAAAACTGCATTTCAAAAATGTAGTATTTGATATACAGTTACTACACAGTTTCTGTATTGATAATTCTTTATTTTGAAATGCAGTTTCTGATATACCTACAGTTACTGCATAGTTTCTGTATCGATAATTCTTCATTTCAAAAAGACAGTTTTTGATATACAGTTACTGTACAGTTTCTGTATTGATAATACTGCAGCACGTTATTGTCTATTATGCTCGAAAGGTCTGTCCTTTGTTTATGGCCGTTGGCCATGTTGTTTTAGATTAGATTTAGATAGAGAGTAGAAATATATAATCCTGATATCTTGATAAATTATTGAAAACGTGAAGGAACGTCATATAGCCTGAAATCCTATTAAGCGTAGGCGTAGATAGATAATGTGAACAAACCATACATTCGATAGATGTCATCGTGTCGAGAACTCAGTGTTATTTTCCCGTTTCTGGTCGACCTCCCACAAAAAGAAGAGAATTTTCCATTATAATCGAATTAGAAGCAATTCAATTTCGAAAAACGAACGGATGGTTTGGCTCCTATTCTCCTAGACATTTTAATTAACGACAACATTACTTCGGGGCTTCTATTTGAATTCCTAAAATCGAATTTCCAAATTAGTCCATTACAAGCTGTTAATTGAGCAGTGGAACTCGCGTTAGGTCTGTTGTAAAACCTCTTTATTGCAGGTTTCAGTTGGAAAATCTAAAGATAATCTTCTGCGATATTTATTTTTGCGGGGAACAGTGCTTTCGATGAACCCGCTCGCTAGACTCTCGATAGAAACCGCTTATTTTGTGTTTTGGAATTGTGCTAAAGGGAATTGCCGTATCGATTTTACAAGTTTTTTCCGTTTCAGATCGAGAAGTGGGGAGACGAGAAGATAATTTTGTTACGTTGGTACTGTAACGGTATTTTTTTTGGGGCCCCAGTTTCGGAACAAGAATATAAATCTCATTATTCAAAGTTTGTCTTATCCCTTGGGAGTAATTGAATGATAATATAATCCCTTCTTGTTAATGAATATCCTCGCGAAACAGCTGGAAATGAAACAATGATAAATTCAGCATTCCATTCTCATCAGGGGGTGAAGTTATACGATTAGGCTTATTTTCTTAAAAGAAAGCTGCCTAGAATTACTGCGTGATATTTTGTTTTCATTTACATATACATCATTACTTTACGAGGATGTATTAATATCTAGTTAGCCTAGACCAGTTCCATGCACAAAAAAAAGTATTGCGTTACCCTAGAAACGAACAATAACTCATTAGAAGTGTCAGTGTAAAGTTAGAGGTCAAAAAAGTGAACTAGAGTTATGCAATAATTTAAAAGAAAGAAGATGTGCACCAAAATTGAGAATCGAAAAATTGGAGTATCGAGCCATCATCAAGAGGTAAGCAGATTTACGAAGATATGCTTAATACCCTTGGTAATCAATGTGCTTCGTATACGACCGTGAAAAATTGGACTGCAAGCTTCATAAGAGCTAAATTATCCATTGAAGATGATGACCGATCGAGAAGGCCAGTTTCTGTGTCAGTCTTCGAAAATATCGATGCAGTTCATGACATGATTTTATCAGACCGTCGAATTGGGCTAAAACGGATATCGGAAGCACTGAATATTTCATTCTAACGCGTTCATCCCATAGTTCACGTCAATTTGGACAGAAAAATTGCTGCAAAATGGATCCCCAAATGTTTGAATGTTGACCAAAAGCGTGCAAGGGTAGAAGCATCGCGTTCGATCTGTGCTCGATTTGAAAACGATGTAGACTTCTTAAACCAAATTGGTACTTTGGATGAGAGACTTGGGTACATTTCTACGATTCAAAAACAAAGCAAGGTTTGACATGTTTCGGCCTTCACCATTCTCAAAAACCAAAAAGATCTAAAAAGTATAAATTACAGAAAAAAAAACAGTAAGTTGCCTTGACAATGAGATGTTCAATATTCATTATAGAAACTGGAACTTACAAATTAGCTCCACTTATTCATACAACAACACAAAAGTCATCAAGTCAAGTCATAAAGAATCATCCGAGTTAGTCAAATGTTCAAGTTTTCCAAAAAAATCTTCAAAGATTCAGGTCAAGAGTCAGTTCATAAAGATATTTCTAGAACGAAAAGGAAGACGTGACAACGCCAACGTCAACCCAAACAGAATGAAACACAGAATGGTCCGTTCTTTTCTTCTTCTTAAATCATTCAAAATCACAAAGTCACCTAAACAACATCATACAGTAAAATTCAACATGAATTCTTAATACAGCACAAAAAACATAACAACCATAAAACTATTTTAATTATCTATTGGAGGTTAGAAGCCTGTAAGTGTCTTTGAAATTGTTAGTCATCATCGCATTCAACGTATTCAACCGGTCATCCTTCATGTGCTTGATTACTTCAACCTCCAAAATTTCCTGTCTGGGACCGTATTCACAGTGGTGTAAAAGTTTAGTGTTATCATTAATGTTAAATCTATGATCTTCGTCCCTAAGGTGACAACCAAAGATGGATCGGTTGTTGTTAGGGTTCTTTAAGCATTCTAAGTGTTCTCGAGTTCTAATTCTCAATGATCTACCACTCCTTCCGACGTATACCACGTTACAAACAGATTCCCCACACTCCAACGAGTAGACTCCAGGTTTATCCAGCTTATCTATCTTGCATTTGTTATTTATCAACGATTATCCTAAAATATTCTGAGCTTTGAAACTAAGCCTAACGCGAAGAGTGTTTAGACGTTGTTCCTTTGTTCTGTTCAACGATAAATCTTTGGTATGGGATTTTACGAAGAAGAATTATTCTTAGTAGATTTGTGGAAATGCGAATTTTCAGGTTAGATTGGTAGACGCTTTGCCAGATATGTCATGGATCATAGAGAACTGAAAACATTTCCTGCCATATACGGGGGATCCACTCAAATTACACCTTGAGAAAAGGGTTAAAAATTTCTCAACTGGAAGTTTCTTAGTCTTCAGGGGGACATCGAATGCAGATTTTTGTTCTGACGTCTGATTTCAAGGTCATTTTTTAAAGATCGAGTAGATTGTTTAATAGGGAATGTACATTTTTCTCTGCAGAATAGTATATATCGTGAAAAACAAAAAATATTTTGTCCCTTTCTCTGGAGATATGAAAACAGGGACTAGCCTGGATTAACAGATATTTCAAATGACTGTTTCTTCGTCTTCAGGGGGACATCGAATGCAGCCATAATCTAGTTTTAGAGTTTAATTTCAAGGTCAAGTTGATTTTTCAATAAAAAATATACATTCTCTTTGCAGAATATCAATCTTCGTGAAGAACTTAAAACATAACTCCTAACCTAATCAAATTAAATAAAATTTTGTATACAACACATGAGTTATAAATGTTTATCCATTCGAAGAAATAAACCATCTCGGTCTTTGTGCTAGTGGGTTAAACTTTCAACTCATGAATTCAACTCGTTTGTTGTATGAATAAAAATGATTCGCACCAATGTCACGACTTAATACACTTCAATGTGCAAAATCAAACTTGCATTGAATTGATTTTCCATTTTTTTCCTACATTCAAAATAGCAGACATTTTAGACATATTGTTCAAAAGATATATTAATCTTAATGGGTCGTGTTAAACATGGTTTTACGGGTAAACAAACGATTTGTTCCCCCATAAAAAATAATATAGGCTCAGCCGAAATGAGTCATGGCATTTATTTATAAGTCTACTATGTTTGAGAACATATTACCTCATTCAAGTAAGTTGAAGGATATACGGGCGACATCAAATTGATGTAAGATCGATTTCGTTCGAGTAAAACTTCATTTTTACGTTTTGTTCCATCGAATGAGGTGTGTTGTGCTACTTTCATGCATCTACTACACTTCAGAGGACTACCGTCTTGGGTAATGTATTGTCGTAATTCAATATGATATATTATGTACAATATTTAGATGGTTGAAACGCTAGACACTATCTCGAATTTTCGAAGAACTGAATGAATTATGAAAAACGTTATCTGAATCAGCAAATCTAACCTGTTTTCTGAAATAAATAGACTGTCTAGAGTTCTTCGCTAAAATGGGTTGCTCAAAATTATCGAAACCTCTTAGGTATGGTGTATAATAATGATGGCCGAAGATCTAACGATACATAAAATGAGCAGCAGTTCAATATTCGGGTGATCATTTTTTAAGACAACGTTCATGCACATTTTTATCGCGTAATTTCTAATGGTGAATTCAATTATCCTGAAAATGAACTCGCTGCATATTCACAAATCAATGCAAGTTTTTTTCATTTCTTTTTCGAATTCTGTCTCAAACTTTATATTCAAATATTGAAAACAATTCGAAAATGAATTGAAAAAAAAATCGAGTTGCAAAATGAGCCATACGCTCCCTGGTAGCAGCCAGAGTAATCCGAATATGGCTGTAAACATAGAAAAAGAATTTCTCTATTGCTGATGATAATATACACAGTTAATCAAATTCACTGAGCAAATCCTTATATTCACTTTTAGTCTATTTAAACAACAATACACGCATCCAAACTCACACTAAAAAAATGATCAGCTTTTAAAGTTATGGAAACAATAAAAACAACAGCCATATTATAGTTCCGTAACTGCTCAGCCTAGCGGTGCAATCTTATTTTTCAATGACTCATTGTAATAAGAATATATTTTTCATTAAAAGCTGGGAATTCAGTGATTTTTATCATTTCCTGGTACCTTTTCATTTACGATATGTTCGCACTGGACACTTGGCACAAAGTCTTAAGGTAGAATAAAACCTATTTCCTGCCCCATTTATTTGTTCCCAAATCATTGTGTAATTCAGAAATATGCTACAGGATTCATTCTCTATGGAGATAGATATATATGTTGCGCTTAACCATTAACATACTCACTAATTTTTATTATTTCAGATATGATGCTCGTATTATGGATCACAATAGCTGTCCAAATAATTCGGTGTTACGGCCAACAAATCGGTAGCTGCAATTTCAACTCCATGTGCTCTTGTTCATCCGATCAAAACGACATTAGTGCAAGAACTATACATAGTGTTAGTTGCCTATCTGTGCCATTTTTCAAGTTTCCAAGTGAGTATTACTATAATCGAGATTAATATGTCCTTCCTATTCGTATTTTATTTGTTTCTCATCCCCCAACAGAATACTTGACAAAAAAATGTCTTGAATCCCAAAAACATCTATAATAGAAAAATTGGTTCTGCTGCAATGAAAATTCGTACTACTTTTTCTCAGTGTTTTGTTCTTCTAAATTATTCGAGTTGGCTATTCGTTTTCCTTTCAAGATGCTTGTCAGCCGAGTAAGGGGCAAATCATACCTTCATATTCGATTCAATTCATACAGGGTATCCCAAAACTAGTGAATCAAGCGTCACACCACGATAAAGTAGACCAAATGCTATCGAATGACACCAACATTAGTTCAGCGAAAATGTACCGTTTTCAAAATAATTGAATGAAACATTATATGAACTCTCTTACGTTGAATATGTTCGCTGCCTTCTGACGTTTTGTGGATTTCAGAATATCAGGGTATAACTATTTGAATGAGCGTACCTGGATTCTAAATATAGCACTTCCTGGAACCCTGTCTATTTTTTCAATAACTTTCGGTATTTTCGTAATAAAAATTGATATTAGTTGTGGCAACGACGTTATGACATTAACGACATTTCATGAGTGCCAACCTTACTCCGTTGTAGTTACAAAAACTTGAGAAAATTATTTCATGGCCAACCGACTTCTAAAATAAATGTGAATGGACTATAGTACCTAATTGTTACTATAATAAAGTTTTCATTTCAACTGAAAAAGTCCAATGACATCCACTACAGAGGTCAATACCAATACTGATAACTCATGCCTGAATCTTCAGAAATTGGAGATTTTTCTGAACCTCTTGTAAGACGGATGCGGTTTTTAGATAAGTCTAGCTGAATTATCCAGCTTCATTGAAAATTCACGTGAAATTTTGCATTGCCAAATCACATCAATCAAATAATGTTCCCAGGTAAACGTCAACGGCAGCGAGCAAAGCGGGAAATGCAACCAGCAGAAATTATTCTGGCAAGTCTCAGACGAAGTCTGCGTCAAGTTTCTCGATATGCCGGATACACGTAGAAATTACATTAACACTGTTCCGAAGCCCTTTTTAATTATACCACCCGGTTTAATTAGGAAGAACAACGCCTGCTCGAGACGAGTTGCATGTACCTTGTTCTTCCATTTTAATAAACAAGTTTGTTCATTGCTGGATAACGGAACGCGGAAATGTTTTTGCATTGCAGTAGAATGTGGTTTAAACTTTTCGGGTCTCATTCTGTTATGCAGAAGTTATGTTTGCAGCTTTTAAGCTCAGATTGAAATTGAAAATACAAATGGATATCATGAACATTAAGTACCGCTAAGTGAAAGGTTGGAATATGAATTGGATTACCACAAAAACTCCTCTACTCCATTATAAAATGATATGAGTACCTTATATCAACAGAAAATATGTGCAGAATTTATTCAGTGTTGCAGGGGCGTAGCTACCGCGGTATCAGCGGTATCAGTGATACGGGGCCCCCAGGCTTTAGGGGCCCCCGAATGTCTGTAAGCAAAAAATTCCTAAAAATGTTATCCAAAACCTCTTACAGGTTTTACAATAGCATTTTTGAGAATAACTGCTAAGACAACTATTCATTTCAAAATCCCGTTCATTACACCGAATCGATCATTCAGATAGATACGAATACTTAAAATCTGAAATTCAGAAAATTCGTGCCATCAAAGAACTTTTAGAATTAGTCGTGATAAAATTCAATAGCCTTGCATCCAGTTTTCCGGACGATATTACTGCATGCCTTTTATTTTAGACCCTTCCGGTTACAATTGCAATCGCTGAAAGGAGTTTTTCAAAATAAAAACTCACAAAAAATTATCTGAGGACTTCTATGGGACAGGAACTGCTGTCAGACATGTCCTTATTGTCAATAGAGGGGGAGCAACTTAAAAACTGAAATCGTCATCAGCTACGGCTGATTTGATAAATAGATTTGCTGAAATAAATGCTAGAAAAGCGTATCTTTATGTTGTTTGTATATTATTTGTTTGTATATTATTTTATATTGTTTGTATGTTATTTGTTTGTGTATTATTTCGCTCCCAGCACCAAGTATGAGTTAGAACTTTTTATTATAAGTACATAAAATCATTTCGATACTAATAGAACATTTTTTGCTACTTTTATTGTTACTTCACCCTTCCTTAGGGCCCCTCAACACATTTTGATACAGGGCCCCTCTAAGGCACGCCACGCCACTGCAGTGTTGATAGACTTTTCAGCTTGTGTAGAAAATTATCCATTTTTTCGAAGATGCATAATTTTTCAATTAAACTAAGCAGCAAACGAACGGCGCTCCATACGATAAAAAAAGGTGTAACGTGACAAATGACCATGTATGGTCTTGAGCATGAGAATCTGAGACTAATTTTCTCAGGGGAGCAACAAAATTCTTTATCGGTTTTTGACAATGTATTAAATTAAATGTAGGTAGGTACAACAATTTTACAGAATTTCCAATCTCTTAAATTACATAGCCCTTATCTTATCTAAACTAAACAAGTCCAGTGATGTCCTCGACTCGAGACAAGATGTTTCCAGTGAAGTACCTACTGTGTGCTCAGTCAGATATTATCGCTGCACCTTGATCTTCAGTAGGTATATGTATGTACTTGAATTGAGGTAGTCCCAGCCCAAAATGTGTAGCTAATCGTTAAGGTAATCCCAGGCAGAAAATACTATCTAGAGCTGATTGATGATTAGCTTGAAGTGATTAGTTCCAGCCAAAAATACAGGGTGTACTTAAAAGTCAGGCTGTTTTCAACAGAAGATAGAACTGGTCAAAATAAAGCGTTTCACCAAAAATCGCCCATACAAAACGTTCAAAATGACAAAGTTGAAAAAGAAAATATAAAATGATTACTGAAATAGATCCTAATACAACCCTAGACCGTTCGTTAGCTGAATTATCGCAAAGCAGTGGGAAAAAACTTATCTCCTGATTCGACCATTTCGTTTAGGATATTGGGTCGTTCGATATTTACGTAGTAATGAAAATGGAAACTTAGGATTGCCGAATTGTTCTCATTATTTTTTAGTAACTTACACGATTTCATGATATGGCTTATTTCGATACCAGCTGACAGAAGAGACTTAAGACACAAGTGTAAAAAATTGAATAATAGGTACTTCAAAATCTAACCAAAAAATTCGTCTAAATTATTCACGAATTTTTTCACAATGGGCATCACATCTTCTTGTTCGAACATTCCAACAATCGTCGTAAAAATAGTATGAAATGGGGAAAAATCATAGCACTTTTTCAACTTAACTAAAATAAGCACTTTCTAGAAACTGCCTCGATTTTCTACATTTTTTTTCACCCTAAATTGCACGATACAACAATTATTATTCTCTCAAGTGACCTGATGCCTTCAATCCCATGAACTTGGTACTGAACCATTCATTGTCTATCCATATGTTTATGTTTTGTTTCGTTCCTTCCAGTCCCGTACTTGAAATTCAATAAAATTTTGTCGAACTTCTAGGGGTTGTATCTCAGCCATCTTGGATATTTTCTATAGAAAATTTTTGGTGAAACGACTTATTTTGATGAGTTCTACCTTCTGTCAAAAAAAAGTCCCACCTTGAAAATACCCTATATAGCTTTGAGTGAGTTCCAGCCATGAATATAGATTGGAGTGAACTCCATCCAAAAAGCTACATGAAATGAACAAAATGTCAGAACATGCAAAAAAGATTCAGCATGACTCCTTCCCAGTTCTCAAGGTGAAACAAGGCAATCATAAATACAGTGAAGGCATTCAATAATAAACCTGACAAGGAATCTTGTTCTGGTATTTACAAAGCAAGAAATCAAGGAAGGAGGCAAGTGTTAAAAGCATGTGCTGGAAAATAAAATCATTTTAAGTACTTAAAAATGATAAATAGAAATGGGTATTTAAAATTTGAAGCGTTTCATGCCGAATTCACAAGTTGGCAACATCGACTGAAATATGCGTTGATAATAAAGCACAACAAATACACTATCTTGATGAGATAGACAAAGATGGCTGTCTATAAAGTCTGCGACGAACGAGGAAGGTCGTAAAGTTGTATGTGATTTTCATGGCCGGTTGCTGTTGAGGCTCGCCAGTGAGTATGCGCCTTATGCTGCCTGTAAATCAACAGCTGTTTTTTTATGAACAAGCCATTGTTTTTTTATTTTCTTGGCTTTATTTTCTTGGCTGTTGCCAAATCGTAAACTAAAAACGAAGCGATTTAAAATTTAAAACCTCATAGTTGAAGAATGATTTTGAATAGTTTCCGCGGTGCATTTGAGTAATTCATGAATGAAACTCATAATTATTCAGTTAAAACTTGCATATGCTGTGATAACCCAAACTGAGGAGAATTCCCCAATTCTGCGGATGCCAGTGGCGTTGCAAGGATAAGATGATACGTTGACACGAGCGTGCAAGTCGTCAGGAGTTGAACGAAAAATTCAAAAACAATTGTTTGTTTGAAAGATCTCAGTGGCGTAACATTTTTTGCCTAAAAAAATGATACGCCAATGATAAACTTAAAATTCTTAATGGCATGTCGGAAATGAATAACTTCCTCTTGAAACCCACCTTATTTCATTCGCACAACTCGAGAGGTTTCAGAGCAATAATAAATAGTCAGCTCTTAAGTGAAATTTTAACACCCTGTATTCCGGAAAACGAAGCATTTGCGCACAAAAGCTATATAGCATAATGTCATTATTTTTTCATGCAGAATCACGTCCTGAAGTTTGTCGCACTTATTCTTCAACACCCTTATACGGAAATAAAACGAGAAGTGCTAAACAAGTTTTGGTTATTTTTCTAGTATCAATCAAATATGAAATGTTAACATGGGTAGACGAAGTTCGAATATTCATAACGTCCGGAAGACTGTTGCATCAATTCATTAACAACTCCCATCTTCGAGTAGAAATGTTTGATTCGCAATATGAAACTGGACTATTTTCATACAACTTCTAGCTATTGTGGGGCCGACTTTACTGGAAACCTACCGATAACGGTTGGACAGACACCAAGTATCCAATCAATCGTCCCTACCTATTCTCCACTACTTCACATCTTCCCCTTTTTTCTTCGCTCGCTTCATTCTACTCATGTCAACAAATCACCTTAACCCAATATTACTCCGTGAGAGTCTACAGAGACCCGACAAAGGCAAGAAGTTAACATCCCCCGACAAACTAGTGGATTCCGAAAGAGTTTACCGGTGGGTGGACGCCACCGGCTAAAACTCAATTCACAGAGTGCTGGTGAACTTTGGGAATCGAATGCTTTGCGCGACAGGGAATTAAACTTCCCGGAATGAAACTCGATACAGCTCATGGATATGGAATTTTTCAATTGTGACTATTGTATTGTCAATCATAACATATTCAAAACCTGTTTGATGTTTGGTACAAAATAATTTTTCAATCTCCACCTTGGTTTCAAACTAATTTATTGTATTATTCTTGTTTATACGGGGTGTTTTCAAAGGTGAGGCTTTTTTTGACAGAAGGTATAAGTCAACAAAAAAAGTCATTTCTCCAAAAGATGGCTGAGCTACAACCCCTGGAAGTTCGACAAAATTTTTTTGAATTTCAAGTACGGGACTGTGGAAGGTGACCTCGGCTTCGGAAAAACGAAACAGAACATAAACATATGGCTGGACAATAAATGGTTCAGTACTTCCGAGTATATCGGATTAGTTGCATCAGATCATATGAACGAATTTTTTTACCGTTCGATACAGTGAAAAAAGTGTAGAATATTGGGGCAGTTTATTGAAAGTGCTTATGCTTACAAACTGCTATTATTGTTACCCTATTTCATCCCATTTTTACGACGATCATTATAGGGTTCGAAAAAGAAGAAGATGGTGATGACCATTGTGAAAACTTTATGAATAATTTAGACGAATTTTATTGGTAAGATTTTTTATACTTGGCCCTGAGTATTTTTCTGCCAGTTGGTATCGAAATGAGCCATTTCATACAACCTTTTGAGTTACTCAGTAGTGAGAAAATTCGGCAATCCTCAATTTCCATTCCAACCTAACAATCGAACGGGCCAATATCCTGAACGAAACCATATGATTGAGTCAGTCATCACGAGCTTAGTTTTTTCTATTGCTTTGCGATACTTCGGATAACAAATGATCTGGGATCGTATTAGAATCTATGTCCGACATGTCCGAATAATTTATACTCCAATCACTTTTGTGCACTCAGTTGGCCATGAAATAATTTTCTCAAGTTTCTTCAAGCTACTGCGTATTATATGGCAATAATTCAATTTTCTTCCATAGCAAAAATAAATATATTTAAAAACTGATCTCTTGCATTTTTCATGCAGATAACTAAATTTGGTACGCCTTCAATCAGTGTTCGTAACATACACTGCGCAAAAAAATTAATGCACATTATGGAAATCTCAAATTTATTCTACAACTGAAGGTGTTCTCAATGATAATTATTTTTATCAGAATTATGCATGCATATGTTATCCACCTTCAACGGTTTTCTTCAATACAGATGTTTTTTCCCAGTAGGAATAAAAAAAGACGATATTATCAGATTTTGAATGTATTGGCTCCATTCTAAAATCAGTTGTTCTCGATGAATTCTAGTGAATTCGTTTGATTTTCTACACTCGATCGCAATGCAACGCGAAACACGCAATTTGACCCAAAGGGAATGTGCCCAAGCGCTAGTTTTGCGAGAAGAAGGGTGGACATACATAAGAATTGCAGAAAGGTTTGGAGTTCCCATACAAGTGTCTCCAAAATGTTGCAGCGATTCAAGGAGACCGGTATGAATGTCCGAAGCCCAGGACAGGGTAGACCACGGGTAACAACTGCCATTCAAGAACGTTATTTGAGAGTTTCTTGACAACGATTTGCAACCGCTCGCCTCCTTCAAATTCAGCTTGAGCAAACTCATGAGGTGCAAATTAGCACTCAGACAATAAGAAATCGCCTCAGAGAATATGATTTAAGGCCTCGTGTCGCGGCAAGACGCCCAGCTCTTACCCCAGCCCATCGAAGGGCGCGTTTGGATTTTGTGAGAGAGCATATCCATTGGGAAGAGGCCGATTGGGAAAGACTTCTCTTCACAGATGAGTCTAGATTCTGCCTCTACCATTGTGATCGACGTTCCCTTGTATACAGACGTCCACATGAAAGATATGCTTAGTGCAATTTCCTGAATACTACTGGTTGCGGGGGAGGATCGATTATAGTATGGGGTGGAATATCTACTGCTCGCACAGACCTAGTGGTCGTTGATAATGGAGCTATGAATGCTGATAAGTATAAAAGGAACATTCTTGAAGAGCATGTAGTGCCATTTGCCCCATATATTGGTGAAAATTTCATCTTTATGGACGATAATGCCAGACCCCATCGTGCGCGCATCGTTCATTAGTACCTTGAAGAAGTTGAAGTCTCTCGAATGGAATGGCCAGCAAGAAGTCCACATTTCAATCCGATTGAGCAGGTTTGGGACAACCTCAATAGAAGGCTGAGAAGTTCAGAAAATCATCCAACTACTCTTAATGACTTATCAATCCAATCAATCCAACTCTGAGAAATCTGGGAAAGATTAGATCAAAACATTTTAAGATCGCTCATTTTGAGTATGAACCGTCGTTGCCGAGCTGTAATTAACGCAAGGGGTGGAAATACCAAGTATTTAATCACTTATCAGCATTTCAATATTTTGAAAATGGTTCATTTCTCTTCTTTCACATAAGATTCAGTGAAATCCTGAATTTTTCTTCCATTTAATGTGTCTTGTTTCGTTCAAAACTTTCATTAAAATTAAGATTTTCAGAATGTGCGTTGATTTTTTTGCGAAGTGTATTTTCGACTTCATATTTTCTGAAGTGATTCCACATTGTGATAAAATACGTACCTAATTATTGAGACTTTCACTTGAATTGACAACATAGCGCTGATTTGAAGCCCAAAAATGTTTCACAAGCGTCATAACCCCACATTTTCGTACTATACAGAGTGGGATGTGTCAAATTTCTATGGCCAACCCAGTGCTAAAATGAAAGAGAATGGAGTACCTATACCTTAAATTCTTCTAAATTTTTTCCGTTTGCAATGTGACACACTGTACAGTAAATTATGAGTTCAATTTGAACTGCCTCCACAAATTGAAAACTACCTTTACAATCAGAACTCGATTCTGAATGCAAAAATCTTTTATCAACTGGATGGTTTGAAAAAAGAGGGATACCAATCCTCATTAACTGTGCTTTCCTTGAATAAAAAAGAAATTCCTCGGAAATATCGACGCCAATCTCAAATTACGAGAATATCTGAACTGAATCAAACTCATTCTAGGGTCGCGGTATAAATTGCAAGCTACAAGTTGTAATTAGCCCTAATCACCATTCTAAGGTGAAATGTCGCTAATAATGTCTTTTTAAATGCCCGAAATTCCCTTTTGAACCCTTTTACTCTTTGTGAAGGCGGTATCAATTAAGCTTTCATTACCTATTTCCATTTCAGACATTCATTCGAATTCTAACGATTCGGAAATGAAGGTTTTTTGTTGCTGCGGATGTGTTTTTTGTTTCTTATTTGCATACCTGAAAGGAACTTGATACTATGTAAATAATGAAACAATAGATTTTTTCATTGTGTTAATTTTCCTCCTTTCTTTTTCAATGTTGAACCCTTCAAAAGCGATCATAAAACAGTTTATTGATTGACCACCATACCACGATGCTAAAACTCTCAATAACTTCAACTAATTCTCACGATATTGGGTATACTATCTCCTGAAATCATAATAAAAGAGTATCACCCGCCAAATTTCATTTTGAATTTGTCATAGATAACAAAAACAATGATTAGAGACATTTAGATATGATAAGAGACATTTTAGACTTCAGACTTTAAGCTTTAGGCTAAAAGCGACTTTAGAGTTGATTATGAAACTGGACGTTACAACTTATATTGTAATGAATATAATGTTAGGAAAATATTTGATTTCCCTGACACTTTATAAGATCGATTTTTTTGATGAAGCAACCTTCAATCAAATGGACTGTATAATTCAAAACACGAACCGAAACAGCAGCTGGATGGTAACATGAAACACATCTTAACTTTTTAACAATGGTTTGTTTACAGATAAATGCATTCACTTTTCTACTGCAGGTGCACTTGTAGCATTAGACAACTGAAACATATTGATTGATTCAATTTCTAGCTTGAATTGAATATTTTGTATTCTATAATATAAGAGGAAACAGTCTCAACTGAGTGGAGGTTATTTTCGTATTTAACGTTGTTTCTGACGGTAGGGAAAGGGATAACCATAAAATACCGCCAGTAACATAACCGGTAACACGCTGAAAATTAACTAATACACTGCGCAAAAAAATTAACGCTCATTATGGAAATCTCAAATTTATTCTACAACCTACAACTGAAGGTGTTCTCAATGATAATTATTTTTATCAGAATTATGCATGCATATGTTATCTACTTTCAACGGTTTTCTTCAATAGAGATGTTTTTTCCCAGCAGAAATAGAAAAAGAGATATTATCAGATTTTGAATGTATTGGCTCCATTCTAAAATCAGTTGTTCTCGATCAATTCTAGTGATCAATAGTTTTTCTGTCGTTTGATTTTCTACACTCGATCGCTATGCAACGCGAAACACGCAATTTGACCCAAGAGGAATGTGCCCAAGCGGTAGTTTTGCGATAAGATGGGTGGACATACACAAGAATTGCAGAAAGGTTTGGAGTTTCCCATACAAGTGTGTCCAGAATGTTGCAGCGATTCAGGGAGACAGGTATGAATGTCCGATGACCAGGACAGGGTAGACCACGGGTAACAACTGCCATTCAAGAACGTTACTTGAGAGTTTCTTCGTTGAGACAACGGTTTGCAACCGCTCGCCTCCTTCAAATTCAGCTTGAGCAAACGCATGAGGTGCAAATTAGCACTCAGACAATAAGAAATCGCCTCAGAGAATATGATTTAAGGCCTCGTGTCGCGCCAAGAGACCCAGCTCTTACCCCAGCCCATCGAGGGGCGCGTTTGGATTTTGCGAGAGAGCATATCCATTGGGAAGAGGCCGATTGGGAAAGAGTTCTCTTCACTGATGAGTCTAGATTCTGCCTCTACCATTGTGATCGACGTTCCCTTGTATACAGACGTCCACATGAAAGATATGCTCAGTGCAATTTCCTGAATACTACTGGTTTCGGTGGAGGATCGATTATGGTATGTGGCGGAATATCTTCGACTGCTCGCACAGACTTAGTGGTCGTTGATAATGGAGCTATGAATGCTGATAAGTATATAAGGAACATTCTTGAAGAGCATGTAGTGCCATTTGCCCCATACATTGGTGAAAATTTCATTTTTATGGACGGTAATGCCAGACCCCATCATGCGGGCATCGTTCAGGAGTACCTTGAAGAGGTTGAAGTCTCTCGAATGGAATGGCCAGCAAGAAATCCAGATCTCAATCCGATTGAGCAGGTTTGGGACAACCTCAATAAAAGGCTGAGAAATTCAGAAAATCATCCAGCTACTCTTAATAACTTAGGAATCCAACTCAGAGAAATCTGGGAAGGATTAGATCAGAACATTTTAAGATCACTCATTTTGAGTATGAACCATCGTTTCCGAGCTGTAGTTAACGCAAGGGGTGGAAATACCAAGTATTAAATCACTTATCAGCATTTCAGTATTTTGAAAATTGTTCATTTCTATTCTTTCACATAAGATTCGGTGAAATCCTGAATTTTTCTTCCATTTAATGTGTCTTGTTCCGTTCGAAACCTTCCCGAGAGAATATAAGAAATAAGTTATAAAGTCAATGTATAGTTAACTTTCATTAAAATTGAGATTTTCAGAATGTGCGATAATTTTTTTGCGCAGTGTATTCAACATATAATCAACGACATGCTCGAGTATGTACAATGATCGCTTTTTTTTTACTATTCTGACAGGCTGTCCTAGACAGTTCCCACTATATACAGTTCTAATTTTTTGAGGAGGTACTCTACAGGGTCCAACGCATTTTCCCTTACCAATATACCAATCTGATACGCTCGAGTAAATCCCGAATTTTCCTCTTGGGCTCGAACTATAATATAACGTTTGCGCTAATAAGGCAAGACAAAATTTGACACTGCAATAACCCTTTTTTAGGAAAGTGGAAAAATCGAAGAGAAAAAATGAGGTACTCCTTCGAAATAAAGAAGTAGGTCTGCTTGGGCTTTCTGAGGTAGCCAGTTAAAATAAACTTAGATTTTTTTGAAAATTCATTTTAGATTTTCAAACAAAATTGTAGGGCGGGCCATTTATAATTGATCATCCGGTACAAAATAATATTCAATTTAGGCTCGGTACTTTCACGTACGAATAACTAAATTTATTCGATAGATAAGTCTTATTCTTAGGATAAGTAAAAATGCAGTGCACAAATAGTGTTATTCATCGAATAAATCTGTCATTGAAACTTAATTAAAAGAGTTTATTTGTCATAGTTCGAATGTCGGTACGTCATTATTGATTTAATTTTTAGATTCTTGATGTATCGTTATTCTTTATGTGATTTTCACGAAATATTTGCTTTCTAGTTGGAATTATGACAATTTCTACAATGCGGTGTCTTATTTTACATTGATCAGTGAAAAGTAGTATACCGTGCTTTCATAGAATTGTTTTTCGTCAAATAATTTCATCCCAGAGCATCGAAATAAGGTAGATAGGAAATTATTTGACGGATACTTATTGACATTGAATAAAATTTATGCGAATGTGAAAGTACCGGGCCTTAGAAATATTCTAGGGTTCGTTTATATGGAGAGAAATAGATCTTTGCGGGTGAATATGGATCATTCATCCCTTATTGTTACAATAATTATGCGTTGACAAGTCAGAAACTGGCCTAAAGCGTAATTACGCAAAGATTCTTCGGGTCGAATCAATCAACAAATCCATTGGGATCCAACGCAAATATCCGAATAGGCTGACGGGCATTAGCAGTTGTAATTGCCGAATTTTCAGACTGGCGGAATGAACAAGAAAATTCGGAATGCCAGTTCCCGGGCGCGTTGCCATCACTCGGGAAAACCTCGGCTTGATTAATGACGTAAAATGCTCAGAGGCCCGCTGGAGCACATAATACTCTTGCCACCGCCGACTTATCCCATGATTAAATCGGGGCACATCAAACGCACCCTGATCAATATCAGGGACAGGGTTAACAACTCACCCGCACTCGTGATTTCAAGATGGGAAAACTGTTTGGAACGCTATTAATCCGTGCGAAAGGTGAAAGTTTTTCCTGGAAGATTGGTCGTTTTCGGTCGAATGAGGTTGATTTATTTCATGGAGCCAACCCGTCCCAGTAGATAGTTCATCGTGCCGGGGACATAATTTCGATCGGAACTGCTTTCCGCGGTAATTTTCCGGAAAATATGAAATGGCTTCGGTTGGCGAGACCACTTGTTTGTGTTATTGAGACAGGCTTGCAAATGCTGGAACATTCACGCCGCACTCATCAGTGATTTAAGGGGGGTTGAAAGGATTTTGAATCCTACTCCTCCTGAGAGTCTTGAGTAAACATGACGTTATACCGGGTGATCCTTTCTTAATCACGCCCAAAACTATACGGAGAACTACAAACGATATTTTCATGTTATAAAGGGTGAGTCTTTGACTCGAACAATTATTTTAACAGTAGATTCTTGGGGTCAAAAGAAACACTTTTTTGCTATACCATTTTTTCTGATTCGGCTCTGATAAAAAGATACAGCCATTTTAATTTCTCATAATGAGCATACTTGGCGCTCCTGGAAAAACAAAATTACCTTCAGAATAACTAGCTAAATCTGTGACACTACACATTTGTGGATCTTTTGAACAGAATTGTATTCAGCAAAATACCCAATTTTTCAAAATTTCACAGATATTCTCTAATTTTTGAACATCAAATTACTCGAAAACGGCGCATCATACGAGAAAATATGAGGAATACTTTTATTTTACAAAACGTTCAAATATTCATAAGATAGCGTCCAACTTAGTTCCAAGAGTTGAGTTTTGTTTGATTTTTGTTATTTTTAAGGTACGTAATGGTCATAATGAGAACACTGGAAGACGTGAGTGATATCTCGTTTTCGAAAAAGATTCATCAAATAAATAAAAAACTATTTTCCAAAATTCTTCTCATACGATAAAACCATTTGGGAGATAAAAATGAAAATATCATTTTTGGTGGTTTTTCAAAAGCCTGTATCTTTTAAACCGAACCGATACGGAAAAATTGGTAAAGGAAAACAGTGTTTTCTTCTCCTCCTTTTTTAAGATACGTAATGGTCAAAATGAGAACACTGGAAGACGTGAGTGATATCTTGTTTTCGAAAAAGATTCATCAAATAAATAAAAAACTTTTTTCCAAAATTCTTCTCATACGATAAAACCATTTGTGAGATAAAAATGAAAATATCATTTTTGGTGGTTTTTCAAGAGCCTGTATCTTTTAAACCGAACCGATACGGAAAAATTGATAAAGGAAAACAGTGTTTTCTTCTCTTCAAAAATGTACTGTTAAAATATTTGTACGAGTCAAAGACTCACCCTGCTTAGGCTTAGGCTTGACGGGGCGAATTTCTCTCCTCGAATAGGTATACAATAATCGAACATGATTACATATAAAAAAAATTATTTATGAAGACAGTACCTATGTAAGATATCTCAACAGCAGGAGTTTTAATCTGTGATATCAGTTTCCCTTTAGAAAATAATTATGATATAGGTACGTGAATATATATCATTTGCTTTTGCTCTCCTGAGACAAGAACTGATAAAACAAAAACGCATATGAAAAATCCTAGAAGTGGAGCTTTCGGAAGTCTGTTTCTACAAATCTTGGAAATACATAGTTCGGGAGAAGCTCTTCCTTTCTGATCATCGTTGATCTAAATGTGATACTTATTCTAAAAGAGAAACTTTATTTGTTCAATTAAAGCAAGCTACCAAGATTAAACTACTAATTGTATAAAAAAGGCCTGTTCGTAGTGTGGTTCAAAACGGTTGTGAACTGTACAGAGCAAGCGCAATTCCATTTTAGGGTAGCGAAAATCCATTTGCGCTTGCTCTGTACAATTCACAACCGTTGTGAACCACACTACGAACAGGCCTTTTTTATACAATTAGTAGTTTTATCTTGTTAGCTTGTTTCAATTGAACAAATTAAGTTTCTCTTTTAGAATAAGTATCACATTTAGATCAACGATGATCAGAAAGGAAAAGCTTCTCCCGAACTGCGTATCTTTAAATAAGAATAAAAGTTTCTCGCAAAACCAATTTTAGGGCTGGCTTTTTATACCCCTTTCCATTATAGAGGAACACCACTTTTTTGTTTCAATTGCCTACTCGCTCCCATAGAATGTCTACTCAATTTCATTCGTCAGTTTTCTGGTTTCTTAGCACTTCTTGGCACTTTGCAGGTGCCATCTTTAGGGAGCTGTATCTAAATATGGACTGCTCTCATAAGAAAATTTTCATGAGATAGCCACACTTTTTTGACAAAGAATCACCCCCTGTTTTCGCAACTTTTCTTTTAAGCTCTGTTTAATAGATAATTCTACTCCCTCAAAAGCACCGGGAGTTGGAGGAGTAGTCCTTAGTTTCTAGATGAGACATATGAAGCCAATTAAGTCATAAGTTTTTCATCACATCTTAGTTGGGAAGCCCAAAAGGGAAATTCGGGATTTACTCGAGCGTGTCAGATTAAGATATATGTGGTTGATCACATGTTGAAAAGTATATATTCTCCAAATCTGCCAATTTGAGCGTGACGAAAATGTGTGGGAGGGCGCCAAACTTCCAAAAAAAAAACATCACGTGTACATTCTCGAGCGCGGTGGCTTTTTTTTAATTTGAAGCTAATAATTCAAGAAAAACAGAAAAATATATAATAATCTGACAATTTCAGCAAGCTGTAACAATAAAAATTGGCCAGGTCACATTCGCATTGAATATGAAAGTTGTAGAACATAACATTTTCTAGAAACTTTGTCCGAAGCAATTTTTTCTACGTTTGAAAGTTTTTGAGATATATGGCGATGAATATACATTAAACTGGGTTTCTACATTAACCTTGGCCTTTCGCATGAGTGGCTAAGCTCCTCGCACTTAACAGAAAACCGTTTAGGTTATAAAAAATTGCTTTAGACAAAACTTGTAGAGAATTGTGTTATTTACAACATTCATATAATGAATATAGAAACGAATAAAGGTACAGGAAGGGGAATATTTAAAAAAAAGCCCTTTTATTATCTTCAAACTGGTAGATTAGGAAAGCCCCCCTGATTAGTGTCAGATTCATGGGTCAACACATCTGCAACATCGAGATCAACCGTCTGCATGAAAATCAGACAAGCTCGAGTATGTACAAGTAACAGTTTTTTTTTTTATTTTCAAGAGTCCGCTGTGACCTTGCTCCACGTCCAAATTGTCATCTCTGAAAACGTGTAGCCGTTTTTCCCACCGCTGAAAGTGCATACATCATAATTTTTTTAGCATCTAAATCCCGATTCAACATCGTCGGCTCCCCAACTATCATTTATGTTCATATTGACATTGTGTTCATTAACTTTGAAACCACAATTATTAATTTGACATAAAATATTATTTGGCATATCCACTGGCTTTAATTGTCGATAATTCTAAATCCGAACATTCCAACCGATATAGACTCGATCACCCCAATATTCCACATGAAAAGGAAATTCCTCTACAACACAGAGAAAAAACTTTTATGTAGCCGACCTGAATGAAGCCATTCTTTCTGACTCAGTGCTATTTCGAAAATTACTCTGCAGTCATAACAATCTTACTGCGCAAATAAGGCTTTTGTGCGGAAAAATAAGAACCAATAAATTTTCCGGACAGATTACACCTGTTCTCGACAATCACGGTATAGCATTCGGTATTTCAAGCAGATTTCAATTTTACGAGTATACTTTTCAATTTGAAGGATGGCTTCCTGCGAGGCGACGGTTTGCGGACCTGCCAAAGCATATTACGGAATATGAAATTTATCACGCCATTTCCGAGTTCATCGAACTGGCTACAACGCGAAGAGACATTAATTTCGTTCAGCCTTTCCTGATGTCTGAAATTCGTGCCTGCCCTGAAAGTAGATAAAAAAAAAATTGAATTTTGCTGCGTAATTCCTACGGTTTTATTGAAAACGCTTCACAAATCAATTAATATAAATTGATAACACGTCGAATGACGTATTATTACGTCTTTCAATATCGTATGAAGATATTGAATGAACCGTTGGTCTTGTTATCCAAAGGAAATCCAGAATTAAGAGTAGCAAAAGTTTGAATGCATGAATTGAATGATTTATTTCCATTCAACTTTACTTCTAGACTACTCAGTTGGTCAGAATAAATATATCAAACCACACCTTTGAAGAATCAAAAATATTAATTTTCAACAGAATAATGGCAGAGTTCTAGGGGAAGAGTTTATGAAGCTAAATGGGGATCAAATCTAGCGTCATGTAGACTTCTTTCATAGCAAAGTTCAAAAAGAAGAAAGTAAAACAGGTTTTATATGGTGAATCTTTAACCCGTACAAATATTTTAACAGTAGATTCTGTAGGTCAAAAGAAACACTTTTTTTCTATGCCATTTTTTCCGATTTGGCCCTGATAAAAAGATAGAGCCATTTGAAGTTTTCATGATGAGCTGTGCCACCCCTGGAAAAACAAAACTACTTTCAGAATAACTATACATTCCTATACACGCACCGGCGAACTGCAGTCCAGGACTGCAGATACGTAGATCTTCAGTTCAACTGCACTACAGTTTTTTGTAGTTTCAGTTCAAATTGACAGTCCTGGACTGCAGTTCGCCGGTTCATGTATAAGCATTTCAAATCTGTGACACTACACATCTGTGGATCTTTTAAACAGAGTTGCATTCACCCAATTTTTCGAATTTCACAGATATTTTTATTTTTGAACATCAAATTACTGGATAACGGCGCATCATACGAGAAAATATGAGGATTACTTTTATTTTACAAAACGTTCAGATATTCATTAGATAGCGCCCAACTTAGTTTCAAGAGTTGGGTTCTTTGAATTTGTGGTATTTTTCTATTTTTTATGGTACGTGATGGTCCTAATGAGAAAACTGAAAGACGTGAGTGATATCTTGTGTTCGAAAAAGATTCATCATATAAATGAAGAACCATATTCCAAAATTCATTTCATTCGATTTCATTCACAAACCGTTTGTGAGGTAGAACTAAATATAATATTTTTTATGGTTTTTCAACAGCCTGTATCTTTTAAACTGAGTCGATTCGGAAAAAATGGTAAGGAAAAAAAGTGTTTCCTTTGACCTCAAGAATCTACTGTTAAAATATTTGTACATCATCTCAGGCTCTTTTTCACTCTCAATTAATTTTCGAATTCCATCTAGAAAATATCTCTTTTTTTTGAGGAGATCCCAGTTAGCAATCATTTTTCGATTTCTGCTGAAGAAGTGAATCTGCGACCTATCAAATCGTGCTGTATCCGTCGAAAACAACCATTAATCAGGAGGATTATTAGGACCGTTTTTCTCTTAACGTACTACTCAATTCAATCAATTGTGGCCTATACCAATCACCTGTAATGGAATTGCCAATCTGTAGAATCTCATAGTATACAATACCCTTTTGTTACCACCAGAGAACGAGCATGGCTTTCGAACATTCGGCTTTGGTTTTGATGTTGAGGTCCATGACAGCAATTGACCGCAATTTCCATCCAACTGGAAGAAACCTCAAATTTCCCGCAAATTCTGCGGGAGAGTTGACATATTAGACACAGTGGAACCAAGGTTTTTGTATGTCTGATACCTAGCTTCGTTAAGGAATTATTTTGAGGATGAGAGTGATAATGGAGGGGACTTACAGACGCATTGGATAAAAATCAAGGATCAATTGTTTGATAACGCATTATACGTTTTAAATCTCTATAAACGATTCATTACTTACCTCTTACAGTAAGTTTCTGCTACATGTGTAGGCCAAGTATGAGTAAAGATAGAAAGAGACGAAAAGGATCAGGTAAAATCAAACTAGCCGAATTTTTTTGTGAGGTGCACCCTCATTTGAGGCAACATATTCTATAATATCTCTCACTGCTTTGTTGATAGTTACAACTACTGGCCGTAAAATATCATGACAGGGTTAAGATTTTTTCCTCAACTTTATCTTAGTATTCGGAAATAGATGCTCATAAAGTGAGCCGATGAACTCATTTAGAAAATTATGATACTGGGAACGATCAATAAAATGGAAATCATCGATTATATAGAAAATTTGTTTCCTTGGAATCTGAATGAATCATAATTAATCATCCATTTAACACCAAAATTTGTTACAACTGATGTGAGCAGTAAAACTTAGGATTATCTTGACGGTCTGGCAACGATTTTCTACTTCTGACTACTCACGTACGTCATTTCAGTCCTAATAAAAGCTGTATTCGGGTTCGGCTTTTGGACGGTCCGAGGATGGTTCTAGAACTGCGCAGAGGATTTTATACTAGGGCGCAACAGTTTTGCGCAGTCCTAGAACAATTCTCGGACCGTCCAAAAGCCGAACCCGAATACGACTAAAATGAACCAAGTATATTCATAAATGAGCAAGTCTCGTAGTAGTGCAAACAATTAACAAGATCATGAGCCAGGACCAGGCGTGCTCTCTCAAGTCCCCAGAATCACCACATCGAACTGCATGCACCCTCCCAGTCGTGTGATTCGATTCTATAGATCTGACGTGCTGTATACGGAAGGCGCTATCTGCCTGCATCTGACATTAATAATTCACATAACGTCGTTGGAACACGGCAGCGCACCTTCGTGCACGCGGCTGGCTATTATAAAGCAAACATGGGTGCACGTTGGTTCACTTGCGAAACAGCGATACTGCGATAGGTAATGGCAGATTACAAGCAACTTTATGATGAGGCCCGTTTTCGAAGGTTTAATAGGATGAAAGATGAATCTCGTTAAGAATTTTTGCAATTACCGTGGAATCTCGTTAACTTCTAGTATCGGATTCATTGTGACAGAAGTTGCCATAGGGATCTCGTTTCTGAATATTTATGATTGATCCTGCGAAATTGAAACTGATGGATATGTATCGATCATTATTTACACCGACTCAATGAAAACAAAGTCCTATCATTGACACTTATACATACTCGGATTGTAGCAATAATTTCATAGAGCTGAAAAATGAAAAACTGTACTTTTTCCATACTTAAGTCATAGCGATAAATTTCATTGTTTTCTTTTTATTATTGCAACATGCCTCGCCTAAGAAAACTATTCGAATTTCTTTTCAATTTGATTGCGTAGAAATTGTCTCATTTGGTTATCAAGAATTATCTTTCTTTGAATATATGGGAAGGGAGCCCGAGAATTATTGTTTTCTCATTCGAACTAACGATTTCATCAGCGAAGGTTGAGATATATAAAAAGTTGCAGATAAAATTTATGTTCCATACCCAGATGACCACATTACAGATCAGCTATATAGCAAATATATATCCAGTATCCATTGTTCCTTATTTCTAACCTAAATATAGTATTGAGAGCACAAACAAGTAACACATCTCTTTTCTGAAGAGAGCGCACAAATAGTTCAAATATGGATCATGCGAATATTTGTTCCAAATGAGAGCTAAATGTAATACACTAATGTAATATGAAGAAAAAAGTGTTCTTGAGAACGCTTCAACTAAAAAAAAAACCAAATTATGGAAATCAATTTGAATTATTGCTGTTATATTGAACTCAAATTTTGTGTTTTCAATTGATATTCCGAAACATCTCACATCAGTTCGGTGAGGTGAATGGACTCGTGTTCAAAAACTAACTTTCCATAAACTTCAGTTTACAAAATTGATGACAAAAGTTAAGTGCACAAAGTAGTAGCACTAGAACCCATCATGCTGAGTTCATGACTGTTCTCCAAGAAAAATACGTACAGGTCTTTTCACTTCCATGCAAAAATAATTAATTAACAGTTCACAAAAATGTGTTGGCATAGATAATAAAGTTTTTAGAAAAATTGTGCCTATGCTATGTGAAAATAAGTAGAATACTATACAGGATGTTACTAAATTGAACGTACAAACGAAAAGGGGAGATTCCTTAAGTGAGTTTAAGGAAAAAAAGTCCCATAAACATGGGGTCGCAAACGTTTCGTTTTCGAGATGCAGAGTGTTGAAGTTTGAATTTTTTTCAAGTTTTTTTCTCATAGTATCTACACTTCAGAAGATATTCAACTGAAATTTGGCATAGATATAACATTTTAGAGTTCTCACCACGTGACTTGACAATTTCGATAGAAGATCTACAGGGTGATATTTTTTTCTGGAACACTGCCACCTGTTCTTCTGCAGAACTTTTTTTTGGGGAGCAACTGTTAATTTGAAGAAATGTAAAAAGAAGCTTTGTTCTTATACTAAACTTTTCGGTCTCTTGTAGTTTTGTCCTATCTACCAAAGATTTCGAGAAAAAAAATTTTGAACGATTCTCTCAAAATCCTCGTGAAAATCCAAATTATGACGGGAAGGCCACTTTGTAAGCTATGGTGAATGAATTCAGTGTCAGTAATTTGATGTGTCAAAACTGACACTGAATTCATTCACCACAGATTACAAACTGGCCTTCCTATCATAGTTACGAGAATTTCGAGAGAATCGTTCAAAATTTTTTCTCGAAATCGTTGGTAGATACGACAAAACTACAAGAAACCAAAAAGTTTAGTATAAGAACAAAGCTTCTTTTTATCTATGCCAAATTTCAGTTGAATATCTTGTGAAGTGTAGATACTACGTGAAAAAAACTTGGAAAAAATTCAAACTTCAACACTCTGTATCTCGAAAACGAAACGTTTGCGACCCCATGTTTATGGGACTTTTTTTTTTTAAACTCACTTAAGGAATCTCCCCTTTTCGTTTGTACGTTCAATTTAGGAACACCGTGTATAATATGCATATTTTTCGGAAAATATGATTCATTCATTTTTTTACAAATAACATGCATCATGTGGAGAAATAACCTATTTAATCTGCACCAAGCAGCTCATCTTATATTCAAATATATTGTTTATATGTTGGATATAATAGAACCAAAGCTTATTATGTCTCAAAGGACTGCTATGAAAACACAAGAAATGATTTATTGACCTACAGTTCAACATCCATATACCATAGTACTTCCTTCTCAATGATCACAGTTTCACTGACAAATCCCTGTAGCACACAAATAACTAATTAAACGTTCAATATCTCTACTTCACTTTCTGTAATTCCTTATTCAAGTGAAAAAACGTCTTTAAGCTCAAAAAACTAAAAAATAATAAATACAAATCCTCTAATGGAAATAACGGTGTCAATACCATTTTTCACAATCCTCCCTGTCTTGCAGCACCTTCGACGGTAGTTGAAACGTTAATGATGTCATACTATCTCCATGATTTTTAACTGGTACATAGAAAATATAGAACAAAGTTACAAATATGTTACCTGGATATCATGGAGCAGGAACATGGCAATTACAAAATGTGGATATAATTTGGATACAGCATAGACACATCTCAAATACGTAATGGTTACAAAAAAATAACACATAACAAAGGTTCCTATTAAATCTCCCCAGAAAACATAACAGATATGTTTCTGGTCATCTGGGTAATCCGTATTTGGATAAAAAATGCCCACATAATGTTTTATTGTCATTGAAAATTACTCTGTGGGGTATTGTTGAATCACCACTGAATTTTTAAGGAGAGCCATTATTCCAGAATTATCTACTACTATCAGAAATGTATTAAATTTGCATTTCATCTGTGCAAGTTTCCATATTATACCTATACCATATCTATCTGTAAGTATGATTCACTCCAAATGAAACTATATCCTTTTTTTTCATATCAATTGTATGTGGGGACAAAACATTATAAATTAAATTTGTAGTTGTTCCCCATTTCATTTCAGCCATGATATAAGAGCATTCCACGCACAAGCCCTAATTTTTTTGCTACATTTTATGGTGGTCAGCTTTTCCTTCATTGTTAAGAACTGTTTTTCCTGTTTCTCTACCTGGTTTTAACATAACAGGACAATAACAACTATGGGATATACTCGTAATTGTCAATGCTACTTTTATTTTGGGTAACTTGAGATGTTAATGCTGATATATCGTTAAGCAATTAACTTATCCGAGTATTGAATTTCCCACATAATCAAAAATCTTCCTTCTACAACTTACCGTTAGTCTCATAAAATGTCAACTCACGTACTATATGCAGTGAATAATTGAATTACAAACGCGATAATGGCGGACATGAACTGGTTGATAGATAGTTGACAGCATACACTCCTGAGTTAATTGAATAGAATACAATAACTGAGTTAAATTATGGGGTTGAATAACTTGATTGATGTAGGTTGGTTAGTGTTAGGATGTAGGCAAGAAAAGGATCTGAATGGATTTTGCATTTCATTAGTTTGATTATGTCAGACTGAAATGTCAATCTCACTAAATGATATTTTATAATGCGTCTTGATGAATTGATTACTTGATGTGGGTCCATGTCACGTCAGAGTAATCTGTATGCAATTTAAGTATTGTTTTTACCATTTTTCCTATACCATTTTTTCCGATTCGGCCCTGATAAAAAGATATAGCCATTTTAAGTTTTCATAATGAGCTGTGCCACCCCTGGAAAAACAAAATTACCTTCAGAAAAACCAGCTTAATCTGTGACACTACACATCTGTGGATATTTTAAACGGAGAACAGAGAACCATTTTGAGTGGTACCACGTATCTATAGGGGAGAGTGGGGTTAGTTGGCCATCGTTTTGCATATTGGGTGCCTGTAAGGTTATAGTGACATATTGACTTCATGAAATATTTTTTTATTATTGCTTAACTATCAAAGAAACAGGTTAATAAGTAAATACAGTCAATGAACTTATATTTTTTTCTAAATAATCTTTACAAGAATAGCTTGCATATGGCCATCTATCCCCACAGGGGTAGGGTCAGTTGACCAATGAAGTCAGGGAGAGATGGCCAAAAAATATAGATGAATTCAACATGAAAAATCTTAATGAAAAAATATTTTTCTGTAATGAAAAAACAAGATACAATCTATGAAACAGATTTCATTTTTTTCTGAATGCAGTTTTACCACAATTCTGACAAGTATTCAAAAAGGAAGAGCAGTTTTCATGGAACCATTTCTGGCATATTATACATTTCAACCAATCTTCTTGTTTTCGGGTTTTGTTGTAGCTTTCTCCACATCCTACACATTCAGTTTCATCAACTTCAGAAAGGGCATCACTTTCTTCTTCATATGGAACCTCTATGTTCTCCTCATCAGAACTTGTCGAGAGGGCGCGTTGTCTCTTTTGAAGAATGTTTTTCTTCCTGAATTTCTTCTGCCGGATTTCTTTCAGTTCCTTCACTTTTTTTTTCGTTGACCTATCTTTCACGCTCGCAATGTACTCAGGAGAAGTTAATACGGTAGCAACTGTTTTTGCTCGTTTTCTTGCAGAAGCTACTAGTGCTGGTGTAGGATTGATGCGAGTTAAAAGTTTTCCGGGCGTCAAATCTGGAATGGATATTCCTTCGGCTGGAGTTGAACTTCGAGGTTCTATATTATCATGGCTACAGGATGGTATTGCATCTTCCATCAAATTGATCGGAAGTCTGCTTTCTTCTGTTGCTTGTGTTTGTACCTGGCCTTCTCTGTTTTCGCAGTCTACCATTTGATCAGAAACTGTGTAGGCATAATCGGGTATAGCATCAGGATTCCAGGGAAATATACCAGTGGCCCTGAAACCTGACATTGCATTTCCTGCAGAGGCCGATTTTCCCCAACTTTTCGTTAGGAGTTCACCAAATTGTGGGCGTCCTAGTTTTCTTCCGGGGTGGTTCTGCATCCATTCTTTGCAAGCTTGATAATAAAAGGTCTTAAGAGATTTGAAAAAAGCCCTATCAAGTGGTTGCAAATAATGCGTGCTATGAGGCGGTAGGCACAACAGAATGACATCGTTTGCTTCGGCGGTTTCCAGAAGTTCAACACAAGAACAATGAGAAGAGTGCCCGTCAAGAATCAATAACGCTTTCCCTTCGCCCTTTCGTGGTAAAAAGTGATTTTTGAACCAATTCAAAAAAATATTAGCGGTAACAATATGTGAACCAGGAGGCATTGAATCAGTCCATTCTTTTTTCGAATTCTTGCCTTTGAATATGCAAACTGGAGGTAGAAAGAAACCTTCTGCATTACAACAAGCTATGCACGAGATTGTTTCACCTTTCTCCCCTGACGTCACTGTAACCACATTTCTGGCTCCTTTTTCAGCTAAAACGTGGCCTGGACGATTATTCAATTGAAGGCCTGTTTCATCAACATTGAAGAGGCACCCAGGTTTATCGAAAAGATCATTTTGTTTCAATACTTCATGCAAAAGTTCAAAATAACTTCTCACATCCACACGGTTCATTCCCACACCTCGTCCTAGAGATAAACCCTCAGCTTTGCGAGTGGACAAGTCAGGATGTCTCCTCATGAAGGACCTGAGCCAGTCGGAACCTGCAATTTCTTTTTCTTTACTGAACTTGTGGTTTATCAGCAGACCTTCAGCGAAATTATAGGCGAGCTTACGAACATCTTGTGACGTCATAGGAAATCCGTATTTTTGTGCCTTTTTAATATGTTGTACCAATTTTATTTCATTCGCTTCTCCTAACATACTATCAGGACCCAGTCTTCCAGTCGTGGAAATGTTATTTTTTATTTTCCTCTCAAGGGTTTTTCTAGGAATACCATACATTTTCGAGGCGCCGTTCACAGAAGAACCATTTCTGACAGCTTCAATGGCAAGCTTCAAATTATCTTCAGTATATTTACCTCGATTTGAGAGTTTTCTTCTATACTCTGTCGGCATTTTTTACAGCAATCTGAAAAATTATTTCATATTTCAGGAAAAGACACAAAGAAATATATTTGGCCATCTCTCCCAAATGCTAGGGATAGATGGCCAACGAGATGAACAAAACCCAACACTCGTTTTCAATTGTTTTCAGAGGTTAGAATTACTTAAAGAATATTGCACTCACCTGGTCTGATGAAAACAGCAGTAAAATAGCAACTAAAAATTCGTAGTTGAATATTATTTGAAACACCTATAAAATTTTATGAAGGCGCCGTATAGTTTTCGATTTTTTTGCGCTCTAATATCTCCTCGAAGTGAATGAAAACAAACTGACGATGTACGTTTGTTGCCGTTAATTGTCCAATAGGATAAGCAGCGCCACCGAACGTCGCTTCATTGAGTTTTAGGCCATTGGTCATCTCTCCCGCCTGGCCATCTCACCCTACTTTACCCTATTGAAGCCCAATTTATGTTTTTTCTAAAAAGCGAAAAATTCATTCGAAATTCAAAATAAAAAGAATTTTTTTAACCTGAATATTTCAAATAAGGATTAATGATGCCGGCCCTGAAATATTGAAGTAGTTGATATATCTCTGATTCGATCTCAGCATGTGTCAATAACCTGCAAAGTTTCAATAAATTCCGATAATTTGGCTTTGATGAGGGTCTCAGTATTTGCATGAATTTCGAGAATCACCCTGAAGCTCAATTGGGAAAATCAGAAATTAATTTTTTATAGTCAATCTGTACTCGGCCAGTCTATTTCTGATAAGTGACAGTTACTACCGGGACACCCTCTGTGTGATAATGAATGGATAAAGCTTACTTCGACATATAAGATAATTTTTATAACCTTCCTTCTCATGTAAAACAAAAATTGATACATTTTGTTTGGGAAAATAAATAAATGAATAATTGCATTCTTGAAAGTATCTACTTAAAAGCTAATTTGAGATCTCTATCAATTAGCGAGGAAAAAAGAATCAAATATTCATTACGTCATCAGTTTTACTTTCACAATGACAACAATACATCCCTACACTGAATGATTGAAAAGTAGGGTATTTTCCTGAACCCAATTTGGAGAAATAAACGATACGGTCATATCATATATTGTCCTTCATTTCCGTTTATTTCCAAATCAGGCAATTCACCATTATCAGCGATCACTGAAAAGATCATACTTCCACGAATTCCGATGTTCCATTCATCTTCGATTTAACACAAATGAAACAATAAATCACACGTAGATATCTAGATCTACATGGTTCTTTGGAATTCGATAAAACAGAGAACGAAAAAGCAATAAAACTCTCATGATGATCGCGTAAATACATCATTCTTTTTCCATTCATTCCGAAGGAATAATAAACCAATTTCCCCGACACGGGGAAGCGGATAAGAATCGAACAGCGCAGATAGAAAAACGACAAACAGGATAGTCGGTTTTGTGGAAAATATTTTCTCAGTCCCTTAATAATGGGCTGTGCATTTCTACAATACTGGTATCGATGACACAATGACGTTTTTATGTTACTGGGAATTAATATAACGTGCGTTCGAAAAAATTCGTCATCAAGTAGGCTATAGAATTTTGAACGTCGATATCCGTGTCTAAACGTAATTCTTAGCTTGTGCTGTACTATTTTACAGGTTAACTATCATGTTACCGTTTTGGACTTATTGTTGTACAAAAATTATTATTGTTCGTTATGTAGTTATGTTTTTCAATGCTGCATCGTGTGATTAAATCGTTCAATTTGTACGTTTGGTCTGTACAAATGAAAAATATCAAGTCACAAATTGTTTCTACTTGGTTTAGAATCATGGAGAGCTGAAAATATGAATCCTCTATTGAACTTTTTATTTCCAGATCTTCCCGAAGGAAATATAAATCAACTGGAGATAGCAGGCTCAAGTACTACTAGTTTGGAAGCCGAAAGTTTAGCTAGATGTCAAGTGCAAGCTCTCGTATTAACGAACAACAAACTTCAACACATAGCAGAGCGAGCTTTTAGGTAAAGATCCCACTATCTATCTAGGTAGTCTGTTATCTGTGTCAACTATATTAAATTGGTGATACCTTCAGATTATCTCGATGTTTATCCTTCAACACATGGATTCTACAAGGAATCTTGTGATCAAGTGTTTACCAATAAGAAACGAGTCGATTTTGTAGCAGGTATGTCGTTTTGGTGGCTTCTAAAAAACCTGATCCTAAGTCACCTTAGCAAGTTCCGGTATCACGACGTTGGGACAGTCCTGTAACTTGGGACAATTACCCCCCTTGCAGATTTCTTTGTTTCTTACCATTTATGAGTGAAGGGACAAACTTATAAGATTGTGTAGCGTCTTGTCGGTTAGTTTAACAACTAATTACTGTTGAGTTTGCCTTGACCAGAGCGTTTGAATTGACAGGAAAAAATAACGAATTCAGGAGAGTAAAAGCGCGTTTTTTTATGGCCCTTATACTTTCTATTGTCCTGTACATGTGTTTCACTTGGTGCATGTGTAATTTTTTTTTCTGGATACATGAGATATTGGGATATTAGATATGTCATGAAATAAGTTTGTTCACAAATCAAATGGCAACACGGATCTCATTCATTTATTTTGTTGTTTCATAGGGTGACTTGGGACAATGCTGAATAGATACAAGCGGCTCATTGGCAGCAGGAAATATGCCGATTTTTCGCAGTATATTATTATTTACGTTATTTCCACACAAAAAATCACCAACAAATGAAAGAACAAAAATCCCTTGTTTGTTTTTTTTTACATTTGAGTTGTAATATATTTTCTTTCGCTGCAATAGGGATTTATCATTTAATTTCCTTACCGAATTTCAACTATATAATCACAAATTCTGATTTTCCAAAACTATACACCGTCCAAAGTCACCTATTTCATTTGAGAGTTGAGAAAACAATAGATTTTAACTTGTGTCCCAAGCCTCCCAAATCGGTGGGTGACTTGGGACAAGTATATTTAATTTTTTTCAAAATTAATATCCGAATTCTAAGGCGTGGTATATATCCTAATCAAAAGTCTGAGTCCTTAAGCATATTCGAACATCTTTTTCAGATAAAATTAGGTCACCGTTTTGAAAATATGAATATTGAATTCAACAATCGTCCCAAGTCACCCGAATCTATGGTACATTAGCCTTTTTCATGGTGTCATACTGAACACATCCGGAAAAATGGGAATATCAGAGTTTCACTAATGCGAAAATAACAAAACATTGTCTGCAAAGAATCGATATTCATTCCACATCTCTCTTCATTATGAATTTATCAATTTCACACAAAAAACCTCCCCGAATGGAATCTCTCCATTTCCTGCAGCGAAATGCCCGTCAACATCTGATATATACCTACCCTTGAATAGATGAATAATTAATTCATACTCCTCGTACGAATTTTCTTATAGAAATCCATCTGCTACATACGGGGATGTATTGATATCTAGTTAGCCTAGACCAGTTCAATGCATAAAAAAAATATTGCGTTACCATAGCAACGAACAATAACTCATTAGAAGTGTCAGTGTGAAGTTTGAGGTCCAAAAAGTAAACCAGAGTTACGCAATAAACTAAAAGAAAGAAGATGTCCACCGAAATTGTGAAAATCGAAAATTGGAGTATCGGGCCATCATCCAGTAACTGTATTTAAAAGGGTTAAGAGGTAAGCAGATTTACGAAGATATGCTTAATACCCTTGGTGATCAATGTCCTTCGTATGCGACCGTGAAGAATTGGACTGCAAGCTTCAAAACAGGTAAATTTTCCATTGAAAAAGATGACCATTCGGAAAGGCCAGTTTCTGTGTCAGTCCCCCAAAATATCGATGCAGTTCATAACATGATTTTATCAGACCGTCGAATTGGGCTAAAACGGATATCTGAGGCACTGAATATTTCATACGAACGCGTTCATCATATAGTTTACATCAATTTGGACATGAGAAAAATTGCTGCAAAATGGATCTCCAAATGTTTGAATGTTGACCTGAAGCGTGCAATGGTACAAGCATCGCGTTCGATCTGTGCTCGATTTGAAAACGATGTAGACTTCTTAAACCGAATTGTTACTATGGATGAGACTTGGGGACATTTCTACGATCCAGAAACAAAGCAACAATCGATGGAATATCGACACTCTGGTTCTCTAAGACCTAAGAAGTTTCGTCTTCAAAAATCTGCTGGAAAAGTTCTTGCTTCAGTTTTTTGGGATTGCATGGAGTAATCATGAATGATTTCACTGGATCAGGATAGAACAATAACCGGAGATCACTAATCGACATTACTGACCACTCTACTGGAAAAAATTGAAGAGAAAAGACGCATAAAGCTATATAAAAGTATTTTGTTTTTTCAGGACGACGCCCCTGCACACAAATCTCATGTTGCCATGCAAAAAATTCGTGATTTAGGGTTTGAATTACTAGAACATAGCCCTTATTCCCCAGATTTAGCTCCATCCGACTATCAGCTCTTTCCTCAACTGAAAAAATGTTTAAAAGGTCGTGAATTTTTTTCCAGCGAGGAGGTAATAAAAGCTGTGGAGGTCTGGTTTGCAAAGCAAGAAGAAACATTTATTTTTGAAAATTCTAGAGACGTTGCAGGTTCGCTGTAATAAACGTATCCAATTAAGAGGGGAATATGTTGAGTAATAAAATATTTTGACCTTGAAATTTTGTTTGGTATTATAGTAGACTAAGAATTTTCCAATATATTCTAGTAGAGTACATTCATTTTGTAAAAGAAGACGGTTGACCCTGAAAATTTTATACATTCCGCACTGTATTAGACAAGAATGTGCGTATAACGCTTGTCAAAACATTTTTTGGTTTTGAATTAGTGCTATGTTGTCCGTGCTACTTAAAAATCTTAGAGATTACGTTTCTTTCACAATTTTTCACAATTCTGGAGGTCAAAGGAAACACTTTTTTTTTACCGTTTTTTCCGAATCGGTTTGGTTTAACAAATACGGGCTGTGGAAAAACCAACGGTTTTATCGAATAAAATGAATTTCAGACTATAGTTTTTTTTATTTATTTGATTAATCTTTTTTGAGCACAAGATATCACCCACGTCTTTCAGTTTTCTCATTATGACCATTTCGTACCATAAAAATATAAAAACTTCGAAAAACCCAACTCTTGAAACTAAATTGGACACCATCTCATTAATATTTGAACGTTTTCTAAAATTAGAGTAGTCTTCATATTTTCTTTTATAGTTTTTTGACTAATTTGATGTTCAAAAATGAAAAATATCTGTAAAATTCGAAAAATTGGGTACTTTGGCTGGATGCAACTCTGTTTAAAAGATCCACAGATGTGTAGTGTCACAGAGTTAGCTAGTTATTCTGAAGGTGATTTTGTTTTTCCTCATTATGAAAACTTTAAATGACTTAATTTTTTTATCAGAGCCGAATCGGAAAAAATTTTTAAGAAAAAAAAGTGATTTTAAAATTTCGAAAAGTGATGTACGTCTATAGTTATATTCCAAATTATCTTCCACAGAATAAAGTAGTGGTATTGAAGTGTTAACTTTTCGATTAGAAGTCCGAATTTTTCTCCTGAAAATAAAATCCTCAACGGTCATCATCTTTTTGGGTTTCCTCACAGAAGAAAATTCCTCATCCTCACTCACAATCTTCCTAGTTTTGGAATCATTTAGCTCTATGAGATTTATCGAATATGTAGGATACCACAGATAAACCATCGATTGCAAAATACCAGGTTTACTATTAGAATGAGCAGATTTCAATTCAACACAGGAAATACATATTTGCAGCACAAACAAATAGGAATTGAAAACATCCTGTATAGAACTGGAACTCATTTTACTTATAAATTTAATGATTTTTGTGTAGCGAAACATTTGAGATTGCCGGTGTTCTCGTGGAACGATAAATCATTTAGAATGTTGTAACTCATAGGATAGCGAACTAAATCAGCGAGATATATCAAGGTATACGATCAAGTGGAATCAATTTCAAATTCTTCGACCCATTGAATACCTGCAACCCGGATGCCGTGCAGACTCAGCAATTTAGCCGGAAAATAGAAACTTGGAAAAAGTCCTAATGGAAAACGGCGCCTATTTCAAAGCACGCTTGTTCCCAATTTATTATTCAATGCGGAAGTTTAGGCAAAGTTGAATAGAAGAATTGTTACTCACTCTGCCGAGCGAAACAGATTTATCCTAGTAAATAGAACGGAATTGCTTTTCCATTCCTTACCGGTGGGATCCGATGAAACGGAATCGTTCCTCTTTAGTTCAATTTGCTACGCGGCAGATATCTGCATTACCGAAACAAAAGTTGATGACGAAAAGGGTATCTTCTCTTAACAAAACATTTAAATTATGTATAAGACCGGAAAATTATTCAATTCGTCCAAAGGCAGCACTACAGGTTTAGATGTCACATCGAAGAAAGCCTTTGACTTGTACAGTGTGGGCAAGTTTCGATGTTTTAGCACTACAGTTTCTAAACCAGAGGAGATAGAAAAAATCTGATATCCCATTCTCGTTCTCTTTTTCTGAAAAACTAACAATAGAAGTAGTCATATTTGGCCACTTTCTTTTGTTTTAGAGTTATAAGCAAACATTTTAAAAATGGTGATATCGAAATAAATTTATATCTCCGCTAGTACTGGTGATAGAGCTCTGAAATTAAAACATTATACATTATAAAAGGCGGGCTCGCCTTTTTAGCACGATTTTTAATTACGAAGCTATGACCCTAAGTTATGTTTTTTAAATGGGAACACTAGATTTCAGTGCAATTTTTTGAAAGCTTACTTTTTACTGATTTTAAAAATATATATAACATCATATGGTTTGTATCAATATAAATAATAGAAAGTGTTCAAAAACCTTTTTTCTCAATATTTAATTGGTTTCAACTTTTGTATGAGCATAGAAAAATATAGCAAAGTATGATTACCACTGACTCCTTATATTAGTCCTTATAAAATAAAATTTTATAATAAAAATTGATGAAATATATCTTGATTCAAGTTTTGTGAAAATTGGTAAAAAGCATAGAAAGAATGACATTGCCGGAAGGAGAGTGCTCTTGTAATAGGAAGCTCTATTTTTCTGTGCTCGTCAAAAGTTGAAACCATAGAAATATTGGGAAAAAAGTTTTTGACCATTTGCTATTATTTATATTGATATAAACCATATGATGTTATATCTACAGATATACAGAAATCTAGTGTTCCTATTAAAAAAAACATAACTTTGGGTCATAGCTTCATAATTAAAAATCCTGCTAAGAAGGCGAGCATGCCACTGGATTCTTCGTGAAAAAGTGCCTGTATAATGTTTCAATTTCAGAGCTCTATCATCAGTATTAGCGGAGATATAAATTTTTTTCGAAATCGCCATTTTTCAAATTTTCGCTTATAACTCGAAAACAAAAGAAGGTGGCCAAAAATGACTACTACTCTTGTTAGTTTCTCAGAAAAAGAGAACGAGAATGGAGTATCAGATTTTGTCTATCTCCTCTGGTTTAAAAGCTGTAGTGCTAAAACATCGAAATTTGCCCACTCTGTACAATCATTTCAACACTAGATTCCTGAAGCCAAAAAAAACACTATATCTTTTACCATTTTTCCGATTTGGCCCAGATAAAAGGATATAATCATTCCAAATTTTCGTAAAGAGCTATGTGATTGTGCGAAAACATCTTCTGAATTCTCAACAGTATGCATACCATAAAGGCAAATCTACAGATCTTGCCCTCAACAACATTGTCGGCAGGATCTCTGACTCTATCAACTCCAGAGAGATGTCGGTAGTTTATTCCCTTCTGGATATTGAAGAAGTCTTTAACACTGCCCTCACTGAGTCTTAAGTGAGGGCTGCCAAGGTCAAGGGTGTCCCTGTCACCATATCAAACTGGATCTGCACGATGCTGAGCTCCAGAAATATCGTAACTATGCCCTACAGGCAGAGGGTGCCAGCAGGATGGCGTTCTGTCACCCCTACTCTGGTTTACTCTGTTTGACGATCTAATTGCTCTAATTCATTAGCTTGCTTCAAGTATACGTTCAAGAATATGCGGATGATATATGTGGATAGTTGTTTGGCTGACGGGCAATGAGGATGTTATCATCTCATCTGTTCTTCAGGGAACATTAACTGCAATTCAGGGTTGGTGCGCGAGTGAGTAGTTGGGCGTCAACCCTAGTAAAACCTTGGTTGTGCTCTTCACTAGGAGGAGAAAATTTGAAATTTCTCCACCTCTTCTCTACATCAAGTCAATTCCACTTGTAGAAGAAGCCAAATATGTGGGTATTACCGTGAATAAAAAGCTCCTCTGGAACTCCCATGTGGACAAAATCATCCACAAAGCCAGACACTCCCTCGGGACCTGTCGAAGGATTTTTTGAAAAACTTGAGGAATAGCGCCGAAGAAGCTCTACTGGGTATACGTCACGTTGATTAGACCAATAATCACCTACGGCTGCATCGCCTGGTGGTCCTGCGCAGAACGCAAACAAACCCAAAACAACTTTAGAGATTCCAGAGAACGGCATGTCTCATGATTTCAAGGACATTCCGCTCTACTCCAACCAAGCCCATGGAGATGCTATTAAACCTCCCTTACATTCTTGTCCAGGGAGAGGCAAGACTAGCAACTCACAGGCTCCACCACCTAACCGTGAATGATCCTGATAAACTCATTTACGTGCCCAATCGGCTCTAAGCTCAACTGAAGGCGGACAAGCTGATGGGCATGAGAACTGACAAGGTTAGCACAAGATCCGGTACGGACGGAACCTTCAGTTTTCTGATTCCAAGCAGAGACGAATGGCTTTGTCACAAGGAACTCTATTTACAAGGACTTTGTTGGTTTACTGATGGCTCCGGAACCAAACAGGGCTCTGGAGCCGAAGACTACAGTCGTAGACCGCTGACCGAACTCAGTGTTACTCTGGACGGGTTGGCGACAGCATTTCAGGAGGAAATTTTTGCCATTAAACTATGAGCCAATCTTCTGCTTGACGGGGGTTGGATAGGTTGGTCAATAAAAATCCTAACGGATAGTCAAGGTGCCACCAAATCTCTCGCATCTGACAAATGCAATTCAGCACAGGTACTGGAATGCAGATCGAACCTCTCGAAATTGGGAAGTCACAAGACACTGTAACATATTTGGGTACCTGGACACTCGGGCTTCATAGGCAACGAGTTATCGGATGCTCTGGCCAGAGAAGGCGCAAACGCATTGTTTATGAGCCCGGAACCAACTATAAGAATTTCTATTCCTTAATCAGGAAGCGAAATAATAGCTGGATAAGGCAGAGGAATATTGGCGTTACCGTTTTGGACTGCTTTAATCGCATAGGACCATCTCAGTGCATCCCAGTTTATATGCCAACCAATGGCTAGAATTTTCCAAAACCAATCTGAAGTCTATAATGAGGTCTTCAAGGTACACTGCAAGCTCAGAGCAAACTCAGCATCGTCAATGAATCACTCTGCAGGCTCTGCCTAGAGGAGGACGAGACTGAGTAGGTACATCCTCCTGACTGCCAGGCGGCAGATAGGGTCAGACTTGGAGTCTTTGGCTCTCCCAAGCTGAATCTAGAGGAACTCAAGAATCACTCCCCCTCTGACATCATCTCCTTCCTGAGTATGATGGGACTGGATGGGACAGTTATCTGAGCTTGTTTTTGTGCCACAATAGGCCGCTTTGGTCGCTGTGGCAGGTTTGGTTGGTCTTCGTTGTCAGAATGCATCTCACGGTGAAAGGTAAATGATCGAATTTACGTTTTACTTCTGCCGTATATGCGGTTAATGCTTTTAAAAATCAAATTAATAAACCACAGCCACACGATTGGTGAATAAATAATTCTTTAAACTGTGAGTCTGGTGAGGAAATTGCTTCGAAGAATTAATGTTTTTTCTGAAAAAGAAAAGTGTTCTCCTTCGCTGGACATAAATAAAACAGCCCATTCATAAACTAACGTTTGAACTTCGTTAATAGATACAACCACTAGATGGATATTCCTCATAGCAATATTCTCGCAATATTCCGATACACAAAATTGATGAACGTCGTTAAGCTGGCCCCCTCAGAATAATAGCGATTTGTATAATCGTTCTGGGGAGCACCGAGATAAGGAGAGCTCGCTGGTCTACACGCTATCAGACTTTATATTTCATAATGGAGTTTATGGTCGGAATTAATGATAGACATTTGGCGGAGGACATTATTAATATAGAAATCGAATCACTTACTCGACTTATCGCAGCCATATCTTCATGCCGTAATTGTGGGGCAATATTATTTTCACTCATAAAGATTTCATGAAATTTTTTTAGGTATTATACCCAAGCTCGCAAATCAAAACAATTGTGGGTTTATTTTTATGATTGTAAGCTGCTCACATAAAGCTAAGACTAAGAAATAATAAAACTACCATCAACCCTATTTCCGGCAGTCATTTAAAGTACCAGGTTTTTTTATCAACATCCGCAGATCATTGAAATGTTTAATTTATGATCAGAGACGCCAAAGTCCGTAGGGGATGGAGTAAATTTCCAAGTCTTCTACCCATGATTTCCCAAAGATGCCCTATGGGCGAAAGATCGGGGGATCTGGGCAGCAATGGCAAAAGATTCACATGGGTCGCTTCAAAAATTTTAAACTAACTCTGGCAACATGAGGCCGAGCATTATCTTGCTGAAATGTTGGATTCTCAAGCCGGTTAATGTAAGGTACAACATATGGCTCCACTATTTCTTGAAGGTAACGCAGCGCTGTCATGTTACCTCGAATAAAGACTAAAGGTGACCTACTTGCATGTGCAATAGCCATACCATACCTTAACGCCTATTGTCCGATATACATGACGCTCAGCATCAAAATGAGGTTCACGTCTTTCTCCTCGACGTCGTCTTTCCCTTCTTCGGCCATCATGTGCACCAAAGGAGAATCGAGATGAGAGACCTAATGCCATTCCATACTTCAATGTTGTCGTTCTCTGCATCACTGTAATCGTTGCCGTCTTTCCTCAACCGTAAGAGGTAACACAAGATGGGGTCGATAATGCTGCAGTCCAAAAGACCTTATACGGCGGTAAACCGTTCGGACAGTTACAGGATGGCCTTGTTCCCCCAACCACTCATCAGCCAAAGATTGAGTTGTCGCAAATCGGTCCCTATAAGTCTTAGATGCCGATCTTGAACTTCATTTGTGCCCCTTAGACTTCTGGTGCCTACTCTTCTTCGATTTTGGGCATTATCAAACCATGCTTGACAACATCTCATAACAGTAGTTGGATTTCTGTTCGTACCCTGCCTCCCGTAGACCAATAATTCGACCTTTTTCAAATTCACTTAGCTGGCAATAAATTCTGCGTACACGTGCTCTAGGCATTTTAAAAACAACTAAACATCGACTTTGGACCTCCTCGAACAGTTGGTTTAAAAAATTTGCAAAAAACGACTACAATATTTACGTAACAAAAAATGTTTTTATGAAAAAACCTTCACGATTTTTTTTCCAAATTTTAATCATTTACTCCTTGCTATACTATCTATATTTTACCAGCAAAAATTAAAATTTAAACAGCTCCTTCTGGGTGTTGCAGTTTCTTTGTCATTTGGTATATGAACGCTTTTATCCGATTCTTGCTGTTAAGACCAGTTCTCATTATCCTTCTCAAGTTTCTGGTGAACTCTTCCGTGAATTCATTCTTCATCTGAGTGAGATTGATTCCTCTAGCCTGTTTGATCCCTAGTTCCTTGTACGTATCTCCCTCCTTTAATATGCTTCAATTTCCGACCCTTCCTTTTGCATCTTCAGAAGTCGACATTTTTCCAGTCCAAACTTCATTTTGATATCTTCAGAGAATCCTTCTACCATTTTCAGCATATGTGGTATTTGGTTTTCAGTAGATGCACACTGTTGGAACTTTTTAGAGGTTTTCGGGCTCGTGGTGGTGGTCCGGTCCGGGTAGCTCATCGGCTCCTTGCTGTCGGTTAGATTTCTGATCTACCCGCACTTCTTGTTAGAGTAGATGTTGGTCTAGACTTAAGGATGACACACCTAGGAAACACAACACCCATAACTCCGTTTTTCTCAGCGTGTGACAGAGTTTGAGTCTCTCCAACTACAAGCGGACGAACAACGGGTCACGAGACCTCAGTTCAGCCCAATGGGGCACCGTACGTAGAAGAAGATGTTGGTCTTCTGCATTTCCCATGTACTTGCCGTTCTCGCAGTACCGCCTTCTGCATGACTCTCTAGGATATTTTCGTCCAACTGAAGTTTCCTCAAATTATCTGGTAGTATCTTCGGTGTCAGGCCTGTAGAGGAAATAAATTCACTAAACTTATATATATATATATCGGTTTAAAACGCGCGACGACGTTGTCCGATGCCTAGATTCCATTGTTTGCGATCTTCCCATTGTCCTATTTGTAAGTTTCGATCGCTCATTGCTTTTCGTATTCCCTCCAACCAGTTTTTCTTTGGTCTTCCTCTTCGTCTTTTTATATTTGGTATCCACTCCATTATTTGTTTCGGTAATCGTGTTTGTCCCATCCGTTGAACATGTCCATACCAGATCAGTTGTTTTCTCTCTATATCATCCATGATTGTGCCTTCTACTCCCATTTGATTACGTACTTCCTGGTTTCTTATTCTTTGCATTCTTGATATTCTAGCCGATCTCCTCAACGCATCCATCTCTGCAGCTTCTATCCTCTTCTTATTTCTTTCTGTCAGTCTCCATGTCTCGGACCCATAAGTTAATTGGCTTTTGATCATTGTATTGTAGATGTTGAACTTTCGTGATCTAGTTATGTTTTTGCTCCACAATATTCCATTCAAACAGCCAATCACTTTTCTTGCCGCTGTTACTCTAGATCTTATCTCATTGTCATCTGTGCCGCTTGTGTCGAACTTCACTCCCAAATACTTGTACTCCTCGCAAGGTTGTATGCCTTCTGCACCCCCAATATCCAGTACGCTCTTTTCGTCTCCTATACAAAGGTATTTGGTTTTTTCTAGGTTCATTTCTAATCCCCAATATTCATATGTTTCTTTCAGTTTGCGTGTCATGTATTCCAGATCTTCCTTGTCTCCTGCGACTATTACCTGATCATCCGCAAACTGTAGGTAAGGTGTAAATGTTTGTATCATTCAGGGGTATACCCATCCCAGAACATTTTCGCTTCCATTGCATTAAAGCATTTTTTATATATACTTTAAATAAAGTGGTTGATATGGTGCATCCCTGTCGTAAGCCCTTATTGACATAAAATGGACTTGACAATTTGTTTCCTATTTTAATTCTAGATGTTGAGCCATAATATAGATTCTTCAATGCCCCAATCAAAGTCTGGTTTATATTTGTGTTCTGTAGTGTTTCCCATAGCATACACCAAGGTAAATTCACTAAACTACCTGCTGATAATCCTGACATGCAGGAATTGAATAGTTATATATCAGGGATGAAATCTTTTTACTGGTTGCAAATTTTTATAACTCTAACAATTCATTCAATAGTTGCAAGAAGAGTTGATTCGGCTCCACTATGAAATGCATTATATTTTGAATTGTTCACGAAATGAAGTAATCCTTTATTCAAGTTTAATCAAATTCCAATCGAATTCCACCAGTGAGCTGGGTAAAATGAAGCAATACGAATAATGAAGCCGATTCCGATTCAGCCTTTTGGTTTTACAAACTTCCGGAAAAATGAGATTTCGCAGCCCTATCAATAATGATGGTATTTCCTGCGGTTTTTGTTACAGTTCCCTCTGGAAGACACTCAGCTCCTTAGATTTAAGCTACAATCAATTAGATGATATCCCATTTGCGGCTTTCAAGGAACTTCGAAGCCTACAATGGATCAATCTGCACGGGTGAGTAAATATTTTATAATTCTAGAAATATTTCAACAACTCACCTACTTAACGTGCGACAAGTAGACTATGGAATTTTGAAGGTCGATAATATGTGTCTGAACGTAATTCTTAGCTTCTGCTGAACAAGTTAGTGTTGTTGGTTGTTGTTTTTTTTAAATGATCAGTGAATTATAAATTATGGCTTTTACCTATGGACAAAAATTTTTGTTTTATGAAGACCTTATTCAAAAATGGAGAGAAAATAGGATAGTGGACATATTTTATTCAAAAATGTTTCAGTGATTCGAGGATCAAGTATATCTCAATGTTGCTGTAGATTTTCATTCTTTGAAGTAATGTTTCGCGATATGTTAGCGTGTTGTGTGGAACAGGTAGTGCAGGTTGTCACATTCTGAAACGCCAAAACTCAATAATTTTATAGAAATATGGAAAAAAATCAACGACGAATATTAAAATTGAGTATAATTTTTGAGAAAAATTTGTTGTGATAATTTGATCGACTTCGGAACAAGAAGATCAATTCAATCATAAGGAATATCATAAAAGGTATCCACAACAAAGTCAATATTATTACAGTTGATTATATGAGGTCAAGGAATTCAGGACAGTGAACGATTAATTGAAATGTAATCTTGCAGTTATATGTATACTCCATTCACTTCCATTTTAGCACTCGGTTGGCCATGGAAATTTGACACATTTCACTCTGTATAGTACGAAAATGTGGAGTTATGAAAGAAACATTTTTGGTTTTTTAATCAATGCTATGTAAAAGTAAAGTAAAGTAAAAGTAAAAGTTTCTGTTATTACGTATTTTATCACAATTACGAATCTCTTCGTAAAATATGTGACGAACATAATTGAACTTTATACAAACTGATTGAAGGCATACCAAATCCAGTTATTTGCATGGAAAATACAAGAGATCAGTTTAATATCATAATATGCACTAGCTTGAGTAGAGTTAATGTTCGTTATCTTCTCTGGCTAAAGTTCGAATACGTTACATCAATTGTAGATTTCAATAATATTAACCCGAAGATGAAATGCATATGATGCAGTGGTTGGGAATGGGTATCTCCCAAAGGAATTAACAGATAATTACAAGAATGTTAAATTCTTCAACAAAAATCATTTTGCATCAATATAAGTAAAAGGAATTGAAGGAAATTTCAAGTCAAGATAAACTTCACCTTTGAACAAAAATTTCACATGAATAAACAATTAACAGGACAACTGGCTCGTATTTGTGGCTGTTCATCTTAATACATTGATATAATAAAAATAATTAGGTATTTATTGGTACCTTTAGACATTTACAATGTATGGGACAAGTCAAATGAAAAATAGAAAAATCAATTTTGGGGAACTTATTCTACGATGACATTCATCAAAAATCCTGTAGTAAACTTTTCGCATGAATTCACTCAAACATAAAATTCTCAAATGCCACTTTTTTGGATCTCCCATAGAAGGAAATTATTTGTCATCCCCTTCATTCACAATCTTTCTGATTGTGAAAATATTCAGGTGAAATGTAAGTCGTTTAGATTCATAATAATAATAATAATAATAATAATTTATTGATCCTGTTCGACATTCAATGTATAGGACAAGTCAGCTTCACATCAAGTTTGTAAACTACACAATAATGGAATCACATAAATACTCATTGATACTATAATAAGCCTTTTTTATCAACAAATTCCTCACCGTCGTTCTGAACCCTCGTCCACCCATTGCCCGTACCTTGAATGGCAAATGATTGTAAAGTTTAATTCCACTATATAAGATAGATGATTGGAATTTTGTGGTTCTGTGCAATGGAATAGAAAAGGTCTCAGTATTTCTGGTGGAATAGCTATGAAAACTTGAAAGTTTGTCGAATCTGCTTTGATTACTTTTGACGTACATTAGGGCATTGAAGATATATATACAAGGTGCAGTAAGTATATTCTGGGCAACAAACACAGGCCGGCAAGATGTACGAGGATGAAGGCCAAAAATCAAACGTATTATGCGTTTTTGAGATAGTAAAATTCTATCAAAATCAATTGAGTTACCCCAAACAAGTATGCAATAGGACATATGACTATAGACTAAGCTATAATATACACTAATTACTGATTGTTGAGGAAGAGTATCTTTTATACGGCTGATAGCATAGTAAGCAGTGCTCATCTTTTTACAAATTTGATCTACATGATGACACCACCTCAACCTGTCATCCACGAACACTCCCAAGAATTTAACAATTTTCTTTGATTTCAAGGTCTCATTCCCATGGTATAAGTCAAATGAGCATACAGTAGAGTTACGTAATGTGAAGAGAAGACTCTCAGTCTAATCGATGTTTATGATTAAGGCATTCATTCTGCACCAGTTCTCAAACTGTCCTATAAGAGATTCACATACACTCTTGAGTTCATCAATCGTCTGTGCGGACACAGCAATAGACAAATCGTCAACAAAAATGACTAAACGAACTAGAGTCAGGACCAGATGTTTGGGTAGGTCATTGACAAAAAGAAGGAAGAGTAGCGGCCCTAATATTGAGCCCTGAGGAACACCTAGCTCATTTATGCGACTAGACGACCAACAGCCACCTACCTTCACTGACATAACACGATTCAGATGAAACATCAAATAAATTCACTTACATTGAATATGTTCGCTACCGTCTGACGTATTGTGGATTTTAGAATATCAGGGTATAACTATTTGAATGAGCGGACCTGAATTCTAAATAGCACTTCCTGAAACCCTGTCTCTTTACTCAGTCACTTTCGGCATTCTCGTAATAAAAATATAGTTGTGGCCAAAGATAATATCTTTGGTTGTGGCAATGGCGTTATGACTTTAACGACATTTCATGAGTGCCAACCTTACTCCGTTCTAGTTACAAAACTATTTCATGGCAAACCGACTGCTAAAATAAATGTGAATGGAGTATATAAATCAATTGTCAATAGTGTCGTATTCCCAGTGAAAAAGGGCCTGTAGAAATTTATTATCGGTTTTAGATATTTTCGAAAATAAAGAATTTATGTCACATTTTCTAAATCGACAAAATATCAGAATTTAGTTATATCTTCAAGAAGATATCCTGAAAATTGGAATCCTGAAAATCGAGCCCAGGACTCCTTTCAACCATTTAACTTATCTGTTCTGGAAGTATCAGAAACAGCCAAAATCAAGCAGTTTGGGATACCCTGACATAAGCAACCATGTGAAATTGTCAGCGTTCTTAATTCATCCTCATGAATATTGAATGAAATATGTTCAAAAGAGAGCAAGTCATTGTCATTATTGTTAGATAGACGAACAAATCGATATTTACGGCCGTTTTCAATAATCTTATCTATTCATTGTTTCAGTTACTCAAGATAGAAAATGCATGTGATTTCGTTTCTATGATCTATCTGTAGATATATTTTAGTATGGTTACCAATGGTAACCAATCGTCAGTAAGTGTAACGATGGATAGATAGGTTTATTGAACACGGCCGTTAGTGAGTCTGTAGATGATTACACCTCATTTCCAATTTAATTGACAAATGACCTGTGAATGTGATAGGGAGTTCATAAACAGAGGCAGAAGGACGCATTAGATTTCTAGGGCCAATGAAAACTGGTGGCTTCGAAAGTAAGGCATTGGGAAAAGACACCTACATACTAATTTTGCTGAATCTAAAACTGACATCACCAACTCTGAAATCTCACGAAATTTTTTCTGATTCGCCCATTTTTTCTCAACAAAATATCACGCAAGAGAAGCCATTTAACAGATGTTGTCCTTCATGATTCTAGTATGTCTTCCTCGCAATACAATGAATATGGAAATGTCTACCAATAGAAAAAAAAACAGACCGAAGAAAGATCCGAATGAAAAGCTACCTGCATTAAAAAAGGAAACAAATTTGAATAAGTTATATTCTCTATACTTGCATTTATATTGAAACAGTTAACAATATAATTGAACAGAACGGAAGTAAATTAATTTCATTTGAAATTAATTTGAATTTGAAAAAATTCTTAAAAATTTTTGTGGATATCCATACTTCCTGAATGAACAAAGACTTCTGCGTTTATGAATTCGCAAAAAATTCATTCATGATTCATTTATGATGAAATTCACACTATAGCCCAGATTTTGTGCACATTTACATTCTCAATCTATTATATTTATGATAATCCAAAGAAATGACATGATTATCATGGTGAAAAATGTCAATGATGTCGTTTCAAATTAATGCTCAATATTCACAATAAAGACTTTACTAATACACTAACTTAATGCCACCCTTCGTTTATCATCAATCCTGCAACAATGGACGAGCTCAAAATGAGATGGATTATTATTCATGAAGCATACATATTTTCGACTCTCTCGAACGATTAATTCACTCCTGTCCTCAAACTTTATCGAGTTGAACTTCTCTCCGAGGCCAAGACCATAATTAAAACATCATCTGCTCAATCCAGATTACAAGAGTGAATATTTTACAGGAAAATGCAAATGCATCCACAAACTTCTATCGCTTTCCGAAATACTTTTCCGTTCTTCCTGAGATTATTATTATAATTTCCTTGTTTTTAACGATCCCCACTGGCGTGAGAGATTCATATTATAACTCTTTAAGCTGCAAGTCGATTTCAATCCAACTGACAGTGTTGAATCAAAACTTCATGGTGACCATAATATTTAATTGATATACAATAACTTTTATCCACCATCGATGCATAAATTGATCATAATCTCTTATGAGCTTCTTTGAGCATTAGGTTTTTCATAAACAGAGCTGTGTCCAAGCATATTGTGCTTACAAATGAGCTTTCACTTACCTCATCTTTTTTCTTTTGGCAATGAATTCATTTCGTCGTCAGCTCCGTTACTACGAACTATACACATCCATATATTTGCCGTAATGAATGGATAATATGTAGCCTGCGGGTAGAGGACTCTATGGCGGTTCATAAAAATATATTTTACGTTTAGTAAAAGTGCCTTGGTTTTCGAGATATTGGAGATTTTCGAAAATTCAAGAGAATTACACCCTCCGCCACTCGTTCTGCAGGCAAGACTTCAAATGAAAGAATTTTTTCAAACTGTTTTTTGGATAGTATTCCTGGATAGATGGTCAATCGAATGTAATTCATTATTTTTGAGGCGCATGAATAGTTCTTCATGAAAAAAAGATCTAACTCAACTTTTCCGTTTTGCTTTTTTTTTTCATAAGTTCAACCTAGCGCGGTGTAAAAAATAATTTGGTTACCTGAGAGCCAATGCAAGAAAAAACATGCCCGTTTCATTGACATTCCGAAATGGTATAACTCTCTGTATTTTCAGCATTAAATACAAAATTAATTTCTATTGCAATCAGTTGAGGCCTAGTTTAATGTGAAGACTATTTCTAAAATTTTTAGCAACTAAAATAGAAAAGCAAGCAGAATAAAGCAATCATCTATAAAAAGGTATAGAGCATGTACTGAAGCCCATGGTGGCCTCTTAGAGCATCTTTCGTGAAATTTAATTCAATGAAACGAAACTCATTTTAAAATTGTTGATATGCAATAAAGCTATTATTCATTAGAAAGTGTAGACTATAGAGCATGTATCGGAACTCATGGTGGCCAATTCAAACATCATTTGTGAAACTTTATTCAATGAAACGATATTTTAAAATTGTTATTTTTTCTCATTTTCTTATATAATTGAACCCCAAGGTTGTGAAATCAATATTTTCAAGTTAATTTCAAGTTATGAATTAAATTTCAGCATTTTTGTAACAAAGGTCTTGACTCAATGTAATAGAAATTGATTCCTAGCTTTTTTCTTAATTAAGAAAGTGCTCAAATTCACTTCGTTACTTGAAATTTGCTCAGAAACTACTTTCTTTATAACTATAGGGCTTAATAATGTAAGAATACGAGAGAAAAAAACCAATTTTAAAATATCGTTTAATTGAATAGAGTTTCACAAAAAGTGTTCAAAGTGGGCATCAGGAGCTCTACTTGATGCTTCACAACTTCTTATGAATAATTGCTTTATTCTGCTTGCAAGTCTCATTTCAGTTGCTAAAAATTAAAGAAAAAGGCTTACATCAAACTGAGCCTTGACTCATTGTAATATCAATTTATTTTGTATTTAATGCTGGAAATAGAGTGAGTTATACCATTTCAGAATCTCAGTGAAACAGGCATGTTTTCTCTTGCTTTGGCACTCAGGTAACCATATTATTTTTTACACCACGCTGGGTTGAACTTAGGAAAAAAAATGGGCAAAACGGAAAATTTGAGGTAGATTTTTTTATTATGAAAAACTATTCATTCGCCCCAAAAATAATAATCTACATTCGATAGCGCATCTATTCAGGAAACTATCCAAAAAACATTTTGAAAAAATTCCTTCATTTGGAATTTTGCCTGCAAAACGAGTGGCGAAGAGTGTGATTTTCTTGAATTTTCGAAAATCTCCAATATCTCGAAAACCAAGGGACTTTTACTAAACATAAAATATATTTTTCTGAACCGCCATAAGGTCCTCTACCCGTAGGCACCATATTATACATTCATTACGCTACACCCTGTATAAGATGCGCCTTTGACTCGTACAAATAGTTTAACATCAGATTTTTAAAAGATATAGCCATTTTAAGTTTTCTAAATGAGCTATGCCACCCCTGGGAAAACAAAGTAACCTTCAGAATAACTAGCTAAATCTATGACACCACACATCTATGGCTCTTTTAAACAGAGTTTCATTCACCCAATTTTACGAATATCACAAATACTTGGTATAGGTATAGGAAAAAAGTGGTTTTTTTTTACCTCAAGAATCAACTGTTAAAATATGTGTACGAGTCAAAGACTCACCCTGTATAGTATATAGGAAAACAATTTTTTTTATCACAATATTCCGAATGAACTGTTTTATCGAATTATTTATAATTCCGGGGGATGTAAGCCGTCAATAGGTAAGAGGAATGGATTCAGCCACGCACAGAAGAAGAGGGTGTTTACAATGAATTTAGCAAATTGGCGAGACAGTTTCGAAGAAGAAATTCCCTTCCGTTAAAATCCTCCTGGGTTTTCCAGGGTCCATATTTCAACCGTCCCCTTCGATGTCGCGTTTTCGAAACAAACAAATCAAGATGCTTCAAGTTGAGATAGGGGAACAAGTAACCCTATCTCAGGAAACATTTCCAACAGCATGAGAAGCTCTTGGAGATACAGAATTCGTTTAAGGAATTTACTACTACTCATTCATCTAGACAGTAGTCTTTTCTTTAATTCTGGGAACTGAAAGAGAAGCCCTTGACCCTTGAGTATACATATGCTTAAAAAAAATAAAATTGGTTAGAAAGCACGATGATTCAATCACTGTAATATTTCTTTCATATTGACAATTCAAATCTTTTAAAAAATTACACAAAAAAAACTAACTATACAAAATATTCATTTCAATTTGAAGACACTCCTTAACTATAAACAAACATAAGATAAAACACTATACAGTTAGGTTATTTCTGATAATTTGAGGCTTCCTGTTTTATTTTATTGGAACTATCGAACTCTATTGTGTTACCCTAGGAAACAGGCCAAATAATTTCATTACTAGAACGCCACATTATCTGACAACATTAAAATGGCTGTAATAAACTTCATGCTTGTATGAAATGGGCTCTGTTTTAGTTGTAGTAACCTTCATCGTGGTCATTTTACTGATTTCATTAGGCAATACCTAATTGAATTTCTACTGCATATAATTTGTTATTATGAATATAAAGTTTATGGTCAGCAATTTTTGTGCTAATACTTGAATTAGTATTTTACTGGTAGATAAAATAAAAAAAAATTCCTAAGTGAGAGGCACACTGAGAATTTGAAGTAGGTTTAATATCACATGTGGTTATCGATTGATATTAATTCTGGGGGAATTCTGCATTTTCTGAAACTTTTCAGGTATTATCAAAACACTTTATGATAGAGCTTATTTGATTTCATCTACACCCGAAATTAGAAATAATGAAATTGACTTCATTAAGAAAATCGGGATAATCAAAAAATTGTATATACAACATTTTTATATTTGAAGTAAAATTTATACAGGTGAAACCTCTAAAAATATGAAAACGTGAACATAAAAATACTATTAAAAATAGAGAAATTAATAGTAGAACAATGAATAAAATATTAAAAATAGAGAAATTAATAGATCTCAGATCATGTTTGTTCTAATACAGGAGACCACATGACGGTTTGGAATAACACTAAAATTTTAATGACAGAACCGGCTCATTATAAATGAAGGATTAAAGAGTCCACGTGTATTTTGTTGGATCGAAACAATAATTTGGCCAATGGTTTGGTAGGAATATATCATATTTGGATTAATTTACTGAAGAGGGAACTGCCATCTGGTAATATCAAAATTAAATGAATCAATGTAAAAACTTCATTTCAAATATTTTGATATAATAATAATATATTTAATAATATATTTATTGATCCCTTAAGACATTCACAATGTGTAAGCCAAGTCAAATGGAAAACTAATTCTAATTAATTCTTGGGGACTTATTCTAAGATGACAATCATCGAAAATTCTTAACACTGTAGTGCTTTAACACTTTTTGCGTTCGTTCACCCTGAAATAAAGTCCTCAAATATCACCATCTTTTTGGGTCTCCGAATAGAAGGAAATTCTTTTACATCCATCATTCACATTGTTTCTGAATATGGAAACATACAGATGAAATATGAGTCGTTTAGATTCCGATGAAAAATGATATAAATTTACTTACATTGAATATATTCGATACCGTCTGATATATTGTAGATTTTAAAATATCAGGGTTACTAATTGAATGAGCGGACCTGAATTCTAAATAGCACTTCTTGATACTCTGAATTCTCTCACTTTCAATCACTTTGGGCGTTTTTGTAATAATGTATTAATTGCCCAAAAGTGCCCAAAGTGATTGAAAGTGAGAGAATTCAGAGTATCAAGAAGTGCTATTTAGAATTCAGGTCCGCTCATTCAAATAGTAACGTTTGTCATAACGGCGTGATTTCATGAGTGCCAACATTACTCCTTTCTAGTTACTAGAAATTATTTCATGGACAACCGAGTGCATAAAAGTGAATGGCGTAAAAGTATTTGGATTAGAGAAGCAGACATTTAAACCCGATTGCACCGACTTATTAACGTTAATTCGGTGATTATTCCAGAATATAAAGTTCAGTTTCACATCTAAAGCCCGTTTGCAACAGCGAGAATTCTCTGGAGAATTCTCCAAAATTCTCGCAAGAAAACGGCAGAGATTATTTTGTACGCAACTGAACAGAGAATTCTACCGAAAGTGCGTATGTAACGGTACATAATTCACGGCGCATGAAATCTCGAGTAAATTTTCTAGAGAATTGTCGGCTGTTGCAAACGGGCTTAATAGAAAAATTCCACTAATACCGAAAAGCATCCGAAATTTTACAAATTTTCATGAATCTCTGAAACTGTGGCTAAATCAATGAACGAATTTTCGAATCTGATATCTATTTATAGTAATCAACTTGAAAAATGCATTGATATCGAAACTTAGAAGTGGTGGAAATTCATGTCGTTGACTTTCGAACGTAGAACTTCTGCTTTCAAAATTCTATAGCGTGCATCATTGCAGGCTACATATTTCCAAGCTTGGAGCTCTTGTGAATGTCGACGCTGGAGCAATAATATTGTTTCCAATTTCTAGATCCTACAGCCTACAAGGCAATTTCGCCAGATAACGGGAAACTTTTTATATCAACCAGAACACTGCATACCCTAAGCCCGTACCGACAAGACGTCACGATGAAGTATTGATGAAACTCAACGTTGCGACAGAAATACAGTACGGGAGCTGCATCGATGTTCTTCTTGGTTCTCGGGTTTTTTCACATACTCAGGGTATTTGCACAATCTATTCTAACAATTTTGCGTTCTGAGCTGGGATTATTGGTATGAAAAAGTGAAACAAGAACGTTAAGAGGATTCGATTTATGCGCAGACGCGAAAAGGAAATTAGAAAAAGGCAAACCTGAATAAAAACAACAGTAAGTCAGTTTTTCACTTTTTGAAACGTCAAGAATTAAATTATGCTAATATGAATTTAATTAGCTGATAAAATTAACCTTTTCGGAGTTTTGGGAAACCATAGGCAATTCTGAATTTGCATTCCCTACTGGAAAAAATGTATTCAATGAAAAATTTTTATTGAATGATATAGCCATATACTATTTGATAATAACGAATTTTAAAAAAAAAATTTATCTTGCATATCCAATGAAGAAGAATGAATTTTGCAAAAATTTACAACCGTTACCTTGCCAATATTGCTATGAACGATATTCTCTAATCTCCGCTAATTCTAAATCCTACCATTTCGTTTCATTTACAAAACAGAGACGTCGACTTATGAAAAAAGACGATTTCAGGCCCTTATTGTGTTTCAGATTCAACGTTTACTACTGTTCACTGTTATTTGGATATCTATTATTTATTTCATTTCGCAAACCATGCAAAAATTTGAGAGACTCCGAATGTCCGAATTTACTAAGTAATACTTTCGAAGAGTTACAACCAAAAAAAAACGAAAAAGACAAAAAAGAGCTGGAAAGGTGTGTTGATCATTGTGATCAACTGATTCAGTTCCATTCGAGCTTTGATGTTCGAATTTTACAGTAGAAATTTAATTTTGTTTATTGTCAATTTGAAATTGAGAATACCAGTTTGAACTTGATTATTGCCAATTTGCTTCTGATTAATGCCAGTTTGAAATTGATGTTGTCAATTTGATTTTGATTCTTTTTAGCGCCAATTAGCACTTGAAAAGGTATAGTGTTTTCGAGTTCTTTGAAATTTTTTATTGACATTTCTGCTCTTTTGATTTACCTCGTACAATGACATCGTTATACTGCGCCCCAACTCCTTCACCATTTTGCAATTAACCTTTTCTCTTTATAGTTGGGGAGCCGACAATGCTAAATCGAGATTTACTCGAGTGTCGTGAAGGCCTAGTGGATTTTGAAGATTAGATGGTAGAAAGAAAAAAAGGTTTTATGATGAATGCACTTTCAGCGGTGGGGAAAGCGTCTGCAGGGTCTTAAAGATGTCAAAAAAAACCGTCAGGTGTACATACTCGATCGTGTCAGATTAAGATACTGTATATGCCCTACGTGTCTCTGATTATGAATTCATGCTTACCTGACAGTTTGCGCGATGGGACTAGCCGTACAGAAGAGTTGAAAATGGTAAAAAAAAATTTCCAGCTTGTCAGATTTTTGGAGGATATGTTAATTGGACCCAAAGGTAGCTACTTTTCAAGGGACTGACAATTTGGACGTGACGCAAGGTCACAGAGATCCCTTGAAAATGTAAAAAAAATCGTTACTTGTACATACTCAAGCGTATCAGATTTTCATACAGATGGTTAATTTCGGTGTTGTCAACGTGTTGACCCATTAATCTGACACTAAACAGGGAGGGAGTTTCTTGATCTGATACTTTGAAGATGATAAAAATGCATTTTTTTCAAATATCTCTCTGCCTGTACCTCTGATCGTTTTTGTAGTCATGATGAAGGTTGTAGATAATAAAATTCTACACAACTTTTGACTGAAGCAATTTTACATACTCTTAACCGTTGTCGAGTTAGAGGGTGATAAGGGCGAGGAGCTTAGCCACATATGCGAAAGGGCAAGGTCAATGTAGAATCCCAGTCTAATCTATGCAATCCAATCCAATCCATCCAATTGTCAAAATGACAAGGTATTTCTAAGATGATAGTTTCGAAATTAGTCACGAAAATTTTAATGTTGTCTGTGACTGAACCTTAGAATGTACTTTTTTCCAACGAGTGACTTTTCGCTTCTGCATATATCGCTAAACACCTCGCATTAATCGCCATATATCTCAAAAACGTTGGAACGTAGAAAAATTTGCTTTGGACAAAATTTGTAGAAAATGTTATGGTCAACAACTTTCATAAATAATGCGAAAAAGATTTGAAGCCCAGGGAAGGAGATAATTCAAAACAACTGATTTTTGTGACCTTTATGGCCAATTTTTATTATTTCAGCTTGCTAAAACTATCAGATTATATTTTTTTCGTTATTCTTCAATCATTAGCTTCAAAATAAGAAAAAACGCCACCGCGCTCGAGAATGTACACGTGACGATTTTTGGCAACTTTGGCGCCCTCTCACACATTTTCGACTCGCTCAAATTGTCAGATTGAGAGAATATATACTTTTCAACATGTACTTAATCACATATATCTCAATCTGACACGCTCGAGTATGTACCATGATCGTTTTTTTTACTATTCTGACAGGGTGTCCTAGAAAATTCCCCCTATATACAGGTCCAAGGTATGTCCCCTAATATTGATCTGACACGATCAGTAAATCCCGAATTTCCCTCTTCGGCTCCACAACTATTAGTGTAAAAATAGTATTCCATAAAAAATCTCTTCTTCTTTCAATCGTCTGACTTCAGGATATTTAAACGAAATGATAAAATGAAATAAACTCTGATTTGCCAAGTAAAACTGCATTCGTTAAACATCAAGCATTCAGGTACACTTAGTTATCACTTGAAAAAATGATCAATTAATAAAATTAATCAGATCAATTCAACGGAATTTCTTAAATTTGTGAGTTCCATTCAAGAAATGCCGCATAAACTCCGTTGGACCAGGATATGAGATGAAAGTGGATGTTTCTGGAACAGGACGTTATTCGATGAGTGGATAGCATAAAAGTCAAGTCTAATGTTCCTCTATTCAAGATCATCTTTCTTGTTTAGCCCGGACGGATCTTCCTTCGGACGTGATTGATAAGGCACCTGATATTTCACTCTGCTACTCCCGAAACGAGGGTTCAAAATGAAAATGGAGTGTTCCAAGTCGTAACTTTTTTCAAGCGGATATTTCCCTACCTCTTGAATATTCCGTTGGATATCATAAAATGAAATAGATATTTTCAATATCACCTTATTTCCCCTTCACAATGGCATCCGTCGATCCCGAGGAGAGGTCCTCCAACCCTTTGCGACTGGATCTTGGAAAGTCGGGGGTAACTTTCGGATAACAATTTCGGTATTATTGATATTGGACAGACGGAATGGGGGAAGTAATGAAACTTGTTGAAAAGTTTGATCCTGAGCCGATTTGTGAAGCGTGACTGCGAGTGCACAGCCTCCGTTGTATACACAGTAAGCCCTTAAAAAGTTCGGATTGCGCTCAGTTCAGTCCCAAGTAAGTTAATCGAGATTGATAGTTCATTTTGTATCATATTGAATGTATTCAATTTTTTCCGTTTAATTTCCAACAAACTTATTCAATAAAAAATTTCTATAAACTTGTATCAGCCGTGAAAGGAATGGCATTTTATTTCATAGACGAAAAAAAAAATAACAGATTAAATGATTTTCACAAAAATTAGTTTTTAAATCACGACACGTGTTTCGCTATCGTAATAGCATCTTGAGGTTGGTGAAGATGAACTAAAATATTTGGTAGTGAAGGAGGAGGTAATATACAGGGTGTTGTTGGCCATTTGTTGTTGGTCTTTCAGAAAACTTGCTTGTTTTGTATCCTAAGGCTATTAGTTTCGGTGATACGGGGTGATTCATGAATATTTGCCTAAATTTTGATCAAATTTTATGGGTTTGTTCACTTCAGAAAGCTCTTCCAAACGGTTTATGAAATATCAATATTTTCAGGGCAGTAACAGAATATCCTGATTTTTCATTCAAGCTCCGAAATCTATATTTTTCACACCCCTTACAGAAATTTCGTCACCACGAAAAACTACATAACCCATTCTAAGGAATTCAATTTTCACTTTGCATGGCACACTTGTCACAAGGGAATAGGAGCCGGACGAATTCATATTTTATGTCATTTTTTCCAAATGAGGTCCTGTTTTTATTCCTTCGGTGATAGTATTTATTGTCCTTTGCCGTGATTCTGAATTATTTCAAATTCTGTTCAATTCTTCTTCATTTTAAACCCCCAGCACATTCTGAGTGTTCGTAAAAAAGTGTTTAAAAGTATGCAAGGAAGGAGCTGTGAATTTTTTTGAAATTACATATTGAATTTACATACAAATGAAGTAAACCATCTTGGAAAATATAATCCGTAAGTATATTTGCTTCATAAAACACATAAAATTTATCATATCATAAGAGATGTTCAAAATGGAGTTCTTCCATCTCGACACATATCCTAGCTCTTGAAATCAGATTATTTGTTGCCCTTCTGATCATATCGGGAGTTTGTTTAACTTCTGCACAGGCTTCTTCTATCCTCTGCCGCAAATGCTCCCGTGAAGTTAGAAGTGTCTGTCACTTTTTCACGCACACTCAGTACATAGGACACTGAGGGTTTAAAATGAAAAAAAGTTGAACAGAATTTTGAAAATTTTTAATTTTCGACCGAAGACAATGAATAATATCACCAAAGGAATAATAACAGGACCTCATTTCGAATAAATGACATAAAACATGAATTCGTTCGGTTCCTTAATTGTTGTTTTATGAAAGGAAATAAAAAGGTTTTTCATAAGGAAAAATTTTAATAGCTATGTGTGTTATGAAGTAAATACACTTACGGATTACATTTTCCAAGAGGGTTTACATCATTTGTGTCTAAATTCAATATGTAATTTCTAAAGAATTCACAGCTCGACTTGGCATACTTTCAAACACTTTTTCACGAACACTCAGTATGTGCTGAGGGTTTAAAATGAAGAAGAATTGCACAGAATTCGAAATAATTCAGAATCACGGCAAAGGACAATAAATACTATCACCGAAGAAATAAAAACAGAACCTCTGTTCGGGTTTCATCTCAAGTGGCTAGAGTATCTGTTGGCATATAGGTTAATGTCATCATTGTTTACATTTTGGGGAGATGAAGTAATTCGAGAAAAAATCTACGTTCAGACACCGAATATCAACGTTTAAAATTTCATAGCCTTCTTTGTAGAAATTTTCTTCATCATGAGGGTTTTCGTTACAGCGTTATTTTTTGATATTGAATATTGTTGTAAATTTTTTATTGTTATTATATTGCCATTTCATTTTTCATAGTGAATTCGTTATTGAATTATTCTATAATTATATCTTTACTAGCGTTTTAAAATTGAATATTACAGGAGCGACGCTGCAAGTAAGGCTAGTCTATGAATATTTTGAAATTGATTTTATGCTTCGAGTATAGAGTGTGAATTTTTTTTTCATTATTTAGTGATACGATACCCACGAAATTTTTCTCACATCTAGTCACTGTCTTTCTATTCCATTGGATCGGTATTTTCAAAATATTGGGAAAAAAATTGGAAAATTTAAGACATATGAGGAAATCAAAGCAAAAACTTTCGAGTTTCCACCAAATTTCAACAAGTTATAGGAAATTCGAAGTCACTTGAATCAAGAAAAAAGCCATAAGGCATATGTTCCTTTTATGTTTACCCGCTTTCATGATTAAAGCTGAACATCAAAGAAACAAACATATTAGACTATACCTCTACTTGTTTACTTGAGAAATATTGGACTACATAATATCTAAAATCTACATGAGTAGCGTAAGCTAAGAGTTTTATTGTAACACTATATCGTGATCTATGCGTTTACTTAAAATGATTTAGAATTTGAAAATAATGGTGTGTTTAAGAAGCGTTACTGAGAACTTTGTTGGACCAAAGAAGGAACCAGGCAGATACCGTTGTCGTGATCCTTCTTACCTCTTAGTAACGCTGCATAAATCTACCATTACATAAAAATCCTTTTCCCAACTCACCATCAAAATATTGTTTGTGTAATTTTTTCATCATCGCTTACACTACCTTTTTTACAGGAATCAAATCTCCTCCATTGGCGGCGATTGGTATCACGTCAAGAACACCGCATCCACCTTATTCTTGGGCGAGAATGACCTTACAGAAGTCCCAGGGGAGGTAGCAGAAGAAGGTCCAAAAAACGGTCACAGTCTGCGCCAATTCAAATCCTTGATCTGGGTCAACTTGGATGGGAACAGAATCTACAGGATTCACAAACACTCCCTCCCGTTAACACTTCAAACGGTCAGCATATCTCACAACCTGTTAGATACTTTTCCCACAGATATCATATCCTCTCTTCCGAACCTCCAGTGGCTTTACCTCAGAGGTAACCAAATAAGCAGAATGCCCGATCACACCTTCCCAAAAAAATTATGGTTGGAAAAAATAGATCTTGGAGAAAATCAACTGAGCGAATTACCGAAGACCTTGTTTAATCAGTCAATAACTATCAGAGATTTAAATTTGGCATTCAACGATTTCAAAACTCTTCAGGCTAGAAGTTTCGAAGGACTTCAGTGCGGAAGGATAATGCTCCCGTATAATCAATTAATGGAAACCGATGAAAGAGCTTTTTCTGGACTGGAAGATTCACTCGAGTACCTTGATTTCGATCATAACAATTTCCAACAAGTTCCTACCGCTTTGGATTCCCTGAGATCTCTCAAATATCTTTACCTCTCTTCCAATTCCCTCACAGAAATACCAGATATGGCATTCAGGAACTTTTGCCACAGTTTGAAAGCAATAAGTTTCAGTGGAAATAGATTATCGAAGATTCCAAAGGATACAATGAACAATTGCACGAAAATTTCACATTTCAACGTTGCTTTCAACGAAATACATGAAATAAACGATGATGATTTCACCTACTGGGGTGGGAATATCAAAAGTCTGATCTTGGGAAACAACAGAATCTCCTTCTTGAAAAGTCAGGTTTTTGCCGATCTTCAACAGCTAAAAGAACTGAGTTTGAGCTTCAATCCTTTGAGGCAAATCGATACTGATGCTTTCGTTGGACTGGAAGGTCTGGAGAACCTCGAAATCTCATTTGGATTAGACAGAGACGAACTTCCCTACGAAGTTTTCAGACCATTGCAGAGTTTGAAGTGGCTAGCCATCGATAACAATAATTTTCACAGTATTCCGGAAGATAGTTTCGATTTCCTAAGAGAACTAAAATATTTGAATTTGGAATCCAACAATATTCAAGTCATTCCAACTAATCTATTCAAGCCATCATTTCACACCAAACTCACCGATGTGAGACTATCGCATAACAAAATTTCGGTAGTATACCCAAACACTTTCCAATCGCTGACGAGTTTGGAAACAATAGTGATGTTCAATAATGCCATCAAGACATTGGAATCTAATAGCTTCAACGATCTTCCGGCCTTGAGGAGAATCGTTCTATCCGATAATCAAATAAGTGAAATTGGAGTAGGTGCTTTTTCTAATTTGCCTGTCCTTTCTAAGCTGGATCTACAGAACAACATGTTACCGGAGTTTTCCATGAAAGTATTCTCGAATTTATCCAATCCCATCCATTTGAATCTGAGCAGAAATCAAATTGCGTTCTGTAATTCCGAAAACAGAATTGTCAACCTGGAAATATTGGATTTCAGGCATAATAAGTTCAGGAGGATACCAAAGTGTTTGGAGAACATTGCACTTCTGAAGCAGTTGTATTTCGACCATAATCACATAGACGCGTTGAATCACAACGTGTTCATGCATCTAACGTCGTTGGAACGTTTGAGTTTGAGGGAGAATCAAATAAGTATCGTTAGCAGAAAAGCCTTTGTCGGCCTCCAAAATCTCCAGATCCTGGATTTATCGAACAATTTGATTAACACGTTGCATTACAGTCAGTTTTCCGAAATGCCCAAACTAAGGATATTAGACTTGAGTTCGAATCATTTGAATCATCATCTGCCCAAAGATATCTTCGAGAGGACACGTCTGGAAATGCTGGACTTGAATTACAATTCTTTTTCAACTGTTCCGAGCGAAAGTTTGTCGAATGTTGGTCTAACTTTACGGCGCCTCTCGATGCGAAACAACAACATCGAGCACATCGATAGCATGACGTTCCTGGATATTTCTTCCCTTCTGTTTCTCGATCTCAGTAGCAATAAATTGACTTCTTTGCCAGACAACGTCTTTTCAAGTTTGGGTCACTTGCAGAGTCTAGACATTAGCTCGAACCCTCTCCATGCTAACTTCAAAGAACTGTTTCACTACGCCCAAAGTTTGAAACATCTAAACTTGGCCAATACGGGGATTACTTCCACGCCGCATCTGCCATTGCCCAATTTGATACACCTTAATCTGTCTCATAATCACATTGAAGCAACTAAGAAGAACTCGATGCAGGAACTTTTCAAGCTCAAATTATTGGACTTGAGTCATAATAAACTGAGCCACGTACCGTCGCATCTGTGGACCAATTTGAATTCGTTGAAGACGCTCGACATATCCCACAATCCAATCAAGGAGATTTCGACTGAGAATTTCTATGCATTAGACAATTTGCAGAACCTGAAATTGCGAGGTTTGAATGATCTCGTCAAATTCGATAGTGAAGCCATCGTCCAAATGAAAATCCTCACTTCTCTAACTATCGAAACATGGCCTAAAATTGAAAATTTCTACGAGGAATTCTGCAATCTTTTGAGAAAGTTGAGGCAGTTGAGAATTTTGAAGATACACTTTTACGAATCCACACTCGACGCACAACTGTCTTGCATTGAGAACAAGAAGATTCGACATCTTGAAATTACGGGCGATAAGCTGACTAATGTTGACAAAGGGGCTTTTAGTAAATTCACGAATAATCCAGATCTGGTTCTGAAAATTACAGGGACTCAAATCGAGGAGCTTCCAGCTGGACTATTCTCGAATATGTACAAAATTTCTTACCTTATGTTGGATTTGAGAAACAACAAGTTAACCCATATAGATCCAGAAATCTTCTATGGGAACTATACAACATGGAAAAATGTTGGGACGACCCTGATATCAGGTGAGATTTCATTTTTTTCATTTCAATCATTTCATATTCAAAAGATTCGCAATATTATAAGGTGTATCACTTTTGAAGTACTGGGTGGGCAAAATTCGTTGTCTGCTAAGGGGATCTCGAGAACTATAGCAGCTAGAAGAAAACGGATGAAACATTCTCGAGCTCTTTTTTCTTGACTAATCCAAATCCAAAACTAGAATCGGCCTATTATTTTCAGATTTCGAGTTATAGGCAAAATTTGGGATTTTGGCGATTCCCAAAAGTTATCAAACTTTTTTGTCTCTGAAGTTACAGTTCTGAAACTTAAACCTCCATACAATTTCATACGCAGAATATACTGACGAAAGATTTTCTTCCAATTCAAAAATAACAAATTCAATAAAAGTTTGCATTTAAAAAAATGAAAGTTCATCTAATGATTCGCAATGAAAAAATATTTTGAGCTCCTCAGTGGATTCTACGTAAAAAAGTGCCTGTAGAAGGTTCAAATTTCAGATTTGTAACTTCAAAGACAAAAAAGTTATGAGAGCTTTAGGAAATTGTCAAACTCAACAACGAAGTATCGTAGTAGAGTGTCTCTAATATAGCATATATCCGTTATTTCCTCTAATTCAGTACGCTGGTCTGCGTATCGCAGACAACATGCGTGTAGGAATCGAGAAATTGGGAACCCGTTCAGATCACGGCAGAAATGATGCCAGCGGTAAAATAATAAAAAGGGTCACACCTAAAATAGTGGGGCAATGAATACAATAATAAGAATCAATTCAGATGCATACCACCCGCTGATATGAATATCAACAAGTGTTACGATCCGAATTGTACTAGTCAATTTGCCATCGTCAGGGCCTCCAAATAGAGAACGTTCCATCGAAGAAAAGCAGACCATGGATTCGGACACATTTGACCTCGTCAGAGAAACACAGCTTCTTCTCTGATGTTTAGGACTGACGGAATCTTATTCAATACTGTCAGATGCTACTAAGTAGTGTCAATTTGTTATGTACTTTATATTATATTTAATAATAAGAATTAAATTCAGAAGCATACTACCCGCCGATATGAATATCAAGAAGTGTTACGATCTTAACTGAACTATTCAATTTGGCATCTTCAGGACAACCAAATGGAGAACGTTCCACCGAAGAAGAACAGATGCTGACCATGGTTTCGGTCTCAGTTGGCATCGTCAGAGTAACACACAGCTTATTCATCTCCGATAGAAAAACGTTTGAAGTTGATGGACTCTTATTGCATACTGGCAGACGCTACTGGGTATTATCGAGTAGTACCACCGCCTTCTAAAGGCGGCGCCACCAAGTATGAAACAGGAACTGATTCAGTCGCCCCTAGATCGAAGCCCAGACGAAGACAATAGCATACACCATGGTCAGCGTCTGCTTTTCTTCGGTGGAACGTTGTCCATTTACCTGAAGATGGCAAATTGCCTAGTTTTTACTTCTAGTGTTTACTCGCGCGTGTTGAATAATTTTCAAGCAATATCAAATACCTATCCCCGAATATGATAATTATTTTCTCGTTATGCTGGATAATACACTGAAAATGAATTTCATTATAAACATCTTTTGTAGATCTACTCAAAATTTTTGGCGAAATTACGAAAGAATGATCCTGTCTATCTCTGTATTCCAAGTTAGTTACTGTATTCCAATTATTCTGCATTTCTTTTAACCATATTCTTTCGTTTTGATGAAACCTAAAATGGCCATCTCAGTGTTAATATGTTTTAGGTGGCATAATGATATCCAACAATCCTTTCCGATGCGGCTGCCACCTCGCGTGGTTCGGAAGATGGCTGCGCAGATGGACCCGCGAAAGTCTTCAAGCACACAATGCTCCAGTTGAGACTGCACTGAGGATGAGGGAGATTGTGAAAGAAGCAATGTGTACAGACCCTATTAATGGCGTAAAGATGCCAATCGTCCAACTTCCCCCTGAAGACATGAGCTGCCAGGCAAGCGCCTTAAGCCATACGCCAAATTTGAGTAATACTCCTGTGATCACACTTTTCCTTTTGTACATTCTGTTTAAAGTAAGATTACTATGAAAATAGTTTTATGTAATATAAAGTATTGAAAAAACTTATTTTCTAAAAGCTTGCTATGAAGGAGCATCAGAATGTTTGGAAATCAGGAAAACATAAAACTAACGAATTTAAAATAAACATATTAACTCGAGTATTCCCTAAAACATAGTTGTCCAAGACAATTTAATTTAAACATAGGTTATTGGTCTTGAGAACTCGTATTCAAATTGATCGAAGCATTGATTGAAAAAAGATTATTTCTTTGTTTCAAAGACAAATCCATATGCTTTGCAATACTATATAGGGAGTCCGAGAGAGTTGAACCCCTTTTCACTCTGAAGCCACTTAAGTTGTATCTGTAAATGGTAGCAACTCATTTTTTTGCTCGAAGATAGCATGCCCAAATAGGTAACGATAGATGTAGAGTGATGGTGAGATGAACTGTTTGAGAACAGCAATTCTTTTTTTAGGAACCGAAAATTAGCTCATGTCTCCCTAACCCATGGGAGAGTTGAACAGGGGGCGAGAGAGACGACCATAAGTTCGTTTATCATCGTATGTCCAATGACCTACGATTGTCTATGTCAAGGTTTTCATTAACAGATGTATCAGCGTATGAAATACATATTTTCTATTTCAGAGTCACTCTCACTTACTTCCGGAATGTTTTTTACTTTTTCATTTTTTTATATTTATTCGTATTATTCAATTTACTTTTTTGGAAGCACCCTATTATCTAAGCTCAGTGCGGGAAACTTGGACAACTGATTATGTCTCCCGACCATAGCATGAATCAAGTCTCCCACACCCCTTTAGAGTATTCAACAGATGTTTTCCTTAAACTTTTAGAACTATTATTAAAAAGGCTCATCGTTTGTAGGTTAAACAATATTAATCAATGAAACCAATAAAACTAAATAACACCACGCAACTCTCAAAGTTTTCAGGCAGTGTAACAAACACAACTTATTCAATTTCTTACTTTCCTAACAACAAAATCTCGTTCAACCCTCTCACTACCAAACTGTTCTGATGGCGGCCAAAATGGAGCCGCCTCTAGTTGTGCCTGGAGTATGTCGCAAGCTATTCACGAACCGGTAACGCCAAATTTGAATTGAAATATTTGAGGTGGTTCAAGTCTCCTACCTGAGCCAGTCTCCCGGACTCCCCCTACTAGAAGAATCATAACATTGTCAACTTTATCAACTACCTGATTGCTGTACGTGAACGCAAATGGCTGTTAATAATAATTAATTACAGAATAATTATATTCAGACCACAGTTCCACCCGAATTAAATTCCAATCATGATTTGATAGAATTAAAGGCAGTGATTGGACTTCAGCATCCCAAAATATTGAAACCTGAAAAATGATCATGAAATTATATTAGGGAAGAAGTTGAAACGATTCTCAAAAAAATATTGAGTTGATCGAAAACATTCTAATTGTATGAAACGGAATACCCTAGTCACACATAAGAGGTGACAGTTTTTGTTTGTAAGTTTACTCGTGAAACACCCTGTTTAAATCAATTTCATATTATTCGAACTGAATATTTAGTTCGAATAATATGAAATTGATTTAAACAGGGTGTTTCACGAGTAAACTTACAAACAAAAACTGTCACCTCTTATGTGTGACTAGGGTATTCCTGTAACCAAAATCTTTCTCGAGCCAGCATCTAATTCTTATTGGACGAGACACCTATACGGAAAGTTTGTACTGTGTAACATCTTTCAAACCTAATGAAAAATTCACATCTTATACATACGTACGTATATAGTAAAAAAACTAGGAAAATAACACAAACATTTATAATTTATTTATAATTGAAGTTTTAGTACAAACTACCAGAAATAAATGGACCGTCACTTCATTTTTATCATTATAAAGAAAAAAGTTTAGTATACATATATAACATAATGATGAAAATGATAAGCGAGTGATTTCAACAGTCTTATGCTCCTCCTATTCAGCTAAAAAGCTGATGATTCATCTTCAATCCATTGTAATTAGAAAAAACTTCAGTTAACTGAAAATATATTTTTTGATTGTGTAGTGAATACCTACTTGTAAGTATTAATTAAGTACCTAATAAGCGACTAGTATTATTTCCAACTCCAACACCAGTTGTGATTTTATTCGAAACAACATTGTGAAATGAAAATTCAAGCATATAGGCAAAGGTGCCACGTTGAGGTCTGCATACATACAGTTGTTTATTTGTATTGTTGAATTAAGATCACTGTTCTAAGTTCAGTTGTATTCTTTCTCTGTGTATAAGAAAAATTCTGAGTCGGTATCTCCCAATCCTATAGAATTAATAAATTATATGTGACTTAAACTGGGGATTCTGTGTTTATATGCTGTATCAGCAATATCAATGTAGGTTCCATTACTGGAAGAATGTAGGTAATATCAATATGTCAATTGTTTTTCGTTCAATTGATTGTACATATATCATCATAATCTCAGATTTCATGATGCTCCCTGATTTAAATTGAGTTTTAAAAAAAAAATGTATGTTTCCCTATCCTGAAATCTTGAATTAAGGTGTCCGATACTGATGAATATCCATAATTAAATGAGAAATTGAATTAGTACATGATTGTCAGTAGGATGAGTGAAAAATCATGTAATTCAGTTTCTGATTTTCATTCGGTGAGACTTGAATAATTCTGGTTAATTTTGTTAGTAAAATTTCTAACATCTCATATATTTCAAATACATAAAACATATAATTTCTTATTGTATGTAGTTTTTTATAAGACTTATCAGATTTTAATCTGTTGAAAAATAGCTGCATACAAAAATGTAAATTTTGTGAATACGAGAAATAATTGATACATATCATGTCCTCATGTTTGAGTTATTCGCGTAAAGGAAAGAATGCTCAAATTGGAATGTCATGTCAAAATTGATGGAGAAAGCACATTACTTGTTCATAATAAAATTATAGTTATTTATTAGACTAGTGTTTTGTAATGAACGAAAAATATATACATTGTTTTAATATGAAGATTTTCATTTCAGTTTGCAATATTCCGAGTTCTGAGACCACCAAAATATTCTTTTTCTACTATTCCTAATTTTTATAAATGATATTGGTGACCAATTGCGCTGTTACTTTTTGTTGTTTGCTGATGACTTCAAGCTTTTCAGGACTATATCATCTTTGAATGACTGTAGGTTACTCCAACAAGATCTGGATGTGCTGGACCAATGGTGCACTGTAAATAAACTACCACTAAATATTAATAAGTGCAAAACCATGACCTACACTCTAAAGAGCACATTGATTGAGCATGTCTACACTATAAGCCAGGTAGTATTGGAAAGAGTGCAGCAGATTAAGGATTTGGGAGTTGAGTTTGACCATAAATTAACATTTCTTCACCATTATAACTCTATCACAACAGCTGCAAAGCGAATGCTTGGCCTCATTTTTAGGGCGTGTCGTGATTTTGAGGATCCTAACTGTTTTACTGCCCTCTTCAATTCGTTTGTTCGCTCCAGGCTTGAGTATGGATGTATTGTCTGGGGTCCAATATACAACGTTCACATCGATCGACTGGAATCTGTTCAGAGGCAATTCTTAAAGTTCTTGGCATTTAGGTTGGATGGAGTTTACCTGCCTCGGGGTTTTGACCATAACACGCTTCTGAATAGGTTCTCGTTCTTGTCTTTAGAAAACAGAAGAATCTACTGCCAATGTCTTGTCCTCTTCAAGCTGCTCAATTTCTATATGGATTGCCCTGATTTACTGGCCAAGCTAAATTTTCGTATTCCGCGCAATGGTAGTAGACTTCAGCAGGTGATGTACCTTCCTAAACCCAGGACTAATATGATGATTAAATCACCTCTATATGCTATATGTCGACAATTCAATGGTATATGTGCTGATGTTGATGTCTTCAATGATAGTGTGCGTGTCTTTAAGCTAAAACTGAGGGAATTGCTGCATCTTGGGCAGATGCATTATTAGCCTGTAAATTTTAAATTTTTTTTGTAAATTTAACTCTGTTGTATTAGTTATATCAACCTTGTACTTGTGTGGTCTTTATAATTGGGAGAACCTCCTGTTTAGACGAATAAACCTTTTTTTTTTTTGTAGCATTGTTTCACAAAGTTTCCGGAATTATAGATTATACACGATGTGGGCAGTACTCCTGACTGAAATAATGCATTTTTTATTCAATATGCCAAGTATAAAATCAATGATTAAACTTGAACCTGAACACAAGTTGGCACAACGACTATTTTCATTACGTTTATCGGCATATTTCAAATTTAAACATAAGAATATATTTTTTTACAAGCGTGCGCAATCAACCCCATTCCCGCACGCATTTCAAGTCGCTTGAAAAACCTCTGCTATTTCTTTCCAGCATGCATTTGCGTTGCAGAAATAGAGCAGGGCTTTTTCTCGAAACGAAATGTTAAAGAGTAAATTAAATTCCGTCATATCTCTATGCCTCGAATACCTACGATGAGATAACCATGGTAACGATATGCAGAATTACGTCTGTCATTATCCATTCGATGACAATTGACATCAAAGAGTCAGCCTGGAAAGTCCAGACGCAGCCTAATATCTGGTTAAAAAAGATCTACAATAATTTCTGTTGTTTCAATCACAGAACTTGTAACGAGTTCGCCTTTACGGGGCCTGCAGCCCCTGCTAGGTGCCCAGATATCCGAGATACCATCTGAAAAATCCGCCATCTCTCCGCTGGTGAAAAACGAACATACTATCGATATAAAACACCCCGCTCTGTGAGGAGTGTAATTTTTTTTCTGATCGTCGATCGTCACATAGATGGCACTTATTCTTCGCACACAGATGAACTTATGCTTCGTTCATAGATGACACTTAACAATCATCTTTTATACTTCGTCGAGGGATCATAATAATTGGTGATCATCCAAAACTGTTATTCCAATTTCCAATAGACTCGTCGTGTGCATGCCTCTCAACGGCCAATCCAATATCATGGATTCAAGGAGAAACGATTTCTTCAGAAACGAACGCATTGATAAAGAATTACATATTTATCCAAAAAAAGCTCATAAGCACTTATCTTTATTTCTTTATTCAAACTGAGACGAGAACAATTTTGAATATTTATTATCAACAATATATGTATTCAAAACGAATACGTAGTAAGAAAGTAAAGATATGAAAATAAGTAATAAATAAATTATATATACAAAATTCCTCATTCTGGAATACAATGCAATCTCAAAAGATTTAAAAATTTACGTACATTCCACTCAATTAATTATCAATTCGTGAAATGAAAATAAACAAAAGGAAACAAATAATATTCAAACTGCTCCTTTGCGTTCAGTTCAGAAAACGACAATCGATGGAAAATAAAATGGGCTATTTACTGCGTAACTATGATATGCGTGAAGAGGGGCTCTAGTACCTTGGTAAAGTTATTTGGGAGTGCATTCAAACCATCTTCGTATCTTCTATCAATGGACCTCTTCAATAAATCGAATCTGTTTTGGCTGAAAATAAAAAGTTTCATTAGATATCTATTCTTTTTCCAAAGGTTTGGAGAAAACGGAAAAAAAGGCATGAAGAACTTGAAATGTAACTCAAAGTATTAACCCCAGCTTACTTTCCAATCAATTCCGCATTTTCATTAAAACAACCACCTAGAAACTTAACTAACAAATTTAATTCCTAGGCACTATTTGGAAACATTACGAAAATCTTTGCCTATCCCTAAAATTCCGCTTTTACAAAATTGAATGAAATTGATCTCAGGTATTAAATCCTGAATCAAATTGACTAAGTGCAGTTAAATGATTAATAATAGGCCAATTACAGGTGCCCTTATAATTTATAACAGCATTGACTATTAATGCTCAATGATAACAGGATTTGGTAATCAGGGCTTTATATGAATATGAACACATTCAACTCCAGCATAGTGGTCGCAAACTCCAAGCAGAGACTTACACTTGGTGAGTAGATCCCTTATCGAATGCTTATTTAAAGGATAATGCACGAGGATTTTTTCGAGATAAAGATTGTGAGTGTAATTCTTCTAGTAACCCTAACGGCGGGAAAACACTTGGCGTTTTTTACCGATCGGATTTTTTACTGTCGTCGCTGCACCAGTGGTGGCGCATTGTTGCGACATAATAAATAGGGTGCAAAAATGAACGATCGGATAAATAGGAAACATCAATAATCCGAGTCACGGGTTTTGTGACTAAGTTAACCAGGAGCACTCTACTACAAATTCGACTTGAGACAAAGGAACACCTACCTTGTTATACGATTCTTTTTATGCATTAGCATTGTGTAAGAGCTGACTGAGGGACAGAATCGAAACGGTGTCAAATTACTTTCCTCTAGCCTCCTATAATTAAAGAAAGGAAATAAAATCCATTACTCGTCAAACTATTCAAAATAGTTTTTATATAAAATATAAGAGTAGGAGAACATTCATAAAATCAGCAAAGTTTTGAAGAGAACTCATTCTGTCATGTGATTCAGAGCTGGGCAAAAGAATTCTGCTAAGCGTTTGTGAAAGCACTGAAGCAGAGTCTCTGCAATGAAGTCTTTTTGTGCTCTCGTGCACTTTCTAAAAAGTGTTCACGCTCTTCAATCCCTAAAGCTTTCGGGAGTGCGATGAATATTCATTAATCGCCATATATCTCAAAAACGTCGGAACAAAATTTGTAGAAAATGTTATGCTCTACAACTTTTATAATGAATGTGAAAACAATTTGAAGCCAGGAGATGGGATTATTCAAAAAAAACTTATTTTTGTGACCGTTATGGCCAATATTTTTCGGCTTGCTGAAACTGCCAGATTATATTTTTCTCGTTATTCTTGCGTTCGGGAATGTACACTTTTTTTTATAATAGTTGTTACAAGCAATCAGAAAAAAAACATTCTATAAGCTCATTCGATGGCTTCAGAGCTGAATGCTCCTAAGTGTCATGATGAGGTCCTGTCCAGTGACAATTCCTCTTCAAGTCTCCTTCAAATCTGCTGGCCATTTTCTTTTAAGTCACCGATCGTTCTGCAATTGAGTCAGTGGTTGTAGCAAAGTGTTTGTGTGGCTCTCAAGCTTTGTGTGATGTTTGGTGCTGTTTTCTGCTATGACACCCTTTACATACGGTATCTTCAGATCTTCGTGTAGGGTTTGATTTGTAACGTACCACGGGGCATTGGTTATCATTCTGAGGATTTTAGATTGGCTTCTTTGGATGACAGACATGTTCGAATTGCTGGTACATCCCCAGATCTCTATTCCGTAGGTCCAGATAGGCTTTATTATAGTTTTATAGATGAGAATTTTATTTTCCAGTGATAGTTTTGACCTCCTACCAATGAGCCAGTGTAATTCCTTAACTTTCAGGTCTATTTGTTTTCTTTTTTTGACTACATGCTCCTTCCAGGTAAGCTTTTTATCCATGTGTAATCCGAGGTATTTCACTGTAGGGGATTCTGGTATCTGGACGTTGTTAATTTTTACTGGTGGACACTAGCCTTCTCTCTGTGTGAAATTGACTTGTACAGATTTGGTCTCGTTGATCTTTATTCTCCATTTATGCAGCCATTCTTGTATCTGGTCTAGGTGAGTCTGTAGCAAGTGAGAAGCTTCTACCGGGTCTTAATTGCTCGCTAGTATGGCTGTGTCGTCCGCGAATGTACCCATTACTGTGTTTGGCGCCCTCTCACACATTTTCCTCACGCTTAAATTGTCAGATCAAGAGAATATGTGCCTACTTTTCAACATGTCATTAACGCCATATATCTTGATCTGACACGCCCGAGTATGTACAATGATCGTTTTTCTTTACTATTCTGACAGGCTGTCCTAGACAATTCCCTTTATATACAGGTCTACTTTTTGGTAGAAATACTCTACAGGCTCCAAGATATCCCCCTCCAAGATATCTCCCCTGATATTAATCTGGCACTCTAGAGTAAATCCCGAATTTCCCTCTTGGGCTCCCCAACTAACAGAACTGATTCAAAATTGCACCGCGAACCAAACGAGAATCGAACCAATCGCATTTTATCCCCGTATATACGCATGTATAGTAACCACAGCCTCAGCGGCGAAGATGAAAGCAATAAATAAAATATAAATTTAATTCATAACAAAAAGATTAACATTATAGTGTATTAACAGTTTTGAATATTTTAACTTTGAAGTAAAATTGGTCATGTTTGGTGAGAAACTGTTTCAGAAAATCAAATGGATAAACAATCTCCTTTGATTCTTCGGTAGATCCGTATAGAATGCGCTGACAAAAATGACTACACTTCAACTTGAGACCATCACTCAAAATACTGAATTTGAACTGGAAATTTCCTTTATCCTCTCCTAGGTAATTCACCATAATTGATAAAGGTTCACCAGGGACATAATTAATTGTTAAAACAAAAACAGTTTCCTCCATAACCAAGCAGAACCGATTTCCTGACCGAATGTTGAAGAAGTGAACATCCTTTGCATTGATAGGGGAATGATTTTCTTTCACATGTTTCAACATGTCAAAATTATTTCCATTCCAGCCGCACTCCATCACACATGATTTTGGTGTAAATTTGCAATTTTTTTCATGAAAAGCTAATTCGTTGGAATCTAACAACTCAAAGCATCCCTCCTTTTCATTCTTACATTTATAAAGTGATATTCTCGAAAAATTTTCCAACACTTCATTTGTGGCTGGAAACATAACATAGTTTAGGTAATAATTTTCAAACAAATAATATAATTCTATAATAATATATATATATAGATGCATAATAATTACTCATTTCATGTAATTCAAACCTTACCGGATGTTATGCTCTTCGAACACTGGCAATACTTATTTTTAGATTTACAATCACCACAATTATTGTGATGGTCATAACAAACATAAATAGGTGGCATAAGAATTTTTTTACAACTTTCACATGTCCATTTGAAGTTCAGATGGTTCTTTAATTTTGATTCTTGTATTTCCTTTGATGTATTGAATTTTTTTGTTTTCATCATGAATCTGAATCTCAAGTAGTTACTTTTCAAGAGAGTACTCAATGCTTTCAGATCTACATCAAATCCACATTCCAGAGCACTTTCTGTAAATGCCCTGTCACACAATGGAGATATTCTATTGCCAGGAAAATTTATACAATTTTTTTCCTCTTTATCAGATACCTCCAAGTCGTATGTGAAATCTTTGCTTTCAATGAAAGAACTATCTATCAAAACATGAAAGACAACAATTTGGAAGTCAGATGTAAAATATGATAAGGTAACGAAAAGAATATCCATATATTCACACAGTATTATTGTATCATTCACTGTATCCATTAATATTACATCTATTATAGGTGATTCCCGGAAACAATCTTTGTGCTCCTTCTTCAAATGAAGAATGAGCTCTCTATAACTTCCTGTCCATGAACATATATCTTCTTCTCCTTTGAACAAAGCATTTTTACCGAATGGACAAGTATTGTTCTGAAATGAACATGAATCTTCATGCTGACTGACTGAATTCCATTTCAATTCTTGTTTACAACCCTTTGATTCATATGAACAAGGGAAACTGAAATTTTTTGCAATTTCTTCATAAACTTTCTGCCTTTTGAAAGTTGTACAAGTGAATTTTTTTGTCTCCTTTTCAGCACATCGTCCACATATCTTTCCAATGGTCTCATGAAAAAGTATAGGTGCAATTGAAAGATATCTATCACAAATATCGCATATAACTTCTCTATTTTCTTTACAAGGATCGAATAAAAAAGATATATCTTTGTTCGCCATTATTATATATTTTATCCATCTGACTTATGAGTTACCATCTGACTTCTGCTGAAACAAAATGCAAAACACAGAACACTAATATCATATCAAATGACCTCGCGATCACAGAACACTGATGTCACCAGTGTTGCCAATGGTAATTTATGGAAAAATCCGAAATATCTGACAAAAAATCCGAAAAAATCCGATGCTTCCGTAACTTAATCCGAAAAAAATCCGCTCGTTCATCGAACAATTAAATAATTAAGAAAACAGATAACACAATTTTTTTTTCTCAATATTCCAATCATTTTTTCAATGTGAAAAATCTTCACTAGACTTTTTGAGCTGCGAATATGCTGCCCTCTAGTGGTAGCTGAATTTTGTACCAGGTCTAGAATACCGAATACGTTATTTATTTCATTACTTAAACATAAACAAATGCTTTTCCAAAAATCCCCATCGATCCCGCTTGTACGATTTTTTTATTTGAGGTCAAAGCTCGCACATTTTCGTAAACCTCAAGAAACTTTGCAGATCGTACAGTTCTTTAAAAAAAAATATTCTATTCGTGAAAAAGTCGTTTTTCAAATTACACGCACACATTTTCGCTCTACTCCTCAAGTAGTGCACTTGGCGTTTTTTTCAACATGGTTTCTCCAGTTCCCAATGGGAATATTCCACGATATATTTCGACCAATAAATTATAACGGAATAGCTAGTGGACGAAGCCTCTACTATTGATTTGAATTATTCAATCATCTAGAGGTAAGAGCCTCAATAATTGATTTGAATAATTCAATTTCTTCAGAAATTCTTTGAAACTGTATAACATAAAAAAAATCCGAAAAAATCCGAAATATTTTTAAATCCGAAAAAAATCCGCAAGAGCTAAAAAAATCCGCAATTCGGATAAAAATCCGCCGATTGGCAACACTGGATGTCACCCTGGCGACGTGATCGCGAAAATACGGCAAATCAGTCATACCACACACCAATAGTTGGTGTCCAGAGTCATACCAACTGTATCCATCAAATATCCAGTATCCAGCAAATAAAATCAAATATATTGATATCTTTGATCACTATCTACGATCTTTACGAGAATGGTGGTTTTCTTCCACCATGTTTGCGAGCAATTTCTTAGTTTATGTTGTCGACATTGTGCTACCAAAAGGCTACGGCCTTAGACCTTCTCCTCATAGTCCTCATAATAAAACTTCATTACAATAAAACCGAAACAGCGACAAAACAGCACAAGAATATATTTAGAAAATCGCATTTGGCTTCGAATTAGGAGAGTGTGTTTTTATGTATGCGAAGCACCAGACTTCTGAATGAGTTTTTACTTTAAATTTTGTTTCAATAACCACTGTTAAATAAGACATATTCTTTTCCCTATTGAAACTCACTTGTAAAAATCATCATCCTCTCCACCCCAACCTTCGAATAGGTTGGACATTCCATTTATTCTCTTATACTGCTCAGATAAAATCGCTGCTGCACCGCCAAAAAGCGTCAAATAGGGTAGATTATACCTAAAATGATTATAAGTGATCAAACCTAAATGACTGTATGAATGGAATATCGAACAAACCTAAAACTATCGAGGCTACAAGACATATGTCTGGGTATGTTAGAGCAACCGTAAATATTCCCATAATTCAATGGTATCAAATCCAGATCATGTAATATTAAACAGGGAAATCCATCAGTCATAGCTACTTTGGCTCCAATATTCAAAAGTTTTGCTCGATTGAAAGGCAAATCATTGTCTTGATCAACCACATAGATTTTGTAGTGGATTTTCTGCTTCTGCAGGAAGTGGTGTATGAAATTTAAAAATATTCGTAACTGCTCCTCACGACGTCTGTATGGTATGATAATGGCAGAGCTGATTAAAGGCTTGCAGTCTTTTGGTATAAATTCCCCTCCTGAAACATGCGATATTATTTATATCAAATTATGAATGAATTGTTTATATCTTTGATCGCAACCTCTCAAAAAAGTTCAGGAATTGATTATTTCTCAACTGAAATGAACCCTATTAAGTATATATGGAATGAGAGAAATTTGTCTCTTGAAGTCTAAAGTGTAGAATGATATAATGAACATACTAACCTACTCTACATTTCATGACAGTAAAAAAAAAGCTTCGTTATGTCTCGTATTCCATCTATAAGATTAATGTTTTTTAGATAAGCCTGATGATGGCAAAAGCCACCGAAATCTATTGCTAAATAAAATTTATAAAATAAAAAACAGTGTCTAATTATATTATTTATTATTTTTGTATTTCAGCTTAAAATTCGAAGTTACTCATGAATGGTTAATGACAAAGATTATAGAGTATAGATAATAATCTATAATCATATTGTGCTTCTGACGACCTCCACACATGTCAGATTGTTCCTCCGTTTCTGTCGGCAAGAATGAACAAACAGATAAATGTTTTCCTCAAAACCATAAAAAGTTTGAAAGCTCGTAGGAAAGCAAAAACTGTAGTTTTTGATATAAATAGTAACAACCAATTAAAACAAGAGACTTTAATTTAATTGTTCACTATCTTTTATAGATAGATAGTTAACAAACTCAAGTGTTTTTTGAAACTATTTAGGTTTTCACTGCCAATCTCTGGAAAAAAATCAATAAAAAATAATTAAGAAACCGATTTGTTCCAGAGATTGGGAGTGAAAACCCTAAAGTTTCAAAAAATGCAGAATCATCCCAGATTGAATTTCAAACTCAAGTGTTTCAAATGGTTATTATATTTATTATTGAAAAGCATGTTTCACCAAGTGACCGAGAAATCGATTTCGATAAATAGTAAGAGTAGTAGGAGCTTCCTAATCAAACAGTGAACTTTTTATCGAGTTCATTTGAGCTAAAACACATTAGTGTCAAAGAGGTTCCTCTTTGTTAGTGTTCTGTGGCTAAAACTATGGAGGGTAAAGACTTTACCCTCTATAGCTACAACCCAATCAAATATTGGCGCTGTGCATATTTTTAGAATGAGACATCTGGTAGTGACTTTTGGCAAATAATAGCAAAGGAGGTAGGGGAGGTGCAATTCAGCAATTTGGAAAAATGAGGACGTAGATGAAGTCAAGCTGAATTGACTGAACTGGTATCGTTAGCAGTGGCGTACAGGCGTAGCATAGACAATGGGTAAAGTTAGAAAGAAGATAATTTAAAATTAATAGTTTTGTGCGAAAACGTTGATTATCTGATGAATAAGTCACAGGTGCTGCAGATTTCACAAGTTGGAAGAGTTAGTGGGGTCAGTGGACTGGAGAAGGATGGCATTCTTAGCCAGAATGTCCAGAGATACTAGCTACCGAAAAATGCTTTGCGCCTATCATGCATCTAGGAAATTTAAAATTCATGCTATTGGTACAAATGTTTTTAGTTTTTGACAACTAATGACAGACAGAGCTTGTACTTGTCACTGACAGAAGTCAATTTTGGCATTCAAGAATAATATTTACAAACAATTGATGTCATTGACGAAATCATGCAATATTCACCTGAACTTGGCGCTGAAATTGATTTTTGCTGACTTATATCATCCACACGAATTTCGTTAGTTGATGCAGATAATAAATTCTCGTAGGTACAATTTTTAAGGTTATTATTTTGAACGCTAGATTCGAAGTGAAGACTTCGTAAAATACCGTCAACTTTTACACATTCATAGTGTCTAGCGTGTCTCGATGGAAAGTATATTCCTACTAAGATTGCTAATGTTATTATTAAATAACTAATATTTTTGCCGAATTTGACAGCGAGGCATAACATTTCTTATCATCTCATTTCTGGAATCTGGTTAGTTTTTTGGGGACAAATACGTGGAAGTAACTAGGACATGCGCTGTTAAACCTTACGTGGCATAAGTCTTTTTAACTAGATCCATCAATTTTCTATCTTTTCATGAAATACATGTATTTCTAGATCAATTTTCTTTTATGATTGTATAGTTGAAGAGTGTTTCTTGAAAAGGTCGCGCAGAAAAAAAAAAATAAGTAAGTTAAAAGGAAAATTGAACATTATCACAATAAATCTAGGTGTCAAAATCTTTAATTCGAATTTTTCAAAGAAATATCTATTTTATTTTCATGAACATGTCCTTTTTTGTGTTTTGGTTGTTTGCAAATGTTGATTTTTTATTGAAATTTTTAGGATTCCAGATCAATGAATCCGCAGTATTTTTCTCAGCAACAATATGGTGCACCTTTTCAAAATGATGGACAAAACAATCAAGGATTTGAGAATATTCCATTGGTTTCATCAAATAGTAATAATACACCTTTAAATGTACCACCATCATCTGTCAGTTCATCAAATCCGAGCCCCCAATTGAACAATTTGTTGGGCAAGATGCCTAGTAGTAACTTGGGCCCTTTCACAGTTTTACCACAAGGACAGAAAACACCTGGATCTGATATACACAATCAAAATATGAGAAAAGATTTTGCTGGAGTAGCATCTAAGTCCGTTAGTAATTTTGCTGCAGATAACAGTAGTTCAAACGGATCTGTTCGAAATTTGCAGTCCCGAACATTGAATAGTTCTTCAGATAATGGTTCAGTAACAAGTGGATTCTCTATTCCACCTAGTAAGTTCTGGTAATTTAGTGACAAATAACATTACCACAATTTTTTATAACATTTATTTATATAAAACAATAACAGAATTTGAGTTGAAGGAATGTGAGATGACATAACAGCTGAAAAGCTGAAAATTTTCAAATATTCATTTATCTAGATTTCTTAGATTCACGATTCTTAGATTGACAATATATTAGAATCTTCTTCTTGACAATACTGAATGGAACAAGGAAGGGCCACTGGCGCTGCTGAGAAAAAAGATACAATATTTCAAAACAAACATTTCATTCTTTGATCTTCAGTCTGTAAACCAAATTTGCGGGTTGGCAGCAAAACGTGTTAAATTTTCATTTCTAGGGCAATGAAATTCAGGATCCATATCGGATTCTCAGTGGTGGGGGAACAATAGCTGTGGATTCGTTTGGTATTTCCATTAGGAACAAACCTAGTATATGTCAATATAACAGATTTTATTTCTGATCTCGACGAGAATTCTAGTGGTACAACTAGTGTTGCATTGGATTAGGCTCTAGTAATTATTGCATCAGTTTTTCCAATGATATTTGCGTAAACCTGTGGTTCTGTAAATTTCAGTTTAATTTTACTTATTTCTCCATAGTGATTTCTCAATAATTAGAAAGTGTTCATCGAAGAGATAAAGCACAAAAATACATTTTATAGTGAATTCATTTGATGATACTGTTGCACTAGATTAAGAAAATGTTATCAGGATTACACTGAATTTATAATATCCACTTGAATCCAGTTGAACTTATGGAATTTCCTAAAATAACAGAACTAGTTTGTGATTTATAAATTTGATCTCAATTTCTCAGGTCAGATTTATTATTCTACTCTATGTATATGAGAAATTCTATATTTGTTTGTTTTATTCTGTACTTGTTATTTTTCTGCAGGTCAGTTACCTCCAGGTACTTATCAATCCAAGCCATCAGGCCCTCCAGTTGCTCAAATACCGTCATCTGCATCTGCTATTCAACAAAGCTCTACGCCTCCGAATCGAGCTCAAACCCCCAATTTATCTACGGTCCCTCAGAATAATCAAGTACCCAAACACACTTCCTTCCATCCCAGCTCGCCATTAACATCATCCCAAATACCAAGTAATCCTGCAACACCACAAATTGGTAGCAATAATACTTCTCAAAATCCATCTGGTGCTCCTGGTCAGTCACTACCTGCACCGACTAGTGTTGCCTTACAACCACCCACAAGTCAATATAATCCATCATCTAATCCTCTGGATAGCCAAGCCACTATTGGAAATGAATCAAAAAATCCATTTATGCAATCCAGTCCAATTAACTCGACTCAGTCTACATTGGAAAACCAGAAAATTCCAGCAGGGATGCAACAAAATCATCCTTTTGGAGGCTCTCCCAATTTACCGCAGTCTGGTCCAAATATGCCTCCAAGAAACCCACAATCACCAGATAATGCTCAAGATTTTCAAGGTAAGTGTGCCAAAATTTGCTCATTTGAGTTTGCATTATTCCCACTTGTTATATTGCTTAAGGTATAGCATCCAGTGAGTATACCAGAGGCCTAACACATAGAATGATAGGACACATGAATTTAGTTTACTGTTGTTTGTGATCTAAAATATTTATATATGTAGTGAATATCTGTCTGAAAGCCTTAATTTTTATGTGTATATGGGACAGAATTAGCATGCCAATGAATAGAGAACTACATGTTTACTATTCTTGATATTATTTTGATATATATACAGTCCCTGGCCAGTTTATTAGACGCACTGAGGATTTTTTTTATATTTACTGGTATTGCCCGAGGAAAAAGCAGAATATTTGAATTTCATTTCCACAGAATGTCAGTTTTATCTAAGACTCTCATTAAGTTGTTCTATTTGGCATTTATTTTTGATGTTGTAGTATTAGTACTTGAGTATGAATCAGTACTATGTCTTCCAGTGGACGTCTTGCATTCTGCAGGTTCGGACATTATTTCGATAATCCACATATGAAATCATTATCCTCGAATACAGCAAACCGAACAATTATGCATTGAAAGTATGAAGCTCTCATAGCTACACTGGGTGGCTCAGCAAAATATTAGAATTTCATGTTTAATCATCAATAAATCAATATTTTTTATTGAATATGATATATTATATGTGAAAACCATTTACAGATGAAGTATATATAACATATACATTCAAATTAATAATTCAATATTCAAAAACCAATAACCTAATAACAAATTTCAAAGCGCGTTTAATTGAGATTTTGCATCGAATCAATGCGTCTAATAATATGGCCAGGGACTGTATATTGTGAATATCTCTCTGAAAGCCTTAATTTTTTATGTGTATATGGGACAGAATTGGCATGTCAATGAATAGAAAACTACATGTATATTATTCTTGATATTACACTGCGCAAAAAAATTAACGCACATTATGGAAATCTCAAATTTATTCTACAACTGATGTTCCCAATGATAATTAATTTTATCAGAATTATGCATGCATATGTTATCCACTTTCAACGGTTTTCTTCAATACAGATGTTTTTTCCCAGCAGGAATAAAAAAAGATGATATTAACAGATTTTGAATGTATTGGATCCATTCTAAAATCTATTATTCTCGATCAATTCTAGTGATCAATAGTTTTTCTTTCGTTTGATTTTCTACACTCGATCGCTATGCAACGCGAAACGCGCAATTTGACCCAAGAGGAATGTGCCCGGTAGTTTCGAGAAGAAGGGTGGACATACACAAGAATTGCTGAAAGGTTTGGAGTTTCCCATACAAGTGTGTCCAGAATGTTGCAGCGATTCAGGGAGACAGGTATGAATGTCCGAAGACCAGGAAAGGGTAGACCACGGGTAACAACTGCCATTCAAGAACGTTACTTGAGAGTTTCTTCGTTGAGACAATGGTTTGCAACCGCTCGGCTCCTTCAAATTCAGCTTGAGCAAACTCATGAGGTGCAAGTTAGCACTCAGACAATAAGAAATCGCCTTAGAGAATATGATTTAAGGCCTCGTATCGCGGCAAGAGGCCCAGCTCTTACCCCAGCCCATCGAAGGGCGCGTTTGGATTTTGCGAGAGAGCATATCCATTGGGAAGAGGCCGATTGGGAAAGAGTTCTCTTCACAGATGAGTCTAGATTCTGCCTCTGCCATTGTGATCGACGTTCCCTTGTATACAGACGTCCACATGAAAGATATGCTCAGTGCAATTTCCTGAATACTACTGGTTTCGGGGGAGGATCGGTTATGGTATAGGGTGGAATATCTTTGACTGCTCGCACAGACCCAGTGGTCGTTGATAATGGAGCTATGAATGCTGATAAGTATATAAGGAACATTCTTGAAGAGCATGTAGTGCCATTTGTCCCAATCATTGGTGAAAATTTCATTTTTATGGACGATAATGCCAGACCCCATCGTGCGCGCATCGTTCAGGAGTACCTTGAAGAGGTTGAAGTCTCTTGAATGGACTGGCCAGCAAGAAGTCCAGATCTCAATCAGATTGAGCAGGTTTGGGACAACCTCAATAGAAGGCTGAGAAGTTCAGAAAATCATCCAGCTACTCTCAATGACTTTCCAACTCGGATAAATCTGGGAAGGATTAGATCAGAACATTTGAAGATCACTCATTTTGAGTATGAACCGTCGTTGCCGAGCTGTAATTGACGCAAGGGGTGGAAATACCAAGTATTAAATCACTTATCAGCATTTCAGTATTTTGAAAATTGTTCATTTCTCTTCTTTCACATAAGATTTGGTGAAATCCTGAATTTTTCTTCCATTTAATGTGTCTTGTTTCATTCGAAACCTTCCCGAGAGAACATAAAAAATAAGTTATAAAGTTAATGTAGAGTTAAGTTTCATTAAAATTGAGATTTTCAGAATGTGCGTTAATTTTTTTGCGCAGTGTATTTCAAGGCTAAGTAATAAGATTATTCCTCACAAACAGAAATGCCATAGAAAACATTCAGACAATGATTGAGAATACATTTGTCCCATCTTTGTAAAGATTTTTCTTGTTATGATAACCTGATGGAACAAGTGCCCTCTTTCAGCAACCTCTGTACCATTTCCTCCGACTGGAAAGTCTCCGTTTTATAATCAACAGCAATTGAATCAGGCCCCATTGCAAACACGTCCCCCATTACCTGGGCAACCAGTGGTATCAAATCAACTGTTTGGACAGGCATCTAGGCAGCAACCATCACATGAACAGCAATCATTACAAGGACAGACACCAATGGCTGGACAGCCTCCATTACCAGGACAAGCTCAATTTACCGGACAATCTACTCTACCAGGGAAGTTTCCTGGACAACCTCCATTACCGATGCAATTTCCTGGACAGCCACCATTACCAGGTCAATTGCCTGGACAGCCACCATTACCAGGTCAATTGCCTGGACAGCCACCATTACCAGGTCAATTGCCTGGACAGCCACCATTACCAGGTCAATTGCTTGGACAACCACAATTACCAGGCCAAGTAACTGCTCCACCTCCAATGGCGGGACAATTGCCTGGACAACCCCCCTTACCAGGACAACAATTTTCTGGACCACCTATGTTGTCTGGACAACAGCCAGTGCCTGGACAGCAACTGTCTAGCCAACAACCCTTATCCAACCAATATTCCTATGGACGCCAGACTCAAGCAGGCCAAACTGGAGGCAGACCACCTATGGCCAGCCAACAGCCTTTTCCTCCTCCATCAGTTCGTCAACAAGGACAGCAGTCATATGGTGGTCCTCAACAATACAATCAAAACTCTAGTAGGAATATGAATAGCCCTTATGCGCCTAGTACTAATTTACCTACTCAATACCAAAATCAGTTATCGAATCAAATGCAAAATATGAATGTGTCTGGTAACCCTCAAAATGGAGCAAGTAATGGTGAGATGAGCCCACATATGCCGCCTCCTCCACAAAGTCAACAAATGAAGAATCCTAGCGGATATCCCCCAATGCAAGGTCAGCAACCAACCATGACACCAGGTTATCCACCTCAACCCGGTTATCCACAACCAGGATATCAACAACATGGTTATCCTCAACCGGGATTTCAACAACAGAATCAACAGAGGAGATTAGATCCAGATCAAATGCCAAGTCCGGTAAGCTTATTTTTTTACATTTACCTTAACATTTGCCTCACATAATGACTCATTTCTTTTAACAGGGTGGGCGGGTGTAACATTCTTTTTTGAAACCTATATAAAAAAATGACTCATAATACCTAAGAAGTTTATTCAAAAACTAACTCAATCTAACACTAATGTAATTTTTTTTAAATCGCATCTTCTAAAATCTGGATATTCCCCCGTCACTCTTCCAAGCAGAATTTTACAAAAACCGACATTCTAAAAAATTCTTGAAAATCTTAAAAATTGATAGTTTTTTCACACTCAAAACGAAGTATGACCTCAAAGTGATTTGGCATTTTGTCTCCAAGCTTTTCATGAAGTTATTGAAGCGTTTCTGGGTATATAATCTTTGGGCATCAAGGGTCCTTTGTTATTGGTCCCAAGCGTGTTCGATAGGATTTAGGTCAGGGGATCTTGAAGGTAATGCTATATTCGGAATACCACGGTTTTCTATAGTAACATATTAAAACTCCAATAAAATTTTCATTTCTAAGGCCCGTTTGCACCAACCCCCCTTAAAAGGAGTACTTAACTAAGCGTTGTTTAAAGTTGATGGACGCTTAGTTTTATTCCCAGTTGCATGACTGTGGCTTAACAGATTCTCAAGTGAGGGGCCCTTAATTTTTTATATCTAGTGATATTTCAGTTTTTTAATTTGGTGCAACTTCATCCTAGTCCAATAAAGCCATTTCATTGGTTGGCCTATTGCCGATGATCGTTGTCATTTCATTAACCTAACTTTATTGTCATGTCAGTCAGTTTCAAGTAAATTATTATATTATTATCAAAGAGTGACAACTTTTTGTTGTTGAATTAGCATTATGATTGATAATGATAAGAATTGTCAAATAAAAGGTAGGTATCTAAGTTTATATAAGTACAACACTTTCTTTGTGAGGTCTTCTGTGAATTTGTTTTATTAATGTTGAAGAGGAACGTGAAGAAAATGTCCTTATTGTCCTTGTGAGTATGTTACGGTGAATGATTGCCAAGCAGGTGGTGGTAATCTACAAAGGGCACTAAACTTCTCAAAAGAAGAAAAGAGTTTGTTGCTAACTATAGTATGTTTTTTGACACAAAATTGAAAATAAAAAGACTGATGACATTATAATAAAGGCAAAAGAAAAGGCTTGGTATTCAGTAATGAATACATTCAATTTTCAAAATCCTTCAAAAATGGTGAGTTCTGCAGCCAGTTCAACAAATTATTTTAGGATAGAATCCCGCCCTCAAATATTTAAGTGGTCATTACAGGAGCGCTTAAATTTAAGGTTAGCTTTAGCCATTTGAATGTCAGTTAACAGCTGGTGCAACATAATATAAGTAAAGGGTTCATTTTAAGGTACACTTAACACTAAGTGTGTTTGGTTTAAACTGGTCTAATTCACATGATATCTAGCAAATTCTTATGCGCAATTTTCCTCTTTACAGATTCAAGTAACTACGGACGACCAGAATAATAGGTCAGGGGTATTCATCACCAATCAGAGAGGCCTGATGCCTCCCCTAGTAACGACGAATTTCGTGGTTCAGGACCAAGGCAACTGTAGCCCTCGTTTTATTCGCTCCTCTATGTATAATGTCGCAACCACTAGCGACATGATGAAGAGCACTGCCGTTCCTTTCAGTTTAGTCATAAGTCCATTGGCTAGAACAGGCCCTGGAGAGTACAGTCCTCCTATTGTTAATTTTGGAGAATTGGGACCTGTGAGGTGCGTGAGATGCAAGGCCTATATGTGCCCATACATGACCTTTGTTGATTCGGGCAGGAGGTTCCAGTGTGCGTTTTGCAAAGCCACTACTGATGGTGAGTGTCATTCTTGATTTGCGCGGTAGCGCACCATTTATATGTACAGGGTGGGCAAATTTCGATGTTTTAGTACTACAGCTTTTAAACTAGAGGAGATAGACAAAATCTGATACCCCATTCTCGTTCTCTTTTTCTGAGAAACTTACAATAGTAGTAGTGATTTTTGGCCACTTTCTTTTGTTTTCGAGTTATAAGCGAAAATTGGAATAATGGCGATTTCGAAATAAATCTATATCTCCGCTAATACTGATGATAGAGCTCTGAAATTAAAACATTATACAGGCACTTTTTTCCGTTGAATCCAGTGGCGTGCTCGCCTTTTTTGCAGGATTTTTAATTACGAAGCTAGTACCCAAAGTTATGTTTTTTTAAATGGGAACACTAGTTTTCTGTGCAATTTTTTGAAAGCTTAATTTTTACTGATTTCAAAAATATATAACATCATATGGTTTGTATCAATATAAATAATATGAAATGGTCAAAAACCTTTTTTCTCAATATTTCTATGGTTTCAACTTTTGACAAGCACAGAAAAATAGAGTTTCCTATAACAAAAGCAGTGTCCTTCAGGCAATATCATTCTTTCTATGCTTTTTACCAATTTTCACAAAATTTGAATCAAGATATATTTAATAAATTTTCATAATAATGAAAAGACTTATAGAAGGAGACAGTGGAAATCATACGATGCTATATGTTTCTGTGCTCATCAAAAGTTGAAGCCATAGAAATATTGAGAAAAAAGGTTTTTGACCATTTTCTATCATTTATATTGATACAAACCATATGATGTTATACATTTTTGAAATCAGAAAAAATTAAGCTTTCAAAAAATTGCATAGAAAACTAGTGTTCCCATTTAAAAAAACATAACTTTGGGTAATAGCTTCGTAATTAAAAATCCTGCAAAAAAGGCGAGCACGCCACTTGATTCTACGGAAAAAAGTGCCTGTATAATGTTTCAATTTCAGAGCTCTAGCATCAGTATTAGCGGAGATATAAATTTATTTCAATATCGCCATTTTTCCAATTTTTGCTTATAACTCAAAAACAAAAGAAAGTGGCCAAAAATGACTACTACAATTGTTAGTTTCTCAGAAAAAGAGAACGAGAATGGGGTATCAGATTTTGTGTATCTCCTCTGGTTTAAAAACTGTAGTGCTAAAACATCGAAATTTGCCCACCCTGTACAGATGTGTTTTTTCTTATGAAAACAGTAGTTTAAAATGACTAAGAAACACTGAGGGCGATGTATGATATATTTCTGAAATGGGAAAAAATGGTAGTTTTAAACTACTGTTTTCATAAGAAAAAACACAACTTTATGTAATAGCTCAGCAAATCAACAAAAACATAGTACGCCACTGTATTACTATCAAAATAGTGTCTGTATATTATTCTCATTTCACCATCCTAGCACAAACATAAACGGACATGATGACCAAAGTTGAAATCGCCCAAATTTAAATTTCGTCCTATAGCTCAAAAATAAAAGAAGTTAGAGAAATGCAGTTGATGGCATTATAAGTTTCTCGAAAAATGACGACCGTAATGTGCCATGCATTTTCATCTATCTTGTTGGGTTGAAAAGTTGTAGTTCAGGTATCACCAATTTTACCTACCCTGTACAGAGAGCATATTTATTTTCTTGCTATCCATTGAATTCTGATAAAAATGCAGCCATTGATCGATGTTTTTTTAATACAAACATATCGCATGTTATAACCTCACTTAAAAGGTTTTTTAGCTCTCTACCCATCATTCAAAAATTGCATTGGAAATTTATTTTCCGCGGTGTAGCATAGTAAAGACACTCCGAAATAGTTCCTTCTTTTTCAGAATTAACAAGCAAATTGTGTTGGTGAAAAAATTGGACTCTTGGTCTCAAGCTCTACACGCATTCCTCTTCAAGAAAAGTAGCCTCAAAATATTAACGCACATTTAAATTTATTCCTTTTCGGCTAGAATTAACCCTCAGATTATTTCAACAGAAATCGGATATTTCAGACAGATGCGTTAGGGGTATAAAAATAACAACCAATTTTGGCATCCGAAACGAACTTACCACTCATTATTCAGAGTGCCAACAGTAAGACTATTCCATTGAGGAAGAGTTCATGCTCCCCATGGTTTCGGTCTGATTTGACCTCGTCAGAGCAACACAACTCTTACCTCAATTGAAAGTCTATTAGGAAAAAATGGATATTAGATGCCAGTGCACATTTTGAAGCTATAACAATGATCTAGCATCATCTGGCAGATAATAGATCTAACTAAACCAAAATAAAATAGCATCTATTTATGCATAATACCAAGGGTGATGACCACTATTCTTTGAAACAGACCTGAGTTCAAGTATTATTCAGTAGTTTCAATTTTTTTGACTTTTGTCCAGTTCTGAGCACGCGGACATGCCCTAATCCTCTTCTTCCTTTTATTTTAGTTTGATCATAAAATTTCCTCGGGGGAATATCTCAAATCAGATCATTTCAAAGCTGATTTCTAAAAGAATCAGTAACATAATGGTTTTTTCCCCAATTTCAGTTCCTGCAGAATATTTCCAGCACTTGGATCATACAGGTCAGAGGATGGATCGTTTTGAAAGGGCAGAACTGGTTCTTGGCACCTACGAGTTCATGGCTACTGCGGATTATTGCAAGACCAATACTTTACCGAAAGTTCCCGCAGTTATATTCATTATTGACGTCTCATACAACAGCATGAAATCGGGCTTGGTGCGATTACTATGTTCTCAAATGAAAGAAATCATACGAAATTTGCCAGTTGATGAAGGGGAAGATGCTAGTAAGATGAAGGTTGGGTTCATCACTTACGATAGTACTGTTCATTTTTACAATATCAAGGTGAGTAGTGTAAAAAAACACCTCTTTTAAAGATAGTACTGAAACCTTTCTCTTCTACTAATAATTTAATATTATTAACATATCATTTGTCATGCACTGTTCATGATTTTTCAGGGTACTTTAGCAGCCCCGCAGATGTTGGTTGTGGGAGATACCCACGAAATATTTATGCCTCTTCTTGACGGTTTCCTGTCTAGACCAGAAGAATCAGAAGTTATTATTGATGCTCTGATGGAACAAATTCCAAATATGTTCGGAGGAACCCGTCAAACAGAAACGATTCTTCTGCCTGCAATATTGGCTGGTGTGGAGGCCTTGAAGGTAAAATTTTTTACATAAAAAAAGAAATACTTTTTTCGTATACCGTTTTTTTCCGGTTCGGCCTGACAAAAAGATATAGCCATTTTGAATTTTCATAATGAGCGTAATAGTGACACCCTGGAAAAACAAATTTACCTTCAGAATAACTAGCTAAATAACGTGCGTTCAAAAAAATTCTACGTCAAGTAGGCTATGGAATTTTAAACGTTGATATTAGGTGTCTGAACGTAGGTCTTTTCTTGAATTACTTCATCTTCCAAAATGTAAACAATGATGGCATTAACCTATATACATCGTAATTTTGTATGGGAAGTGAAAAGGAACTTTTAAGGAAAAGTTTATTTCGACCAAAGTGCGAAAAGCATTTCTTCCATTTAGTCATACCACAAGAATCCAAACAATCTGAGGCTGTTAGAAAAATTCTTGGTAAAAATTTTAACCGATGTCCAGTATTTTCATGCGTAAGAGACATCAATCTTGAACGGATCGTGGTATTATGTTTTTTTTTTTGTAAAAAGATTTTACCTATTTCAGTAATATGAGTGGGAAATTCTCCTCAATTTGGGTTATCACAGCAAATGCAAGATTAAACTGAATAATTATAAGTTTCATTCATGAATTTTTCAAATGCACCGCAGAAACTATTCAAAATCATTCTTCAAATATGAGGTTTTAAAATTTAAATTGTTTCGTTTCTAGTTTACGATTTGGCAACAGCGCCTACTAGAAAATAAAAAGAACAATGGTTTGTTTATAAAATAACAGCTGTTGATATACAGCCATCATAAGGCGCATACTCACTGGTGAGCCTCAACAGCAACCGGCCATAAAAATCCCATAAAATTTTACGACCTTCCTCGTTAGTCGCAGACTTCATAGACAGCCATCTTTGTCTATCTCATCAAAATAGTGTATTTGTTGTTCTTTATTATCAACGCATATTTCAGTCGATGTTGCCAACCTGTGCAATAGAAACGAAACGCTTTGAATTTTTATTTTTCATTTTTAAGTACTCAAACGGTTGAAATGGTTATTTCAAAATGTGACGTTTCAAAGATATTTCATAAAAAATACATCATTTTCGTCAGAAGGAGTATTCCCTATTAAGCACAGTAAGAATCTCAATATGTTTATTTATTCTCTATAAATATTGAATTGGGAATACTCCTTTCGACGAAGATTATGTATTTTTTATGAAATATCGTTGAAACGTCACATTTTGAAATAACCATTTCAACCGTTTCCCAAAAAAAAAATTTTAAGTGCTTAAAAATGAAAAATAAAAATTAAAGCGTTCCTATTGCACAAGTTGGCAACATCGACTGAAATATGCGTTGATAATAAAGAACAACAAATACACTATCCTGATGAGATAATAATAATAATAATAATAATAATCTTTATTGGTCCCTTCAGACATTAAACAATGTATGAGACAAGTCAATTGTGAGATCACAAACAATAACAAAGTTGCAATAAAAAATACAAAATCACAATAACAAAGACGACATGTTATCGTTCAGGTACTCTTCAACACTATAATATGCCCTAGACAATAGGAGTGTTTTAATTTTTTTTTGGAAATTTTTATCACTAATATTACATTTGTACGTGGACGGAAGATGATTGTACAACTTAAGACCCTGATACATAGCTGATTTAGAAAATTTACTAGATTTATGGTTTGGAATACATAACTTTTCTGAATTTCTCGTTTGATAATCATGGAAGTCTGAGTTTTTCTCTATGGAATGAATATTCGTCCTCACATGCATTAACAATCTCATGATATATATGCAAGGGAAAGTAAGAATTTTATTTTCCCTGAACACGGGTTTACAAGTGTCCCTATATGCCATTTTGAACATAAGACGTATTATCCTCTTTTGAGCGATAAAAATTCTGCGACTCTCAGACGCATTACCAAAGATGATGACATTATATGATATGTGACAATAAACTAATCCGTAATAGATACTCAAAAGGGAAGACAACGGCATAGTATCTTTAATGCGGGATATAGCATAATACGCGCTGTTTATTTTTCCACACACGTAATCGACTTGATCGACCCAATTCAAACCCTGATCCAGATAAAAACCCAAAAACTTAACAGATTTCTTCGAGCATATGTCGTGGCCGTCAAACCGAAGTTTCAATTCTATTTTTGAGGTGTTATTCATCCTGAAGTATACACATTCTGTTTTTTCGACATTAACAATAAGGGCGTTCGTATTGCACCATTTTACAAATTTTTTTAAAAAGTACTCCAGGCGTGCTATGAGATCCGCATAGTTATCCGCTGAGACAACTAGAGAAGTGTCGTCGGCAAACATAGCCAGCACTTCTGCACGAATATGATCCGGTAGATCGTTCACAAAGAGAAGAAACAGAAGCGGGCCCAATATAGATCCCTGAGGGACACCAATATTGCAGTCAAAACACTCAGACAAGTATTCTTTGATCTTTACTCTCATCCTTCTCCCTGTTAAATAGTTCCTTATAAACTTCAAAAACACACCACGGAATCCCATACATTTCAACTTTCTCACTATAAATTCAAAATTAAGGCAATCAAAAGCCGAAGAAAGATCAAAAAACAAAGCTGCTACATGCCTTCCTTCGTCGAGCGCAGCGTACACTGACTCCAGAAGGCTGTAAGCAGCTGACTGGGTTGATTTATTTTTCCTAAAACCGTGTTGATTATCTGTAAGTATGTTATATCGGTCCAAAAACTTCAACATTCTTTTATAGACAATCTTCTCAAAAAGTTTCGCAAATACACTAAGTACAGATATAGGACGATAATTAGAAATATCTTCCGGATCATTCTTTTTATACACCGGAGTCACCGTGGCCATCTTCAACGCTGATGGAAATTCACCTGTACTAACTGAAAGATTTATCAAATGTACTAAATGTGGAGAAATTGTTTCTATTGTTGCTTTTAGAACCCTCATGGAAACATCATCGGCCCCCTTACTTTTTTTGATTTTTAACTCCTTCACAGTAGCGAGTATCTCATTTATTTCGACAGGGAAGAAAAAGAAAGTTTTATCAACGTTTTCCGAAACACTACAATTTGTGGATATATCATCACCAAAGTGAGCTTTTAACTGTTCCGCAACCTTATTAGAGAAATATTTCCCGAAAATTCCCGGCACCTCGTATGGTTCCGCATCACTATATCCCCTCAAATTCAGACGAGTATCTAAATTATTCGCCTTTCTACCTATCTCCTGATTGACAAGATTCCATATTGTTTTTGAACGGTTTGCTGAATTTTCAATTAATTTCTTATTGTATTCCAATTTTGTTGACGCAAGCAATTTTTTATATTTAGTTTTTTCATTCTTATACTCTGCAGTACATTTCATGCTATCTGTGTTCTTGCACACCCAGTGTAAGTTTTTCAGGTTCATACTAGCCTGTACAATCTCCCCCGTTATCCATTTACTTTTGGCAAAATTTCTCTTCGAGTTACACCTGACGATGGGACAACACTTTTCGAATTCATCCAAAAAAATACATATGAATTTGTCAAAACTCAAATCGATGTCATCGAAGGTATAAATTTCATCGAAATCAATCCGCGACAAATTTGACACAAGTTGTCCCAGATTGAAGTCAGAGGTATCACGATAATTAAAATGTTTGGGTATAGAGATACCCTCAGATAGACAAAGATGGCTGTCTAGGAAGTCTGCGACGAACGAGGAGGGTCGTAAAAGTTTATGGGATATTTATGGCCGGTTGCTGTTGAGGCTCGCCAGTGATTACGCGCCTTATGATGGCTGTACATCAACAGCTATTATTTTATTAACAAGCCATTGTTCTGTTTTATTTCTTGTAGGCGCTGTTGCCAAATCGTAAACTTCAAGCCAAGCGAATTAAATTTGAAAATTTCATTTTTGAAGAATGATTTTGAATAGTTTCCGCGGTGCATTTGAGAAAATCATGAATGAAACTCATAATTATTCAGTTTAAACTTCCATATGCAGATGATAACTCAAATTGAGGAGAATTCCCCATTGATTCGGTCGTTATTGAATATCCATGACTAAACTAAAAAACTGAATTACATGAAAATAAATATTGGACAATTTATCAAAATTCAATTTAGCTATAAAAAGGCATGATAAAAGAAAATAGGTCCCACATTTTGCCATTGATGGATGCAAACCGAACTCCAATTTTTTTTTGGATGCTACAAGGATAGGTAATCAATCTTTTCAATTTCCTGATAGCATGTCAATCTTCATGAAAACAAAGTGATGTCTTTCATTCAAACCCAAAATTCAAAACCCGAACAGAGGTGCGTGGAGCTTCTGTCTTCTGTCATCATATTTTCAATATTGCTGAATAACTCTGAGATTTTCTTCTTTGGTCGACCACTACTTTTTTTGCTTGAACATACTCATTTCGTCAACGCATCGCAAAACAGTACTTTCGAAAGATTGATTATTTCAGCAACATCGGGATATACATTGGGAAGGTCGCTGGAACATTAAAGAATATTGCCACTGTCCTTCTTTTTACACGCCCGTAAAAACCATCCTTATAATTTCCTGATAATTTTAATTCAACAACAATCCAAAATGCTAACTTCTAACTCGACAGTTCACTTGAAAAATAGTACAGCAAAAGCTAATAATTACGTTTAAAATTCCAGTCCACTTGACGACGAATTTTTTTGAACGCTCTACACATCTGTGGATCTTTTATACAGAGTTGTATTCAGACAAGGTACCCAATTTTTCAAATTTCACAGATACTTTTTAAATTTTTGAACTTTAAATTACTCGAAAACTACAAAACGTTCAAATATTCATCAGATAGCGTCCAACTTAGTTTCAAGATTTGGGTTCTTTGAATTTTCGGTATTTTTATGGTACGTAATGGTCATTATGAGAAAACTGGAAGTCGTGGGAATTGAGCTGCTCCGACAAGGTTAAATGAAACCAAAACAGTGGTCAGCTCTTTTTCTATAGGACGTTCTCCCTGTCGGTGTACCGATGATGACAAATAGTTCCATTCATACAGTAAAACTTGTTGATTTCCATGTTGATATGCATCTGAATCAATTCCTATCATTTTATTTATTCCTTGTTCTTGTCCATTACTGGACCTTCTCAATTACGCTAAAACTGGTATTAAACCATTAATTAAAATTTTCTCTACCTAAAAAAACTTAATATTGACATATTAATATAACAGATTTTATTTTCGTAGGCTTCTGAATGTGCTGGTAAACTTATGGTATTCAGTTCAAACTTACCGTCGGTAGATGCACCAGGAAAGCTGAAAAATAGAGACGATCGCAAACTCCTGGGCACCGACAAAGAAAGAACAATTTTAACCCCCCAAAACCAGGCTTATAACCAACTAGGACAGGATTGTGTACAAGCGGGCGTTTCAGTTGACCTGTTTCTCTTCAACAATTCCTACATAGATATAGCGACCATAGGACAGGTTTCGCGGCTGACAGGAGGGGAGGTTTTCAAATATACCTACTTCCAGGTAGTGCGATGAATAATGAATTTTTTTTTTATTGTTGAATGCCGATAAACTTATTTCAGGCTGATATCGATGGAGAGAGGCTCATTCAAGATATAATCACAGATATCAGTAGGCCAATTGGTTTCGATGCGGTAATGAGGGTTCGTACCTCAACAGGCATAAGACCGACGGAATTCTATGGCCACTTTTATATGTCAAATACCACCGATATGGAATTGGCATCAATAGGTAAGGTGGGAATTTGACGCATTCTAATTTTGTGCTCTTCTTCGCATTGGGGTAAACACCAAATCTTAAGACAGTATGATGATACAGCGTTTCAGTTCGCGGTAACACTTGAAAATCAGGACAGAAAATAGATAGAAATTAAGAGGGTGCATGTCTTTGTATTCATTTATTTACTCCATTCACTTTTATATTAGTACTCGGTTGGCCATGGAAATTTTACACGTTCCACTCTGTATAGTACGAAAATGTGAGGTTATGAAGCTTGTCAAAACATATTCGGGTTTTAAATCAGCGCTATGTTGTCCGTTCTGAGCAAATGTCGCAGTAATTACGTATTTTATCACAATGTCGAATCACTTCGGAAAATTTGTCGAAAATATGGGACGAACATAATTGACGTTCATACAAATTGATTGAAGTCATACCAAATCTAGTTATTTACATGGAAAATACAAGAGATCAGTTTTTAAATACATATATTCATTTTGTTATTAAATTATTGACACATTATATACAGTAGCTTGAGTAGAGTTAATGTTGGATATCTTCTTCGGCTAAAGGTTGAAGGCGTTACATCAGTTGTAGATTTAAATCTCATAGAAATTAACGGATAATTACAAGAATGTTGAGTTTTTTAACAAGAATCATCTTCCATCAATGAAAGTCAAAAGAATGGGGAATTCTCCTCAATTTGGGTTATCACAGCATATGCAAGTGTAAACTGAATAATTATGAGTTTCATTCATGAATTTTTCAAATGCACCACGGAAACTATTCAAAATCATTCTTCAAATATGAGGTTTTGAAATTTAAATCGCTTCGTTTCTAGTTTGCGACTTGGCAACAGCGCCTACTATAAAATAAAAAGAACAATGGCTTGTTTATATAATAACAGCTGTTGATTTACAGCCATCATAAGGCGCGTACTCACTTGCAAGCCTCAACAGCAACCGGCCATAAAAATCCCATAAAATCTTACGACCTTCCTCGTTCGTCGCAGACTTCATAGACAGCCATCTTTGTCTATCTCATCAAGATAGTGTATTTGTTGTCCTTCATTATCAACGCATATTTCAGTCGATGTTGCCAACTTGTGCAATAGAAACGAAACGCTTTAAATTATAAATACACAGTTTTATTTTTCATTTTCAAGTACTTAAAATAATTTTTTTTGGAACTTGGAATGGTTTTTTCAAAATTTGACGTTTCAACGATATTTCATAAAAAATACATCATTTTCGTCACGAGGAGTATTCCCTATTAAGGGAAGTTTCAAGGGAAGAGGAACTTCACTTTCAAACAAAAATTTCAAATGAATTATCAAGTAACAGGACAACTGGCTCGTATTTATGGCCGTTTTTTTTTCAATACTTCGATATAATGATAAATATTATATATTTATTGATCCCTTGAGACATTTACGATGTATAGGACAAGTCGAATGAAAAATAGAAAAATTAATCCTATAGTAACTTTTGGCATTCGTCCACCCTAAAATAAAATTCTCAAATGCCACCACATTTTTGGGTTTCTCAAAAGAATGAAATTCTTTGACATCCTCTTCATTTACAGTCTTTCTGATTGTGGAAACATTCAGCTAAAATATAAATCGTTTAGATTCAGATGAAACATTATATAAATTCACTTACATTGAATATGTTCGCTAACGTCCGATATACAGGGTGTTTTCAAAGGTGAAGCTTTATTTTTGACAGAAGGTAAACTCATCAAAATAAGTCGTTAAGTTAAATTTCAAGTACGGGACCGTGGAAGGTGACTCCGGCATCGCATGAACGAAAAAAAAAAACATAAACATATGGCTGGACAATGAATGGTTCAGTTCCAAGTTCATCGGATTAGATGCATCAGGTCACTTTTGAGAGTCGTTTTTGTTGTATCGTGCAATTTAGGGCGAAAAAAAAATGTAGAAAATCGAGGCAGTTTCTTGAAAGTGCTTATGTAAGTTATGTTGAAAAAGTGCTATGATGTTTCCCCATTTCATTCCATTTTTACGACGATTGTTGGAATGTTCGAACAAGAAGATTGTGATGCCCATTATGAAAAAAATTCGTGAATAATGTAGACGAATTTTATTGGTGAGATTTTGAAATATTATTCTATTTTTCACACTTGAGTCCTAAGTATCTTCTGTCAGTTGGTATCGAAATGAGACATTTCATAAAATCGTGTAAGTTACTAAAAAATAATGAGAATAATTCGACAATCCTAAGTTTCCATTTTCATTACCACGTAAATATCTAACGAGCCAATATCCTAAACGAAACCACATGGTCGTATCAGGAGATAAGTTTTTTCCCACTGTTTTGCGATAATTCAGCTAACAAACGGTCTAGGATCGTATTGTAACGTTTTCTTCGCTTGATTAAAACGTCCAACTTATTAAAATTATTTATTTACACATAATACACTTATAACTCATAAACTAACTATATCACAACTATTTATTTCCACTCGTATTTATTTGCACTAGTCGCTTGCACTGTGAACTATATCTGTACTTGTACTTCCTACCTGCTCCTCCGCTGGGCTTATATAGGCGCCGGAAACATTCAGGTAGATTCGCGGTTATTCTGGAATTTCTCGACCGCTCTGTTTCTCGAAAGGTCCGACCGCAAGGGCCGGACTGGTTACACTGTCCCCTCCTTAAGCCTGTTCTGTCCCAGAACAGATTTAGTGAATTCCTCCGAGGACCGTGGCGAAACTTGCACTCATCACCATCCCTACAGTAGCCATTCTGATGGAAGTAGCACTCCACAGTTTTTCCAGGCTCCCTGGCCTGCTTTGGGTTGAAACTGCACACCAGGATCCTTATACCAGTCCCCTGAAATACCACCTCCAGCATGCTTCGCACAACTCGCCAATTTAGCTGGTCCAATCCACAACCGAGCTTGGGAACAGCTAATTTCCTAACCCCAAAGCGTTGAAGGTCTTCTTTCAAGCTATGCAGTGCCGTCCATAGATTCTGATAGGTTGGCTTCTGATAGGAATGTCGCTTGGTGACTAGGTAATAAATGAACCTACCTTCAGCCTTCAATTTCAAAACTTTTCCGATTCTTGGCTGCTGTCGCAATAGTTGTTCCTGACGTCCAAATTTATTTCTGAATACTCTGGCTATTCCTTTGCTCATACGAAGGTCCTCCGCTACGCAATGAGCGAGAGAGTATTCCTCAGACACGGTAAAGAGATCTTGATGTACTTCCTGTGTAACGCCGAACCGTGCAACGCGTGTCTCACCATAACGATCCATAAACTTCTGGTAATCGCTGCTACCTTACATCGGGGCTTCCACAAGTCGTACCTCTTCTTTGTCCTGCGCGTACGGGGCTAATCGGTTGAAATGGACAACCTTTGGTTTTCCCCTGGGGAGCTTCCTTATCCGGTAAACTACATCATTTATCCTCTTGATTATTTCATACGGTCCCTCCCACTGTCTCTGCAGCTTTGGTGAAAAACCTTTCTTCCTTTGTGGATTATGTAGCCACACCAGATCCCCAGTGGTGAATCCACCTTCAATAGCCTTGATGTCGTAGCGCATTTTCATTCGGTCACTTGCTTGCTGCATTTGATTGCGCACCTTGCCATGAATGTAATCCAGCTTGTTCCTTAATTTACTAACGTAGTCCTCCCCAGCTACGTCTTCTCCAGGCTTACATCCAAACTCTAAGTCGCAAGGCAGTCTTATTTCTCGGCCGAACATTATACTGGTTGGAGTTTCCTTGGTAGATTTTTGAACCGAAGATCTATATGCCATGGTGAATAGATGTAAATATTCATCCCAATCCCGCTGGTGATCAGAAACTACTTTGGCTAGATGTTTTCCCATGGTCCGATTCATTCGTTCGACCATGCCGTCTGATTGTGGATGAAGAGGTGTAGTCCTTGTTTTGTGAATTCCCAATTTGCTGCATACTTCTTGGAATAACTTCGACTCAAAATTTCGGCCTTGATCACAATGAAGCTCCAGAGGTATTCCAAATCTGCAGAAGAATTCTCTGACCAATTTATCAGCTACCGTACTTACCTCTTGATTAGGAATACCGTAGGCTTCCACCCATTTCGTGAAATAGTCCATCGCTACCAAAATGTATTTGTTTCCATGGTCTGTTTCGGGAAAGGGGCCAGCGATGTCGATAGCTACTCGTTCCATGGGGGATCCGACGTTATATTGCCTCATTGGTGCTTTTCCTTTACCATAAGGTCCGTTAGCAGCAGCACAAACCTTGCATCTTCTACACCAATCTTTAACGTCCCTCTTACAATTTAGCCAATAAAATCGCTGCCTGACTTTTTCCAACGTCTTGGTTATCCCGAAATGTCCACCTGAAGTTCCATTATGTAGTCTGGTCAGAATGTCTGTCACACGGCTCTTTGGCACAATCAACTGAAGTCTCTGCTCAGTTCCATCTTCATTTTCCCAACAACGTTTCAGAAGACCTCCATCAATCTTCAATGTTTCCCATTGTGCCCAATACGACTTTACATTCTGGCTCAGTCTGGATACTTCTTCCCAAGTAGGTCGTCTACCGCTCTTCTTCCAACTCAGGATTACTTTCAAGTCGTTATCTTCCTCTTGTGCTCTTTGAATTTCCTCGGGTAGCCAGTCATCTTCGATTACGGTGGTCCGCCTTAAATCGATCTTTTCTTCCAGGCGCGAACAATGGCTGGAATTCTGGGGACACTCAATGGTTTTGGTCAAGCCATTGTCTACCACAGCGACTCCTTTTATTTTCCCAGCTGTAGCCCTTTCAAATTCTGGACGGTTTTGCTTGAAATGCCTCCTTTTGTTGCAGTTCCAGCACACAGCATCCTTTTTCCCAGCAAGCAATATTCTGCGGACTTTTTCTCTGACAATCTCCTCAACAGATCGATCTGTTTCTTGCTCTTGTCTTACACGAAGGTGTCCCCTATGCGACGCTTGCTTCGCTGCCTCAATTTCCAAAGCCTGGGCTAAGGCATCATCTATAGTTCTAGGGCGTGCTAGTCTCAGGGCTTGTTGTATTTCGCTATCTTTTATCCCATCCACGAATGTCTGGATTGATAGCTGTTCCAGGAAGCTATCTGGAGCAGATGGATAAGCCAGCCTGACTAATCTCGCCACATCAGCTTCAAACTCCTGGAGATTTTCCCCTGTTTTCTGCACTCGGTTCTTAATTTGTGCATGGTATACTTGTTGCAGATGAGCATCGCCATATCTCATCTGAAGTTTCGATGTAAGAACTTCGTAACAGGCTTGTTGACTCTCCGGGATCGTCTGGAGAATGTTGAGTGCCTCTCCTCGTAGAGCTATAATTAATGCCGTGGCTTTTTCGTTGTCGTTCCAATTGTTTACCAGGGCAGCAGCTTCAAACTGTTTTTGATATGTCGACCAGGGTATTTTTCCATCAAAAGTTGGAGGCTTGATCTTCATTCTACTACCTTCGCCGTCATTTTCCGCTTTCGCTGTGCTGTAGGGTGTTGAAGCCAGAATATCTGTTCTGTTTGACATTCTTTTCAAGGAATCTATCAACTTGGAATGATGTTCAATTATTCCTGCCATTTCTTCAAACTTGCCGTTAACCTTGTCAAACTTTTCATCAACTTCGTCAAATTTTCCACTCACTATATCGAATCTCTCGTCCACTTTATCGAATTTTCCATTTATGATTTCCAGTTTCTCGTCCAATTTGTCTGTAAGTTGACTCACCACATCATTACAATTTTCCTTAATCTCGTCCATTTTCTCATTCAACTTACAAGAGTTCTCTTCCATTTTCTCATTCAACTTACAAGAGTTCTCGTCCATTTTCTCATTCAATTTTCGCAAAAAGTCCATTACCGCTTGAGTCTCCATCGCGTTCTGCAGTCTTGTGGTCACTGGCATGAACTTCAAATATCCAAAATTATTTATTTAATTCGAGCGATGTTAAACCGCACACTTGACACCAATGTAACGTTTTCTTCGCTTGATTAAAACGTCCAACTTATTAAAATTATTTATTTACACATAATACACTTATAACTCATAAACTAACTATATCACAACTATTTATTTCCACTCGTATTTATTTGCACTAGTCGCTTGCACTGTGAACTATATCTGTACTTGTACTTCCTACCTGCTCCTCCGCTGGGCTTATATAGGCGCCGGAAACATTCAGGTAGATTCGCGGTTATTCTGGAATTTCTCGACCGCTCTGTTTCTCGAAAGGTCCGACCGCAAGGGCCGGACTGGTTACAGTATGAAGATCTATTTCAGTTATCATTTTCAATTTTTTCTTTCAACTTTGTAATTTTGAAAGTTTTGTATAGGTGATTGTTGGTGAAACGCTTCATTTTGACCCTTCTGTTGAAAAAAAAGCCTGTCATCTTCAAATACACCCTACCCTGTATTGTAGATATTAAAATATCAGGGTTACCTACTATTTGAATGAGTGTACCTAAATTCTAAATAGCACTTGATTAAACCCTGTCTTCTCTATTTTTCAATCACTTTCGGCATTTTTGTGATATTAATTGATATTAGTTGTGGCAACGGCACATGACATTAACGACATTTCATGAGTGCCAACCTCCGTTCTAGTTACAAAAACTTAAGAAAATTATTTTATGGCCAACCTAGTGCTAAAATAAAAGTAAATGGAGTATAAGTTCTTATATGACTTACATCAGTGCTAAAAAATCGTCCAGTTCATTTAATCAGAAATATAATTTTTGTCATCGATTTCAATTCCAGATTGCGACAAGGCAGTTGCTATCGAGATAAAACATGATGACAAGCTTCATGAAGACGACGGTGTCTTTATACAGGCTGCCTTATTGTACACATCGTGTTCCGGTCAGAGACGCTTAAGAATTTGTAATCTCTCCTTGAAAACCTGTTCCCAGATGACCGATCTCTACAGAAGTTGTGACTTGGATACTCTCATCAATTATTGGTCGAAACAGTCGTTGTTCAAATTGATGGACCATAACCCTAAGGCAGTCAAGGATAATTTGGTTACGAAGGCCGCTCAAGTATTGGCCACGTATAGGTATGTCAACCTATGTCAGTATGTGATTGAATGTCCCACGGCCGATAGGTATGTTCTGTGAAAGTTTTTAGTAGTTTGACGATGGAAAATCTTCATCTGAATAATGTAGAAATATTCCCTGACATGCAATATCCAATTCCAATCGAAGGGTTTATTTGGAGAGCCCACAGTGTGTAGCAAGCAGTATGTAGTGTAATGAATAGTTAAATTTAAGAATACTAAAGATATGTGGTTGAATTAAGTTGAAATCCCCGGTATAAGGTTCTGATGATATCGAGTTTTCTGGATTTCTGGATTAGCCTGGAACATTTTTTTTCTGTTTTTTTGAATATATGGAAAATGAACAATTTTAATTCCGTTTTCCGAGTCAAAATCATAAAATTCTGGTGTACAGAAATGGGATCTTCACCGAGGAACTTCCTATCGAAGTAACCCTAAAACTCTTCTCGAAGAACGATATAATGTTTTGATGAATGCTCTTTTTTTCTATTTCCAAAAGGAACACTGGCCTCTACTATCATAGCTGCGTTCGGCCTGTAAACTCTGGTACGGAGCGCGCCGAACTAGAATGGGGAATTCTCCTCAATTTGGGTTATCACTGCATATGCAAGTTTAAACTGAATAATTATTATATGAGTTTCATTCATGATTTTTTCAAATTCACCGCGGAAACTATTCAAAATCATCCTTCAAATATGGGGTTTTAAAATTTAAATCGCTTTGTGCGGAGTTTACGATTTGGCAACAGCGCCTACCAAACAATGAAAAGAACAATGTCCGATCAGCTTGTTTATAAAATAACAGCTGTTGATTTACAGGCGCGTACTTACTATCGAGCTTCAACTGCAACCGGCCATAAAAATCCCATAAAATTTTACGACCTTCTTCGTTCGTCGCAGACTTCATAGACAGCCATCTTTGTCTATCTCATCAAGATAGTGTATTTGTTGTCCTTTATTATCAACGCATATTTCAGTCGATGTTGCCAAGTTGTGTAATCTTAGGCCACTGTTTCCGAAAACAAATTTTTTTTATTGAAATCCCGAAGAATCAGTATTTCTGATCACTCTACTGGTGGTCATATTTCATATTAACTATTGCATCTCCAAAAATCCATTGAGAATCTACAAAAGCTTTGTGGATATAAGTTTCTTCATTATGTATTTTGAAGTACATGAAAAGTTGTTCTATCCTATCTCTTGTGACTCGATAAAAACAGAGAGAAGACATTTCCATAGAAAACGGATCCTAGAAATGCACATCTGTAAACCAAAAATCCAAGATTATTGACTTTTAATTCACATTATTCAATGGTATAAACCTAGAATGATATAAATCATTATAAATTTTAAGTGCAAGCTGGTTTTGGTAGTGTTTCATCGTTAGTGCAGCGAGAACATTTTTTTGTCTATTTCGTCGTGAAACTGTTGATGTTCAATTAAATCTGATGCATTTAATATACTGCGTTGAAGAATAATTTACATCTGCCATGAGGAAGATCAAATATTATGTGATCGAAACGTCGGCAAATTATCGAAAATTATCTTTTTTCCTCGTCCTTTCGCTGAAACGAATCATTATAAATCGCTTATGTCAATGTCAACCTATTGATCACAACTAAGACCAGTTTGCACCAAACGCACTTAGTGTTAAGTATCCCTCAAAATAAACCCTTTAATTAAATTACGTTGCACCAACTGTAAAGTGACATGTAAATGGCTAAAGCTAGCCTAAAATTTAAGCGCTCCTGTAATGACCACTTAGGTATTTAAGGGCGGGATTCTAACCTAAAATAATTTGTTGAACTCATAAACTGGCTGCAGAACTGCTGTGGTTTTTCTAATAACGTCAAGAACCTTTTATTTGACAATCCATTTCATTATCAATAATAATGCTAATTCAGCAACAAAAAGTTGTCACTCTTTGATAATAATATAATAGTTTACTTGACACTCACTGACAGAACAATTAAGTTAGGTTAATGAAATGACAACGATCATCGGCAATCGGCCAACCGATGAAAAGGCTTTATTGGACTAGAATGAAGTTGCACCAAAATAAAAAACTGAAATATCACTAGATATCAAAACTCAAGGGCCCCTTACTTAAGATTCTGTTAAGCCGCAGTCGTGCAACTTGGAATAAAATTAAGCGTCCATTAACTTTAAACTACGCTTAGTTGAGTACTCATTTTAAGGGGGATTGGTGCAAACGGGCCTAAGATGTTTTTAGACATCTTAATCACAACTCATGAACTTATAGTGTCATCCAATGCTCTAGTGATTGCGTAGTTTATGATCATTTTTTAGTAGAATTACTTTCCAAATTGATTGTAGATTGTAGGAGTTAGCATATAGGGCGCATTGAAAACATTCATTTTTGTATATCAAGTAATTAAATAATGAATATCTGCGATTCTGCGCCGTCTAAAACAAAAATGAAAGGCAATGACCCAACAACTAACACCTCTGAATTCTATAGGAAACATTGTGCCACTCCAAGCAGCGCTGGCCAACTCATCCTACCGGAATGCATGAAACTTCTGCCACTTTATGTCAATTGTCTTTTGAAAAGCGACGCTATTTCTGGAGGTTCTGATATGACGGTAGACGAGAGATCATTTGTGATGCAAGCTTGCATGACTATGGACGTTCCGACTTCAGTGTATTTCTTCTACCCCAGGCTGATTCCGATACATGATTTGGATGGCAGTAGTCATGATATCCCGCCTCCGATAAGATGTTCCATCGAAAAGATGACCGATCAGGGCGTCTACCTTTTAGGTAACAATATAAATACCTTTCGCATTGATCGTGACAACTGATGACTTTACTTTAGGGACAGTGACCGATTTTGTTCATAATTTTTTTATAACTGCAGTTTTTCATGAGGAATCGATTAGTACCAATATCAACTCGGGCAAACTCGTAGTTTAGGATATATTAATTCTTGAAAATTGAATTTTTCCAGTATTTTTTGACAAGTGCTATGGATTTTTCTAGGTTATATCAGTCAAGGTCACAAAATATCAATAGTTTTTCGTGTTGTTTCTATGGGGGGTGAGTCTTTGACTCGTAAAAATATTTTAACAATAGATTCTTGGGGTAAAAAAAAACACTTCTCCCATACCATTTTTTCCGATTCGGACCTGATAAAAAAAATAGCCATTTAAGGTTTTCATAAAGAGCTGTGCCACCCCTGGAAAAACAAATTTACCTTCTGAATAACTAGCTAAATCTGTGATACTACACAGCTGTGGATCTTTTAAACAGAGTTGTATTCAGCCAAAAGACCCAATTTTTCAAATTTCACAGATACCTACTTTTTAATTTTTGAACATAAAATTACACGAAAACGGCGCATTATACGAAAAAACATGAAGAATACTTTTATTTTACAAAACGTTGAGATAATCATTAGATAGCGTCCCCCTCTGTTTCATGATTTGGGTGCTTTGAATTTTTGATATTTTTATGGTACGCGATGGTCATAATGAGGAAACTGGAAAACGTGGGTGATATCTTGTGTTCGAAAAAGATTATTCAAATAAATGAAAAAATATATTCCGAATTTCATTTCATACGATGTAACCGTTTGTGAGATAGAACTGAAAATAATTTTTTTATGGTTTTTCAACAGCCTCTATCTTTCAAACGCCGATTCGGAAAAGTTAAAGGAAAAAAGTGATTCGACCTCAAGAATCTACTGTTAAAATATTTGAATGAGTTAAAGAGTCACCCTGTATATTGGAAAAATGTAATTTTCAAAAATTAATATCTCCTAAACTACGAGCTTCTCGGAGTTAAGACTGGTAACAATCGATCTCTTATGAAAAACATCTTGTATAAAAAAATTACGAACAGAATCGATCAATGTATGTTAAGTCCAGCCCTCAAGGGTATAGGACGGTAGACCACATATTCCAAATACATATTTAAAAATATGCTCATCCAAATAATCCACTTGAATTTTTTTTTCATTTATAGAGAATGGCATACATATGTTTATGTGGATAGGTCTGGGAGCTAACCCAGAATTTATACAGAAACTTTTTGGAGTACCATCAGCTATACAGGTCAATATTGAACAATTCAAACTACCAGAATTAGATAATCCAGTATCTTTAGCAGTTAGAAATATTATTGAAGAAATCAGGATACAAAGACATCGGCACATGAGGGTATGTATTTGTGTTTCTCTTATTGAGTTTTATGTTTCTTTCAATTTCAATTTTCAATTATTTTTATCAATTAATTTCTATCTTTTTTTTTTGTATTTCATGAGTTTAATTGTTTGCAGCTTACATTGGTTAGGCAAAGAGAAAAACTCGAACCTGTTTTCAAGCATTTCTTGGTAGAAGACAAAGGTATAGATGGTTCTCCTAGCTATGTTGATTTCTTATGCCACATGCACAAGGAAATAAGGAATCTCCTGAGTTAGCGATATTATGAAAAACTGAATTATTTATGTAAAAAACACAAGATATGTTATAGGTATACTCGGGCAGAAGCCTTCTTTTCCATTTATTTTAATTTTCTTGTATAGGTGGAATTAATTGAAAGTATATTTTATTCTACGTTATATTTTACAGAATTGTGTAAGCTTCAAATTTATTACTAAAATTGTATTTACTAGGATAAATAAATTTGAACTTGATGTAATCTGAATATGTTTAATTATATCAAATTCTGCAAGTTTATGTATGTTATAATTTATATAAATAAATGAATGAATTTTTATTTTTAAATTGATAATTTTCTACGAAGCAACCCAATTAATTCCTTCATTATGTATTATATTTGGCAAAATAAATTGGGAAGGAAACATTTATCAGTGGAAAAACTTGGTCGAAAAATATTTTTTAGTAAAATCATTCTATTCATTATTTACAAAATGACATACAATATTTTCTGTTTATCAGTAACAAAGGTTTCAATATATAATTTTTCACAATTTCATAAGTTTTGATTACAAATATTCATCAAATCTATGTAATTAATTGACACTGTTCTTCCATGGAGGCTGATTTTTTTACAATATTTAATAGCTCCTGCCATCTCAACCATAGTCATTAAGGTAACATTTCAGGAGAATTCAGTTTATATTTTCCGTCTTCAGCTCCACCTCGACTTCACTTCAGAAAATTTGATTCCATTGAGAATTTAGATCTCTGAATATTATTTACATTAGCCTTAATTCTGTCTGCAACACTACTACTATTGGCTGATTTTAGTAGTTCATTCCTGATGAAATTTTTATCGTGTTCTTCCACAATTTCTGGTTTATTATATTCATCCTTAAACCGTTTGAAGTTTCTGGCACTTTCAAGATTCCGAACAGCAGCTCGCTCCATCATACTTTTACGAAGAGCTTCTTTTTCTTCTTCAGTCAGTCTTTTTTTATCATTATCTTTTGGCTTCTTTGAAGTTAATTTTTCACGTTCCTTGAAATCTGACACTTTTTTTGTACTTTTATGTCGTTCGGGAGAACTGCTGCTCTTGCGTTTTCTAGACGAACTGACCTTAATATTTTGTCTATCATCAGACTTTGACTTAGATTTTTTATTCCTGTTCTTTTGTTTCTCTTCATCTGAATCATCACTTTCACTACAGTCACCTAATAAGATGTTCTTCAAGTCATCTTCAGATAGTTCATTCTTGAGTAGATTGAATTTATGCATTAATATTGTGTCCAATATTTCTTCATCCTCTAGCATGTCACTGGATACTTTCAGCTTTTTGTAGCCATCTTTTTTCCCTAATTGTTTACTCAATTTCTTCAACTTTTTCTTCAATTTCTTGTCCGTTTTGCCATGATGTGAACGTTTCTTAAGTTGCGTTTCCATAGCTTCTTGTAGTTTTTTTAGTTGTACAGGGTTCTGGAGAAATTGCCTTCTTGATTCTTCTTCTTGTCGTTTGATGAGAACTAACGGATCTTCTTGGAGTTTAGCTTGTAAATCAACTTGTTCACTTTTTACAATTTTGTTATAATCTCTAATGGATGGAGGGATACACTCGTGCTCAACATGATTTTTAGGGGGTAGTATTAGTTTATCAACTGTTTTTGTTGCTTCCTCTTTATTAAGTTCTTCAAGAGTTTTGTCTACAGAACGTCCAAGCAAATAAGATTCCCTGTCGACTAACGCAGTTGGACCTTTATACATCCAATCTAGTTTCTTTTCTTCATTGTTGGAAAACATTTTTTGGGTCTACCTTTTCTCTTTAGTGCAATATAAAATCAAAAGAATCGACGATCAGCGGTCCAAGGATTGATTGTTTCGAACACAGAACACTTTGCACTAATGTGTCTTATTCAAAGATTACTCGCAGCAGAGAAACTAAAACTAAGAAATCTTTGCTAAGATTGCTAAGAGCTAAAATTAATGTTAATGTTGTGACTTTTCAAATGACACATAAAACCAAATAGGTTAGCTTTGATAGAACACAGACCGCAAAGTAACACCTAACCTAGTTTTCTTCTTTTTGCATCATTTACCTGGAATCTTTGACCAAATGTTATTGATATGCCGCCATTGCCGCCATATTTGGTTGGGAAGTAGATGATCAAAGTGTGTAATATCTTTGGATATGATATATGAATGACGGAAATTTTGAATTTACAGGCGTTTAGGCTACTCTACTACATACTTTTTGTTGTCTATATTCACTATGGAGGGTATTCACCTTCGATGTAAATTTACAGCTTCTATCATGAATATTGTATTCAGATTTGGAATTCATCATAGAAACTGTAAATGTAGATTACATCAAAAATAAGATTATTGTAGGAAAATACAGTAGTTTAGCAATTTATTTATTTTTTGTAAAAATTCAACAAATATTATTCTTTTGAAGAGCACATTTTATATAATTATAAGTCGGCAAAACGCGAACACTTACATAATGAATATGAAATATATCAAACAATATGGTATTTGAGAAGAAATATTATTATTGATCGTAAAACCTGATCACATATAAAATCTCAGTATAAGCAGAGGAAATGGAAATCAAGTAACATCCGTGTTTGGGAATCTAAATTTCCTAATTCATAAAACTATCAATAAAATTTTGTTATTTGTTTTTATGGGCCAAATTAAATTAAGAAGTATTTGTTTTCCGTCAATAATTTTCGAATTTCGCGGTGATTGCAAGTTACACCACGAAAACATCCGCAACTGCTGTTTTTTCGGACATATGTGGAATCAGTATTGTTCTTACGGCCGAACTAGAGAGTACTCTCGCTCGATAAATTATTATTAATATTTACTACGACAATCAGAAAATACGATCCATTGCTGTGATCCATAGCTACACGACTCCGAACATCCAGGAATCAAGAAAATAACGAGGTAAGCAGTTGCCCTATTTTTTTTCTCTTCGAGGTGTACTTGCTCGTATATTGTTTCATAATTATTCTCTTTCTTTTTTTTTTTTAACCAGCATTCATTCCTACGTTGACATTGGTCCTTCGTTGCCGGGTTGTTTCCTTCAGAAAAATTCATTCATAATTTAATTTGGCCAAAATTTACCTTTTTTCATTTATTTTTTGCGACATACGTCTCTTGTGAAAATCATTTCATTTCACGGGCAGACCGGTTCAAGGTCAGGGTCACAGCGCGCATGGTGCATTTTCATCTTTGTTTACAACGGGAATTATAAAACGAATGTTTTCAATTGTCTTCATCTTTTATAATATCTCTTCATTCAAACAGTGGATGCTATTTTGATGACAAATTCAATATTTTCAATTATTCAGTTCAACATTTTGTTGCGGTCGCTGTATTTTGCCTTCGGGAGCTGTTTGAAGTGTATTATTTACATACTTTTCAACTTATCTTTACTTCCTTTCGAATATTATTACTTGCTTTTGATATCAATCGTAATTACTGGGTAACAATTTTCGAATATCATTCATTATTGACCCATATTTACTGCAATTCATCACGTACTTACACCAGATTTCATTTACTATTGTACATTTTGAAAATTTGTAGATCATATTGTATTATTCAACTGTCGACCATATCTTCTGAAGTAAACGCTAGTTTTCCTTTTCCACACATTTATTAATACACGTTTCATAAATCTAGCAATCGATTTACATTGTTCAGTTTTTTATTACCTCGGATATTTATTATATCACATTATTATATTATATTGATTCATAATGTCCAGCAAATTAACTAGAGCTAATTTACTGCGCCAAACAGCCTATTCGCGTTTAAAGGAAGCTCAAGAAATAGGCATTCAGGCATCAACAAATGAATCTTATAAATCGCAGTTTTTAGCCAGAGCTGATGAAATAGAAGGCGCTTATGAGGATTTTCGATCATCACACAATACAATCATTGGTTTAATTTCAGATGAAGAATTTTCAGAGTACGATAAACTCAGAATCGCGGCTGATCAGGCATATTACTACGTGAAATCAATTAAACATGATTTGTTATTGAAAAATTCTGCGGGAACCTCTTCAAACACTTCATCAAAAACTAGTTTACAACCTTGCAAGCCTTCAGCCAGAATTCCCAAGCTTTCTATTCCAACATTTTCAGGCAATTTTCGAGATTGGCCTAGCTTTTTCGACTTATTCAAGAGCATCATTCATGAAAATACTGATTTGTCTGATGTTGAAAAGTTTCGTTATCTTTTAACATCCCTTAGTCACGAACCTTTAGCACTTATTAAAGGCATTCCTCTCATTGATGCAAATTATAAAATTGCATACGAAATTTTAGAGAAAAGATACCAAAATAAAAGAATACTTGCCAGTCAGTATTATAATGATATTTTCAATGCCCAACCAGTACAGAAACCGACATCTGTGAAATTAAGACATCTTTTAAATATATTTACGGAAAATGTTGCCGCTTTACGTGTTCTCGATTTCCCTGTCGATCATTGGGATTTCTTATTATTTAATATGCTTATGAACAAATTAGATGTTAAAACACGTACTGACTTCGAGTTAGAAAATAGTGTAAATCATGAGATTCCTACTTATCGACAGTTGGTTACCTTTTTAGAGAGACAATGTACAGCTTTGGAATCTGTACAATTCACTACTTCCAATTTGCAATATGCAAACAGTGGGATCCCTCAGCGGGTTTCCCGAGCCCCTAGTAGAGGGCCTGTGGCTAGCTTCGTTGCTTCCGAGTCCCAGCCTGGTCCATCTGGCCAAAGCACTAAGTGTTTTTTATGTTCGTCTTCTCATCCCTTATACAAATGTCAATCATTTCTAGCCAAAACTCCCCAAGAACGTTTTTCTTTGGTCAAACAACATAATCTATGCGTTAATTGTTTGATTTCTCCTCATTCTGTCAGAAATTGTAGTTCTAGTCATAAATGTAGAATTTGCAAATTACCACATCATACTACTCTGCATTTCGATAAATCATCAAAAGGTTCAAGTCCTTCACTTCAGCCATCCAATCAGAGTGAACCCGTCAACTCGGTGGGGGAAACTCAATCTATTGTTCCAACATCTCTCGTCAGTACAAACTCTTCTACGGCTTCAACATTAACAACGATTTTATTATCTACTTGTGTGATACATGTTAAGGATTTCAACGGAAATTTCCAGAAAATTCGCATACTTTTGGATACAGGGTCTATGGCAAACTTTATTTCCGACACTTGTGTTAGACGTTTAGGACTTCCTCGAAGAAGGATATCAATACCTGTGGAAGGGCTAAATGGGATGACATCATCCACCACTCAGGGTACAACTTCTTGCCTTATCAAGCCCTGTGATCAGTCTGGTCCAACTTTCTCTCTTGAAGCCATTATCATACCCAAGGTTTGTTCGAACCAACCCAAATTTCATATTAATCCTCGAGATTTGACTCATATTCATGGGCTCAAATTAGCGGACCCTAAATTTTATCAACCAGGTCCTATAGATATGCTTATAGGAGCTGAGTTAGTTCCTTTCCTTTTGAGGTCCAAACGAATTTTTGGTGGACCCAATCAACCGGTAGCCTTGGAGACCATCTATGGATACGTTCTTCAAGGACGAACCTCTACATCTCCTCAAAAATGCCATTTGACATCTCTTCATTCGTCTGTGGATTTAAATGTGGATCATATTTTGCGAAGGTTTTGGGAGGTCGAAAATGTCCCTCAACCTCCTTGTGTATCACCTGAGGATGAAATTTGCGAGAAAATTTATTCTTCCTTGACTTTTCGGGAGCCTACAGGCAGATTCTCAGTTCCTCTTCCTTTCCGAATACAGAATCCGTCTTTCTGTGATACTTACACTCAGGCCTATAGAAGATTTTGTATGCTTGAAAATCGATTCCTGAAAAATCCAAACCTCAAAGGAAAATACGTGGAATTCATGACAGATTATATCAACAGAGAGCATATGAGTCCAGTCCCAACATCAGAATTTAAATCCCCTACTTCATACTATATTTCACATCATGCAATTTTCAAAGAACAAATTGAAAATTCTTCCGTTATTTACAAAATTCGAGTAGTATTCGACGCCAGTTTACGTGACGTTCAAGGTGTTTCTCTGAATGATACTCTGTATACTGGACCCAAGCTTCAAAAAGATATATCTTGTCTCCTACTTAATTTTCGCTACTTTCGTTACTGCTTTACTTGCGATATCAAACAAATGTACCGCCAAATCAATGTAAATAAAGAGTTTTGGCAATTTCAGAAAATAATTTGGCGATCTGATCCTTCTGAGCCTTTAAGGGAATATTATTTACGAACAGTCACTTACGGTGTTTCGTGTTCACCGTATCTTGCTTTGAAAACGTTACAGGAGTTAGCCAAGTCCGAAAAGGCACGCTTTCCCAAAGCAGCCAAAGCCTTAGAAGAGAATTTTTATATTGATGACGGGCTCCTCGGTAGCGATTCCGTCGAAGATACTCGCGCTCTTCAATTGGAGCTCATTAATCTTTTAAGAGAAGGTGGTTTCGAACTGGGCAAATGGGCCGGTAATCATCCCAGTCTTATTCAAGATTTTGGGTCCGATGTGTTGACCGACTGCACATTCGATAAAGATGAACCTTCTTTCATCAAAGTCCTAGGTCTTAAATGGAATCCCAAGGCGGATGTATTTTCATATTCATACTATCCTCTCAACAAAACCTGTAGCAAACGGTCGATTCTTTCCGAGGTTAGTAGAATATTTGACCCTTTGGGTTTCGTTTCTCCATGCTTGCTGCTTGCAAAGCAGCTTCTCCAAAAGTTGTGGCAATCCCACGTATCTTGGGACGAAGAGCTTCCTGAACACATACAGCGAGTGTGGCAACAATTCAAGGTAGAACTACCCGGTCTCGGTAATATAAAGATACCACGATACTTTGGCTTCGATAGGACTTCTGAAGTACAAATTCACGGTTTTTGTGATGCGTCCGAAATTGGCTATGCCAGTGTGGTATATCTCAGGTTCTGGAATTCCAATAGTTTTTAAACCACCCTTGTTTGCGCCAAATGTAGAGTATCTCCTCTGAAAACTCAATCAATCGCAAGATTGGAACTCCTAGCAGCTCTTTTACTTGCTAATCTCATAGCATTCGTGATAGAAAGTTTCAAAGGCATATTCACTTTCAATGACATATATGTCTGGTCAGATTCCATGATTGTTCTCACTTGGGTTACTTCGTCTCCGCATAGATGGAAAACATTTATTGCCAATCGCGTGAGACATATCCAAGAAATAATCTCCATTTCATCTTGGCATCATGTGCCTTCCCATCTGAACCCGGCAGATTGTGCAAGTCGTGGTTTATCACCGGCGCAACTTTCGCAGTTTTCCCTGTGGTGGGATGGTCCAGAATTTTTGTTGAAATCTGAAGAGCATTGGCCTACTCAGAATAACTTTCATTCTTCAAATGGTGTTGAAATTCCGGAAGAAAGAGCGCCCACTGTTTTGTTGTCAAAACTCATTACCACGGAAAATGTTATTCTCTGTTTGCTTTCAAGATTCTCATCTCTTCCAAAAATACAGAGAATAACAGCATATATTTTGCGCTTTGTATCAAACGGATTGAAAAGGAATGATATCTCAATGTTTAACCTTTCTATTAGTCCTCAAGAAAGTGATAATGCGCTAAAGTATCTCATTAGGGTGGTTCAGAATGATGTTTTCGCCGAAATTAGGCTGAAGATTAAACAAAATGAGGTTTTACCAAAACCAATACGCAAGCTTGCTCCATTCATTGATCAATATGGTCTTTTAAGAGTTGGGGGACGATTGCAAAAATCACCATTTTCGTTCGACGTTAAGCATCCTTTACTTTTACCTAAAGTCCATAGACTCACGGATCTAATTATTGAATGGACTCATCAAACTTCTTTACACCCGGGCTTAAAGACAATGCAGTATTTATTACTTCAACGCTTCTGGATTCTTTCCCCTAGAAGTGCGATTTACAGATGTTTGTCAAAATGCATTCGTTGTTTTCGATGCAAACCCAAATCCTATAATCCATTCATGGGAAATTTACCGAGTGTAAGAGTAACTCCCTTACGCGCTTTCACCTCAGTTTGTCTCGACTTTGCCGGACCTTTTCCCTTACTGATGAGTAAGACTAGAGGTGCAAAAACGTACAAGGGCTACGTTTGTGTTTTCGTGTGTTGTAGCACAAGAGCCATTCATTTCGAGGTAACTTCCGACCTCAGTTCCGATACATTTTTGGCGGCATTTAGGAGATTCATATCTCGACGCGGACAATGTTTGTCAATTAGAAGTGATCAAGGCACCAATTTTAAAGGAGCTTATAATGAAATGATCAACCTAGCTCAAGTCACTGCTGAAACCCTCTCAATTACTTGGGATTTCAACCCACCAAGCGCACCACACTTTAACGGCTTAGCTGAAGCTGCGGTAAAATCTTTCAAAACCCACTTTTATAAGGTCATCGGTACCCAAGTTTTGAGTTATGAAGAATTTTACACCCTTATGACTCAGATAGAGGCTGTGTTGAATTCTCGCCCTCTTTGTGCGGTTAGCACAGACCCAAATGACCTCCAAGCTCTAACCCCAGGTCATTTTTTGGTTTTTGAGCCACTGGTCAGCTCCATTCCAAATCCTGACCTGAGCTCTTTAAATATAAATCGACTAAATCGTTGGCAGTTAATCCAACGCATTCAAGGCGATTTTTGGAAAAGGTGGTCCAGAGAATATATTCATTCGCTCCAAGAAAGATCAAAATGGTCTACATCCAACCCCTCACTTAATGAAAATTCGTTGGTTCTGATAAAAGACGACCAACAACCTCCTCTTCGTTGGCCTTTGGCCCGAATCATGAAATTACATCATGGTGATGATGGTGTTGCACGGGTTGTTACACTGAAAACAGCGTCCGGCGGCACTATGCAGCGTCCAGTGGTCAAAGTATGTCCACTGCCTGTTCATTAATCTGGACATTCCTTTATTTCTGAAAAATTAGTTATTTTTCATTATTTATTTCGTGATTGTATTCATTTTTCGTTGAATTTGGGATAAAAACATTCGTTTTTGGTGGGGGAGAATGTTTGGGAATCTAAATTTCCTAATTCATAAAACTATCAATAAAATTTTGTTATTTGTTTTTATGGGCCAAATTAAATTAAGAAGTATTTGTTTTCCGTCAATAATTTTCGAATTTCGCGGTGATTGCAAGTTACACCACGAAAACATCCGCAACTGCTGTTTTTTCGGACATATGTGGAATCAGTATTGTTCTTACGGCCGAACTAGAGAGTACTCTCGCTCGATAAATTATTATTAACCCTCAACTGCTATCGTTGGGGTCAAATTTGACCCCACTCGTCATTAATCGTGTATAATCGTATGAACGCATCGCTGTAGATTCTTCCGCCTCTAGGTATTCTCAGTACTCACTGTGCCTGTGCCGATAGTGAGTGCATCTTATTCTCGACTGCACTAGTTTACGCGATCTGATTGTCTTGGGGTCAGTTTGTACCCCACCACAGTACTCACGCGAAAAATTTCGGGCTTCTTGATATATTGAAAAATTACTTCTTCATAATTGAAGATGGCAAATTCAGATAGTATAGTGGTAGAAGGAAAACTCATGATTGCTGAGCAGGTCATGTCTTATTTGAGCGAATTGGATACGGATTTTCATAGTGATGAAGAAATTTTTCATGAGGATGACCGTATGAGCGACGCAGAAAGTCAACATAGCATTCATGATACTGATTCGAATATTTCTGAGACAGAATCCGAAGACAATATTGAGACACATAGTCGAAATACAAATTACTTTCATGGAAAAAATAATTTCCATGCATTGCATTGAGTGCAATACGTATTTTAGAGCATCCGAAATTTTGATCCCCAAAAGTTAGGCGGCAGTTTTTTTTTAATGCAATATAATGCAATTTTTTTACTTTTCAGTACTAATCTTACTCCTCATAAGCTGAACACCAGCAATAGTTTTCACCAAAGAAATCAATAATGTTGTAGAGGATAGCTGTAAATGAAGCCTTACATTGCAGCAATTTTTTTTTTTATTATTTGAGTAATCGTTGTTTTCTTTTCGAAATGTTCAAATTATTTGATGAATAAATGTTTATTTCACTTCAGCAGACTTTGAACTTCACTCAATAAACAAAAAACTATCAAATATAGACAATTTTCATGGGTAGACATAGTTCAAAGTTTTGGGGTCAGAATTTACCCCACCATATAAGAATCGTTATATGAAATGACGATAGCAGTTGAGGGTTAATATTTACTACGACAATCAGAAAATACGATCCATTGCTGTGATCCATAGCTACACGACTCCGAACATCCAGGAATCAAGAAAATAACGAGGTAAGCAGTTGCCCTATTTTTTTTCTCTTCGAGGTGTACTTGCTCGTATATTGTTTCATAATTATTCTCTTTCTTTTTTTTTTTTAACCAGCATTCATTCCTACGTTGACAATCCGTATGATACAAAAGAACCAAGATAAAAACCTCAGCAAAAATTTGTCCTCATAAAATTGTAGTTATATTGAATGTATTCGCATGAACTATTTATTTTATCGGATCGGCCCTTTCATTGTGATAAATTTTCTTGTCCCCTGGTCCATCTTGAAATCATATCTGAAACAGAAAAAAGATGAGAATGACGATAGAGAAAGCTTAGTGAATTTAACATAGTAATAAAGTGATTCATGTAAAATTTGAATGAGTAGAAATTAAGAGATCAAAAATAGCTCAAGCTACCTAATCACAACGAGTATCAGAATATATGAAAATAATATTCAACATACGAGGATGTATTGATATCTAGTTAGCCTAGACCAGTTCCATGCAGAAAAACAAGTTGTCAACCGAAAAAATTAGGTTTATTTGGTTTAAACTGTCAAAATATAGTTATTAGACAAAGATGATAATATCTTTAAAACTGTCGTTGTCGCTTCAACCGGAAATTCAAGTCGGCCATATTGTTTGGTTGTATCGTAGACCACAGAAGAGCGAGTTTCACCTCCCCTGCTGGTAGCCATCTAAAAAAAAGTTATTGCCCATTCATAATGAACGTAAGCTGTAATTCGAACGTAATTCTAGAGTAAAAAGTAAAGTCGAAGCATAGGGTTTTATATGCAAGTGTTCACAATACGAAACACAATTTTTGCGTTCACCGGGCGTAGTAACTCTAAAGTAACTCATACCAAAGAGTTCCTCTTTGTTCATACGTAACTCAGAAGCAACTCAAACTCTCTTTTTTTTGGAGTTCACTGGCTGCAACGCATACATGGTGTTGCAACGCGGTAAAGAATGACTGAACCAATGCTCTCTCTTTTTGAAATGAAAATATACATTTTGGGAGCCTCCCTTCGTTTAGATTTTCAACTTGAAAATGGCAATTTTCAATCTGCGATAGGTATCTCCTGTTATATTCGTCTGATCCAATTGGGATTTCCGGTTTTACAATCAGCATTGCCAAGGTCAAAGCTTCCCTCTAGAACGAAAACTCGCGATATCGAAAATCGATATCTTCTCCTTCTCCAGTTTCAGATATTAGAAAGTTTGGTATAAAAATATAAGTTTTCGAATACGCCGAATCTATTACGAGAAATTTCGAAAGCCTATCTCACTTCGTTCAGATTTTCATCTCGAAATGACATTTGTTTTTCAAAAATTGCAAATTTCACTTAAGAATTCGTCGAGACCGAATTGTTGCGCAAATATTAATGAAATCTTGAGATTTATTAGAAGAAGAGTTGCTTTTTCGGAATATGTATCACGATCAGATGTGCGATAAGTTGGGCTACTCGAAAGTTGACCTTCGAAAAATACCAAAAAAGTTGGGTTCAGTTAAAACTTCCTCAAGACCGAACAGTTGTGGCGAGGTGGATGAAATCCTCAGATTTTTCAGTAAAAGAGTTGCCCTTCCAGAATAAGTATTACGTTCAGGTCTACGATAATTTTTCTAGAAGATAATCATCTCGAAATATAACCTTCGAAAAATTCCAAAAAAGTTGGGTTCAGTTAAAACTCCCTCAAGATCGAACGGTTGCGCCGAGGTGGATGAAATCCTCAGATTTCTCAGTAAAAGAGTTGCCCTTTCAGAATAAGTATTACGTTCAGGTCTACGATAATTTTTCTAGAAGATAATCATCTCGAAATATAACCTTCGAAAAATTCCAAAAAAGTTGGGTTCAGTTAAAACTTCCTCAAGACCGAACAGTTGTGGCGAGGTGGATGAAATCCTCAGATTTTTCAGTAAAAGAGTTGCCCTTTCAGAATAAGTATTACGTTCAGGTCTACGATAATTTTTCTAGAAGATAATCATCTCGAAATATAACCTTCGAAAAATTCCAAAAAAGTTGGGTTCAGTTAAAACTTCCTCAAGACCGAACAGTTGTGGCGAGGTGGATGAAATCCTCAGATTTTTCAGTAAAAGAGTTGCCCTTCCAGAATAAGTATTACGTTCAGGTCTACGATAATTTTTCTAGAAGATAATCATCTCGAAATATAACCTTCGAAAAATTCCAAAAAAGTTGGGTTCAGTTAAAACTCCCTCAAGATCGAACGGTTGCGCCGAGGTGGATGAAATCCTCAGATTTCTCAGTAAAAGAGTTGCCCTTTCAGAATAAGTATTACGTTCAGGTCTACGATAATTTTTCTAGAAGATAATCATCTCGAAATATAACCTTCGAAAAATTCCAAAAAAGTTGGGTTCAGTTAAAACTTCCTCAAGACCGAACAGTTGTGGCGAGGTGGATGAAATCCTCAGATTTTTCAGTAAAAGAGTTGCCCTTCCAGAATAAGTATTACGTTCAGGTCTACGATAATTTTTCTAGAAGATAATCATCTCGAAATATAACCTTCGAAAAATTCCAAAAAAGTTGGGTTCAGTTAAAACTCCCTCAAGATCGAACGGTTGCGCCGAGGTGGATGAAATCCTCAGATTTCTCAGTAAAAGAGTTGCCCTTTCAGAATAAGTATTACGTTCAGGTCTACGATAATTTTTCTAGAAGATAATCATCTCGAAATATAACCTTCGAAAAATTCCAAAAAAGTTGGGTTCAGTTAAAACTTCCTCAAGACCGAACAGTTGTGGCGAGGTGGATGAAATCCTCAGATTTTTCAGTAAAAGAGTTGCCCTTTCAGAATAAGTATTACGTTCAGGTCTACGATAATTTTTCTAGAAGATAATCATCTCGAAATATAACCTTCGAAAAATTCCAAAAAAGTTGGGTTCAGTTAAAACTTCCTCAAGACCGAACAGTTGTGGCGAGGTGGATGAAATCCTCAGATTTTTCAGTAAAAGAGTTGCCCTTCCAGAATAAGTATTACGTTCAGGTCTACGATAATTTTTCTGGAAGATAATCATCTCGAAATATAACCTTCGAAAAATTCCAAAAAAGTTGGGTTCAGTTAAAACTCCCTCAAGATCGAACGGTTGCGCCGAGGTGGATGAAATCCTCAGATTTCTCAGTAAAAGAGTTGCCCTTTCAGAATAAGTATTACGTTCAGGTCTACGATAATTTTTCTAGAAGATAATCATCTCGAAATATAACCTTCGAAAAATTCCAAAAAAGTTGGGTTCAGTTAAAACTTCCTCAAGATCGAACGGTTGCGCCGAGGTGGATGAAATCCTCAGATTTATCAGTAAAAAAGTTGCCCTTTCAGAATAAGTATTACGTTCAGGTCTACGATAGTTTTTCTAGAAGATAATCATCTCGAAATATAACCTTCGAAAAATTCCAAAAAAGTTGGGTTCAGTTAAAACTCCCTCAAGATCGAACGGTTGCGCCGAGGTGGATGAAATCCTCAGATTTCTCAGTAAAAGAGTTGCCCTTTCAGAATAAGTATTACGTTCAGGTCTACGATAATTTTTCTAGAAGATAATCATCTCGAAATATAACCTTCGAAAAATTCCAAAAAAGTTGGGTTCAGTTAAAACTTCCTCAAGATAGAACGGTTGTGCCGAGGTGGATGAAATTCTCAGATTTATTACTAAAAGAGTTGCTATTTCAGAATAACTATTACGTTTAGATCTACGATAATTTTTCTGGAAGATAATTGTCTCGAAGGTAACCTTCGAAAAATTCCAAAAAAGTTGGGTTCAGTTAAAACTTCCTCAAGATCGAACGGTTGCGCCGAGGTGGATGAAATCCTCAGATTTATCAGTAAAAAAGTTGCCCTTTCAGAATAAGTATTACGTTCAGGTCTACGATAGTTTTTATAGAAGATAATCATCTCGAAATATAACCTTCGAAAAATTCCAAAAAAGTTGGGTTCAGTTAAAACTTCCTCAAGATAGAACGGTTGCGCCGAGGTGGATGAAATTCTCAGATTTATTACTAAAAGAGTTGTTCTTTCAGAATAACTTTCACGTTTAGATCTACGATAATTTTTCTGGAAGATAATTGTCTCGAAGTTAACCTTCGAAAAATTCCAAAAAAGTTGGGTTCAGTTAAAACTTCCTCAAGATCGAACGGTTGCGCCGAGGTGGATGAAATCCTCAGATTTATCAGTAAAAAAGTTGCCCTTTCAGAATAAGTATTACGTTCAGGTCTACGATAGTTTTTCTAGAAGATAATCATCTCGAAATATAACCTTCGAAAAATTCCAAAAAAGTTGGGTTCAGTTAAAACTTCCTCAAGATAGAACGGTTGCGCCGAGGTGGATGAAATTCTCAGAATTATTACTAAAAGAGTTGCTCTTTCAGAATAACTTTTACGTTTAGATCTACGATAATTTTTCTGGAAGATAATTGTCTCGAAGGTAACCTTCGAAAAATTCCAAAAAAGTTGGGTTCAGTTAAAACTTCCTCAAGATCGAACGGTTGCGCCGAGGTGGATGAAATCCTCAGATTTATCAGTAAAAAATTTGCCCTTTCAGAATAAGTATTACGTTCAGGTCTACGATAGTTTTTCTAGAAGATAATCATCTCGAAATATAACCTTCGAAAAATTCCAAAAAAGTTGGGTTCAGTTAAAACTTCCTCAAGATAGAACGGTTGCGCCGAGGTGGATGAAATTCTCAGATTTATTACTAGACGAGTAGTTCTTTCAGAATCTGTATCGCGTTCAGATCTACGATAATTTTCCTGAAAGATAAATTACCCTAAATATGACGTTTGAAAAATTCCCAAAAAGTTGGGTTCGGTTGAAACTTCCTCAAGACCGACCGGTTGTGCCGAACCAGAGTGTCGCCATTCCATCGACTGTTGCTTTGTTTCTGGATCGTAGAAATGTACTCAAGTCTCATCCATAGTAACAATTCGGTTTAAGAACTTTACATCGTTTTCAAATCGAGCACAGATCGAACGCGATGCTTCTACCCTTGCACGCTTTTGGTCAACATTCAAACTTTTGGGGATCCATTTTGCAGCAATTTTTCTCATGTCCAAATTGACGTGTACTATATGATGAACGCGACCGTATGAAATATTCAGTGCTTCAGATATCCGTTTTAGCCCAATTCGACGGTCTGATAAAATCATGTCATGAACTGCATCGATATTTTCGGGGACTGACACAGAAACTGGCCTTACCGATCGATCATCATCTTTTGATGCCACCAGTCCAATTTTTCACGTTCGCATACGAAGTACGTTGATCACCAAGGGTATTAAGCATATCTTCGTAAATCTGCTTACCTCTTAACCCTTTTAAATACAGGTACTTGATGATGGTTCAATACTCCAATTCTTCGATTTTCACAATTTCGGTGGACATCTTCTTTCTTTCAATTTACTGCGTAACTCTGGTTTACACTTTTGACCTCAAACTTCACACTGACACTTCTAATGAGTTATTGTTCGTTGCTATGGTAACGCAATATCTTTTTATGCATGGAACTGGTCTAGGCTAACTAGATATCAATACATCCTCGTACGTGACGTGTCCTTCCTTACAGGACGTTAAGATCTTTCACACTAACAATAATAACATTGACTAAACAAAGCGTAAAGCGTCACATAACCATACTAGTAGAATTTACATCCCGCTGCCAACCCTGAGGCAAAAACTGAATGTTTTGCAATATAGGTAGGTACATATTTGCATGTTAGCTTCATAGCTGTGTAAGTTATTGCCATATGCAGTCACCGCGCGACCTCCTGGGTCAAGGCAGGTGCCATAAGTCGGGTACCATCATAGCAGGAGCGATAAATAGATTGTCGAGGATCCGACCGGAAGGGTTCCTTGTGATTAGAGCACCTGCTAAAAAGGTCGGCGCATGAGTAAAAGTTGAGCAGGTTAGTGGAGTAAATTGAAGAGACGGACGGACGGTGGTAGCGCGACGGAACGCACAGTGTTCCGCCGATCGTAGACGCTCCAGGTCCTGAGCGCCCCGACGCCGACGTCTATTCTCACGTGAGGATTCAACGAGAAACGACGCGCCTCTCGTTAGAAGATAATCAGCATGTCTCTACACAGTTTCGTTAGTTTTTTATTGATGTGATAATTTCGCATGTGCTTCAGATCATTTTCACGTTTTTTTTTCTTGATTTTATTCGCAGTTTTCTCGTGGATGAATGTGAGGGATGATTAATTGTGGTGATTGTGACACTTAAATGAATGGAAAATAGCGTGTTATTTGTTTTGGTGATTCAATATGTGGAATGTCTCTGTCAGTCAAAGGCTTTGGAAATCATCCCAAATTACATTTTTTAAATGATCCTGAAAATAAGAAAGCCTAATTACACTTTGATTCACTTTCAAAAGCGTTAGGAATGAATCGGAGGATTTTCTTATTATATAGTCGCAAAACGAAATGAAAAGAATGCGAAACAAAAGTATAATTGAATATTAACAACACTTGAGTTCCTTTTGGATTGCTTTGCATGGAAATGCCAGAAAGTATATTTTAGTACCTCGTTCTTTTTTTTTGTCAATCGAAGCTCCTGAAGGCTTCTTAAAAGAGATAATTTTTTCGTTCTTTCGCTATATTTTGTTACGATAATAATAGTATATAAGAAAGACAGAGATTTTGTAGGATTACGATTACACTCGAGAATTCTCAAGAAATCATGGGATATAATTTCGAAGAAGTCAAAATTCTCGTCAAAATTATAATTTAATAAATAATAATTTATAATATTATAATAATATTAATATTTCTTCATATGAAAAATTAAGGATACATAGATTACAATTCCTACTAGAATATTATATTTGCAATAAAATGACTATTGCAGTTAATCAAAAAAGCATGAGTTTCATTAAATTATTTTTTGTTCAGCTTTTTCAGTACTAACTGTCGGTCACAACCATTGAAACCGAGATAAAAACACACTTTTTCGCGTATTACATGATAAGATACTCACCCATCATAGTTTGAAGTACGTACATATGAATTCGCTCATTAGTTGATCCAGTTGATCAGTCTTTAGTGTGAATACGCCTGGTTGTTTCACAATGGAATGATGCAAAAGTATACTGCATTCACATTTATTTTAGCAGTCGGTTGGCCATGAAATAATTTTCTCAAGTTTTTGTAACTAGAACGGAGTAAGATTGGCACTCATGAAATGTCGTTAATCTCATAACGCCGTTGCCACAACTTATATCAATTAATATTACAAAAATACCGAAAGTCATTGAAAAAAGAGACAGGCTTTCAGAAAGTGCTATTTAGAATTCAGATCCGCTCATTCAAATAGTTATACCCTGATATTCTAAAATGCACAATACGTCAGACGGTAGCGAACATATTCAATGTGAGAGAATAGAGAACTTATATAATGTTGATGAACAGCCACAAATACGCGCCAGTTGTCCTGCTAATTGTTTATTCATGTGAAATTTTTTTCAAATATGAAGTTCATCTTGATTGAAACTTCCTTTAATTCCTTTTACTTATATTGATGCAAGATGATTTTTGTTGAAGAATTTAACATTCTTGTAATTACCTGTTAATTCCTTCGGGAGATTCCCATTCCCAACCACTGCAACATATGCATTTTATCTTCGGGTTAATATTTTTCGAAATCTACAACTGATGTAACGTATTCAAACTTTAGCAAAAGAAGATAACGAACATTAACTCTCCTCAAGCTAGTGCATATTATTATATTATACTGATATCTTGTATTTTCCATGCAATTAACTGGATTTGGTATGCCTTCAATCAGTTTGTGTAAACTTCAATTATGTTCGTCACATATTTTCTGAAGAGATTCGACATTGTGACGTAATAACAGAAACTTCACGTAGAACGGATAACATAGCGATGATTTAAAACCCAAAAATGTTTTGACAAGCGTCATAACCCCACATTTTAGTATTATACAGAGTGAAATGTGTCAAATTTCCATGGCCAACCGACTGCTTAAATAAAAGTGAACGGAGTATAGTATTATTATTATAGATTGTGACTGATCCTTCGTACTAATCATCAGAACATCGTGGAGCAGCTCTTACTGTTTAACAGAAAAATTCCATTTAGCATCAGTAATATTCATTACTGGGATAATTACGAAAATTCGAAGCAGGACTCTTTTTTTAAATTTTTCATTATGATTTCTCAATGCGGACTTAGCTGATGAATTCTAAAAGATTAGTCTAGAAGATTCAATTTATATGTCTCTAAAATAAAGAAAGCAAACCGGAAAGGAACGAATTTTAAAGGAAATCTCAAATTGGCTTTGATATACGCTCTGCTGCTACTTAAAAGTTTTTCGAACAAAATATCAATATCGAAATTAACTCCCATTGCAATATTATTACAATCCTTCATATAAGAACCTCAATGTCTTACGAAGGAAAAGTTCAGCAAACCAAATGAGAACATTTTGATATCCCAAAAAAGTAACACATTATTTTCGATCACAAGTGCTAAAAGCGCGTGTAATGAACATTGTGTTTATTCGAGAACTTCATTTTCAGTTGAATTCAGTCTGTTGAGTTTCAAGTTTTGTTTGACCAGCACCAACTCACACCAACTTCCGCCATTCAAAATCGATCTCTGGCTCCATTAACAACCGAATTTTCCAGGTTTTAGATCACCAAGGATTATAGAATAGTAGGACGCCAATCGTGAATTCAACTCAGATTCTAAAATTAACGGAATTATAAATAAGAACAGTTCGAAAATAGATCCACAAGCTGTGGCGGACTCTTTTTTTTTATGTGATTTTCTCGGGAGCTTAGCTGTTTAGAAACTTGTCCAATAAAGCCTAACTTACAAGATCTTTGGTTTTGAATGAAGGAAAGTTGGAACGGCACCCTTCTAGATGCTGCCTGAACGCGTAATAACAATGTGAAAAACAGTCTGGACTTAACAGTAGCATTTTTGGATGTGGAGGAAACTTTGGATCGTAAAAAGTGGGTAAAGTGGAAAAGTTATTACATGAACTGTTTGTATTCGAGATGGAAAGGAAAAATATGCAACACCTTCTTTCTTCGGCGTTCTTTCTTTTTGCGTTCATCGTTCGTTATACAGGTAAGTTGTGTCTCGTAATGGTTCTTCTGATTATTTTTTAACAAAGCGGTTATACTAAACTGAACAGAGACCATCAAAGATGTTTGGACCTCAATTTTAATCTGAAGAAACATCTGTTTTCTCAAGGTGCATGGGAAAATATAGGTACCTACCAAAATAATCATCATGAGAAATATGCATCCAACCTGATTTCTGAATAAGTGGTTAAGGCAAAATGCAATATTTGTTCAATAAAACTCAGGAACAATCTGAAAAAGATTTTTCTCAACGGTCAAATGCACTTTTTAAGAAATTTTTATTCCAGAAATGGTAACCACTTATTGCGTATTATCGTATCATCGAATACGCCAATTGTCGATTTTACTTCTTAGACAGAGCGAAATTGATTAAAAACTTATTTGAAAAGTCACATTCAATTTTCGATCTGACAACGTAATTCAGTTTCTAATGAACTAGCTTTAGCAAGTTTCGTTCTGAAAACCCCTCATAAAAATAGGTAAGTTGGTAATGTCCCCATGTATATCTATCACGTGGGATTGGGCTGATTGACAATGAAATGAATATTCAATAATATTCCCATCGAAATGAGCTTTAACACGTCATAATTCTCCGTCTTTCCACAGTAATTCAAAACCTATAAACGGATCTCGAGAAGAATACATAAGTATATTAAGTTCTCAATGTCTCACGCAATATAATGTTCAAATTGATTTAATATCCAGATCCAGAACCTTCAGTTTAAGTCGAGGTTTAAGTATTACCTAATAAAAAAAATCTAAAAACTACAATTTTTACAATTTTATGATGTAGATATGATGAACATTTCATGATGCCAGCAACACATGTGCGTTTGAGGAGGCAAGGTATCCTGATTTTTTATTGTAGAACCTATTATTTTCAACAAATGCATGGCATTAACCGAATTGTTGTCTTCAGACCAAAATTATATTGAACATGTCTGGTCTGCAATGTCACAGCAATTACACCGCTTACCTGACCCACCGCAGACATAACAACTGCTCGCCCTCATGCTGGCCAAAGCTTCGACAGACATTCGGCAAAATAATCTTCAAAATTTCATTGATAACCTCATTGAAACAAATGCCGAATAGAGTAAGAACACTACACTATTTCCATTTATATATTACATGCACCCAAATTATCAACTTCAATTGTTGAGCATAGTATATTATATTGCGTATTCTCCTTTGGGATATTCTGGTTGATGCCTATACATTTGTAATGAAAACTGATCGAAATGTATTCATTTTTCTCTGTAGATGTATACAGGGTGTTTTCAAAGGTGAGGCTTTTTTTGACAGAAGATACAACTCATCAAAATAAGTCGTTTAACTAAAAATTGTCTATATAAAATATCCAAGATGGATGAGGTACAACCCCTAGAAGTTCGACAAAATTTCATTGAATTTCAAGTACGGGACTGTGGAAGGTGACTCCGGCATCGCAAAAACGAAACAAAACATAAACATATGGACAATGAATGGTTCAGTACCAAGTTCATCGGATTAGATGCATCAGGTCACTTTTGAGAGAATCATAATTGTTGTACCGTGCCGTTTAGGGTGAAAAAAAAATGTAGAAAATCGAGGTAGTTTCTTGAAAATGCTTATGTTGGTTATGTTGAAAAAGTGCTATGATATTTCCCCATTTCATTCCATTTTTACGACGATTGTTGGAATGTTCGAACAAGAAGATTGTGATGCCCATTGTGAAAAAATTCGTGAATAATTTAGACGAATTTTATTGGTGAGATGTTGAAGTATTATTCTAGTTTTTACACTTGTGTCCTAAGTCTCTTCAGTCAGTTGGTATCGAAATGAGCCATTTCATAAAATCGTGTAAGTTACTGAAAAATAATGAGAAAAATTCGACAGTCCTAAGTTTCCATTTTTATTACCACGTGAATATCGAACGAGCCAATATCCTAAACAAAACCACATGGTCGAATCAGGAGATAAGTTTTTGTTTCCACTGTTTCGCGATATTTCAGCTAAGAAACGGTCTAGGATCGTATTAGGATCTATTTCAGTAATCATTTTCGAAGTTTTTTCAACTTTGTTATTTTCAAAAGATTTGTATAGGTGATTTTTGTCGGAACGCTTCATTTTGACCAGTTCTACCTTGTGTTGAAGCCTCACCTTCAAATACACCCTGTATCTACATACACCATGAAGATCGCAAATTGAATCCTTGATCCATGTGGGTCAAAAAATTCTTGGCGCTCGTTTATTACATTTGTTTTTTAATAGACAATTCCCAAATATATACCATTATAATGATTATAAGGATGATAATAATTATTATCATCCTAATAATCCTTTGACATAAGAAACAGGTTTCAGTGAAGTTTCATAACTTGCTCAGTTATCGACCAATTGTGAGGAATGTTCGTTACACGGCTCAACTATTCAAAAAATTGAGATTAACAATTGAGGATTGACTTAATGAAATATCTAATAGAAATTTCAATTTTCGTATTGAACGCTCAAGGTTTATTATTTCGCTTCGTTGTGTTTTTGATGGCACTCAAAGGATCTCAGTCTTTAGAATACCAACCGAAGTTTATGAAGGTACTTAGAGTACATTTAATTAATTTTGCATCGCTCTAATTTGTGAGCTTTGAATTCCTGAATCAATTCGAAATTGGATTGTTCTTTGTGAGCTTTTGTTTCATTTAAGCTGAAACAAATACAAAATTGGATGAACGCTTAGTTTTTCTTTTTATTCCATTCAATCATACCGGCAGTTTTCGTTTGATATTGATTCAGAGAAATCTGATGGATTAAATTACTATTGCTGGTGGTATACATGTCTTCCGATCGAAATTATGTATTTATTTTCTTTGAAATCACAAACATAATGACTAACCATTGAAATCCCCTCGAAATGTTCAATTCAAAGTCAAATCTCTAGTTGTGGAGCGTTGTTGACGTGGTATATTCAGTTTCTAGGCACTGGCCTATGACAAAAAATGGTGAAAAAATTTCTGAACGAAACCTTTCCAGCAGAAATGTACAAAAAAGTGTCACCTCCTCAAGATTTATTTATAAGAACCTCTATAATCCATAAACTGTTGAGTTTTCACTCAAGGTATTAAATATTGTTGAAATTGCCATCAAATCAGCTATCCAACGATGCGAAGATATACTGGTTGTGCCATATGGAATGAGAAATTATTAGGCTGTTTCCAGTACAACCGGAAATTGTAGAGGTCTGAAAATATTATCGAAAACCCCAACATGAGAATTTTCAGCACAGTGTCGTGATTAGTTTCCTATAAACGTCCTATAGGCCAAGGCGGTGAACAGCCTGTATAAGTTCGGCTCTTTCTCACAGTGTTCGATGTGATGAGAACCAACTTCATGCTCCTGTTGCCATTATGAAATCTACAGGCTATTGTATTTTAGAACCAGTTCAAAGGTTCACTGCAAGGTTATTTTCTTTGCATCCATTGAATTCCAAGATAATTCTGAAACAGGTCAATTACATATCCAACTTCCCGAATGTTTGGTTAAATCTCGACTTCATACTCATGTGAAGTTGGCGCCGACTCTTTTGAAAAACACTATTTTCCTGGGTAGATTAGAAAGAGTTCTGGAATTCCTGATGAAAAACTTCACGCGGCGTCGTTTTTTCCAAAATGATAAATTGAAAATTTTGACCCTCGATAAAACTTTCTTGACATATTTTGTAGAACTCAAAAAACGCTACTTAGAACTCTCATCAGAACTCTTCTGAAGTTAATTTTTACCACCATATGAATTTTTTTTTCCGAAATTTTGATTTTTTATAGCTGAAAAATTGAATTCTCATGACATTTTTTGTATAACTCATCGAGCCTACTCAGAACTCTTCCGTTTGGTATTTCTATGCTTCCGAGATCAAGTTAGGAAATATTCTCGGAAAAATTGGATTTCAAATTTGTGACCTTATTATTTCTGATAAATTGAAAAGTTTCATTTCTTTGATAAAAGTCACTTGACATATTTTGTACAACTTGCCTAGCGCTACTCAGAACCCTCATCAGAACTGATATATCTTTTATTTTTTCTCTCGAAATGATATTTTTCAACAGTCAAAAACTTATATTCCAAATTTTCTCTTTAGTTTCGCAGAACTTTTTCTCGAAAATGACTGTATCAAAAACTTTAATAATATGATATTCGAATTCCTCATGAAAAGTGCCTGTAAAATGTAACAACGGATTTCGAATACAAATATGCGAGATATTAAGCTTCATTGAAAATGACAATTTCTCAATTTTCGTTCATAACTCAACATCTATGAACGTTAGGCTAAATTTGTTTTCAGTTTTGAATTAGTCAAGAAAAAATGCTCGAGAATGTGTTATCAGTTTTCTTCTAGCTGCTATAGTTCTCGAGATTACCTCAGTAGACAACGAATTTTGCCACTATGTACGTTGAAAATAATATTATGTATTTCATTCATGAAAAGGCACTAGAATAATTCCATCGATTTCGATTTATGACGATTGCGACGTTCGAATAGATTGTGAGTATGTCTGAGCTCTAAGTGGATATCCAAAGGGTCTTACGGCCAATTTGTACTTCTACTCCTAATTCACGAAATGACGTTCGTGATTTCCAATCGGAAATCTTTCAACCGATAGATCAGCGAATTTGATACCGAATCATCAGGGCAATGATTCAGTTATTGCAGCAACGATTAGGACAATCAATTACCATTAACTGTCCATTAAAACCGATTTGTTTTGCGAACCGTGAAACCACCGAAGAGAATCTTTCCATGGCCGAACGTGCTCGGTTTTGACCGATTCGATTGGTTACGAATGAGAGCCTCCAGAATGGGGCTTTTATGTTTGTGTGAGAATTCTTGAATAATGGGGTGTAGTTCTGGTATTGTTTGTTCGATCTGATTACTTTTTTGTGGCCATTATGAACTTGGAATGAGAAGAGTTTTTTGATCATTTCATCATGGAATTCAATACCTTTATACACTGCGCAAAAAAATTAACGCACATTCTGAAAATCTCAATTTTAATGAAAGTTAACTCTACATTGACTTTATAACTTATTTTTTATGTTCTCTCGGGAAGGTTTTGAACGAAACAAGACACATCAAATGGGAGAAAAATTCAGGATTTCACCGAATCTTATGTGAAATAAGAGAAATGAACAATTTTCAAAATACTGAAATGCTGATAAGTGATTTAATACTTGGTATTTCCACCCCTTGCGTTAATTACAGCTCGGCAACGACGGTTCATACTCAAAATGAGTGATCTTAAAATGTTCTGATCTAATCCTTCCCAGATTTCTCCGAGTTGGATTTCTAAGTCATTAAGAGTAGCTGGATGATTTTCTGAACTTCTCAGCCTTCTATTGAGGTTGTCCCAAACCTGCTCAATCGGATTGAGATCTGGACTTCTTGCTGGCCATTCCATTCGAGAGACTTCTACCTCATCAAGGTACTCCTGAACGATGCCCGCACAATGGGGTCTGGCCTCGGGTCTGGCATTATCGTCCATAAAAATGAAATTTTCACCAATGTATGGGGCAAATGGCACTACATGCTCTTCAAGAATGTTCATTATATACTTATCAGCATTCATAGCTCCATTATCAACGACCACTAGGTCTGTGCGAGCAGTCAAAGATATTCCACCCCATACCATAATCGATCCTCCCCCGAAATCAGTAGTATTAAGGAAATTGCACTGAGCATATCTTTCATGTGGACGTCTGTATACAAGGGAACGTCGATCACAATGGTAGAGGCAGAATCTAGACTCATCTGTGAAGAGAACTCTTTCCCAATCGGCCTCTTCCCAATGGATATGCTCTCTCGCAAAATCCAAACGCGCCCTTCTATGGGCTGGGGTAAGAGCTGGGCCTCTTGCCGCGACACGAGGCCTTAAATCATATATTCTGAGGCGATTTCTTATTGTCTGAGTGCTAATTTGCACCTCATGAGTTTGCTCAAGCTGAATTTGAAGGAGGCGAGCGGTTGCAAACCGTTGTCTCAACGAAGAAACTCTCAAGTAACGTTCTTGAATGGCAGTTGTTACCCGTGTTATACCCTTTCCTGGTCTTCGGACATTCATACCTGTCTCCCTGAATCGCTGCAACATTCTGGACACACTTGTATGGGAAACTCCAAACCTTTCTGCAATTCTTGTGTATGTCCACCATTCTTCTCGCAAAACTACCGCTTGGGCACATTCCTCTTGGGTCAAATTGCGTGTTTCGCGTTGCATAGCGATCGAGTGTAGAAAATCAAACGAAAGAAAAACTATTGATCACTAGAATTGATCGAGAACAACTGATTTTAGAATGAAGCCAATACATTTAAACTCTGATAATATCATCTTTTTTATTCCTGCTGGGAAAAAACATCTGTATTGAAGAAAACCGTTGAAAGTGGATAACATATGCATGCATAATTCTGATAAAAATAATTATCATTGAGAACACCTTCAGTTGTAGAATAAATTTGAAATTTCCATAATGTGCGTTAATTTTTTTGCGCAGTGTATTTGAAATTCTTATGTGAAAACCTAACCCAATATAGTTTTTGTGCAAGGAAAGTTATTTTTGAAGCAGATAATGCTTTCTGATGAGAAAATAATTTGAAAATCCTGAACAGTCTTCTTGAAAATGTAGGTACGTTGCATCTCACTTGGAGTGCAAGCAGTCTCAAGGCGGAATTGGGTATTAGAGGGTTAAAAGTACCAAAAACGTCTTCAAAAGCTTCTCTCTGAGACTCCTTTAAAATCGTCCAGCGACAGAAATTATTGAATTTTTCACTTCGTAACTATGAAAGCAAGTATCGCTTCATCATCAGTTGCGAAATATTTTACTTTACTTTCACTGGTTGCGAAAAGTAAAACGGTTCAAAACGCCAATGACTTTATATGTCAAAATAAGGAAAACATCCTTGTTGATATTATGGCTTCTATACGAAGGCGTAGAAGGGCCACATAATATTTTAAAAATATTTTTCCTTAAATTCCGACTTTGAAGTCGAAATTTAGTTAAATTCCGAGTTCAAAGTCGGAATTTAACAAAATTCCGAGTTCAAAGTCGGAATTTAACAAAATTCCGAGTTCAAAGTCGGAATTTACTAATTTCCGAGTTCAAAGTCGGAATTTACTAAATTCCGACTTCAAACTCGGAATTTTATTCAGTTCCGAACTTCTACAGGGTGTTCTACGACGACGTAGATTTGTTCCTGTATTACAGTTTGCTTTTCTACAAATATTCAAATTCATATAATACAAGGTGTTTCCACATTTAATGAATGAATGAATAATTATGTACACAGGGTGTACATTATTATTTGAGTTTTCTTTTATGAGAGATCATAACAATGATATGACAACCTTTTACAGACATGACATGACGTGAATATTTTTTTAGACATAACTGTTCTTTAGGTATATTCCGGATATTTTATGAAAAAATTTCCTTCTATTATTTACTCGTGAGGCTATCTCAATGGACAAGAAATCAGTACACCCCAAGGTACACCCGGTGTGCTTTGATGTTTCTTACATGAAGAGGTCATTACAACGGTGAGAAACTTGATGTGTTTTATTGGAGATAATTGTCATTAGTTCCATGTTTTTGAATAATTATGAAATTATGGTCGTAGACAGGTAGAGGTAAGGTTTGTAATAGTAAGCATAAAATAACATTGAGCTCCCAGGCCACCCTCCCCTCTGTATATATGGAGAAATAATCGTCATAGAACAACACCCTGTGCATCTAGCCTGTATCGGTTCCGAAGTAAATAAAATTCCGACTTTGAACTCGGAATTTAGTTAAATTCCGACTTTGAACTCGGAATTTAGTTAAATTCCGACTTTGAACTCGGAATTTTGTTAAATTCCGACTTTGAACTCGGAATTTAACTAAATTCCGACTTCAAAGTCGAAATTTAAGGAAAAATATTTTTAAAATATTATGTGGCCCTTCTACGCCTTCGTACTTCTATGCTTTTGGCAGCAATAACGAATTCAACGAAGTAATAAAATACGTTCCATTGAAAAAAAATAGGTTTGCGTCGTATCTTCAAAATCATACTTCGAAAAAAATATTGAGTACGCCTCTGGATTCTACGCAGAATTCTGTTTCAGAAGTAGTTTTTAGCTCAGCGTTATTTCTAATAACTTTGGAGATAAAGGAAGGGTCCGAAAAGTATCAATTTCCACAATCGCCCTGTATCTCATAAACGGAAACAGTTATGCAAAATCTGATTAGGCCAGCTTGAGTTTCACAAAAAAGTAGGACAGGAACGTGAAAACCGCAAGGCTCTATCTTAAATAGCAAGCGAGAAACCTGGCTGTCTCACCCAAAATGGGATGCACTGTACATGTAGATGATTTATTAAAATATTAAAGTGGTGATATATCACTGTGATATTCTGTGTAAAGGTATTCCAAATGCTTTTTTTTATATTTTAGATAAAATTAATCGCAGTGTTGTTAATTTGTGAAACAAACCTCGAAACAAAACCGTATCGTTGTTGCTGAAAAATTCCAATCAGGACTTCAGAGTGTGATGCCCAGTAATGAGTGGATGTATAATAAAAAATACCAAATTTTTTCAACTAATGGAACACATTGAAATGTCGCAGTCGATGTGAGCGAATTCGGAATTTTCGCACCCCAGTTGAGCTCAAAGGCTTTACGTAATGATAGTGAATACCCAACCCTAGCGGATCCGCTTTATTGTTGGGGCGTTACAATGTTCCGAAAAATGTATTCTGTCGATCCGTTCATAATATGCAGATAATGATCGCTAGATGGAAATTTTCGATTCACCGACGGAACACAAAGCGTAATGTGGTTGTATCGAAAACATTCCACTGTTCTGGTTTATTATTTTTTCGAAGTTGGATACTTCGTTTGTTATTTCATCAGAATGTGGGTGCTTCTATTGAAATCGCAACTCCTGTGCATCAAAAAGTGTGTACCAGGGTCGATGGCAGAATGAAAATGTCGAATTCCATTCACTACGTGAACTCCAGGAATTGCATTTTGAAAAAAACATTGTAAGTTTATTTTACTCTAAAGCATTTTCCTTCAACTTCATTTCATAAAGTAGATGTCTGTCCAGAAAATAAACGAACGGAATAAGTTTTCCTACAATTAATTGAACCACAATTAAATCAGAGTACAACAGATCGCTCGTTCCATTTGAGTTCAACAAGTACAATTATATGAAATCCTAAATGAGAAAAAAATTTATGATCCATCTAGAATTCGAAACAGATTATACGATCTGCACAAAATGAGTTTTTTTAAATCGTGTTTCGCTATCACAATAGCACCTTCACGTGGGTGAAGGTAAACGCATTTTGTGAAAATCGTATAATTTGTTTCAGGTTCAATTATGGATTCCCATCAAGTATCGGCCACATCAATTCAAAAAACAAAAATAGTCTATGGGATCAGATAAACCCAAATTAAAAATTGTAGTAAATGAAAGAAATTGCTCAATTCACTCGCAACAAAAGTTACAGATCCAAGTATCAAACTCTGGACCCTAATATAAACATAATATCGACAAATTCAATAGTAAAATACGTATGAAGACATATATAACAATCCATTATCCTTTTTTTTACGGAAGGTGGAAGTCATACAAATTAGTCATTTCACAAAAATTGTCTATATAAAATATTCGAGATGGCTGAGGTTCGAAGAAATCTCATTAAATTTTAAGTATGGTACTCTGGAAGGTGCCACAAAAATATGGCTGGACAATGAATGGTTCAGTACAGGATACTTCAATCTGTTGTATCGTTGGATGTAGGGTGAAAAACGTGTACAAAATTGAGACAGTTTATTGAAAGTGTTTATGTTAACGAAGTGATATTATTGTTGTTATTACCCTATTTCATCCTATTTTTACGACGATTGTTGGAGAGTTCGTACAAGAACAAGATTGTGATGACCATTATGAAAAAGTTTGTGAATAATTTAGATGAATTTTAATGGTGAGATTTTGAACTAATATTTTTTTTCAGACTTGCTCCTAAGTATTTTTCGGTCAGTTGATATCGAAATGAGCTATTTCATATAACCGTTCGAATTATTGAATAATGAGTAAAATTCGGCAATCCTAAGTTTCTATTATAATATGGTTTGAATTTTTACCAGTTCCACATTTTGAAATCCACTGTTTATACAGGGTGTATTTGAAGGTGAGGCTTTTTTTTCAACAGAAGGTAAAACTGGTCAAAATGAAGCGTTTCACCAGAAATCACCAATAAAAAACTCTCAAAATGACAAAGTTGAAAAAAAAAAAAATTTAAATGATTACTGAAATAGATCCTTATACTACCCTAGACCGTTTGTTAGCTGAATTATCGCAAAGCAGTGCGAAAAAACTTATCTCCTGATTCGACCATGTGGTTTCATTTAGGTTATTGGCTCGTTCAATATTTACGTGGTAAGGGTTGCCGAATTGTTCTCATTATTTTTTAGTAACTTACACGAATTTATGAAATGGCTCATTTCGATACCAACTGACAGAAGAGACTAGGGACACAAGTGTAAAAAATAGAATAATACTTCAAAATCTCACCATCAAAATTCCTTTAAATTATTCACGAATTTTTCCACAATGGGCATCACAATCTTCTTGTTCGAACATTCCAACAATTGTCGTAAAAATGGGATAAAATGGGGAAACATCGTAGCATTTTTTCAACATAACTAACATAAGCACTTTCCAGAAACTGCCTCGATTTTCTACATTTTATTTTCACCCTAAATTGCACGATACAAAAATAATGATTCTCTCAAAAGTGACCTGATGCATCTAATCCGATGAACTTGGTACTGAACCATTCATTGTCCAGCCATATATTTATGTTTTGTTTCGTTTTTGCGATGCCGGAATCACCTTCCACAGTCCCGTACTTGAAATTCAATTAAGTTTTGTCGAACTTCTAGGGGTTGTATCTTAACCATCTAGGATATTTAATATGAACAATTTTTGGTTAAACGACCTATTTTGGTGAGTTCTACCTTCTGTCAGAAAAAGCCTCACTTTTGAGAAAAGCCTGTATAGAAATTGCACTTTCAAATTAAATTAACAGATAAAATAATTAGAATACGTTCTCAAATTTCATGAGTAGGATGCCAAAAAGTAATCGTTTTTCTTATTAATTGTTCCCGATAAATCTTTCAAAATTGGGAATATTATGCTTCTGTCAATTTTGAAACTGGTACCTGTTAATGAAATAGGGAATTATTTTTGGCTCAACTCAGTATATTTTCAATTAGGTATGGTATTCTGACAAACACTTGCAATGGCACCTTTGCTCTGGGAGCAATTAATAGGTGGGCAGCGTACATCTGTAATTATATATACAAATTTCATAAAAAGCCATGTGTGAATTCATAAGGGAGAAATGTAATTGAGTTCTAGCTTGTAAGGTGGGGAAACCTGCAGAGTACTCACCATTCTCATAATTCCACATGTTTCTTTTCAACACCTCCTTATAGCACGTGAGTAGAGAGCTTGGTTTAAAACTTCAAAGACATCCCAAGGATGGTGACGAGATACCCTGGAAATAGCGGAAAAAATAATTTGCTAAATATTCCAACTTCCATTTGAAAACGACGACATCAAAGGTGCGAACCCATCAAGTCTTAATTTCACTAGTTTCGTAATGATGCTTCAGTGTACGATCTCGAATCTCTTCTCCACTGTCGGCATTTTTCATCTGAACGAAACAGAATAATGATCCTTGTTATATTTCTCCGCGTCCAAAAATAAACTGCATAACGAAATAATTATCATTAACGAAAAATATCGTTAATGACAGGCTGTCTGTGCAGAAGTAGTTTTTCCGTTGTTGCTGCCTTAGCAATCCGACGAATAAGTTCTCATTATTTCTATTTTATAGCATTAGATTACGGATTTCCTTTTGGATCTCGTCTGGGGGTCTATCTACCCCAACCCTTAATGAACTCTTCAAGATTCACTCGAAATAACAAATGGTATTATTATTTGTAATACCCTGCATCTGCATATAAGTCGAATAGGGGGAGGTTTGACTGCATTCGAAGTTTAAATTAGAGTCGATGGGTAGAGATTTGAAGAGAACTCCAGTTACTGCACAAGTTAATGGTTCAAGTTATATGGGGAGGTCGATCCCGTTGGGGTTACAGCTTTTTCCGTAATTACTCAACGTCAAAACAATTAAGAGTGCCTCAGAAAATTTCAAACGAAAATTCATGACTTAAAAGTGAATCGACGGTGTATGTAAAATGTTTCCAGACATTTCGAAAGAATACCTGGAAAATAAATGCTGAGCTCTCATTAATTTGTTTACAGGGTATCCCAAATTGCTTGATTTGATGGTCTAAAGACATTGTAGAAAGTGTCCATCGCAGAAAAAGGTAGCACTATGAGATTTCACATATATCATAAAATTCATGTGTACCTACCAAATTCAGCTCGAAATTCAGATTTATTATGTACGAGGATATATTGAAAAATTCTTAGCCTACTATAGAACCAAACAAAATTTCAATCTCAAAATATTTTATTAATCAACTTATTCTCCTCTTAATTGGATACATTTATTGCAGCGAACCTGCAACGTCTCTAGACCTTTCAAAAAAAAATGTTTCTTCTTGCTCCGCAAACCAGACCTCCATAGCTTTCATTATTATTTTAATTTACGACCTTTTAAACTTTTTTTCAGTTGAGGAAAGAGATGATAGTCGGATGGAGCCAAATATGGTGAATTAAGGGAGTGTTCTAGTAATTCAAACCCTAAATCACGAATTTTTTGCATGGCAACAAGAGATTTGTGTGCAGGGGGTTGTCCTGCAAAAACAAAACATCTTTGGATAGCTTTTCGCGTCTTTTCTCTTTAATTTTTTCCTGTAGAGTGGTCAGTAATGTCGAATAGAAATCTCCGGTTATTGTTCCACCCTTATCCAAAAAATCAATCATGATTACCCCATGGCGATCCCAGAAAACTGAAGCAAGAACTTTTCCAGCTGATTTTTGGTCACGAAACTTCTTAGGTGTTGGAGAACCAGAGTGTCGCCATTCCATCGATTGTAGCTTTGTTTCTGGATCTACGAAATGTACCCAAGTCTCATCTATAGAATTGTTACTATGGTAACAATTCGGTTTCAGAAGTCTACATCGTTTTCAAATCGAGCACAGATCAAACGAGATGCTTTACCCTTCATGTTTCTGGTCAACATTCAAACATTTGGGCATTTATTTTGCAGCAATTTCTCTCATGTCCAAATTTACGTGAACTATATGATGAACGCGTTCGTATGAAATATTCAGTGCTTCAGATATATCCGTTTTAGCCCAATTCAACGGTCTGATAAAATCATGTCATGAACTGCATCGATATTTTCGGGAACTGACACAGAAACGGGCCTTCCCGATCGGTAATCATATTCAATGGGGAATTTACCTCTTTTGAAGTTTGTAGTCCTATTTTTCACGGTGATCAAAGGATATTGATCACCAAGGGTATTAAGCATATCTTCGTAAATCTGCTTACCTCTTATTAACCCTTTTAAATACAGGTACTTGATGATGGCTCGATACTCCAATTTTTTGATTTTCACAATTTCGGTGGACATCTTCAATCTTTCAATTTATTGCGTAACTCTGGTTTACTTTTTTGACCTCAAACTTCACGTTAACACTTCTAATTAGGGAATCCAGACCACGTGACTTTCAACTGTCAAATATGGCGCCTGGTTGGCAAACAGAGATTTGTGTTTCACTTAAATTTCTTAAAAAAATGGTGAATATCATTATAGATAATGTGTATACACTAAGGTCACGTTCTTATTAATTCAATATATAATTTAGAAAATGTTCAGAGCATAACATCATTGGTGTTTTTCACCTAATTCTCTTCGCTGTTTTTTTTACAAAACCTGTGTGGATCCTTTTCATTATGTAGGACCTTTTGTCAAATAATCAAAATATTATTCTCTATAATTTCTTCATTGAATGTTACCATTTTGGTGCAAGTATAGTTCGATTTGATTAATGGAAATAAATCATGCAAACTTGTTTGCACTGTATTCATTAATTACTGAAGTACAATAAAACTTATGTATCTATGTTTATGTTTTTAGTATAGTAAATAAATGCAGATCAACACAATTGAGTTTCCTCTCAAATATTTCTATTATTCAAACATACGTCAATTTCACTAATGTGAGTAACATTTGATTGATAGGACTCAGTTCTGTTGTTGATGTTGATGAAATGTGAGGTTCTATTTCTGGAAAAATAGCTGCTTTGATGAATTTATGATCGAACCCACAATAATACTTCCACAAAAATACATTATTGATATTGTCCATTAGTCACCGAGAAGTGTTTTCAACTTTCTTTTCTGAGTCTTCTATTTTTCTGGTGGCAAAGTTGAGTTGCTCAACTTGTGTACTTAACATGGTCATTGTTAGGTCTGTTTGTTTAGCACAGCCTCTCAATCTGCATTGCCCTGCTTGCTCTGTATCACCCAGATCACTTCCCTCCTTAAACTAAAAAATGAATAGGAAATTTTACATATTTTTAGTAAGTTATACCTTTATAAAAACGTATTCGAAAGAAATTACTGTATATTCAGTTTCACTTATAGGTATATGAATACAGACACATAGATATTCTTCTTAGGTACCTACCCATTATGAAATGTCTGCTACATACTCCTTGGTTCCTAATAATTGATTCACACTGAGAAAAATCTTGAGGTTACAATGTGAAATTACCCACATATTAGCTGGACAGGTTACAGTTACACGGTTGGATTATTTTTTTCACAACTAATATCTGGATGTTTCTACAAGGGTGTTGCGAAATTTCATGAAAAATGTAAAACTATCATGTATATTTACAGTGAATATGAAATTTACAGAAAATATGTGTTAATTCTCTGTGATATCACAAGGGTTGTAATATTCACCTGAATAATTACAACTGCAATGCAATATTACAATAAATTTGCGAATTTCAACATGAAACGGTAATTTCACAACATTATTGTGATCAAAATTTTTTTTTAATCACAATAATTTTGTGAATTATCACATGAAAATGTGATTTCACAACGTCATTTCACAAAGTTATTGTGATTCGAGAATTTTTATTGTGAATTTGCGAAGAAAAAAATGTTGTGTTGTAGAATTACAATGCAGAACCCTTTTAATTTTAAAATTCCTTCACAAATGTGCTTATACAATGTGTTATTACGGCGGTTGTGAAATTACCACGAAAAAATATAATTGTACAACATGATATCGCGGCACAATTTCCTTCAAGGATAGAACACTTTTTATTTACATGTCTACAGCAAGAGAAAAATCTTACGCGAAATTTTTGAAATTTATTATGGTCAAAATATTTCTCTCGAATATGGAAACAGAATAAAAAAAAAGATCAATCGGTTTCCATTAGAGCGTTCCAAAGATGCCGCTTGAAATTTAATAAACAACTGATGATCTTACGAAGGCCAAAATTGTGCTGTTCTTTTTCCGATCCACGAAGAGTCTCATCTGAAGCTGACTTTTCAGAAGCTCATCTAATGGCAGCTCCAGGAGCTTTCCGGTGTAGATCGGTAAAGGAAAGAATTTTTTTGTTGTTATAACTATTCTGTGCATGTCTAGGAGTGTGTGTACAGGATTTTTTTTAATGCTTCCTCCCCTCCTCATTTTGGACTGCTGCCTTATATTGATCTGTGTCCACACACCCCAATACCTGTACCTCTTTCTAATTTTGATCCATCAGTACAACATAGAGTCCATACAGATGACTTTTTGTCTAATTTATTCATCGCATTGAGACAGTCCACAATGACGTTTTTTGTAGAAATTTTTTTCTCGACTTGTTCTTTATATGAATACATTTCTGAAGATATAAATAAAATATATCTTATTCTTTCTTTGTATAATTCATATAGGAGAATATAGGTTAGGTTAGGTTAGGTTAGGTTCCTGCATTCCTCCTCAACCATAATCGAATAACAAATTCTGTCACTTGGTCAGAAAATATTTTGAGTACTGCTGACAAAACTCGTAAGTCTGGGTATTCTTGTAAAATATCTATTTTAAAAATGTGTTAAACACATTCATAGCTTGAGCGTAATATTACAATATGATTGCAAATATCAAGTCATTTTCCACCTATGCGGTACGTGACGTCGCTCGGCTGGATCCGAATTCACAGCTTCAATGGAATTTCATAATGCAATTGTAAAATCACAACTTTTATCTGCTTCCAGATTCATTCTGTGGCCAATCAAAACCTTTCCTGCAACTGGCACCTGCTCGTTGCCCAATCCCATATCCTATCGTAGATACTCACTAACTTACCCCATAACCCAATTCATTCTGGAATGATCCACTGTGTCTTCAAGAACTCTGAAGTGCGAAGAGTTATACATGGTTCAGTTTTTTGTTTAATATGATTTAGTTCTTTCAAGTTCCAAGTATTTCTGCCTTCCAAGTTCCTTCAAGGTTTCAAGTGTGTGACAAAAGTAATACATACTGGAATACTGGTAAGTAGATAGTTATAATTTTTTGAAAGCGATGTTTATTTTTTCGATTTGTGGTTTTCCTTTGGCAGATACTAATGAAAAAAATTGAACACCGCATGCATACAACTTATTATTCATTTATTCTGTATCGAAATATTGCCCATTGGATTCCTACTTATTTAATTTTTTTTTTCAGGAATAAACCACCGATACGAATTCTTTATGGAAAAACGATATATGTTTACAACCTATGTATTCAGGGAGGCCCTCAATTTAATCTATGGAGATGTTCCGAAGGATGCATTTCAACATTCATCCGGATTCTGGAAGTAAGTCAAGCACGACAAAAGCAAGTTTTATAGAAAACAAATTCATAAATTTATCTATTCCAGAAGATTGTGTCTTTTTTGTTGGAAAAAGACTAGGTATACTTTGTTTTTGAATTTTAAGTTTATACTCTTATGATATGAACCGCTAAATAAGCGCACACTCATATCAATATTTTCAGAGGCTGATATTTCACAGTTGAATGCTTCACAATTATGTTGATTTTTTTTTATATTTTGAAAAAAATGTTTAATCATATTGGATGATATTTGTGGTTGTTGTTTTTGTTTGATGTAATGTTTCATATTGCTTTTTATATTGAAGATTATATTAATTTCATGTTGTGGTTGTTTTGTAACTGATATAATGTTTCAAATTTTTTGTTTTTCATATTGATGACTATATTTTATGGTGTAGTTGTTATTTTCAATTAATTTAATGTTTTTTTTCCATATTGATGTATATTTTAGGCAGTGATTGTGCCAAATTTAGTTCTGTACAACTACTTTGATGAATAACAAAATAAAGACAATTATCCAGTAATTTTCATGGTTATTTCACGAAGTAATTTTAAAAGGGTGTGGGGTATTTCTACAATGAAATCTGGAATTTTAACAAATACTTGAAATTTACAATTAAATTCTGTGAATCTGCTCTGTTTATTCACAACATTATAGTATTTTACGGTCTAATTGATGCTAAATTTCACGACGTATTTTCGCGAGAACAAGAGGTGATTCCACAATGAATCCTGTAATTTTCCAAAATTTTTTAATTTTACAATTTATTTCTGTAAAAATCCTTTGCGAATTCACAGAAAAAATGTAATTTTACAGTTGATACCATAAAATTCCATTGTGATTTCACAATGAGTATTCACAGGTTTAGTTTCTAGAAAAATCATTAGAAAAAATTTCATGTGAAATCACAACCAACTTGTGATTTATATTTTCTGTGATTTTACAAGGTTTTCGTTTCAAAATATTCCTTGTGAAATTCCAGTGATTATCGTTGGTCACAAATAACCCAAGATTTTCACTGTAATTTCACTATTTCGTTCTCTCAGTGAGTTAGATCTTCTCTCTTGAGCTGCTAACCACATATCCCTTCTTCGTTAATATATAGGTAATGCACAGATTTTGTCACAGTAGGTATACGAAAAAATCCTTATGGTACCGATCTGCACGACTTCCACAATTAACCATAATACTTGTTACAGGCATTTTTCTTTCGGAATAAAACTTAGTTCTCACTATTCACTATATATTTCAAAAAAACTAAACGATATTTAACACCAATCAATGTCAAATATTCAGAAAAAGCTTCCAAAAGTTCCAAATTAGGAAGGGTAAACAAACGTTGTTTGCCAACCAACCGCCATATTGAAATATTTTGACAGGTGATTGGATTGCCTAATGAGTTATTGTTCGTTGCTAGGCTAACTATCCTGCTACTACCTACTATATCCTCGTATGACCGGTTACCAAGATAAAAAGAAGAGACTATTTTTAGGAGTAAAATTCAGGGGCTGTAACTCAAAAAAGAGGGGCCCTGGCGAAAATCAAAAATGGCGGTCTTGTAATTTGGTCTTGAGAATCTATGACCAAATTTTGTTGCATCAATTTCGGGACACACTGTTTAGGTCTTGACAAATTCGTGTATTCTCGCATATCCGTAGCAGGTCGTTGTAGGGGTTTACCATAGAATAATACATGGACTCACGTCACGTGACTTTTCAGTAGATCCAGAGGTTGGGTGCATTAAAGAGAGAAGAGCTTATGCGTTCTAATCGAATAAGAAAGAGATGAACTGATTCCGTGTGGGCAATGTCAAAATCATATGATGGATATAAACAAATATGACGCAGATGTTGCCCACAAGGTGTTCATACTTTGAGTATTATTCACATTATATTTATTCTTGAATGAAACTCACATCCTTTTTATATTTTCCATTTCGAAGGAATGTTAAGGAATTCCTGTTTGCCTTCTCGGAAGCTTGTTGAATATTTATTATGGAAAATTTTTACAATTTTCGCAGACTTTGCCCACAAGGTGTTCATACGTTGATTATTATTCTCATTACATCTATTCTTGAATAAAACTCAAATATTTTTGACATAGTTCATTTCGAAGGAATGCTATGAAATTCCTGTTTGTCTTCTCGGAAGCTTGTTGAAAATTTATTAAAGAAAATTTTCGCATAAACTTGTGTGTTCTATAACCTTTTGACAGTTGCCCACAAACTCTCCACTCCATCTTATTCAACCTATCGACCTCTCTTTCACATGCGGAGTCCTTGTTATTACAAGTCTATGGGGTTTACTGAGCTATATTTTCGAGAATACCTAAGAAATACCCAAATCGGAGATACTTACTTGTTCCTTTTGAATATGCCGCTAATTTGATATTCTGTTGGTTGATCGTTGGCTGGCCTAATAAACTTTACGAAGAATGAAGTTGAGGAAAGCTGCGATTATGTATTCCGTTTCATCTTAGTCCCGAAATATCGAGTAATCTCAGACACTCTGAGGTCAAAATACACCGTCTTTTCGCCAGCGCGCAAAGAATGAAAGAGATAATATTCCGGTCCAAGTCCGCTTTCTGAGGTAATGGCCGATTCTCCTGAAATAAAGAATTTATTGCTCGGGGGAAATAAAACTGCATTTTCATCATCTTTTTCTCCACTTCTGCCCCGGTGAATCCGACTTGATCAATTGCGAAAGTCACATCTCTTCGGTTTTACATCTAAATTGCAATTTATTTCCGGGATAAACGTGAAATTATGGTTCTAACCTCAATTAGATTCAGAAAAAGAAAAATGGGGAGATTCCGGGACTTCCTATAGCAGGAAAACACTATAACTTTTTACGACTTCATCATTAATATTAACTGAATTGTTTCTTTCTGCTAAGTGCTACAATGAAGGAGATATACGAACCTGAAACTGCTGAGAGACGAATAATATTTTATTATCCCATTTTGACATTTAAAGCCGACAATATTCAACCCAGGGTAAGTTGACGTTTATCCACTAAGGCCCGGTACTTTCACCTTCGAATAAATTTTATTCAATGTCAATAAGTATCTGTCAAATAATTTCCTATCTGAAGGCATAGACATAGAGACATATGTCTATGTCTGAAGGATACCTTATTTCGGTGCTTTCAGATGAAATTATTTGACGAAAAGTAATTCTATGAAAGCACGGTATACTACTTTTCACTGATTAATGTAAAATAAAACACCGCATTGTAGAAATTGTCATCATTCCTACTAGAAAGCTAATATTCAGTGGAAATCACAAAAAGAATAACCATGCATCAAGCATTTAAAAAATTCAACCAATAATGACGTACCGACATTCGATCTATGAATAACACTATCTGACACTGAAAAGACAGCATTTTTACTTATTCTATGAATAAGACTTATATCTATCGAATAAACTTATTTATTCGCACGTGAAAGTACCGGGCCTGAGTGAATTGAAATTTTTTTAATTGACTAGTGAAATAATATATTGTCCACTCACTCTCTGGAAATTATTCTTCCCACACAAAATGCAGGTAAGACGCATTTTAAAGTAAGTTTATTATAAATTCTATTTACCAGTCATGTCTTTCATTAAAGTAGAAATTACAATTATGAAGATCTGCACCTCCTTCAAAAGAAACACGCTCAGTCGTACTAGCACATATGTTTCTGGAATACTCAGGCCCTGCTGGAATATCCATTTCTGCATCAGAAACTCCGGTTTTAGTCACCCCACCAAGTATTTGTTCAGAAATATTTATTTTGTTCTATAATGAATCCTCAATATATACTTCTGCAACAGAACTTGAGCGCCATCCACCATGTCTCTTGAAAACTGTCAAATCTGCCCCAGAATTTGCGAGTAGGGTTGCAGAAGATCGCCTGAAACTGTGCCCTGTATATTGTTCAGCATCAGAAAGACCCAAATACTTTGCGATTGTAGCGAGCATTTTAGAAAATGAGTTCACACCTACAGGCTGGACAGTACATTTTTCGTTTTTATAATTTAGAAATAGTCGCTTGTTTGGCCTCAAGTTCTTATACTTGCGGAATATATCAAGTGCAGCAACCTTATTCCTACCATTGACCACAATGAAAACTCTTCTTATAGGTTTTCGTATCAGGAATCTGAATAACCAATACGCTGTCCCGATCTTCCACATCATCTACGGTCATATTCACCACCTTGTCAATTCTACACCCTCAGCAACACCCATCTACAAGGTTGTTGCAATATTGATATTGAATTTCCTTTTTAATGAAAGAACAATTAGAGACATGACGTCTATTTATATTCTGAATCAGAAAGAAATATACAACTGGAATATGTAAAAATAACATACAGTGTATATTTAAAAAAATGAAAGTTACCACTGGTAACTGACTCAAAAAATCTTAGACTACGCCACTGCATTCTACATGAAAAAGTGTCTCTAGAATGTAATATCTGTTTTTCGATATCGCTGAAACTTTACGAAATTGAGGAACCGATTCAAAGAGCCAAAAAATGAGTTTTCGCTTATAACTTGAAAACAAAAGAATTTCAACCCAACGAAATAGAGGAAAATTCATGGCACATCACTGTCGTCTTTTTTCGAGAAACTAATGATGCCATCAAATGCATTCCTCTATCTTCTTTTGTTTTTGAGTTATAGGTCAAAATAGAAATTTCAACTTTGTTGATTATCTCCGTTTCCGTTCAAGCTAGGATTTTGAAATAAAAACATTGTACAAATAGTTTTTTGATAGCAATCCAGTGGCTATAACATAAATATGTTTGTTTTTACTTATGAAAACAGTAGCTTAAAATGACTTAGAAAGAATGAGGGCGATAGTCTCCCTTTCTGAAACGGTAAAAGAATGGCGATTCTTTCTGAGTCATTTGACACTACAGTTTTCACAAGAAAAAACAGAGCTATGTTATAGCTCAGCAGATAAACCTTTGGGAAAAAAATCATATTATGACACTGGATTGCTATCAAAAAACTGTCTGTATAATGTTTTTATTTCAACATCCTAGCAAAAACAGAAACGGAGATAATGACCAAAGTTTAAATCGCCCAAATTTCAATTTTGACCTATAACTCAAAAACAAAAGAAGATAGAGGAATGCAGTTGATGGCATTATTAGTTTCTTGAAAATAGACGAACTTAACGTGGCATTCATTTTCCTCTATCTCGTTGGCTTAAAAGGTTTTAGTTCAGTTCAATTTTGCTCACCCTGTACAGTGAAAAAGAAATCAACTCTAGAAAATTGCTGGTACAGGTTAATTTCATTGTTATATCAATCAGTTCACGTCTGATCAGATTTGAAATTTGATCAGAGTTGCTTTTTCCAACAAAAATATGTAAATTGAAAATGTAAAAACATAATCTGACTTCTTTTGAATCTGGAATGCTGAATAGATGTGGCCGATAGGTACTTGAAGAAAACCCATGAATTGAACGAAAACTGGATCACCTGTTTTTCACTAGGATGAGTTATTTAAACGCACAAGTGTTTTGTTATACATAGTATCTTCAGGTGGGTGAAGCTAGAGTCTGCAATTTGAAGATATTCAAGATGGAATTCAAGTTATTAAGACCCGTTTGCACTAAACATACTTAGTGTTAAGTGTCCCTCAAAATGAACCCTTAACTTAAATTACGTTGCAACAACTGTTAAGCTAACCTTAAACTTAAGCGCTCCTGTAATGACCACTTAAATATTTGAGGGCGGGATTCTAACCTAGAATAATTTGTTGAACTGGCTGCAGAACTTCCCATTTTTTATGGATTTTGAAAATTGAATGAATTCATTATTGAATATAAGGCCTTTTCTTTTGCCTTTATCGTTATGCCATCAGTCTTTCAATTTTCAATTTTGTATTATCACAAATCATACTATAGATAGCAACAAACTCTTTTAATCTGTTGAGAAGTTGAGTGCCCTTTGTAGATTACCACCACTTGCTTGGCAATCATTCATCGTATTCGTACTAACAAGGACAATAAGGACTGTTTTCTTCACGTTCCTTTTCAACATTAATAAAACAAATTCCCACAAGACCTTACGAATAAAGTGTTGTACTTATATAAACTTAGGTACCCTTTATTTGACGATCCTTATCATTATCAATAATCATACTAATTCAACAACAATAAGTTGTTACTCTTTGATAATAATATAATAATTTACTTGAAACTGACTGACAGGACAATTAAGTTAGGTTAATGAAATGACAACGATCATCGGCAACCGGCCAACCAATGAAATAGCTTTATTGAACTAGGATGAAGTTGCACCAAAATAAAAAACAGAAATATCACTAGATATAAAAACTTAAGGGCCCCTTACTTAAGAGTCTGTTAAGCCACAGTCGTGCAACTGGCAATAAAATTAAGCGTCCATTAACTTTAAACGACACTTAGTTAAGTACTCGTTTTAAGGGGTATTGGTGCAAACGGGCCTTATCCTTACAGCCTTTTGAAAAGCAAATTCGAAAAACAAAACAATATTATATTTTAACGAGAATACTGTGAAGCATGAAACTATATCGATTTTCTGTTGACTGTTTGATGAAGTCGGAAAATAATTTTTCCGAACTTTCCAAACCAACCCTTCGCTTATGAATTTTTCATTTGACGTTGTAATTTTGTTTAATAAATGAAATTAAACTCGATTCCATGAATTATGTATTGGGCTTCAAGAGCGTCAATGTCGCAACAGCGCTTTCGACGTTGTCGGTAATCGCAAAATGGATCCGTCTCAGAAATATGCAAATTTTCCAGATTTCACCCTGGTTTCAAATGGTCCTGATAAATCGAATTCGCGTAATTTTTCGAGGACGGTAATCTTCTGGAAGGAGATTCGTAGATTGGATGGGAATTTTACATATTTTAATAAATCGTAGAAATCAACGCGTTGTCGTTGAGGCCCGTTTGATATTCACAGGATAAAGTGTGTCGTCGCAGTGCGCTTCAGAAGTTTTCAATTTAACCCTGCAAAAAGGCGTTTCTGGATGCCGGAGTATTCTTCTTGAACTCTTGAAAAATACATAACCGGATAATTCGATTCCCAGGTTTCAATGATAGAAATCGTCCGATTTGTAAAGTTGGGAGACCGAAACTGACAGTTTTATGATTGGCTTTTTCACACTGATGGCGGAAACCAAAGATATTACACATATCTTTGCTATAGCGTCACGTGATCTCATGTGATATTATTTATAAAAGTGCACTGATAGCAGTCCGTTTCGGCCTTTAGATTCGCACACAAAAAAACATTTTGATCTCCCTGAAATTTTCATCGTTTTTGTTTGAGTGTAATATACAGGGTGATTCATAACTATTGGGACATAGGCTAAGGGCAGATTTTTTGCACCAAAATAGGGCGATAGGACCAAATATACCTCAATAAAATATTTCTGTGGAAAAAGATAGAGGGCGTTAAAGTTGAATTTTTTATAAGGGGACAGAATAATATTTTCTTCGAAGTTCGAAAGTCCTTTATTAAAAGAAAAGACAGAGAAGTCGGAGGAGGCCACGTAGAACATTTAATTTAAGTTTATTCATTTTATGTTACATTGTTTTCAATTATGCTTTATGGTCGAAATAAATAAATTAAATAAATAAATCGTTACTTTAAATCCCCTTCCGATGCTCGGAACTGTTCAATTGTGTTTTTCTTAAAAACGGATGAAATTATTAGCAAAAAACGCCCTCTATCTTTTTCCACAGCAATATTTTATTGAGGTATATTTGGTCCTATCGCCATATTTCGGTCCAAACAATCTGCCCTTAGCCTATGTCCCAATAGTTATGAATCACCCGGTATAATGTATTTGAAGGTGCGATTTTTCAAGGGAAGGTAGAACTGGTCTAAATGAAGCGTTTCACCAAGAATCACCTATGTATACAAAACTTTCAAAATGACAAAAATAAAAAAAAAATTAAAATGATCACTGAAATAGATCCTTATACGACCGTAGACCGTTTGTTAGCTGAATTATCGTGGAAAAAACTTATCCCTTGATTGGACCATGTGTTTTATGTGCTAATGAAAATATAAACTTAGGTTAGGATTGCCGAATTGTTCTCATTATTTTTTAGTAACTCACACGATTTTATGAAATGGCTCATGTCGATTCCAACTGACAGAAGAGACTTGGGACACAAATGTAAAAAATAGAATAATACTTCGAAATCTCACCTTTAAAATTCGTCTAAATCATTCATGATTTTTTTCACAATGGCCATCACAATCTTCTTGTTCGAATATTCCAACAATCGTTGTTAAAATGGGATGAAATGGGAAAACATCATAGCACTTTTTCAACTAACATAAGCACTTTCAAGAAACTGCCTCGATTTTCTACATTTTTTCCACCCTGAATTGCACGATACAATAATTATGATTTTCTCAAAAGTGACCTGATGCATCTAATCCGATGAACTTGGTACTGAACCATTCATTGACCAGCCATATGTTTATGTTTTGTTTCGTTTTTGCGATGCTGGAGTCACCTTCCACAGTCCCGTACTTGAAATTCAATGATATTTTGTCGAACTTCTAGGGGTTGTATCTGAGCCATCTTGGATTTTCCATATAGACAATTTGTTGTTAAACGACTTATTTGAATGAGTTATACCTTCTGTCAAAAAAGCCTCGCCTTTGAAAATACCCTGTATATTCTTTTGATATAGAGCATTGCAATTTTTAACGTCAAACAATAATCATAGCATGTGTGTAGGATACAGTTTTAGCAGATGTTAGCGTAAACGGGGTACCATACAATTTGGTGTATGATACTATATCTTAGGGAAAATACCCAGTGAAAAATCCTTTCTCCCCGTGAGTGTAGTGGATTGTAAGAGACGAAACTGTTCACAAAATAAGCTGAAATAATTCATATTGAGGGGCATCTCGCACTTCAAATATTGACCCTTTCCTCGAAGAAACAGAAAATCTCTTCGCCAAGTTACCACAAAATTTTATCTGAAATAAAAAAAACAAAATAAAAGCAGAAAAATGTGAGATAATTATTTGAGTTCCATATATCAGATAGATCTAAAATTCACAAAAAAAATTCGGAAACTGTATGGATAAACCACCTGAAATTTATAAATGGGACAATGATTAACTAGATGATTTATGGTTTCTTCTGGTTCCCCGCATTCACAACTAGGGCTTTCAAATGAATTCCATACTATTGCAACGTCCGTGATAAAGGACTATATTTCATAAAAAAGTGACGGCTGACGCTCACTGCGATTATCAATTTACGACAGTCCTGTTTTAACAGAATGTAAGAAATCCAAAATTTCACTTCTGCTTAATTAGATATTTCTAGGGTAAATAATCATAATCACATCACAATAATCAATTAGAAATATATGAGACAGTAGAAAGTAAAGAAACAATTTGTTGAACTTGGTGCGTTTTGTTGTTTCCAAATTCCAAGAATAGATAATAATAATTGAACAGTATTATGAGATTCTCAAGTTGATACATTTCAGTTCTATCGACCTCACATTCCGACTTCTCATGAAATGCGTATGTATAAAAAATAGAATAACCATCTGCTCAAGTGGAATCCAAAATCACCTTCTTCGACCTGCCTCCTGAAGATCATTCCAACCTGACTCTTCAGAAACGGCAGATGGGGCGGCCGACTTCGAGCCATCTGTTGGTGGTGCACCTGACGCTTTCTACCTACCTGTTAAATTACAGGGATAAGTCATGAAAGGTACCGAATGTCCAATCATTGAAATATTACGCAAATTCCTTTTAATGTGAGGACAAAATGGTTCTTATAGTATGTATTCGTTACTGAACATTATATCCTTGTCATTTTCACTGTTTGCAGTTTTTTTCTGGTCTTAAATTTATTTTTCCAATGGAATCAAGATATTTCATGATTAGATTTATTTGATAGTTTCTGAAGAAAGTTTCATTATCAATGTGATGATCCATACTACCAGGTTTTTTGAGGGAACATTCTCAAATCATTTAAATTTTCTTTCCACACTTCTTTCTCGCACTGTATTGCTTGAAAATGGAGGCTATAAAAGTTGAACTAGTGATGTAAAATATGTGTTGTTTTTAGCACTTGAAATCAGTGCAGCTTAGATAATATATCAGTGGTTTTCACAAAACTGATTGCCGATCAACGATCTGACAGAATGATCTGTTTATGGGAAGAGTCGTTAACAGTATTGATAACATAAACTAATAGATTCAATAGTGATACAGCCAACAACCAACCTCCCTTCCAAGATACAGCCTTTGGAAGGCGAGGGCGAGTTGACAGTTTCTAATTTTTTTTACGGGGTCTAAAAAACACTGAGTCAAAAAAGTATATGTTACACACACAATTCTTTTAGATCTCATAACTTTATTATTAGGGATTGAAAATAACAACCTCTTATGCTTTTCCTTCAAAAATTGTTTTCGTGGGAAAGATTTTAGAAAAATAAAATTACCTTATGGTTTCCCATTTAATTCTGGAGAAAATAAGTATCTTCCAAATTTCGATACAGTCGATACTTTTCTCGGAATAAATAAAATCTTACAAGCAGTATACGAAGGTCTATGAGGCAGAGAGTTGATGCATGTATTTTAGCGGGAGGTAGTCATTCTATGGAACAGTTATACGATGAAATGGAATGAACAGTGATCAGAACTGCTTGTACGTTTTTATTTATTCCGAGAAAAGTATCGACGGTATCGAAATTTTGCAAGAGACTTTTTTTCTCCAAAATTGGATGGGAAACCATGAGAGAATTTTATTTTTCGAAAATCTATCCCACGAAAACAATTTTGAAGGAAAATCATAAGGGGTTGTTATATTCAACCCCCAATAATGAAGTTGTGACATCTAAAGAAATAATGTGAGTAAAATCTACTTAAAGCTTCATATTATGTTTAGTTTTAAGTCTCAGTGTTTTTTAGAACCTATAAAAAAAAAAATTAAAACTGTCAACTCGTCATCGCCTTTCAAAGGCTGCATCTTGAAAGGGAGGTGGATTTCGAAAAAAATTATAGAAACTACCCCTACTTATTTTCATCGACGAATTATCTCCCTAAGTCCTTCGCATTTGTTTACAGACACCCTGTATTATAAGCGACAAAGATTTTCAGACAGGTGGGAGGTGAAATCTAATTCACTATATTCTTTTATTTCATTGATTGATATTCAGAATTTTCATCGGAATCGGCTGAAATATTCTCATTCAGTCAGTTAGTCTAAAAACCCCTCAACACGCTACTAATATTAATGGATCCCTCCAATCGAATTTTGGGGAGCCACTTGGAGCAAATTCGAATTTAAATGTATAGGAAATGAATTGAATTATATATTGAAATCACCATTTGAATTGAGAAGGGCTGTAATATCGATGTAGAAGACATCAACCCCTATTGCGATTAATTCTGTTTATTCAATTTAATCTAAATGGACTGAGGAAGCAGAAGGAAGGAAGGAGGAACCTGAAAAATAAGCAATTCATAATACTCTATGCATATTTAATGACTGTGAAATGTTACACTCTTATTGGAGCTGAGTTATTGCCGTGATATATTTCGCACTTAATGGGAGGAAATTTTTCACTGACAAACCTTATCCTTAATCTCCAACATCAGTCAGTACCCCTTGAAGCCCCAAATTCAGATACCAACTCCTATTACTGAGAAAAGAAGGTATGAAGAGTTTTTGATTACGTGGAATCCTTGTAAAAATGAACGAAAGAATGAGTAATTTCAGATGGCTGGAAAATATATCTTTCGAATTATTTCTGACTAGTTGAAATGAGAAGGCAGTTACAAATGAACTACCCACCTTGATTTAGAAATCCTGAGAAACTGCTTACTTGAACGGCGTTTACTCGGGCGTTTATTTTCTAATTCTAATAAAATGGAAATATACTGTATAGAATTCATGTATGGAACCGCCACTAGTTGTGCTTCATTACGAGTACGAGGATATATTGAGAAATTCTTAGCCTACTATAGAACCAAACAAAATTTCAATGTCAAAATATTTTATTACTCAACATATTCTCCTCTTAATTGGATACATTTATTACAGCGAACCTACAACGTCTCTAGACCTTTAAAAAAAATGTTTCTTCTTGCTCCTCAAACCACACCTCCACAGCTTTTATTACCACCTCGTTGGAAGAAAATTTACGACCCTTCAAACTTTTTTTCAATTGAGGAAAGAGATGATAGTCGGATGGAGCCAAATCTGGTGAATAAGGGGGGCGTTCTAGTAATTCAAACCCTAAATCACGAATTTTTTTATGGCAACATGAGATTAGTGTGCTTGGGCGTTGTCCTGCAAAAACAAAACACCTTTGGATAGCTTTCCGCGTCTTTTCTCTTTAATTTTTTCCCATAGAGTGGTCAGTTATATCGAATAGAAATCTCCGGTTATTGTTCTACCCTTATCCAAAGAATCAATCATGGTTACTCCATGGCAATCCCAAAAACTGAAGCAAGAACTTTTCCAGCAGATTTTTGGACACGAAACTTCTTAGGTCTTGGAGAACCAGAGTGTCGACATTCCATCGATTGTTGCTTTGTTTCTGGATCGTAGAAATGTAACCAAGTCTTATCCATAGTAGATGAAGTCTACATCATTTTCAAATCGAGCACAGATCGAACGCGATGCTTCTACCCACTCCACGCTTTTGGTCAACATTTAAACATTCGGGAATCCATTTTGCAGTAATTTTTCTCATGTCCAAATTGGCATGAACTATATGATGAACGCGTTCGTATGAAATATTCAGTGCTTCAAATATCCGTTTTAGCCCAATTCAACGGTCTGATAAAATCATGTCATGAACTGCATCGATATTTTCGGGGACTGACACAGAAACTGGCCTTCCCGATCGGTCATCATCTTCAATGGAAAATTTACCTCTTTTTTGAAGCTTGCAGTCCAATTTTTCACGGTCGCATACGAAGGACATTCACTAAAGGTATTGAGCATATCTTCGTAAATCTGCTTACTTCTTAACCCTTTTAAATACAGGTACTTGATGATGGCCCCATACTCCAATTTTTCGATTTTCACAATTTCGGTGGACATATTCTTTCTGTTAATTTATTGCGTAACTCTGTTTTACTTTTTCGACCTCAAACTTCACACTGACACTTCTAATGAGTTATTGTTCGTTGCTATGGTAACGCAATATTTTTTTATGCATGGAACTGGTCTAGGCTAACTAGATATCAATACATCCTCGTATGTCGCAAGCTATTTACGACACCGGTAGCGCGAAATTTGAATTGAAATATTTGAGGTGGTTCAAGCCTCCTTTACCTGAGCATGTCTCTCGGAATCCCCTGAATAATAATGACATATTCCTGCTCCACCCTTTCTTGGCATCCCACAGAAAATCCTAGTGAATAAAACTTTTTTTATTATTCCTCAGTCCCTCACTGTACGTCATCTAAGTAAATATCCGAATGCCCATTTTTTGTTTATCTTTCAAACAAAAGTTTGCAGAATGGAAAACAGAACAAAAAGTGGAGAAAATGTCACATTAAAATTATAATGGCACATCTCACAATGGAAAAAAGTTGAAGCACAGGATGAAAAATATTAAAAACAAAGTATAGAAGTCTATGAAGTAAAACCCTTGCTTTCAGACGTACAATGTGAGGTCAGCGAGGCAGGAAAGAATACACTGACAGTATCATCCCCTACAGGAAGTACAGCTCGCTGAAAGACACCAGTTCCGGACGTTCGCATTTCCAGAGAGGGCCAAATGCAGGTCCGGATCAGGATAATAGCTTTCAGCGACCCATTTCCCATTAACTAGCATGAATTTATTGCGTCCGGGTATTTCCCGAGTCCTGAAACATTTCAGTGATGTTCTCTCGAATTTTCTGATGGAAGAAGAACAACTTTAGAAGAGTTTAATTCTGATTCCTCTATTTCTATTGGATGAATGGGATATGAAATCGATAGAATACAAGAATATAATAACTCGGATTACTCTTCGAGTATTCGACTGGATTTTTTCTTATATAAAATGCTCAATCTTCATTGATTGAAATTGATTTTTCTTCTTCATGCTCCCAAACACTCAAAACTTGGTTCGAACATCAAACGAAAACTTGGGCATTATTTGAGCCACTCTTCATCTAACATAAAGTTGTTTTCGTTAAGAAAAAAATGTGTTACTGTCTAAATTTCAATTCATGATGATATACAGAATAGAAAATTTGTGCCATTCCAATAAAAAACAGATCTTTTCTCATTTTTCTCGATCTTTTCAAATTTTTATTTGAATTTATCTTATCTCATACAACGTGTGGTATTCCTCACCTGACAAGTATTTTTCAAATTTTTGAATACAGGCCTGCAATTTTTTTTCTTGTGCTGACGGTGAATGCCTATAGGAACAAGCTTGTGAAATATCGGCGAAAAATTTACCATATCAACGAAGATATGGGAGTTTACAGATTAAGCATTTTTCTGACTACTCTATATATTTCCGAAATGAATACCCTTCTGGCACATTTGAAACCCAAATTCTCATTCAGTTTGAGGTCCTCCATCTCCATTTAGCCGTTTTCCCTTACGTCACCCTGTATAGCAAGGAACAGCTTTTCATATTATCATTTTCGTTTGCAGTAAAGTTTTACATTATTACTAGTCCGTCACTGTTCAGAAATAAAAAAGGACCTATAATTACCACGGCTGAGGCAGGTGTACCACACGACTATTGTTGCCTTTCGACAGGTTGATGTAGCGAATATGCCTTCTTTCAAGGGTCTCGACCTTGAGTATCTCATTATCCAACATGCCAGCACCCTCAATCTGGGATATCAAATATAATGGTGTCAGACAATGCTTCTCGATCCTTAGGTAGATGATCCCTGGTGTTGTAAGAAACGTGATATGTGAGGTATTCAATATGATGAGTTACATATTATGAGAAAGCTGTGTCATAATACGAGTAACAAACTTTTCATAAAAATAAATGAATATGGAATCACCATGTATTGTTAGGGACATATTGCCATTACTGCCATTTTGTGGTTCACTATATTGTCTACACATAAACGATTTTTCAGATTGTTTCTGATAACTTGAAAAGCATGTACAAAAAAGAAAGAAGCTTGCTATAATGAAGTACAATATGAGGCATTGATCGTATAGTATGTACCTCAAAAACGATGGTTTCTTAAACCCATGCAGTCAAAGATTATAGAGTAGAAAGAAACGTCCCCATATCTCTAAAAACTATCTACTAAAAACCGACTACATTTTGGCCAGTGAAAACACATTTGACAATGAGATGGCGTGCTGTCAATAATATAATTGAAGGCCGCGAAATTCAAAGTCTATTCCTTGAATTTAATTTCAATATCAAATTTGTTGAAACCAGAAAACAAACAGCCTGAGCGACAAAACAAAAGTATCGTTTCGTTTTGTGACCAGGATGTTAGTTTTCATCTGAACATTGTTTGGAATCAAGTGGTATCAATGAAATACGCTGTTGTTTACAAAAATTTTAAATAATGGACAACGAATAGAGCTTTGACTAGAACACAAGAATATATGGTGATCTGCTATACGTCAAAGGTGTTATTTCTGTGCAATACGCTGTTTTTAATCAATAAGCTTAGTTGAATTTCTACAATTTATATCAGTAATTAATATGAACAAATATTCAACATACCATCATAGCATAAACATTATTACTCACATATTATTTACAGAATTTTCGATACCATAATTGTAAAAAACCTTACAGAGGTATACAAGACCTGTATATGTAAGCCCGTCAGTATAGTTTCTTTATGATTTTCTTATGATTTTTTTATGGTCTCGTTATGACACAATATAAAAATTGATTAATGAATGAACAAAATACTCGCAGTAGGTTTCATAAAACTTTGACTTTCCAAACAACAATTATTCGACAGTCAATCGATTCCCCAATCGAAATTAACAAAACCTTTGTATTTCTGAATATATTGAAAAAGTAGCAATTGAGAATCTTTTAATGGACTTATAAAAGTCATGAATTCCCCAAAATGGACTTTTCATGCAAAGGATGCCTTCTGAATATAACAATTTACATGGATGAACAGTTCTCAATTGACTTACAGTAAAATATTCACTGCACATGGTATAGTCAGTAGTGTTTGCAGGCCATTACGCCCTGAAAATTGAATCCACTGAAAATAAAAATCCATGATTGACTGACTCACATGTTACCAGTTTTAATACTTATACATTTGCATTTTCCTTAGTAAAGTGGAAAGCTTAATTTCGGAAAATCCATTTCCTTTGATCCACAGTTCTTCACCATGCAATAATTTTTCAACGATATTTAGAGGTTTTCACCAAGAAATCAGACAAAAAATTCAATAATCAGCAATTAGAACGAGCTAGATAAACAAAAGACGGTACGAGAATCAAAACATTCAAAACCTCTTTGATCAAAATGGCCATCTGAAATCTCATATGTTTCTGCAAGTGGCCCCTTGAATTAATATTTTAAGCAGTCTTAGGGTTTCATAAACAAACCTAAAGTCGCTTTAATTTTACAGCTTTCCTTAACCCTACTAAAAATGACACTAAAGGAAGCTTTAAGCTTAAAATGACGTTAAATTCGATCATAAAACTGGACGTTAGAAACACATTTGAAACACAGATGCGCTCACATTACTTTAGTCGCTTCGTTTCCCATCCTTCTACTTTATAATCTTTACCATGCGGTATTTATAGAATTAGGAAAGTCAAAAGAAGGACTGAAGAGGCTTATTTAAGACAGATCGTTCTTAGCTCATTAAGGGTTTGAAGAGAATTTCTGTAAACTATGAAGTCGAGTTGTACATGGAAAGTTATGCAGGCAAAACCTAATTTATCGATCAGCTCACAGCACAAACTAGACATTAGTTTTGACAGACAGTAGAAGGGCAAAAGGATGAAGGATTAATTTGGATTTTCCATGGTAAAAGGATAATGCCCCACTGTATACTAGCTGAATGACCAAGGATTTGTTTTAGAATGGAAGAGTTTGGAATATTACACCTGCTTATTTCCCCGACCCTTAACCATTGAGAAAATATTATACATTGAATAAGAGCAGAGCAGAGTTAAATCAATGCGAGTTCTAGAGAACAACTAATTTGATATAAACAATTGAAAATATAGTGGTTCAAACTTCAACATTTTCAATATTATTTTCTAATACCTGAAAGTAACAGGGTCAATGAATATTTTTCCTATGATTGTCCGAACCAATTCCGAAGCTAATTCGGAATATTCATTTGTAAAGGGACACGTTCCTCCGGGGAAATCTAGTACAGAAGAGTCCTGCCGATCGAGGACCTCCAGGATGAACAACAACCGGAAAAATCCTCCCCGAAATGGTTTTCAATTTCCCTATAGAACCCCAGGTTTCAATTTATGCGTGAAATTGATTCCGGCTAATTGAATATCGAATAGCTGAGGATGTTTTCTAGATGACAAATTTTCCACTTAGGCATATTATTGAACGTCCTCCGGCTAGTCCAAACAGAAAGACGATCCGTCCGTAGAGTAGTGCAGGACTCGGATGACTTGGTAAAGTTTTCCGATGGGGTCTTGGATAACATCATTTCGTACTAATAAATATTTAAAGTGTTTTGTCGGTGTTCCGCTAACACTTGGCAAGTTTGGTAATTAGGGATGACGGATGAATTACACTGAGAAATCTCGGATATCCCTAGAAGATATGCAAATTTCATTTAGGTTGGAAATTAAAAGGTATTTTATCGATGATGGGTGGACTTTGAATTCAATTATAAATTTGAGTGCTATTTCCCCTCAGACGGAAGGAGATAATACGAATTGTAATCCAGTCAGCAGTTATGAATGATGTGAAGATATTTTTGATTAGAAAATTGTCGTACTGCGAGCACTCTACCAAAAATTGAGGGGGCTTCTACAGTGATAGCACGTTAGGGGTCTTGGTTACTCATAACATAAGGTAGGTATAATCCATTCACTTTAATTTTTGCACTCGGTTGGACATAGACAAGGTTTCAGGCAGTGTTATTTAGAATTCAGGTCCGCTCATTCAAATAGTAGGTATCCCTGAAATTCTAATATCTACAATATATCAGACGGTAGCGAACATATTCAATGTAAGTGTATTTATAGAATGTTTCATCTGAATCTAAACGACTTATAGTTCAGCTGAATATTTCCACAATCAGGTGGATTGGGTGAATTAATGCGAAAAGTTACTACAGGATTATCGATTAATGTTATCGTAGAAGTTCCCGAAAATTGATTTTTCATTTGACTTGTCCTATACCTTGTAAATATCTTAAGGTACCAATAAATACCTAATTATTATTATTATATCAATGTTGTGATGGACAGCCACTAATACGAGCCAGTTGTCCTGTTAATTGTTTTTTCATGTGAAATTTTTGTTCATTTTGACTTTAATTCCTTTTACTTCCATTGATGCAAGATGATTTTTGTTGAAGAATTTAACATTCTTGTAATTATCTGTTAATTCCTTCGGGAGATACCCATTCCCAATCACTGCATCATATGCTATTCATCTTCGCGTTAATATTTCTGAAATCTACATCTGATATAACGTATTCGAACTTTAGCCAAAGAAGATAACGTACATTAACTCCCTCAAGCTAGTGCATATTATGATATTATACTGATCTCTTGTATTTTCCATGCAATTAACTGGATTTGGTATGCCTTCAATCAGTTTGTATAAAACTCATGTTCGTCACATATTTTCCGAAGAGATTCGACATTGTGATAAAATACGTAATAACACAAACTTTTACATAGAAGGCACAACATTGCGTTGAATTAAAACCCAAAAATGTCCCAAGCGTCATAACCCCACATTTCCGTACTATACAGAGTGACATGTGTCAAATTTCCATGGCCAACCGAGTGCTAAAATAAAAGTGAATGGAGTATACTTGTTAACTTGAACGATAATGAATAAGAATTTGATATTTGCTACGCCTATGTTACTTGATATACCTTTCAAAAGAAGTCATAAAAATATTTCCCACTCAGAATACCTAGTTATCGATGACGTAATATCCCAGATTTGCACACCCTGAGACACATTTTTTCACACATCAAAAAGCGCGTAATTCAAAACACTGATCGACCGTTCGAGCATATTTACAACGAAAACACTGCCTTTGATTAACTGAATCTATTTCAAGTGAGAGAGTCGCAGCGTAACCAGTGTATCTTCATGATTCTCAAATGATGATTGATGTAGGGGCAATATAATTATTATTGCAAATACTTCTTGCAATTTCTGAGCATCCAGCACAGATAGGAAAAATATAGGTCCTCTTTTTCGAGGTGAGTTTATCCTGTTTACATTATGGAATGTATGGTGTAGGTAGTTGCTATCATGCGTGAAATATGCCAGTTCTCTTTTATGAAACGTTGCTTTGAATTTTTGCGGTTTGTTCGCAATAGTTCATGTTTCATATAGGAAATGACAATTAACCGCAATGGTGCTCAAAACGGCCGATGGCTTCGAAATTTTGCAGTTGAAACTCGACCTGAAATATCAATGGTATGATTTTGCAGTGCTCTACGCACATGCATTGACATGTTTGTAATGAAGCTGAAATGATTGAATTCGGTCAATGTTTCAGATACAATTTCATGAAATTAGAGACACAAAGTTGCGATATTCTAGGTAATGGTATTGAAAAAAAAACAGAATAGAGTGAAAAATTTTCAGCCTCTATATCTGAAATATAATACTTTCCACAAATAATCGGTTTACCAATTATAACTATGCATTCATCACGTCCGGCTATACAGTTTCTCGACTTTTCATAACTAGTGACATATTTGATTATTCTATGGCTTGACTATGGTTTAGCTGTAGTTACGTGGGTAACCAGATTTTGGCAGTGATGACCATGTAACTATGAGGTTTAAATGAAATCACACAGTAAAATGCTAGTTAATAAAACTTAAAACAAACTCCAATTACCGATAGATTCTCGCAGCCTCGACGGCCTACGACATTATCACTTATTTACAAATACTTGATTATGATCCTTGTTCAAATTTAAATGATCGTGACCCTTCCATAACCTCGAAGTAGCCGTTTCTTGCCTAAATTCGTATTTCTTTAACCTGCCATATCTCGTGAAATATCCGTTAGAAAACTGTGCTGTAAGAAGCATTTCTTATCAGAAATAAATGCCGCAGAGAATGGTCACATGACACCTCAATGTTTGCAGGAATAAACTGAGTCTCCTATCGAGTGATACTTTGCATAAAAGTATTCATCTTCTTCTGTTGAACAATATTTTGATATGGGTCTGTATAGGTGTCATCGATAGAAAAAACAGTTTGCCTTTTTACCAATAGCACCTAAACAAGCTTCTAACCTAGTGTATTTAAATGTAACCTCAACTTAAATTCATTTTCACCCTAAAAATTCCACTTAACAAGGTGGTACAGATATCTAGCCTGGAGGATGAAACTCTAGAAGAGGTCGAGTAGTTCGAATACTTGGGGTGCTTCAGGAATACTAGAGCTAACCTAGACACGGAAATACACAACCGTATCAATTCGGCATCACGGGCATTCTTGAGGCTAAATGACAGAGTGTTTCAAAATCACGACCTCAATCTGAAGACCAAGACAGCTGTTTACAAAGCAGTCGTCCTCCCAACGCTTCTTTACGGAAGCGAAAGCTGGACGCCCTACAGGGACATATTAAACAGCTTGAACAATCGCAACAACGTCATCTAAGAAAGATAATGAACATCAGATGGTTCCACAAAGTTTCAAATTCAGAAGTCTTGCAACGCGCGAGTTGTACAACAATTGAGACTCAAGTAACGAGGGATTGACTCAGATGGAGCGGCCACATTCTGAGGATGCAAAACACAAGACTCCCCAAAACAGCTCTGTATGGCGAATTCACAGAGGGAGCTCGGAAACCAGGAGGCCAGTATAAGCGGTTCAAGGATATACTGCATCAATCCTTAAAATCAGTTAATGCCAATCATAACTGGGAACAACTGGAGTTAGACAGGTCACAGTGGAGATCTATGGTGCACAGTTACAATGTAGACTCGAGAAGAATACAGCGGCGGCCAGATCTGGTTGGTGACTATCCACGCCCGGAGTGTGGAAGGATCTGTAGGTCACTGTTGGGTCTCTTCAGTCACAGGAGGGCACACAGTCGCAATTAATAAAATTAATCATAAGTCTTATCGCACCGTTTTTTTTTCATTTTTTTTAATTCTTTTTGTAGATTTATTCTCGGTAACGGTATAAAGCAATGAAGGAATGAATAAACATACTGAGGGGTTTCTTAGTCCACAGAATTTTGGGAAATTGGCTACGACAGGAATGTTTCTTTCTTCAACTAAAGCAACCGATCAGTGGACCGCTTTTTCGACATTGGTAATTCTTCAACTCTAACCTACTGGTAGAAAGCGAAATATCTTAACCTTTGGACCTGTCAAAACCGCAAATTAATATCACCTGGATTCCAATGATATTGGCATTTTATAAATTTTGGTAGCCATCCTCAACAGATCACCCTTTTTGTTTGGTCTGCGATTTATTCAATTTGAACATCAAAGAGAATTTATGTGAAAAAAAAATGGCTACTGGACATACTTAAGGAAGTTATGGAGGCACTCAACATGCTAGAATTGAAATTGTTATTTTTTTCGCAGATACTGATAATTTAGGGTGTCATTTGTATTCATGTGTTCCTTTTTCGAAATCTTAGATAAGTGTCACCCAAATCGGCTTAGGTGTCCCCTAAAATTTAGAGATTGCTTTGTATAAATGGGCATTATCATGTTTTTCAGAGGCAAATGAGAGATTTAGGCGTCGTATGGTGAGTTTATACAAAGTAACTAACAACTAATTTCCACTTGCACGGACGAGCTCAAGTCGGTTAGAACCAGATGTTCCAATGTCTCATTCATTAGGGATGGGGGTAAAATTTTCCGTTGAAAATATACACTGATTAAAGGCTATACCAGTTCATTCGATGGCGCATGAAATCGAATTGTGTCAACAGATGGAATAAATACGATGCTTCGAATTAACTGCTCATTCCTGAACGAATATATTGAATGGATTACACTTCATCCGGCATTGTTCTCGTATGAGAATCATAGAATAACACAGTTGGAAACCCCTGCATAATCTAGCTTTTTATGACGTACCAACATACGAAGTAAACCGCTCGCCTGCACATCAAACCCATTAGTTTATTACATAACAACGAGCCTGGCCAGTTTTCAGTCGCTGCTCTAACGTATTATAGAAATCGCGACACTTTTCAAGTTGAAAAACATCCACTCTTTACGTTCTGTATTTTATGCAGCTCTCAACGAAATTGAATACTAATTCTCATTGTTCTAGCTGCGCCATTATTTCCGGGAAAAAGAACATAATGCCGTTATTTTCGAACTCCAACCACGGCTTTATTGAATAAGCGTTCAGTTTTTTCGTGTTGCTGTGGCCGAAGTCAGACGGGAGGATATAACAAGCAAAACATTGAAGTCGAAAATCAGGAATTCTCTCTCGTCTCCGTCTTCTCTGTTTTACACTGTCCTAGGTATATAGTTTTATAACCGTGAATGAGGAATTGGTTATAGAAGTTATCTATTGATATATTTTATCTGCCCATTCTGTTCCGAAACATTTCATTAAAAATTTCACCTCATTGGAGATTGAAAAATATACTGTTACCAATTACTTCGTTTAGATTTTCATCGTTGGACTGATGAAATCGTTGAAACGGCAAATTCATTATTATACGAGGTGTCCCAAAACTAGTGAATCAAACGTCACACCACGATAGAGTAGATCAAATACTATCGAATGACACCAACATTAGTTGAGCGAAAATGTACCTAAAGTTGCCGATTTTCGAACTATTTTTTCAATCATAAGGCCAATTTGTGATTAAGGATAGCGTTTTTCTCCCATATTATCACCCCTATAGAGGGGGTTTATTCTGAGTAATAAAAATCATGTAGAAAAAGCAATTGTTTTAATTTACATTTACTTAGCATATCGATTAACTACTTGAAATAATTTCAATTAGGGGAGAAAAAACAATAATCTTAGTTCAATATATATTCGATATTTATCTACGTGGTAATGAAAATGGAATCTTAGGATTGCCGAATTGTTTATACTCATTATTTTTTAGTAACTTACGCGATTTTATGAACTGGTTCATTTCGATACCAATTAACAGAAGACACTTAGGACACAAGTCTTAATAATAGAATAATACTTCAAAATTTCACCAACAAAAATTCGTCCAAATTATTCACGAATTTTTTCACAATGGGCATCACAATCTTCCCCTTCCAACATTCCAACAATCGTCGTAAAAATGGGATGAAATGGGGAAACATCACAACACTCTTGCAACATAACTAACATAAGCACTTTCAAGAAACTGCCTCAATTTTAAACTTTTTTTCACCCTAAATGGCACTCTACAACAATTATGATTCTCTCAAAAGTGACCTGATACATCTAATCCGATGAACTTGGTACTAAACCATTCATTGTCCAGCCCTATGTTTATGTTTTGTTTCGGTTTTGCGATGCCGGAGTCACCTTCCACAATCCCATACTTGAAATTCAATGAAATTTTGTCGAACTTCTAGGGGTTGTATCTCAGCCATCTTGGATATTTTATATAGCCAATTTTAGGTTAAACGACTTATTTTGATGAGTTCTATCTTCAATAAAAAAAAACGCTCTACCTTTGAAAACACCCTGTCTAAGCAACTCTACTCCTAAACATTTAGAGGATATGATGATAGTTTTCAGAAAATTCGAAGCTAGAAAAATATCATAAGTTGAAAAATTAAAAAGTATCTGTGTCATTTGGAAAATTGGCTACTTTGGCTCTGTTCAAAAGATCCAGAGATGTGTAGTGTCACAGAGTCAGCTAAATATTCTGAAGGTAATTTGGTTTTTCCAGGTTTGGCACAGCTCAATATGAAAACTTGAAATTGCTATATTCCTTTATCAGGGCCGAGTAAGAAAAAATGGAATAGGAAAAAGTGTTTCTTTCGACCTCAAGAATCTACTGTTAAAATATTTGTAGGAGTGAGAAGACTCACCCTGCATAAAAAGTTTATTTTGAAGTTATTTATGCCAACCTCTCATCTGTCGTACCAATACTCACATAATTGAACGCCAAAAATTTGAAAAATGATATAACTTGTGATACCGAGCTATATCATCAGAATGCGATCTTTGAGTTATCCTCGAATATTTCTTAAATCTCGAGGAGGATCTTTCAACTTGGAAAATTGCCTATTTTCATGAGTCATCTGTTATTTGTAATTTTCTCCAATTTATGAGATGCATTTCAGGGAGAACGAACGAAATTCCATTTTATCCAGATACAGAAGCTTGCACGAAGTTTAAATGTTCCGCTCGAGTTAGTTCTAAACTATAACAATTAGCGTTAATTTCATTCATTACTTCTCTAGGAGGAGGCTGCGAATGAATGGAAATATACACTTTTCAGAAAGTTGGCGAATGGTTGTACGCTAGTCGATTCGAAAATTAATTACTTCTGAATCCCAATAGAAAACGAAAGATGTGTAAAAACTGAGTTTGCTCGATGTTCTCGAATGGCAAAAAGTGTTCATCAATTAGTAGTCTTTCTCTATTTCAGAGCTCAGAATTCAGAAAGGTAGCCGGTATAGTTGGCAAGCCCAAGATTTACTCGAGCGTGTTAGAGGACATACCTTGGACCCTGTAGAAAACCTCTACCAAAAGTTAGACCTGTATATAGGGGGAATTGTCTAGGACAGCCTGTCAGAATAGTAGAAAAAAAAAACGATCATTGTACATACTCGAGCGTGTCAGATTAAGATATAATATGTGGTAAATTACATGTTCAAAAGAATATATTCTCTTAATCTGACAATTTAAGTGTGACGAAAAGGTGTGGAAAGGCTCCAAACTTACAAGAAAAAAGTGTCAAGTGTACATTCTCGAGAGCGGTGGCTTTTTTTATTATTTTGGAGATGATTGTTCAAATATATCGAAAAAATTATAATCTGACAGTTTCAGCATGTCGAAACAATAAAAATTGGTCATAAAGGTCACACTCATCAGTTTTTTTTTAATTATCCCCTCTCCCGGTTTTCGAATTGTTTTTGCATTCATTATAAAGGTTGTAGAACAGAACATTTTCTAGAAATTTTGACCGAAGCTATTTTTTCTACGTTTAGATTTATGGCGATGAATGTACATTAGACTGGGTTTCTACATTGACCTTGGCCTTTCCCATGTGTGGCTGAGCTCCTGTCCTTGATCACCCTCTAGCTTGAAAACGATTGAGAGCATTAAAAATTGCTTCAGACAAAAGTAGTATAGAATTTCATTATCTATAACTTCCATGATGAAAACAGAAACGATTACAGGTTCAGAAAGCGAGATATTTGAGAAGAAAGCATTGTTATCATCTTTAAACTGTCAGATTAAGAAAACCCCATGATTAGTGTCAGACTAATTGGTCAACACGACTGCAACACTGAGATTAACCATCTGTATGAAAATTTGACACGCTTATGTATATACGAGTAACTATTTTTTTTGCATTTTCAAAGGACCGCTGTGACCTTGCGTCACGTCCGAATTGCCAGTCTCTTGAAAAGCAGCTTCCTTTCAGGCCAATTAACATATCCTCTAAAAATCTGACACGCTCGAAAAAATTTATTTTTCACCATTTTCACCCCTCTCCGGATCCGTACGGCCAGCCCCACCACGCAAACTGTCAGATTAATATAAATTTATTATCAGAGACACGTAGACATTTACAGTATCTTAATCTGAAACGCCCGAGCATGTACACCTGACGATTTTTTTCATATCTTTGAAAACCTTGTGATGAAGTCCAGTTTTCTGAGGAAAATTGGAGTTCATCTTAGTGCATTTCTTTCGTTTTAAATTTCCGTCTTTGAAAATATTTTAATTCTCGAATATTCCGTACGTTCATTCCGATAGGCAGAGTAAATGTAAAAAACCGCTTATCTGTATTTCACGTTGTTTTTCTTACATGCCGCTGAAGATTTCGACGTTTTTCATCTGTTGATATGCGATAAACCGGAGCTGACGACGTTTTTCATTCTTGTCGCATTCTGGAATTTTCAGATTTTTACCGTGAGAGGGGATATGCCCATAAAAGCAAATTTTCCCCCCGCGACGGTCACTTTTCGACTGTTACTTCAGTTCTTCGGCGGACTTTTGACTTTTACTTCAGTTCTTTCACTTCGCTTCAGTATTTTCGATTTTTCGCTTTCTAACGTGGTGACTTCTGTTATAGATTCAATTAATTTTCGGTATTTCTTTCGCCGTTGAAGAATAATCATTTTGTGTTTGCATCAGTGCTTAGAGTTAATTTTTTAGTTTTTCTTTTAAATCCTTTGAGTTTCGAGTGCTTGAAACAAAGGAGGTAGGTCCCCGTCTGTACCGTTCAGTTTCTTTGTTAGACCTACGCCGTTACTTCCTTAACTTTGACACTGCTGTACTGTATCGTTTTCTGTTGTATTTTATCGTTCTTTACCCTGTTTCGCGAGTCTGACTTTTCCCTTCGCTATCAGTCATGGCGTGTTAACCCTTGGGGTACTGAAGGGAAAGTTCCGTCAACCCCCCTGTCCGCGTTCCGCGTCATAAGTGTTAAATCCGAAATCTCTTCTTTTCTGTCAGTCATGGCGTGTTAACCCTTGGGGCAGAGAATAAGAGATACCGCACGTAGTCAGTGAAATCCCGTAGTTGCGTTAAAAATAGACATTTTCTTCGCTGTCAGTCATGGCGTGTTAACCCTTGGGGCAGCGAATAAAAGTCTCGAACAGAGCCGCCCTTATTGTGTTTTATTTCCGGAGAAATAAAACTACATACCGATACCGTATAGCAAGTCCTTAGCAATCGTTCCGTCAGTTCTGGTTGGCGCATTTTTTTTATTGAACCGTTAATTTTTCACTACACCCGGTATAAATTTCATAAGTGCTCGTGACCGGATAGGATTTCCCGAATGTATGTTCGCTTATAGAATCATTCATAGTTCGTACCTACACATATCTCACTTGTACATCTAATTAGTTTCCGAAGGTGTGAATAAACTTTTACATAATTCGATTTTGACTTCTTCGTTGTCGCTACCAATCTAGACAACATCGAGCTCTGTCTCCGGCTAGCAGCTACTCTGGTAGGTTTGCTATTCTTCCTATTGAAAAGAATAGCTGGCGCTCGAGATTAATTTTCCTCCGAGTAAACCACGTTACAACCTGCAATTTATTCCGCTCTAAAAAGGCTTAAATTTTCTGAATCGACTAAAGAATCCAATCCAAGTGATATTATGGATATCCTGCAAGAGCATACTCCAAAAAAGGTATGAATCTAACATCGATCGGCACATATCTATCTCATTTTCTGGGGCCTATATTTCCATATGCGCGTCGATGTCAATCTGCCACAAAAATATTTCATGCGAGTCTTTTATAAGGGTCCCCATCCGAAGTTTGCCGCCACCTCAATCCGCATTCTTATATTTATCGGCGTTTTATTTCTTCTCGCTTCACTAGTTATGTTGTTTCGTGTAAATTCTCGACGGAAATCTGGCCACGCTTGAATGATCATTTCCAACTCAATAACCTCTCCTACTCGGGAAATTCTACACCGTCGAATCGAGCGAAACATTGTCACTGCAGATCATGACGGGTAGAACATGATGCGATTTCGATATTTTTATAGCTACATCGAATTGTTTCTATAAACCCTGTTCTAGACTCATCATATAACGAAACGAAGACATGATTCCCTCAAGTGCTGATTTGACGTGGTAGTTCCACGTCTTTGATCGTCTTTGATCGAAGCACTTCAAGTTTAGTATGTGAGGTGATAAATCTAATTAGGTTGCGTCAGGTGCATTATTCAAAAGATAAATTATAGTTGGGGAGCCCACGATGCTAAATCGGGATTTACTCGAGCGTCGTGGAGACCCAAGAAAAAAAGGTTCTATGATGTATGCACTTTCGGCGGTGGGAAAAGCGTCTGCAGGTTCTCAAAGATGTAAAACAACGGCAGGTGTACATGCTCGAGCATACTGTATATGCCCTATGTGTCTCTGATAATAAATTCATGTTGATCTGACAGTTTGTGCGGTGGGACTGGCCGTACGGAAGAGTTGAAAATGGCAAAAAGAAATTTTTTTCGAGCGTATCAGATTTTTAGAGGATATGTTAATTGGACCCAAAGGAAGCTACTTTTCAAGGGACTGACAATTCGGACGTGACGCAAGGTCACAGCGGTCATTTGAAAATGCAAAAAAAATCGTTACTTGTACATACTCGAGCGTGTCAGATTTTCATACAGATGGTTAATATCATTGTTGCAGACGTGTTGAACCATTAATCTGACACCCATGAACATTCATCATCAAACGTGACGCAAGGTCACAGCGGTCATTTGAAAATGCAAAAAAAAATCGTTACTTGTACATACTCGAGCGTGTCAGATTTTCATACAGATGGTTAATATCATTGTTGCAGACGTGTTGAACCATTAATCTGACACTCATGAACATTCATCATCAAACTTGAATTGCACCAAAACATTTAGGCCGATTTTGATAAAAAGGATTGTCCAATCAACACGACAAATCTCACCAACCTACTACCGTGCAGCAGAATTTTCACAAAAAAAACAGCCATAAAGAATTTAGCAATTCTTTCTTCTAAAAACATTGACTCAAAAACGATTCAAGTTAGGACATATCACCTTAAATGTAAGCGTACTAATACGGGCAATGTATGCGTCTGGATGAACACTTTTTAACCACCATGTATGACAATCAGAGACTATGCCAAGGTCGTTTTGCTGACTCCGTGAATTGATAATTGGTGGATTGACAGTCTCGGCCGCCCCAGGCCCTTGGCCATGTAAAATGTTTAAATTTGATCAAATAATTCTCGCTCAGCGTATTCGAAAACCTATATTTGCATACCAAACTTTCGGATATCTGACACTGTTCACGAGAAAATCGAATTTTTTGTTTTTCCACTTTTCATTTTCGAGTTCACTTTGAACGGCTCCCTGGGGTGTAATTCTCTATTGAACCAGAACTTCTAGGTTTTCTGGGATCTACAAATCAACTTCTATGCACTCCATATCCTGGGACAGTAGTAGGACAACCTGGTTTTTAGACGGATTTGCAAATAAGTCATTTTAGGGGGGGGGGGCTAACCCATCGCTAATTTGTGACCCAAAAAATTGAGATTTTCGGAATCGAGTTTTGTGTTAGTGTGGAAGCCTTGAAAACGCTGATTATAGAACTGGAAATCCCAATTGGATCAAACGAATATAACAGGAGATATCGCAGATTGAAATTTTCAGTTTCTGAAAAATGTCATTTCGAAGATGAAAATCTAAACGAAGGAAGATAGGCTCACGAAATTGCTTGGAATAGATTCAGCGTATTCGTAAACCCTCATTTGCATACCTAACTTTCGGATATCCAATAATGTTTATCAGAAAATAAAATTTTTTTCTTTTCCACTTTTCACTTCCTGGAGTGCAATTCTTTATTGAATAATGAACTGTTTGGTTTTCTGGAATCTACGAAACAACTCCATATCCTCTCTGAGTGCAAATCGGCCACTGGATGAGATGTGTATCAAGAATAGATAAGTGTGGCGAATATAATGAGAAACAATTCTTCATAGGTTCAAGTTGTGTTACAAAGAAAAAAAAATACAAAGACAATGATATAAGGGAATAGTTTTCTAATTCCTACCCAGAGCTTTAACTGCCCTTCACTAATTGTTGCGACATAAAGAGGAGCATTATCGGGATAAATTCATTTCATCGAATCATTCGCCACGAAATGAATATCTGCATTTGGAAATGTGAGGTATTCGATCGGAACATTACTCGGAACCAAACATGTATGTTAATAACACTTGTCACGCTTTGATGTGGAGGTGAATCAGCCCTTGATAGAATATTCTCACATGAGTGAAAATAGACCGTATGGGACATTCCTCTGACGTTGATGCATTGGAGTAATCCCTCTCATTTAGGGAATTCACTTTTTCGAAATTTCTCCGAATTTTTCGCGAAGGCAGGAATAAACACGACTTTTTCCATCCAATCGTTCATGCTACTCTGACAAGGAGATGAAGGATGTTACGCATCGTATTTTAATTTTATGAAACGGGAGTTAGAAAGCGCTTCGGATATGATCGAGTCGGATGATAAATGTTTTTCCTTGTACAATTTCGACAGTTTATTTTTCATAAATTCTTCATTTCGCTGAACGACCGAATCACAAAATAATTCCCGCAGGTGGTACAATAGAATATGGGCATAATTGAATCATTTTACTGTTGTCATTCCAAAATCCGCTTATTTTGATGAAAAAGATATCTATAATCGGATATATTTTTGAAACAAACAAATCATTCAAGTACTAATTCAGTTTAATACTCGATGAATCTATTTTGAAACGATGCGCTCAGATATATCAGTTTTGTCACGCATAAAAAGTTCTTTCATTCGCTCACAATAATACAGCAGAAATTAAATCTGGGTGAGACATCATAATTTCCTAGGTGTTTTCAATCCGAATGATTGAGCATCACTCTCACTAAAAAATTATCTGGGAGAATTATTGAGTAGTATTTGATTTCAAGGAATACTTAACATCCTTGCAACAATGTGATGGAAGAAAAGATTTTTTATTCTTAAGAAATCTGTCAAAACCATCATCGATATACTAACAAATGAATTTCTTATCTACTATTGATAACAAAATAGTAGTTTTCCTAATAAATGCAGAAAGTGCTCTTCACGTTCGGTCAACGACAGTCGCGTGCGGAAAAGACACTTTTGAGAACAGTATTTTTCCACGAATTTTTTTTGCTTTTGCAGTATCACTTTCTGCCAGTAGCCGAAGAGAAAATCCTGCACTAGGGTGGAAAAGTGATATTCTCCAAAATCAAATGAGTGCGGGAAAATAGATGAAAAGGCACAGGTGTAGAGAAAAAAATGCTGAATTAGTTCGAACTGTATTTCGTTATCACAATAGCATTTTCAGGTGGGTGAAGGTAAAAAAATATTTGGTACAGAAACAAAAATATAAAAGCAAGCATTTGACTCTACTCCTAAGAATCTGGAGGGGGTTAATTCGGAGCAATTTTGGGTCAGGATAAATCAGACTAGAGCTAATAATGGTAATTTCCGGAAAAGTAAGAGCAATTACAAGGTACTACCCACCACCAAACGAAAGATGGCTGATAAAATAATATAGAAAATGAAACTTTCTTTCAGTTCATAACAAAATCTTCATTCCTCGATGTTATCGAAAACATACCCTTAGATTTCAAAGAAGTTTTTTATTTTTCCTTTTTCTAACATTCAAATTTGATATATTTTTTCTCGTTTCTTTTATGTTAGTGACTAAACTAACGAAAATACTACTAGATCAACACAAATATTCAAAACTCAGGCCAATCTGGTCGTTGAGTAAATCCGGCGATAACTTTTGACTTTCAGTTTTTACATGTAAAATTCGAAGTCTTCGTTGAAGTTGTGCTTTGCATTCAAAAGATTCTCAGCAAACGTAGAATTTTTGTTACTAATTTCAGTGTTCTGCTATTCTTTTCTGAAATTTTCTACTTTCTGAAAAAAATCCATCCTATATGTGTGTTAAGAAGTTCAATAGATTACCTTATAATCTCAAAGTAATCAATAATTACAAACAGTTTAAAACTAGAACCAAGAAATATTTGGAGGAGCTAGAGCCATATTGTTTGGCAAATTACTTATGTACTGTTTAAAATTTTGTTTTGTACTAGTTATTCATGACGCTGTTTCATTTTGTGTTTTCCTGTAAGAAAATATCATCTGAAATAAAGATCTCTATCTATCTATCTATCTACTAGTTTGTCCTATACAGAGTGTGTCTTTGACTCGTAAAAATTTTTCAACAGCAAATTCTTGAGGTCAAAGGAAATAGTTTTTTGCCCTTACCAGTTTTTCCGAATCGTCTCAGTTTGAAAAATACAAGATGTTGAAAAACCATAAAAAAATATTATTTTTAATTCTATCTCACAGACGGTTTTCTCGAATGAAATGAATTTCGGAATATAATTTTTCATTTATTAGATGAATCTTCTTCGAACATAAGATATCTCCCACGTGTTCCAGTATTTTCATTATGACCATTACATACCATAAAAATACAAAAAATTCAAAGAACCCAACTCTGCAAACTAAGTTGGGCGCTATCTTATGAATATTTGAACGTTTTGTAAAATAAAAGTATTCTTCATATTTCCTCATATAAGGCGCCGTTTCCGAGTAATTTGATATTCAAAAATAAAAAATATCTATGAAATTCGAAAAATTGGGTACTTTGACAGAATGCAAATGTTTTCAAAAGATCCACAGATGTGTAGTGTCTCAGATTTAGCTATAGTTATTCTTAAGGTAATTTTGTTTTTTTAGGGGCCGCACAGCTCATTAGGAAAACTTAAAATGGCTATATCTTTTTATCAGCACTGAATCGGAAATAATGGTATAGAAAAAAGTGTTCCGTTTGACCTCGAGATTCTACTGTTAAAACATTTGTACCAGTGAAAGACTCACCCTTGATAAAAATATGAACAATCACTAGTAAGTAAGTTTATAAACTCCACATTTATCTCCCTCACTCGTTTGATCATAATAATTATTATTTTTGTATTCACCTAGGGTATTTTCTGATTGAGAAGGTTATATTATTTCAAAAAGTTCGATATTTAGGAAAGAGTTCTGAAAAAATATCAGACGTTTCGTGGTTCAAAAACTCATTTTGTGAAAATAGTATAAACTGTTCTAGATTCAATTATGGAATTTCATTAGTAATTATCGGCCACGTCAATTCAATATTTGACTAAGGCCCGGTACTTTCATCTTCGAATACATTTCATTCAGTGTTTTCAGATGAGATTATTTGACGAATAACAATTGTATGAAAGCGCGGTATACTACTTTTCACTGATTAATGTAAAGTAAGACACCGCATTGTAGAAATTGTCATAATTCCAACTATACTTCATTCAAATTTATTTTAGCAGTCGGTTGGCCATGAAATAATTTTCTCAAGTTTTTGTAACTAGAACGGAGTAAGGTTGACACTCATGAAATGTCGTTAATGTCATAACGCCGTTGCCACAACTACTATCAATTCTATTACGAAAATGCCGAAAGTGATTGAAAAAAGAGACAGGGTTTCAGGAAGTGCTATTTAGAATTCAGGTCCGCTCATTCAAATAGTTATACCCTGATATTCTAAAATCCACAATACGTCAGACGGTAGCGAACATATTCAATGTAAGAGAATTTATATAATGTTTCATCTGAATCTAAACGAGTAAAACGACTTATATTTCAGCTGGATATTTCCACAATCAGAAAGATTGTGAATGAAGAGGATGACAAAGAATTTCCTTCTATTGGGAGACCCAAAAAAGTGGTGGCATATGAGAATTTTATGTTTGAGTGAATTAATGCGAAAAGTTTACTACAGGATTTTCGATAAATGTCATCGGAGAATAAGTTCCCTAACATGGATTTTTCTATTTTTCATTTGAATTGTCCTATACAATGTAAATGTCTTAAGGTACTAATAAACACCTAATTATTATTATTACATCAACGTATTAAGACGAATAGCCACAAATACGCGCAAGTTGCCCTGTTATTGGTTTATTCATGTGAAATTTTTGTTCAATGGTGAAGTTCATCTTAACTTGAAACTTCCTTAAATTCCTTTTACTTATATTGATGCAAGATGTTTTTTGTTGAAGAATTTAACATTCTTGTAATTACCTGTTAATTCCTTCGGGAGATACCCATTCCCAACCACTGTATCATATGCATTTCATCTTCGGGTTAATATTTTTGAAATCTACAAATGATGTAAGCCAAAAAAGATAACGAACATTAACTCATCTCAAGCTAGTGCATATTATAATATTATACTGATTACTTGTATTTTCCATGCAAATAACTGGATTTGGTATGCCTTCAATCAGTTTGTATAAACTTCAATTAGGTTCGTCACATATTTTCCGAAGAGATTGGACATTGTGATAAAATACGTAATAGCAGAAACTTTCACGTAGAACGGGCAACATAGCGTTGATTTAAAACCCAAAAATGTTTTGACAAGCGTCATAACCCCACATTTTCGTACTATACAGAGTGAAATATGTCAAACTTCCATGGCCAACCGACTGCTAAAATAAAAGTGAATGAAGTATAGAAAGCAAATATTTCGTGAAAATCACACAAAGAATAATCATGCATCTAGAATCTAAAAAATTCAACCAATAATGACGTACCGACATTCGATCTATGTTCACATTTGACAAATAAACTCTAAGATTCATTCGTGAAAAGACAGCATTTTCACATATCCTAAGAATAAGACTTATCTATCGAATAAATTCAGTTATTCGCAGGTGAAAGTACCGGACATAAGTTAGACTGTCAGGTGACAAACTTCTTCAGATAATTTTTTCATTCAGAAAGTAAAAATACTTCAATTATCATACACGGATTTGTAAGAAGTTATGATGTCTCAATCGACTCATTTACCATGCTCTCAAATATGAGGAATAAGTTCTGGACACTAGTAAGGTGAATTAAGGAAGCGAAATCCTCTTTGGAAGGTCTAGTACAAAGCCAGGTGTGTCTGATGGGTAACCTTTTTTTTCATCCATGTTATTCCAGCAGAATAAACGCCATACATATTATTATGAATTAAAAGCTGAATCGAATATTGCATCCAATGAATGTTCGAAATTCCGTAAACGCTGAAGAAATGCAAATCATAAAAATTCCATCGTTGAGCCGAGAATATAATATTTTCCGGCCCCATCCAATCCTCTTGAAAAGTTCCAATCAAACGTGCCTTCAGATATCCCACTTCGAATCGATTCCCGGCTGTGGGAAATATATCCGCAGGAATGAGGAATATCCATGCGAAATTTTTTCGATGTAATTTATAATCCAATTTGCAGGATGCAGAGCGGGGCTCTGGTCTTCTTGAATATATAATTTATGCTCTCTAACTTAATTCAAGTAATACTTAAATGAGATTAGCCTCAGCCGGCAGCCGTATTGATTCCGAAAAGCTTCAACCTGCTTTCTATTAATAAATCTGTTTTATACATTGTGGAGGCGAGGGCTTCCAACAGACAAATAATTATAAGCGTCTGTCAATGAGGCACCAACGGATCCTTTAGAAATACAACGTTGAATCCGTGACGGGGTACTGAGTGGCTCTTTCATGCCAGCGCGAAATGGAGCTACCCCCTCTATATCATTTTCTTTGCTAATAAGAAATAAAGTTATGAATGGCTTCTCTTACATTTCATTCTGCAACTCTCAATTCTCGAAATGATACTCGAAATCCAACGAATTCTCATGAAAGGAAGAGTCCTGGGGTTTTCATACAACGACCGAGCCTCTTCCTACCCGTTAACTTCTTGAGACTTGACAGATGAAAGGGGAATTGAAATGGGGAAATTAATCGAAATTTCTGCTTCTTCTTCATTTGATATTAGAAGGTTTTGTTCCAACCACTCATTATGTTAAGGTGTTCGAATATCAACACCTTCCCTCAAAACCAACGAGTTATCGAGTGAAAGTTTTAATGGAACTGTTCGGAAGAAAAAGACTGAAAACACAGACGTATTATTTCTGATCCAGCACAAGGTGCTCTACGTAGATTGTCTTTCATATGCTTCTTAGCAAATTTTTGGTGATGGCTATTAGCTTGCGAAGAGATAGGATGGTTATGAAGTCAATTCAGGTAACTTTCAGGATATTTGCAAAGATTATAGAATAGAAAGACAGGAAACACCCTCATATCTCTAGTACTAAAATCCGACCACATTTTACGTCCAGTTTCATAATCCAATTTAAAGTTTAGTAGGGTTAAAGGAAGCTTTAAAATTAAAGCGACTTTAGGTTTGATTATGAAACCGGCCGTTAGTCAGGGAAAACACACTCGACAATGAGATGGTGCTCAAAACGTACTTTCGATAAAACTGTTTAATAACAGTTGTCTGTTTTATAAATAAGGGGAAATTCTATTCCTCGCTTAAAGCATAGATACATGGAATGGAAAATAAACATTCCAAAGACTGGAGTGAGATAGTTGCTTAGTGTCGCCAATCACAATTGAGACAGTTGACTCGGACATCATTGTCACATTGATTTTCAGTACCAATAGATAGGAAGTATGTAAATTTTTCAATATAACGCCACTATCTTAGTGTCGCGCTAGACAGAGAAACATCGAATGTGTGTACATTCATTTGTACCACTGAATGTCCATTCCATGCATCTATGTTCTAAGATTTCTTGTATTGAATTTTGATATCGACTTTGTTCAGCCACAAAACATGGGTTTGAAGTTAAATAAAGCCTCTCTGAGATCAGTCCTCCGTTTTTTGTCAAATTTTAATGCTATGTTCCATTGAAACCAACAACTTTCAGCGAGATATAAATTTTCAGTCGAATCGATTGAGAATTTTAGGAGTTATAGCCAAACGAAAATTTGAGAAATTTTCCTGAATACTCATTCATTGCTGTATCCCGTTACCGAGAATATATCTACAAAAACAAATTGAAAAAAAAACTATCGTTGCGAACAGAATTTCTTAGGGCTAATTGTTACTATGTGCCCTTCTATGACTGAAGAGACTATCGACTATCTACAAATCATGCGACATATACAGGGTGTTTTCAAACTGAGGCTTTTTTTTTGACAGAAGGTAGAACTCATCAAAATTAGTCGTTTATTCAAAAATTGTCTATATAAAATATCCAAGATGGCGGAATATCCTACAAGTTCGACAAAATTTCATTAAATTTCAAGTACGGGACTGTAGAAGGTGAGTCCGGCATCGCAAAAACGAAACAAAACATAAACATATGGCTGGACACTGAATGGTTCAGTACCAAGTTCATCTGATTAGATGCATCAGGTCACATTTGAGAGAATCATAGCAGTTGTATCGTGCAATTTAGAAGAGGGAAAAAAATTAGAAAATCCAGGCAGTTTTTCGAAAGTGCTTATGTTAGTTATGTTGAAAAAGTGCTGTGATGTTTCCCCATTTTAATCCCATTTTTACGACGATTGTTGGAATGTTCGAACAAGTAGATTGTGATGCCCATTGTGAAAAAAATCGTGAATAATTTAGACGAATTTTAGTGGTGAGATTTAGAAGTATTGTTTTATTTTTTACACTTTTGTCTTAAGTCTCTTCTGTCAGTTGGTATCGAAATGAGCCATTTCATAAAACCGTATAAGTTACTAAAAAATAATGAGAACAATTCGGCAATCCTAAGTTTCCATTTTTATTATCACATAAATACACTATGGTAACAACAGGTCCACATCCTGTACGACACAGGTTCTATCAGATAACACCTTTTTTTTCTTACCAGTTTTGCCCGATGATGTTGTGAGAGTCATCAGAAACTTAAAGAACAAAGTTAGTTGCGCAAGAGATATAATTTCAATGAGAGCCTTAAAGGCGATAGCTCCTCAGATCTCTGAGCATCTTGCCCAGCTCATCAATGCTTCAATAACATCCGGAAGGTTTCCTTCAGTTCTTAAGACGGCTAAGGTTATCCCCGTTTATAAAAAGAAAAATGCAATTGACGATATAGCTAATTATCGTCCGATATCTATATTGAGCTCTTTGGCGAAGGTGATAGAGAGGCTAGTGTATGAAAGGATGATGAATTACCTCAATAAGTTCTCAACAATAACAAGTTGCCAGCATGGATTTCGAGTTGGTAGGTCAACTGAGACCGCGGCATGTCAACTTGTAGACTATGTACATGGCTGCCTGGATAGTGGACTTTTTGTGGCAGGGTTGTTTTTCGACGAATCTCGGGCGTTCGATTGTCTGAATTTTGAATTCATCTTGGAAAAACTATACCATCTAGGATTCCGGGGAATTTTTCTCGAATGGGTTAAAAGTTATCTTGCGGATAGAAAAATGTTTGTTTACAGTAATCAAAAAAGTTCTAAAGATTATCGTATTCAAATGGGTGTACCACAGGGATCTGTGTTGGGGCCACTTTTGTTTATTTTATTTGTAAATGATTTACCGGACTCTATTAAAATTTACTTCATCATCCTGTTTGATTTTAGAATCTTATTGTTTGCGGACGACACGTCCTTCTTGATAACAGCATCAAGCTTACTGGAACTAAAGAGTAGATGCGAGATGTTGGTAGAGTATTTTTCGGACTGGTGCCGGACAAATTCTCTGATACTAAACGTTGATAAGACAAATCTAGTTCACTTTCAGATACGTGAATCTGTTGAAAAGTTGGTTCTTGATCTTCCTCTGGGAAGATTAGAATCTTCTGAGTGTGTGAAGTTTTTAGGCCTGAAGGTTGACAAAAATTTAAATTGGCAGAGTCATACCGAGTCTGTCTGCAAAAAGCTCAGCAGTGCCTTTTTTGCACTGAAGCGTTTGAAGAATATATTTCCGCCAGGCTAAAAAATTTAGAATACTATAGATTTAAGAGGGAACTCAAGGAGCTTCTGCTGGAGAAATGTTTCTACAGTAAAAGTGAATTTTTGAGCTCTATTATTGAATGAAATACAGTGAACTCTCGATAAGTCGAAGATCGGTAAGTCGAACTCTTTGATAAGTCGAACTGTTTCTCCGGTCCCGATTCATGCGTATCTCACCCTGTGTAATTTCACCTCAATGAGTCGAATAGTGTTCTTGGGACTAGAGAGACTAATACATGAGTCGAACTGCTGGAAAGGCTCTGCGAAAATCTCCACCTCTATGAGTCGTACTCCTGACCACCATCGCCTCAATGAGTCGAACTATTTGATCTAAAGAATGAAAGCTAAAAGGATTACTCAAACCAATCACCACATGTGGCAGCTATCATAATGTGTTTTTGAACCGCTTAGTCCTAAGCGGTTGAAAAACATTCCATTCATTCTTTATTTGTTTATAAAGCCGTCGTGTGGTTCTCGTTGACTAACGATGATCATTATTATCTCATGTTTTTCCCTCAATGAGACGAACTCCCACCTCAATAACTCGAACGTTTGGTGAGCCGAACTATAGATAAGTCGAACAGTTTTTTGTGGTCCCTGGGAGTTCGACTTATCGAGAGTCCACTGTATATTGTTTTTCTTTTCTTTTGGTTGTAAAATGACTTGTCCTATACATGAACCATGTCTCAAAGGATTAAATAAAATTATTATTATTTTTATTATTATCGAACGAGCCAACAACGAAACCACATGGTCGAATCAGGAGATAAGTTGTTTCGCACTGCTTTTTGATAATTCAGCTAACAAACAGTCTAGGGTCGTATTAGGATCTATTTCAGTAATCATTTTCAATTTTTTTTTCAACTTTGGCATTTTGAAAGTTTTGTATGTTTGGTTTTTGGTGAAATGCTTCCTTTTGACTATTTCTACCTTCTGTTGAAAACTAAGCCTCACCTTCAAATACAGCCTGTATTTCCCACCTACGTAAGAAAACGATAACGAATTCAAAGCAACTTGATTTTTATCAGGCAAATGATTCGAGTTATCGAAGTTTAACTCTACTCATCCTTGATTCTTTTCAGATTTATTTTCCCCCTACTGTGAATGAAAGTGTTAACCATTCTCACTCCTCTCCTCCGACCACTATAAACGGATGAGTTTTCCCGACGAAATATGAAAATCACAATAAAAAGACATCCCGCTCTCGCGCAACTCTTTCAAATCAGATTAGTTCGAACTGGGGCCTCTTGTTCTAATTCCGAAAATCGTTGTTTTCCAGCTAACGAAGTTATAGCGTTCATTAAAAGCGGGAAACAATCACTTGGATATGCGGATTCCGGGAAATTCTGTTGTGAGGGGGTTATTGGGAAATAAATTGGTTACAGGTTCCAGTTTTCACTGGCACTGAACAATGCGCGTGTTGGTGAGGCTAACTCTATATACGAGCCAGACCAGTTCGAGAGAACGAAATTCTCTACAATTTTTCGGAAGCAATGTCGTAATTATCGTTCATAAATACGATCATAATTCTGTTCAGTATGTTGATTACAACCCATTTCCATCAAAAAACCCCGAGCAACGGGTATTTTTTACACTTTTTATTGTATCAAGATAGTTCACCTTCAGAGGGTTGGAGGAGGGGTAGTTTTTGATGCACAAATTATTTCACCCTATAGGTTGTGTTCAGTATATTGGTAACAACCCATTTCCAAAGAAAAACTACGAGCAACGGGTTTTTTTCACAGTGTATAAAGATATTTCAATTTCGGGGGGTTAGTGATTGTTTTTTTAATTTTCTATTACGGCATTAACGAAACATCTATACTTCATTCAAATTTATTTTAGCAGTCGGTTGGCCATGAAATAATTTTCTCAAGTTTTTGTAACTAGGACGAAGTTAGGTTGGCACTCGTGAAATGTCGTTAATGTCATAACGCCGTTGCCACAACTAATATCAATTTTTATTACGAAAATGCCGAAAGTGATTGAAAAAGGAGACAGGGTTTCAGAAAGTGCTATTTAGAATTCAGGTCCGCTCATTCAAATAGTTATAATCTGATATTCTAAAATCCACAATACGTCAGACGGTAGCGAACATATTCAATGTAAGAGAATTTATATAATGTTTCACCTGAATCTAAATGACATACATTTCAGCTGGATATTTCCACAATCAGAAAGATTGTGAATGAAGAGGATGACAAAGAATTTCCTTCTATTGGGAGACCAAAAAAAGTGGGTGGCATTTGAGAATTTTATGTTTGAGTGAATTAATGCGAAAAGTTTACTACAGGATTTGCGATGAATGTCATCGTAGAATAAGTTGCCGAAAATTGATTTTTCTATTTTTCATTTTACTTGTCCTATACATTGTAAATGTCGTAAGGTACTAATAAATACCTATAATTATTATTATTACATCAATGTATTAAGATGAATTGCCACAAATACGCGCAAGTTGCCCTGTTACTTGTTTATTCATGTGAAATTTTTGTTCAAAGGTGAAGTTCATCTTAACTTGAAACTTCCTTCAATTCATTTTACTTCTATTGAAGCAAGATGATTTTTGTTGAAGAATTTAACATTCTTGTAATTATCTGTTAATTTCTTCGGGAGATACCCATTCCCAACCACTGCATCATATGCATTTCATCTTCGAGTTAATATTTTTGAAATCTACAAATGATGTAAGCCAAAGAAGATAACGAACATTTACTCTCCTCAAGCTAGTGCATATTATGATATTATACTGATCTCTTGTATTTTCCATGCAAATAACTGGATTTGGTATGCCTTCAATCAGTTTGTTTAAAATTCAATTATGTTCGTCACATATTTTCCGAAGAGATTCGACATTGTGATAAAATACGTAATAACAGAAACTTTTACGTAGAACGGGCAACATAGCGTTGATTTAAAACCCAAAAATGTTTTGACAAGCTTCATAACCCCACATTTTCGTACTATACAGAGTGAAATGTGTCAAATTTCCATGGCCAACCGACTGCTAAAATAAAAGTGAATGAAGTATAGATTTGATCCAAGTTAAAGAACACTTAGTTCTACTCATTTTTTCTGTTCTTTCTAAGGTCGGACCCTCAAGTTCCTAACTTGAGATATAGAATCAAAACATCTGGAATATTTTTCTGTCTCTCCGTTCGATTCTTAATTTGTACCTAATAGTGTTCATTAATAGCACCATTGAAGATATTCGGATGAATAACATGCAATGATTCCTCAAATGTTATGTAGAAAACACAGTAGAATGAACCCGATAAAAATTTCATATAGTAGGCGTGTAGTTCGTGAAATATTGGTTGCAATATAACGGAAAGTATGGAACGTGGCCAGATCTGAGAAGTTCTCTACAGTCTACTAAATGTAGGCCATGATGCATTGCCTCAGGAAAACTATAAATAAACTGACACAATAAGGAAAGATAGGAAAACTTTTTTCGGAAACATTTCGCGTGGAAGTGTAAAAGATAACGGGCGTTTTATATTTTTCTCGTTTTTATGTCGTTTCTCTATTTCCATGTGAATAACCATTATCAAGAATGCTTGAGAAAATCAATCACATTAAAATACTCAAGGAATAATTCAGGGAGTTGAAGTACAAGACAATAATAATGAGTAATAGGAGATTCGGTGTATTGAATACAGAGATATATATTCTATTCGTTGAAGTTAGAAATTAATAAGAAGAATCAACAGACTATCAAAACCATCCTCTCATTCTAAGGTTACATATTATAAAATATAATATTAATGTACATAACGAATGGAATTATTCCATTAAATATTACAGGAATTGTATACAGAACTTTTCATGATGATTCAAATTCTTATAATGAATAATTTATTTGAATACTGAAATACCGACATGTTTCTTTTATTTGTACTAGAAAAAAAATCTTCAAAACGAGTTTTCGTACATTTACTCAACTAAATGAGCTTTTCATCAGAATCACAATTCGAAATCACACAAACAAGTAAAGAAATTAAATTTTTCTCATGAGTATGAGTGGAGGAAAATAAAACTGGGAACGATAGCGTTGAAAAATAAATTACAAAAAAAAGAAAATGAAATTAGAAACTACACGAAAACAATACATTTGAAACATTTACTTAGATTAGTTATATGTAGCTCTCGGCAGGCTCTTTATAATGTGAGTTTTCGGTACCTATATAATATATGATAATCAAATCATATGATCGAATTTATGATATTATGAATGATGATTCGAAGTCTTATACATATTCTATAACTAAAACGATCTATTTTGCAGGTGAGCCAAATTAGATAATTGAGAATCTTCGTTTCTTCAAGAGGAGATGTTCATGGGTAAGAATTATATGTTTTAGTCAATTCTTCACCTGGGAAATTCCACGATTTTCCCAAGAATTAGCATATTGTCCGGAAATGCAGAATAGTATGCATTTTTCCATTGTTTTGAATTATTCGAATTTTGTGACCTGCAATTTATATTTGTGCCTTTCACATCCTAATAATACCTCATTTGGCATTCAGAGAGATGAAATTTCATATCAATTTTCCATCTTGAAACAGATTTTCCCATGTTTTGATTCACCCTGGACTTTTCTGAAAGTTGAATGGGTTTAGAATCTACGATGGCAAGTCGACACATTTTTATTTCACTGACTTGGCTCAGTGAAATGCTTCGTCATTTTGTCTTGTGGAAATTGTCCACTGAATGAGTGTCACATTGTGATTGCAGTAAGCCAGATTAACAGATAACTAATTTCGCATTTATCATGGGCCCAGGGATGAGAAAACATGAAAATTTGAATTCGGTTCAGCTGAACTTAGAATTCTTAGTATTTACCATATCTCAGGCGGGGTGCACAGTTTACTCCATCTGAGATTATAGAGTAGAAAGCTGGAAAACGAAGCGACTAAAGTGATATAAGCGCCATCTGTATTTCAAATGTGTTTCTAAGACCCTAAGACTGGTTGAAATATTAATTCGAGGACCATTTGAAAAAACATTTGAAGATTTCAGATGGCCATTTTTATTAAAGAGGTTTTGAATGTTTTGATTCTCGTAGCGCCTCGAAGATTATAGAGTAGAAAGATAGGAATCGAAGCGAAACCAGTGACTTGAGCGCCATCTGTGTTTAAAATGTGTTTTTAAGGCCTTGGTTGAAATATTAATTCGAGGGACATTTGCAGAAACATGAAATTTTGTGAGATATCAGATGGCCATTTTGATCGAAGAGGTTTTGAATGTTTTGTATCGCCTTTTGTATGTCAAGCTCGTTCTAGTTGCCGATTATTGAAATTTTTCTCTAATTTCTTGGTGAAAACCTCAAAATGTCGTTCGAAAATTATTGTATGGTGAAGAACTGTGGATCAGATAAAACGAATTTTACTAAGGAAAATGGGAATGGAAGTATGAAAACTGGTAACATGTGACTCGGTCATTCATTGACTTTTATTTTCAGTGCTACGAAGTGGATAAAATTTTCTGGGCGTAAAGGCCTGCAAACACGTCTGTCTACACCATGTGCAATGAACATTTTACTGCAAGTCAATTGAGAAATGTTCATCCACGTAAATTGTTGTATGCAGGAAACATCCCTTGCATGAAGGGCCCATTTAGGGGAAATTATGACTTTTATACGTCCATTCAAAGTTTCTCAATTGCTACTCCTTCAATATATTCAGAAATGCAAAGGTTTTATTGATTTCGTTTTGGGTATCGAGTGACTGTCAAATTGTTGTTTGGAAAGTCAAAATTTTATGAAACCTACTGTGAGTGTTTTGTTCATTCATTAATCAATTTATATATTGTGTCATAAAGAGATTACAGAGAAACTATACTGACATGCTAACATACAGATCTTGTATACCCCAGTGAAGTTTTTTTTTCAATTAGGGTTTTGAAAATTCTGTAAATCATATATAAGTAACTGAAATGTGTATGCTATGATGGTATGTTGAATATTTGTTCATATTAATTTCTGATATTAATTCAAAACAACGTTTTGAACAGACATAATACCTTTGACTTATAGCAGATTACCATATACTTTGTGTCCTAGTCAAAGCTCTATTTGTTGTTCATAATTTCAAATTCTTGTGAATTTTTTATAAATTGCACATCTGACAGCGTATTTCATTGATATCAATTGATTCCGAACGATGTTCAGATGAAAACTAACATTCTGATCACAAAACAAAACCATACTTTTATTTTGTCGCTCAGAATGTTTTTTTCTGGTCTCAACAAAGTCGATATTGAAATTCAATACAAGGAATAGAATTCGAATTTCGCGCCCCTCAATTGTAAAACAGTGAACTGTTATCAAACAGTTTTTCTGTATTGACAGTACGTTTTCAGCGCCATCTCATTGTCAAATGTGTTTTCACTGACCAAAATGTAGTCGGTTTTTAGCTTAGAACATAGAATATCAGGAAGGAGCTTTTTAGAATAAATGTGACCGGAATTGTGCGACGGAAACGGCCATATTGGTCTGCCAAGTTCTGATTTGAAAAGTGGCAGACTTGGTATTTCTATGCTTGGAAGTCAAATGATTCTGTTATCTGTGGCCAAATGAACAAAGTGATGTTTTAACTTGATTTTGGTAATTTGGATTCTTGAAATTTGCTGGAAATAAGGATTTTGGATATTTTAGCGTGAATAATTCATAGGTAGGTGATTTTTTAAGCTGAATATCAGGTATTAATTATGAGTTTCTGCATTTCATGACATAACAAGGTTATCCCATGACAATAACACTCCATGGTCGTAGCTTAATACCATTAAGCCAAGCAGTGTTAGGCGGGGTGAATTTCCGCTTTGATTATCAATTTGAACGAGCTTGAAAAAGCTTCTGACTTTACGTCAGTGCTTTCCTAATTTTTTTGATTAATCAGAATCAACTGACTATTGAAGTTAGTTTTTTGGAAACATTGTCCTACGCCACTGTTGAAACGGAAATATATGTCAGCCATATTTCTCCTCTATTCCGGTCAAATTGAAATGAACAATATGCTCTTTCCTGTTATTCTATATTCTAAGGTTTTTAGTAGTAAGGATATGAGGGCGTTTTCTATCTTTCTACTTTATAATATTTGTACTCCATGTTTATAAACGAAATATCAATGTTTTCCAACAAATCATTCTGCATTTTGCCGAATTTTTAGGGACCAGCCTGTACTTTGACTCATCGGTATGATAAACCTCTTCTATTGGAAATTCGAGAATGACAACTTGCTAATTCCTTCGTAAATCGTTTCCTTGATTTTGCTGTTAATTCGAAAATTTAGTTATCGGTAATTTCCAGCTAATTGCTGAAATATAAGAAATATCGGCTAGGACTGGTTGATTTCATTATCCCATAAGGTGCTTCGTTTCCCCAAACCTGAGACAGCCTTCAATCGAATTGACAACCAAAAAACCACCAGGTATCACGAAGACCAATTGCGGAACGTCTTCCAGCCTCCAGCCATCAATACGTTACGCCTCCCCCAAGCCGATATCCTGGGAAAAAGCGCGAGAGGGTTCCCCGAAATTATGTCGGAAATTGGACGTCAAATTGACGAATTCGGATGAGGACTGGATGGAAGAAGGCGATTCGTCATTGGCGAACATCAAAATTGAGTTTGCGGTAAAGCAGGAATCATAATTCGATCGCGGCGGGTTATGAAGTGCAATGTTTCTCGATTCTTGGATATTAAGTAGTCATGGCAACACGGCGGTTTCGAGGGTGCTAATTGGACGATCAATTTGGGGGATGGAAATTTGTAATATAACCGTTATTTACTTAGTCGCGACGTTGAAGAAAATCTACGGAAATAACGGTTGAGGAGAGAAGTTTTTAGTGATAATGAAAAAAAAAATGCATATTGTTGCCTATACAGGTTGAGTCTTTGACTGGTAAAAATATTTTAACAGCGGATTGTTGGAGTCGAAAGAAACACTTTTTTCTCATACCATTTTTTATAGCCATTTCAAGTTTTTATGATGAGCTGTGCCACCCCTGGAAAAACAAAATTACCTTCATAATAACTAGCTAAATGGGCAAGTTTCCTAAAACTCCAAAATCGAATTTAAAATTATTTATGGAAACCCTTTTCTATTAGTTATCCAACACGTAAAATATTCGCTTCAAAATTAAGAAATTTCAGAAATATACCCTTCGAAACTTATTGAATATTCGAATATGTAAAAGCTTGTGACGTAGAATGCCTTTACTGAAGTCTAGTAATTTTTGTTAATTAGACAACACTGTAACTGATCGAGAAAATATAGAATTCTATATCCACACACTACAAAAAATTGTTTCTGCGATCTGTGTCTATACATTCTTAAAAACCATAGACATATAGACAAGGACTGTGCCTTCCCTTTATATCTATGCATGAAATACGGTCAAAAAAAGTGACAGAGAGAAAAGCACGTCGGGCATGCAGTTGTCCTTTCCTAGAATTTTGATTGGTCCACACTCATCTCTATGTGAACAAAAGAGACAGGTAAATGCCCGTCGATCATTTCTCTCTTTCTATAAAAATGACATTTTCATGCTGACATTGCTCAGTTCATGTCTCTATGTCTATGTTAAAAACGATGAAATTTTGTGTCATTGTTTGATATTTCTATGCAATGATTTCCTTGTTAAATGTGATCACCAAACTTGATATTTATTAAGTCTATGATGATCATAAAACTTTCATGACCTTTTTTGGCAATGACCTTTATTGATTCAACGGGCGTTGCCGGATTTTGAAAATGACGTAGATATGTTAAAATTCAAAAAAATATATTTCGATACATATAATATATTGAAAATTAGAAAAATACCCCATTTTTGACACTACACATCTGTGGATATTTTAAACAGAGTTGTATTCAGCCAAAGTACCTAATTTTTCAAATTTCACAGATACTTTTAATTTTTGAACATCAAATTATTCGAAAACGACACATTATACGAGGAATTATGAGGAATACTTTTAATTAACAAAACGTTCAAATATTCATAATATAGCGTCCAACTTAGTTTCAAGAGTTGGGTTCTTTGAATTTTCGGTGTTTTTATGGTCTTAATGAGAAAACTGGTTGACGTGGTTGATATCTTCTGTTCGAAAAGGAGTAATCAAATAAATGAAAAAGTATATTCCGAAATCCATTTCATTCTGTATAAAACTTTGAGATAGAACTGAAAATAAGTTTATTTATGGTTTTTGAACAGAACAGCCTGTGTCTTTTAAACCTAGCCGCTTCGGAAAAATGGTAAAGGAAAAAAGTGATTTTTTTGTCCTCAAGAATCTACTGTTAAAATATTTGTACGAGTCGAAGGCTCACTCTGTATAAGTACGTATTAAGTTAAGTGTCCACAGTTCCGCACCCCATGAAACGCAAAATGGGTAGGCCCGGAAATATTACTTTTTTTACATTCTCGTAAATTTCCTTTTGAACAATTAAATATATGTATGTGAGCATTTCTCAATTGAGAGAGAGAAATTAAATTTATGGATTTGACAATCAAACGGCTATCATCCGCAGTCTTCCAGCAAGTAAAATAAAGTTTTGTTTTACAAAAATTGAATTTCAAGCTTATTGAAAACCATTGGGAAGTTCTAATTATTGTTATGGTAATGATTTCAGATGTTCGAAAAGTGGCCAAGCTGGCAGCTTTGCCTTTGGTGTAAACTCTCTATTGTAGTGGTGTATTAATGGCTCGATTATGTTGATATTGTGTTGGTCTGAGATGAATTTTTTGTCGAGTTTTTGCATTCTTTCCAGAATTGGTTCTATTTCCGTTATCTGGTATGAAGTTCATTGGGTGGGTTGTTGGGATGTCCTAGTTTTGTGATTTTTCGTAAGCAAGTTCTTTCTGCTGCTCCCATAATATCCAGAGCTGTTTTTGGGGATTTTGAGAATATTGTATGCCCATAAAGGTCTGCATATCATCTTGTGGATCATAGTTGCCGTTTTACTGCTGATTTCTTGGATTTTATAAGTTATTTCTCAACTGATAACATCAAATTAATACTGTTTCGGAAGCTACAAAATGAGCCATCATATTATGAAACAAAATATTTGTCTTAAACACAGATTATCCCAAGAATGAAATGCCATTTTTTTTCTCGTGAATTTTCCATTAAATAATTGGCTATTACCTGATTAAAATATAATGAACTCAAATTGCCGAAATTAATAGTTTCATTATCTTCCTGAAAAGGTACATCAGTCATCAACAGGATTGAAAAAACAAGCCGGAAGTCTGAGCAGGTAAAAAAATTCTCCGATACAAATTCTCCATGTCCTCGTTATTTGTAAACGTGCAAGTTAACATGTCACAGAGGTCACAGAATAGTTACTCCACCAACCCAGTTACTAGCTTGGATTAACAACTCACAGTATTCGTTGAATGAAAGTTGTGAATTGTCATTGTAAATGTGTTCGAACACTCAATTTTAGGATGACTTCTTTTGGGGAGGAATATGCCGAACTGTCTTTCAAGGTCCATTAAAGATCAGAATTCGTATGTTCATTATTCTCATCACGATAAAATGAATCGAAGCCATAGATCATAAATGACTTGATTTCTCATTGTCCATCAATTATAAATACTTAACAATTTTTCATTCATTAAATTTTTTATCGGTTGAAACTTTTTTCAACGTTTATGAATGAGATTCATCATAAATTTCGAAATAATCAAATGAAACATACCGTGCAACCATTGGGGCTATAAATAAATGGATATATTTCACGTATTCCTATCTCGAAAGTTGGTACAGGAATTTCTTCATCAGCCCTCTATCTCCCTTGATGTAATATCCTCCTCATAATTATTCCAGAAGCTCCTCTACTATAGATTCTTTATTCTTTGCTCGTAAAGGAACTTACAATATGTCTTAGCGTTGTAGCCGTTGTATAAGTTTAGAATTTTGCGGAAAGTATACCACATCCGACACCCTTATTGAATTAACAACGTTGTTTGAACTTTTCTGAACAGAATTAGTTCAACGACGACTTTACGTGAGAGAAGTGCAGAAATTTTATACTACTCTTATTACATATTTATTTATATTTCTGTCTATATTTAACTGAAAAGCTAGGTTACCAACCTGAGCAATATATACAGTGGGTCCTCAAAGGTGAGGCTTTTTTTATAGGATATATGATTAATCAAAATGAATCATTTCACGAAAAATCGTATGAAGAATAAGATAATAAGATTCAAGATGGCGGAGCGATCACCGCCTGAATTCGAAAGGAATTCAGCGACATTTTGCGTTTTGATCTGATGATTTATCACAAATTCAGTAGTATTTGAATGGCACAGTAACACGACTTGTCGATTATTATGGTCTTTTTACCTTATTGAAACATCCTCAAAGATATATAACGAGGGAGAAATTCTGAAAATAGTCGAGGATGAACTAATATGAATTTTGTTGTAATAAGAAGCACAAGACACAAGATCCCTAGCTGGGGTAGGCCAAGTTAGCCACACTAAATTATGGCTGACACTGAGCCAGGAAGAGGTTTCCACCTACCATTATCAAAGGGTACAAACATTGCACTTCGAAGATTATTTTCCAAGAAGAGATTTTTGTCTGTGACTTTTGAATAATGTAAATCTGACAACAAATTCTATCTACCGATGAAGTTGCCTTGTTGCTGGAAGTTCTGTGTTCTGAAAGTCCACCACCACTAGCAGCAGTGGTCTTTACTCAATCGTATTCCCTATCAGGATCTTTGTTTGTATATGGTCATTGAAGTCGTATCCACACTTAAACACGAGAAGTCTGACTTATGTTCCAGACATTTAATTATTATCTTTGTGAAGAGCTTATACAGGGTGTTTTCAAAGGTGAGGCTTTTTTGTTGACAGAAGGTAAACCTCATCAAAATAAGTCGTTTAACCAAAAATTGTCTATATAAAATATCAAAGATGGCTGAGATACAACCTCTAGAAGTTCGACAAAATTTCATGGAATTTGAAGTACGGAACTGTGGAAGGTGACTCCGGCATCGCAGAAATGAAACAAATCATAAACATATGGCTGGAAAATGAATAGTTCAGTACCAAGTTCATCGGATTAGATGCATTAGGTCACTTTTGAGAGAATCATAATTGTTGTATCGTGCAATTTAGGGTGAAAAAAAATGTATAAAATCGAGGCAGTTTCTTGAAAGTGCTTATGTTAGTTATGTTGAACAAGTGCTATGAGATTTCCCCATTTCATTCTCGTACTCTCAATTCTCGTACAAGAAGATCGTGATGCCCATGGTGAAAAAATTCGTGAATAATGTAGACGCATTTTGTTGGTGAGATTTTGATGTATCATTCCATTTTTCACACTTGTGTCTTACGTCTCTTCTGTCAGTTCGTAACGAAATTAGCCATTCCATAAAATCGTGTAAATTACTTAAAAAATAATGAGAACAATTCGGCAATCCTAAGTTTCCATTTTCATTACCACGTAAATATCGAACGAGCCAATATCCTAAACGAAACCACACGGTCGAATCAAGAGATAAGTTTTTTCCCACTACTTTGCGATAATTCGGCTAACAAATGGTCAAGGGTCGTATTAGTATCTATTTCAGTAGATAATCATTTTCAATGTTTTTCAACTTTGTTGAAACCTTCAAATTCAACCTGTATAGTCGGAAAAGCTAACTAATGTTTCCATGATTTGGGAAGTTGGTGATATCTTCCGCATTGTAAACATGAACTGCGTTGGTGGCATTCGACCAAGTAAAACAATAACAGATTTCACGTAATGAAAAAAAAAAAATTATGAATTTGACAATTTTTTGAACCTCAAAAAAAACTATTTACCACAAAACAACATTTGGTGCACAATAACAGAAATCGTTCGAAATAAATTTGGATTTTGTGACTTTCCTTATTTTAGTATTGAATAAATTTTGTTTAGCTCGAATATTGGGAAAGAAGAATTATACGAAGTCGACGTTTCACTTTTCGAAGTCTCAGGGCCCTTTGTAAAGTTTCAGTAAACAATGCTCGAATTGTTGAACCACATCAGAGACAAGAGAAAAGAGAGACTGCCGAATAGATAGGCAACACGGGGGACACGCTTTTAGAATTAGGTTAAGAATTTTTGGAATCCCGTCGGAAATGGCGCTAGTGTTTGGTGGCCAGTTCAAGAACTAGTGGATGTGGATGAAAGAAATCTGTAATCTATGACAGCACTCAAGTCAGCTGATTTACGTCATTCCGTCTGAGTTTGTTTTGTTTAATGCAAAAAGTTAGAGTATTTCGAGATTTTTGTTTATTCCCCGAAAAAGAAATTGTTTGCTTTTGAACACATGGTGAGTTTTTGTATATATTTCTATTTCTATAATCAATTAAAATTATGTATTGCTTGATTTTACAAAATTGCGAAATGTTATTCATTTTTTGGATACCAAAATATAGAATATTTTTTCAGATCCCATGCCCAGAAGAAACAAGAAAGACTCAAATGGCTTTCAAGTCTGGATGGCTTTAAACAATAAATGCCACACAAAAGTTGTAGGGACCAGGGATTCAAGTTTTTGAGAACTAGAAGTCTCAATCTAGGGGATCCTCCAGGAAATATGTTTGCTGCTTTTCGAACTGTTATTATTACATGTCATCATATAAAACTGCAATAATTTGATATTTGACCATTTCTAAATCTAACAAGAGTTATGAAAATGATGAGAATGGCATGTACCGCCATTTGGACATATTGCATCGATAACCCCTAAGTTGAAATTATTTTTAAAGTCGCATGTAACATTTTTCTGGTTTACATGTGAAGAACATGTGGACTTGGTTGTTCATGATTAATTGGAGTATGGTATGTATTTCTCTAATAATTGTAAGAAAGTATTACGATAATATACAATATGATATGACCACATAGAAATAAAGCCTGAATCCATCAAATTCAGTTATTCATGTATATCAAAGTTCAGTTTTTGTGTTTAGTTTGGCCCATATTATTTATCCATTCAACCCTTTACAAGATCAGTTCCTTTATATAATGTATCCTGTACAATATTGTAATTATAGTTGTTATTGTCAAATATTTCTATTATATATTCATTTCGGTTAATTTTCTGTATATTTTTTCTATACAAATGTAATTTTCTAATATTTTCATGAATATATATTTATTTCAGTTGATTTTCTATTTTATTACACTATTTCATGATTCGTCTAAAAATCTATAATTACCAAGTTCGAAAAATACACTCCATCGACTCTCTCTACTACTTTCGTTCTTTTAATCGAATCTTTCCCACTAAACTCGATAAAAAGAACAATAGGAGTAGAGAGAGGCGACGGAGTGTATTTTTCGAACTTGGTAAATATTATTTCAAAAACGAGGCCGCTATTTGAATTTCCCGCGCAAATTTTTTCGGATTAGTTTCTCCAGTAGCCAAGGGGGGCGCCACTAAACGTGTCGCCCATGAATAACACTGAATTGACTACTCTCCTCTTTCCCTTTCTCTATGAACCACATTTAAGAATTTGTTTGAACTGAATAAACGTTAATGAGGTGACACTGAATGGCAATATGTGGATTTGCATTATGTCGCATGATTTTCGATCATTTTTCCGCCCTATACTAGTAGTGATTCAATATGGGAGATAATAACAGACACTGATGGCAAAGAGCAGAATTCCGAGTGTTCCGTTTCCATATAATTATGCAGGCGCCTGAAATAATATTCCCAGTCAAACACTCCTTCAAATCACGGAATAATCTCTTTCACCTGATGATAATTAGCGCGAACCTATTCAGTATTCTAATTACTCTTCCATTCATTGTGTAAACTTTGGAACAATGTACCACTCCATGTAAGTGCAACGACTTCCATAATTAGTGCCTTACTCACTTACCACGTTGATATCAAGTTTGTACGTTCTCGAGAAGCCATTATATGTCAGAGGTTGGATCGATTGCTTACACCGCGACGTTATTCTGATGTTTGTCTTTTACTTTGTATGGATACCTTCGTGAACTCGACATACATTGTATGACAGCCTTCTGAACAGAAGTAATAATAAATACGGGGTGTTTTCAAAGGAAAGGCTTTTTTTTTGACAGAAGGTAGAACTCATCAAAATAAGTCGTTCAACCAAAAATTGTCTATATAAAATATCCAAGATGGCTGAGATACAACCCCTAGAAGGTCGACAAAATTTCAAGTACGGGACTGTGGAAGGTGACTCCGGCATCGCAAAAACGAAACAAAACATAAACATATGGCTGGACAATGAATGGTTCAGTACCAAGTTCATCGGATTAGATGTATCAGGTCGCTTTTTAAATAACCATAATTGTTGTATCGTGCAATTTAGGATGAAAAAAAAATGTTGAAAATCGAGTTAGTTTCTTGAAAGTGCTTTGTTAGTTATGTTGAAAAAGTGCTATTATGTTTCCCCATTTCATCCCATTTTACGTCGATTGTTGGAATGTTCGAACAAGAAGATTGTGATGGCCATTGTGAAAAAATTCGTGAATAATTTTGACGAATTTTATTGGTGAAATTTTGGAGTATTATTCTATTCTTTACACTTGTGTCCTAAGTCTTTTCTGTCAATTGGTATCGAAATGAGCCATTTCATAAAATCGTTAAGTTATTTAAAAATAATGAAAACAATTCGGTAATCCTAAGTTTCATTTTCATTACCACGTAAATATCGAACGAGCCAATATCCTAAACGAAACCACATGGTCGAATCAGGAGATAAGTTTTTTCCCACTGCTTTGCAATAATTCAGCTAACAAACGGTCTAGGGTCTTATTAGGATCTATTTCAGTATTCAGTTTCAATTTTTTTTTCAACTTTGTCATTTTGAAAGTTTTGTATAGGTGATTTTCGGTAAAACGCTTCATTTTGGCCAGGTTTTTTGTAGAAAAAAAAAGCCTCTCCTTCAAATACACCAAGTATATTTCTTCAGAAAGTTGGGAGTCGGAATTTGCTAATGTTTCGAAATGATGAAGAAGGATATTGTACCTGATAATTTCTGAAGAAAACGCTTTTAACTGTTTTTAATGTTACCTACACCGAAGGTCTCATTGGGCGAACCGTTCATTGATACCATGTTGTAAACTAAAAAAGTATCGGAAACATGACTGTGTGGCATCTTCATGTAGCTTGCCTCACTATACCTGGATCTTATTGGAAGGTTCTACAGATTTATTTAGAAAATAGGATAAAGTACTCTTGATTTAGTACCATCTGCCATCAAATCTTTTGTACCACCGACAGTTTGGCTCGTTTTCAAACTGTATTTTATACTTTTCCCCATTAGTCACATGCACAGTGAAATCAAATTTACACCTACATCTGTACCTGTTTTATGAAACATTAAATTGAAAGTGCAGGTGAAATGATAAAATATTTAAACATTTCTTTATATTTGGGGACGATATAGAATATAATAGAAATTGAAAGGAAAAATGTTTATTTGTTTCCATAAAATGAACATAAACTATATCCTTTGATATTAATTTACTGTACGCGATTGAAAAAATATGCTCATGTGATTCATTCTAAAGAAACTAAAATAAAATACAAGTTTGAATAACAACAACAAATATAATTTCTAATATAGATACTCAATCATTTATGTGTTGAAGTTATTGTCATCTTGGGCTTCTGGTTTTTGTCTTAACTGGGGTATGTGCATATCCTATTTTGCATATCAAGGTATATTTCTCACCCCGAGTTTCATAAGGTCATGGGAGAATCAACGCTTGATTGACTTCAATTTGTTTTCAATCGATAATTCAGTCATGATCATTCAGAATATCATTCTCGCATAGAATTATAATATTCATACATCCATTCAATTGCTGCTCCTTCAATTATATTCAGAAATGAAATAAAAATTGGTCAATTTTTAGGTCTTAGTTCTTAGGAGGAACCCACCATAAATATTCCCTCACTATGACAGGACAACTCGTGCCTAGTAAACTAGTCTGAAATAAAAAGTCAAAATACTCGAAATGAACCTGATGGGTTCGAACCATTCATGAATCAACTGAGAATGGCATTTTACTCGAGATTTACAGTCGTACAATGCATTCATTCGGCGTGAGATTATGAGAACTGATCATAATACTGCCTACTAGACAGTCATTAATGCACAGGTTGGTACGAAACGTAGGAACAGTAAGGAAACGCTTGGTCGATCAAGTGAAACAACTCCCTATCGGGATTAATATCTAACATGGGTTCACACGCAGCCCTCAACCCTTGACGTTGTCTGTACAATCCGATTATTTACAGGATTGATTATTCAGTGTTAACGAATGCTCGGATGATTTCGTTCTATGCAATGAAGAAAGAGGTGTTCAGAGTTCCGCACCTGAGAAGTTATAAGGCGCTTGGAGCCGTTCTAGTTAAATTCACACACTTAGACTAATGTTTGTATCCTGCTTTTCATCTGTAAGTTATAAATCTGTAGCGTACGATCGATCTGTCAGTGTCCGATTAACAGATTCGTCAATAATGCAATTCTGGAAATGTTCCTGTAACTATCTTCTTTGCAGTGTTACGTTTGAACTACTTATCGTAAATAGTTAAAGACTCCTGTAAGCTACAGATCACTAAAAACGTCCAGAATTGCAGAATTTTCCTGTAAGCTTATGAAAAGTTACAGATTGGCTTACAGATGAAAGCAGAATACCACCATTAGATAGAGTTAATTATCCGGTATCAAAAAGAAAAGAGCAATGATGGAAATTGGGTTGAATACCAAAATATACTCGATATTCTTATTTTCATTAATGAGATGATGAGAAATCAACAAATAATACAGAGCATGCCCACTACGTTGATCAATCACTGCTCAACATATAATGGTCATAGACAACGTCCTTAGGAGCTTTGGCCGTTACCTCGTGAGTATCCAAGTCCGCAGAAAGGCTCAGGTCCAGCAGGTGTTAACCTTGATGCCCTTTTTGCAAGTTCATCGGCTTTCTCATTTCTTTCGACACCACAATGCCCTGGTACCCATAGGAGAGTCACTTTGTTGTCTCTGGCCAGTTGCTTTATGGTATTACGGCACTCCCATGTCAGCAGATATCCCTGGCAGTGTGATTCCAGGGACTTCAGTGTAGCCTGGCTGTCTGTGGTAATATAGATATGCGCCTTTTTGAGGTTTAAATTAAGACACCCCCGAGCCCATAATATGCGTCTGGACAAAAAATCATTCACCTGGTTTATATGGACCTAAAGCCCTCTATTTTACAGACGGAGACACTGAATGTTTACATATTAAAATAAATAGAATTAATTTGTTATTTTTTGAGTTTATTTTCGCCTACTGATTCGGAAAAAATGGCATGAAGAAAGGTAGGTGACGGCATTATTAGTTTCTTGAAGAAGAACCAGACATCGTCTTTTAGGGTTGGACAGTTTACGCATAAGCCCACCCTGTACATACATATGTTCGAGGATGTATTGATATCTAGATAGTTGTTAGCCTAGACCAGTTCCATGCATAAAAAAATATTGCGTTACCATACCAATTAACAATAAGTCATTAGAAGTATCAGTGTGAAGTTTGAGGTCAAAAAAGTAAAACAGAGTTGTGAAAATCGAAAAATTGGAGAATCGAGCCCTCATCAAGTACCTTTATTTAAAGGGTTAAGAGGTAAGCAGATTTACGAAGATATGCTTAATAGCCAAGCTGCAAGCTTCAAAAGAGATAAAGGTAAGGCCAGTTTCTGTGTCAGTCCCCGAAAATATCGATGCAGTTCATGACAAGATTTTATCAGACCGTCGAATTGGGCTGAAACGGATATCTGAAGCAGTGAATATTTCATACGAACGCATTCATCATATAGTTCACGTCAATTTGGACATGAGAAAAATTGTTGCAAAATGGATCCCCGAATGTTTGAATGTTAACCAAAAGCGTGCAAGGGTAGAAGCATCGCGTTCGATCTGTGCTCGATTTGAAAACGATGTAGACTTCTTAAACCGAATTGTTACTATGGATGAGACTAAGGTACATTTCTACGATCCAGAAACAAAGCAACAATCGATGGAATGGCGACACTCTGGTTCTCCAAGACCTAAGAAGTTTCGTGTCCAAAAATCTGCTGGAAGAGTTCTTGCTTCAGTAGGTAATGAAAGCTGTGGAGGTCTGGTTTGCAGAGCAAGGAGAAACATTTTCTTTGAAAGGTCTAGAGACGTTGTAGGATCGCTGTAATAAATGTATAATTGGATACATTTATTACAGCGATCCTACAACGGATCCTACGACTCCTACAAGAGGAGAATATGTTGAGAAATAAAATATTTTGACATTGAAATTTTGTTTGGTTCTATAGTAGGCTAAGAATTTTTCAATATATCCTCGTACATTAGTGTACGAATTATGAGACAGCAGTTGAGTGATTTAATTGATGAAGAATGAGTTCGGCATGTTTTGATCTGCAAAGCATTGTAAAATGAAGGATGCAAAAGAAAATATAATTATAAGATCTTTTTTCAAAACGCGAGTGAATAAAATTCATGTGCCATTCGCTGAGAATCATTAATTACGGACCACTAAGAAATGAAATTCCGTATAAGACAAATTCATTTCGCAGTAGCATGCTGCAAGCAATAGGAATTCATATCCGTTCTTTACCGTCTGAAATTAAACTACTTAATATTTCCGCCGATTGTTATTCAACCTCCAACCCTTAATGAGCCTTGCGCCCTTGCGATAAGCTCAAAATAAACTCTACACGAATTTTATTTCCTACCAGATAAATATTATTACATCATTACGAAGTTACTTCCGAAGCCAAGTTGTAATTTCGGTTCATGTGTTAGTATACTCAGTGTAACAGTGTTCACCAATCCACCTGAATAGGCATTATATATCAATTATAATAACATTAGCTGAATGGAAAACATGCATAACGCATTTAGTTCCTCGATATTTGGGGTGTTTGTTATCCGCGTCTAAAGTGGAGTATTACAGCGCCGCGTTCTAGCAATTTCTGGAATGATGGGATGATGGAACGTTAATCCTGGAATTTCCATTTTATTGTTCACGCATTACGGAACGTAACGATCAGGTAGAATTGCGGTAGCCTCATACAATTATCACCTATGCCCCCCGATGCCGATACTAGGATGGACTTCTAACTAATAGTTGGGGTTTCCAAGAAGGAAATTCGTGATTTACTCGAGCGTGTCAGATTAATACAGATAAGGGGAGATACTTTGGACCCTGTAGAGTACCTCTACCAAAAATTAGACCTGAATATAGGGGAAATTGTCTAGGAGAGCCTGTCAGAATAGTAGAGAAAAAACGATCATTGTACATACTCGAGTGTGCCAGATTAAGGTATATGTGGTTAATTACATGTTGAAAAGTATATATTCTCTTAATCTGACAATTTAGAGCGTGTCAAAAATGTGCCTGCAAAAAAAAACGTCACGTGCACATTCTCGAGCGCAGTGGCTTTTCTCTATTTTAAAGCTGATGAAAGAATATAATCTGACAGTTTCAGCAAGCCGAAACAAAAATTGGCCATACATGTCATGAAGATCAGTTTTTTTGAATTATCTCTTCTCCTGGACTTCAAATTGTTTTCGCATTCTGTATAAAGTTATAGAGCATAACATTTTCTACAAATTTTGTCTCGAGTAATTTTTTCTACGTTTGAACGTTTTTGAGATATATGGCGATGAATGGCAATGTTTGGCTAAGTTCCTCGCCCTCACCACCCTCTAACTTGAAACCGGTTAAGAGTATGTAAAATTGCTTCAGACAACTGAAACTCGACAACATAATTAGTAATATGCAACTGAGAGGTTAACGAAAGAGTTAACTGAGAAATAAAACTGACCCAAATAAAATAAATGATCATGAGAAAACAATAATTCAGTATTATCGATGTTCTCATCGATAATGAGAAGATTAAATTCTGGTGCTACATACTCATTTTAATGTGAGAAAATCCATATAAATTACAAAATATCATAAAATACTCACTCCGGAGAAGGCATTCAATCGAGTGGTCTCGTATGAACACATCAATTGAGCAGCACCATGTAGTAATATAAATCTGTTTGAAGACTTTAAAATAATGTGACTCATTTCACAAGAATGAAAAGAACATGAAAATGGTTACATTAATAATTTCGAGAAGATTGAGAGTACACCACCTCTTGAGTAGAACAATTTAGCACCAGAATTGGATGAGAAGACTAGAAAGAGAATTACTTACCAGGATATATTGAAAAATCCTTAGCCTACCATAGAACCAAACAAAATTTCAATGTCAAAATATTTTATTACTCAACATATTCTCCACTTGGATACATTTATTACCTGCCACGTCTCTAGACCTTTAAAAAAAAATGTTTCTTCTTGCTCTGCGAACCAGACCTCCACAGCTTCTATTACCTCCTCGTTGGAAGAAAATTTACGACCTTTTAAACTTTTTTTCAGTTCAGGAAAGAGATTATAGTTGGATCGAGTCAAATCTGGTAAATAGAAGGGGTGTTCTAGTAATTCAAACCCTAAATAACGAATTTTTTGCATGGCAACTTGAGATTTGTGTGCAGTTGCGTCGTCCTGAAAAACAAAACACCTTTGGATAGCTTTCCGTATCTTTTCTCTTTAATTTTTTTCTGTAGAGTGGTCAGTAATGTAGAATAGTAATCTTCCGTTATTGTGCTACCCCTATCCAAAAAATCAATCAGGATACTCCATGGCAATCCCAAAAAACTGAAGCAAGAACTTTTTCAGCAGATTTTTGAACACGAAACTTCTTAGGTATTGGATAACCAGAGTGTCGCCATTCCATCGATTGTTGCTTTGTTTCTGAATCGTAGAAATGTACCCAAGTCTCATCCATAATAACAATTCGATTTGAGAAGTCTACATCGTTTTAAAATCGAGCACAGATCGGACGCGATGCTTCTACGCTTGCACGCTTTTGGTCAACATTCAAACATTTGGGGATCCATTTTGCAGCAATTCTTCTCATGTCCAAATTGACGTGAACTGTATGATGAACGCGTTCGTATGAAATATTCAGTGCTTCAGATATCCGTTTTAGCCCAATTCGACGGTCTGATGAAATCATGTCATGAACTGCATCGATATTTTCGGGGATTGACATAGAAAGTGATCTTCCCTATTGGTCATTACCTTCAATGGAAAATTTACCTCTTTTGAAGCTTGCAATCCAATTTTTCACGGTCGCATACAAAGGACATTGATCACCGAGGGTATTACGCATATCTTCATAAATCTACTTACCTCTTAACCCTTTTAAATACAGGTACTTGGTGATGGTTCGATACTCCAATTTTCGATTTTCACAATTTCGGTGTACATCTCCTTTCTTTTAATTTATTGCGTAACTCTGGTTTACTTTTTCAACCTCAAACTTCACACTGACACTTCCTAATGAGTTATTGATCGTTGCTATGGTAAAGCAATATTTTCTTATGCATTGAACTGGTCTAGTCTAACTAGATATCAATACATCGTCGTAAACGAGGTGAACTGTTAGAGATAAACTTCTCTCAATCGCACTTTATGTTATGCAACGAGCAATTTCTTCAAATACGAGCAAAATACAGTTCTGGATATCAAATAATATATTGAGTGTAGAAGAGTTTCAGAAGAGGTTATTTTAAATTTCAACAAGAGGCTTTTTCCCAGTGTAGAGATGTTTAATTTGTTTACAGTATTGTTTAATATAAAATTTCATCTATTCCTCATCTTTAACTCTCATCTGACACAAAATACCATAAAAGTAAAACAATTGGTTCCCAAGACTTGATCATGACATTTGAAGAAATGAATAATCGCTCAATATATAACTTTCAAAGACTTGTTTTCCAGTAAAAGTGTGTGTAGCATCATTTTATTCATAATTTTATGCTCATTTGGAAGGAATATTCATTCCTCTCATGATCAACTTATACCTACTGTGATTACTTCTTTGGGTGTGAAGGAACGACTGAAACAAGAACACTCTTTAATTCTAAGCCAAGAAAAGAGCAAAGAGTGTTCTTGTTTCAATCGATCCTTTGATTATTTATTTGGATGTGAAGGATCGACTGAAGCAAGAACACTCTTTGATTCCAAGCCAAGAAAAGAGCAAAGAGTGTTCTTGTTTCAATAGATCCTTCAGAACCAAATAAATGATCACAGTAGATACTTAAGCACTAGGATCATTCAATATCTTCAATATCAACTTATACCATCAACGGTATATTGAAATTATCCAGAATGCTAAATGAACCAATTTTGGGAGTTGGAAATATTGACAGAATTATAATTGCGAATTTTGTTGATCGTATCTACCATAACCTCCATCAGACATTTCCAATCATCGCTTGCTGTTTTTTGTCCGTGCATGAAATATCGGAATCCATCTCACTTATGGAAAAATGCGTCGAAAAAATAACAAAGGATTCCCTCTTTTCATTCACCGATGTTATCAAAACAATTTTTCACGTACACATTTAACTGAATCCTCTAAAACACCGATACCCTCCAGTTTATTTCGAATAATCGAAAGCACAATTTCATTTCCGAGTTCATCGTACTGCCTCAACTCTTGAAGGTATATTTTTAAATTACATACGCTCGGTTCTGATAATATCCTCGCGTTCTTTCCTTATTTTCCCAGCTAAACATAATGGAGAGGACGAAGCGATTTCTCACGCTATTTCGTATCGCGTCAAATCAAAGGAATCGGTAGAGCGTATCCTTGCGACCCAACCATTTATTTTGTGTCTCCTGAAGTTATGTTTTAATCGTAGAATTACTTCTGAAAAGTATGTGTAATCCAATATTAGACCGGTGGCTTGACATAACAAATAGGAGGTAGCTATTAATTAATAAGCCACGCATAATCCATCAGTTTGATGAAATAATTATGTCAATTGATTAAATCAAGACCATCTTAATTGATCATGTATGAAATTGATTGACGAATCAATATATCGGGACAAATAGTTGTTTATGTTTATGTACCAAGGATTGGTAGATGTTACTCGCTGAGGCCGTGTAACGGTATTGAATACATTTATTACCAAATTGTGATATTTTGCCGATTTCGAAAATGTGCCATATCTTCTTAATTTTCGAAAATATCTAAAAACGATAAAAAATCTCTACCTCGCTTTCTACAGGCAATTTTTCACTGGGAATACTATATTCAACATTTTTTATGCTTTGTACTAAGGGTTGAAGAAAAAACAACTTCCTTATTTTAAATACAAATTTTTTTTTTATAACCTTTATTGAAATTTACAATCTACTTTTCACAAATAATAAGTAAATATGGTGATATCAAAATGGCATGTAGAAGTTATCAAACTTATTGAAACTTCTTATTTACACTTCAATTGAAGTCAATTGGCCATGTTTTCTGCAACCTTCTTCTGTTGAACGGGTTTTCCGCTAGTTGGTCTATGCAGCTGTTTCATGTCCTTCCAGATTTTGTTGATATTTTTTTGAACGTTTTTTTATCTCATCAATGATGAAGGGGATTTTCAAATCATTATGTACAATATATGTATCATAAATACGAATGCATTTATTTTCCTCATATTACACTAAAGAAATTAGATTTTCAAGAATATATAAAGGGTGGGTCTTCGACTGGTACAAATATTTAAACAGTAAATTCTTGAGGTCAAAAATAATTTTTTCCCTTACCATTTCTTCCGAATCGGCTCGACTCAAAAGATACCTACATTCTGTTGAAAAATCACAAAAAAAATGGTATTTTTCACAAACGGTTTTATCGAATGAAATGAATTTCTGAATATAGTTTTTCATTCATTTGATGAATCTTTTTCGAACATAAAATATCACACACGTCTTTCAGTTTTCTAATTATGACCAATACGTACCATCAAATACCATAAATTTAAACTCTTGAAACTGTGGTGGATGCTATCTAGTTTATATTTGAACGTTTCGTGAAATAGAATGATGCGTCTTTTTAGAGTAATTTGATGTTCAAAAATTAAAATGTATCTGTGGAATATAAGAAATTGGGTACTTCCTTTGAATATAGTTGTGTTTAAAAGATCCACAGATGTGTAGTGTCACAGATTCAGCTAGTTTTTCTGAAGGTGATTTTGGCACAGCTCATTATGAAAACTTAAAATGGCTATATCCTTTTATCAGGGCCGAATCAGAAAAAAATGGTAAAGGAAAAAAGTGTTTCTTTCAACCTCAGGAATCTACTGTTGAAATATTTGTACGAGTCAAATACTAACAATGTATATGAAGGTGTGTATTTGAAGGTAAGGTTTTCTTTCAACAGAAGGTAGAACTGGTCAAAATGAAGCGTTTCACAAAAAATCACCTATACAAAATTTTCGAAATGACAAAGTTGAAAAAAAAAATGAAAATGATTACTGATATAATTCCTCATATGACCCTAGACCGTTTGTTAGCTGAATTATCGCAAATCAATCTGAAAAAATTTACCTATCTCCTGATTCGTTTAGGATATTGGCTCGTTCGATATTTACGTGGTAATGAAAATAGAAACTTAGGATTGTCCAACGGTTCTCCTTATTTTTTAGTAACTTTCACGATTTCATGGAATGCCTCATTTCGATAACAACTGACAGACGAGAATTAGGACACAAGTGTAAAAAATAGAATAATACTTCGAAATCTCACCAATAAAATTCCTCTATGTTTTTCACGAATTTTTTCACAATGGGGATCACAATCTTCTTGTTCAAACATTTCAACAAATGTCGTAAAAATGGGATGAAATGGTGAAACATCATAGCACTTTTTCAACATAACTAAAATAAGCACCTTCAAAAAAGTGCCTTGATTTTCTACATTTTTTAACCCTAAATTTCACGATACAATAACTATGATTCTCTCAAAAGTGATCAGATGCTTCTAATCCTATGAACTTGGTACTGAACCATTCATTGTCCAGCCATTTGTTTATGTTTTGTTTCGGTTTTGCGATACCGGAGTCACCTTCCACAGTCTCGTACTTGAAATTTTGTCGAACTTTTAGGGGTTGTATCTCAGCCATCTGGGATATTTTATTTAGACAATTTTTGGTTGAACGACTTATTTTGATGAGTACTACTGTCAAAAAAAGCCTCACCTTTGAAAATACCCTGTAGGTATATTACTAACATCTCCAACTCAATATCAGCATAAAAGTGAAATAATCACCATCTATTGAGTCCTACATATATTATACTATGAATGAAGTGGACATAGAATACTTCAATACATTGTAATAGTTAAGGTCGTAGAATGAGAGGGTCAGCAAGATCACCAGACCTCAATCGTTTGGTTTTTTCGTAGGAGGATATGTTAAAAATAAATTTTTTCAGTCATAAAAACGGTTGATTTAAAGCAGAGAGTCAGGAACGCCATCAAAGACATTTTCCGCGTTATGCTGTTGCATACAACACTGTTAGAAATGAATGTCGAATGTATTTACAGACAGTGCGGGTACACTAATCGAAAATAGAGGTTTTTCTTCCAGTTTAATACAGATGTATGAAGATAATCAGAATCCCAACATTATTTATGGATATGGCTGATATAGAAATGTCCGATAGTAGCGGATATTATATCCGAAAATAATATCGGAAATGAAACGATTTCTTACATCTGTGCACCATCCGCCACTGAACGTGCAGAAAATCCAAATGAACTTATTTCTCCAATAAATGCAGAATTTTCTCGTAGTCTCTTCGTAATCTTTCGAAGGAGAAAATATTCCTGGAATCTGAAACGATGATAGCGACTTTGGAATATTCGACTATTTTTAGTTCTTGATAGAGTAGTGTACGCTTTTACTGTGGGCTGTCTGGAATTCTTGACTTCCGAAGTCACAATTATTGGAAACGATATTTTCTCTCGAGTTTCCTCTCAATATTTCTGTAAAGGAAATGATGAGTTCTTCTGTGGATAAGTTCCCACCATCTGAGAGCGTTGGATAGAACTTATTCTTGAATGTAGGTGAACAAGAAATGATTAAAAACATACATGATTAATACTCGACCCTTCCTGAAATTGTCAATCAAGCAGCTTTAATTATAGTTTAAAAATTTACATTCCTCCAAAGTTCTGCACTCCCCGCCACGCAGATCTGAGTTACTCGTAGAAATTCAGAATTTAATGCCAAGAATAATTAATCTTTCTCTTGTGATTTAATGAGGTTTTTCTTCCGTTGATTTTTCATTTAAGGGCTTAGCTCTGACCCTCTCATTTCCTTTTGTTTCGAACGTTCAAATTTGAATTTTTCACGTCTTCCATTATTCAAGTTCGGAGATGCTGCGCTCGGTCTGTCGGATGGATTCGGGATTTCCATGGGTTCAGAATTATTTCGGGAAAACAAATACGTCAGGTTACAAGACAGCCTTCGAACACTCATATCGAATTGTCGGACATTTTTTGTTGGGTTGGATATCTATTGAAATTATGTATTTACCTTGCACTAAAAGTGAAAATTTTCGAGAAAATGATAACGCGTTTATCAAAAAACGGTCAAGGAAAAAAGGTGAACTTACGTTTTCAGTTTGTTGTGTTTGTATTGTAGAGCTATGGATTTGGGCATTACAAATGAGTTAAAAGGCGCAGGGAATCTGTTAATCAGAGAATTATCGATGGTCGCAAACTATAAAGGGGCATCTCAGTATATTAAACATAGTCGATGACGATGTTTGCAGAATCCAATCATCCTTAGTGTTGGATGGAATTTGGTCAGCAGTTTTTATTTCTGAAGCCCGTTTGTTGAAGCCGAAAATTCTCTGGAGAATTCTCTACAGGATTTTGGCAAGAAAACGGCCGAAATTATTTTGTATGCAACTGAATAGTGAATTCTACCGAAACTATACTTCATTCAAATTTATTTTAGCAGTCGGTTGGCCATGAAATAATTTTCTCAAGTTTTTGTAACTAGAACGAAGTAAGGTTGGCACTCATGATATGTCGTTAATGTCATAACGCCGTTGCCACAACTAATATCAATTTTTATTATGAAAATGCCGAAAGTGATTGAAAAAGGAGACAGGGTTTCAGGAAGTGCTATTTAGAATTCAGGTCCGCTCATTCAAATAGTTATACCCTGATATTCTAAAATCCACAATACGTCAGACGGTAGCGAACATATTCAATGTAAGAGAATTTATATAATATTTCATCTGGATCTAAACGACATATATTTCAGCTGGATATTTCCAAAATCAAAAAGATTGTGAATGAAGAGGATGACAAAGAATTTCCTTCTATTGGGAGACCCAAAAAAGTGGTGGCATTTGAGAATTTTATGTTTGAGTGAATTAATGCGAAAAGTTTACTACAGGATTTTCGATAAATATCATCGGAGAATAAGTTCCCTAACATGGATTTTTCCATTTTTCATTTGACTTGTCCTATACAATGTAAATGTCTTAAGGTACTAATAAATACTTAATTATTATTATTACATCAACGTATTAAGATGAATAGCCACAAATACGCGCAAGTTGCCCTGTTACTTGTTTATTCATGTGAAATTTTTGTTCAAAGGTGAAGTTCATCTTAACTTGAAACTTCCTTCAATTACTTTTACTTATATTGATGCAAGATGATTTTTGTTGAAGAATTTAACATTCTTGTAATTATCTGTTAATTCATTCGGGAGATACCCATTCCCAACCACTGCATCATATGCATTTCATCTTCGGGTTAATATTTTTGAAATCTACAAATGATGTTAGCCAAAGAAGATAACGAACATTAACTCTCTTCAAGCTAATGCATATTATGATATTATACTGATCTCTTGTATTTTCCATGCAAATAACTGGATTTGGTATGCCTTCAATCAGTTTGTATAAACTTCAGTTATGTTCATCACATATTTTTCGAAATTGTGATAAAATACGTAATAACAGAAACTTTTACGTAGAACGGGCAACATAGCGTTGATTTAAAACCCAAAAATGTTTTGACAAGCTTCATAACCCCACATTTTCGTACTATACAGAGTGAAATGTGTCAAATTTCCATGGCCAACAGACTGCTAAAATAAAAGTGAATGAAGTATACGTATGCAACTGCAGAAAATTGACGGTGCATGAATTCACGACTAAATTCTCTAGCGAATTTTCGGCTATTGCAAACGAACTTTAGATAACAGAATCTATGGAATATAATTATATTGTATTCATGTATTATACCTAAACTAAAAAAATTTATATTAGCTAGACATATAATCATAAATTAATAGGTATTCGAGAATTTTATTTTGGCAAACCTTGGAATTGTGTTCGTTAGATAGATAGATAGATAGATAAATCTTCTTTATTTCAGATCTTACAAAGATGTTAAAATATAAGAAATGAAATGACGTCAAAAAAAGTCTAATTTCTACAAATGCAGACAAATGGAATTAAAATATTCATCTAAATTATATGGTTCCAATCGAAAAAACATTTTTCTTATCAAGTTCTCAAAAGTTCCTACATGATTACAACTCTTAACGTTGTCAGGCAGTTTATTGAACAGTTTAATATACGTATAGTATGGACCCTTCTCTGTCATGGTTAATCTGTGTTGTGGAAAAAGAAGATCTAGATATCTTGTATTATAATTTATTTATTTTATTTATTTATTCATTATGCTTCGCCAATTCAATTATGTTCTCTATTGAATTCAAAAATATCTTTATTATTGAAAACAAAAACTAAGCACTCATAAATATATAAACCATAAATCGTAAATAAATTCTTTTGACGAAACTTTCCTCTACAAAATTCTCTAAAATATAATCTGTACATACATCTGAAAGTTCTTTTTTGAATAACAAATATTGAATAAACCTTTATATTACGACCCCAGAAAATTATTCCATACCTCAAAACTGATTGGAAATTAGCATGATATATTATTTTCACAATATTCTCATCCAAGTGATTGGACAGAATCTTTATTCCATAGCCAATACTGGACAACCTCAGACAGACCTTATCTATATGAGTTTCCCAATTGAGGAATTCATCGATATGAACACCCAGAAATTTGGTGTCAGATGAAAGTGGAACACTGTTGTCATTTGTACGAGTGCAAGACTCACCCTGTATACCTAATTAGTTATTAAAAATTAAAATCCCATTCTCAAAGTCATAACCACATAAGGGGGACATTGATGTGTATCACTGTTTTGCATTTTTTTTCAACCGGTTTATGTCTAATGTATCACCGAGTGTATCACAGAAGGGGATACCATCTCCTTCTCAATTTATTTTATCAAGAATCATGTATCCGGTTCTGGAGTATTTGATAATCTCTCATATTTCACATGGGTTATCGAAGGCACCCTTCAACATACCTCATCGGACTATCACTGTAAAAGCGAAAAAGCTTTGATTTATCTTGAAAAAAAACATAAAAATTAAATAATGGAAAGTTCGACTAACCATGGGGCCGATGTTAACGATTAGTAAATGGAAATTCGAATTGGTTCTACAAAATCAACACCGGGTATCAAAGTCCACCATCAAATTAATTTCACCCCATTTGACCGTAGATTAATTGAATAATTAAAGTATGTAATTTTCAGTAGTTGGGTAGACGTGTCCCGTTTTATTTTAAGAAATAACAAAAATATTTGTTCAAGACGTCCTCGTTGAATTCAATCCAGAATTGGCATATTAGTGCGACGACAGCCATGCCCGCGAAGGACCATAAACCAATATGAGGGGATATAACGGGACCGCCATTATAACTTGAAGGTGTAATATCCGGCAACAAACATTCCAATTTTTCGTAATCAAATTTCCTCAGACGTATTGAATATTGCATCCGCCCCAAGTTTGTCGGTTCATAATCGCGTTAGGGGTTTGGAAGGGATATTGGGAGAATTGAAAAATGAACTTTCATATTTTATGAGCTCCGAACGTTTGCTTGCAATAAAGCAACATCTTTACGTGTAGTTTTGTTATGGAAGACGGAAATCGATTATTCGAAGTTGTTTATCTATCATAATAGTCGAACGAATTCTAATAATTTTGAAATATTATAGTATACATACCCTTCTGTTTAGTTTGAATCTTGTTCCTGATAGTAGGACATTATATTTCTTTATACAGGGTCTTTGACTCGTACAAATATTTTAACAGTAGATTCGTGGGGTCAAAAGAAACGCTGTTTTTCCTCACCATTTTTCCCAAATCGGCTCGGTTTGAAAGGTACAGGCTGTTGAGAAACCATAAAAGAAATTTATCTTTAGTTTTATCTCACAAACGATTTCATAGAATGAAATGAATTTCGGAATATAGTTTTTCATTGATTTGATGAATCTTTTTCGAACCCAAATATCACTCACGTCTTCCAGTTTTCTCATTATGACCATTACGTACTATAAAAATACCACAAATTCAAAGAACCCAACTCCTAAAACTAAGTTGGATCTAATGAATATTTGAACGGTTTGTAAAATAAAAGTATTTTTCATGTTATTTCGTATAATGCGCAGTTTTCGAATTTGATGTTCAAAAATTAAAAAGTATCTGTGAAATTTGAAGAATTGTGTACTTTGGCTGTAGGTATACAATTCTGTTAAGCTCCACAGATGTGTAGTGTCACAGAGTCAGCTAATTATTTTGAACGTAAATTTGTTTTTCCAGGGGTATTAAAGATTTTTATGAAAACTTAAAAAGGCTATATTTTTTTATCAGGGCCGAATCGGAAAAAATGATATGCGAATTAGGGTTTCTTTTGATCTCAAAAATCTACTGTTAAAATATTTCGTATCGTTCAGATTCAAACATAACTCATTTATCCTTTCATATTCAGAGGGTTTTTCGAATCAGCTGATTTTGACAGGACTGCGTTGAGGGGTACATAAGTGTTGGTTAGTTTCATGTTTTTGTGATTTCGAGTAATTTTTATGAATATTTATCAATTTTCTAGAAAATATATAAGGTGATATGAAATTCCGGTAAGATAGTAAACTGAATTATCTCAATAATATTGACAAGTACAATTATTTGTTTGGTGAATAAAAATGTCATAGATATTTTGTTTGCCCCTCAAGTAACGTCAATCCGAAATGCCTAATATAAGTATTTTTTCTGTGAGCGTTCAAATATTCATCTTCTTTTAAAAGTTTACAAACACAGAACACTACAATGCCAACAAATATCGGATCAGCTGACTTTGACAGGACTTCTAGTCAGGGGCCATAGACATAGATACATGGACTGAGTCTTTTTTATAGAAAGAGAGAAATGATCGTCGGGCATTTACCTGTCTCTTTTTTGTTCACATAGAGATGAGTGTGGACCAATCAAATTCAAAATTCTAGAAAAGGACAACTGCATGCCCGACGTGCGTTTCTCTCTGTCACTTTTTTTGACCGTATTTCATGCATAGATATAAAGGGAAGGCACAGTCCATGTCTATATGTCTATGTGAGGGGCACAAAAGTGTTGGTTAGGTTCATAGTTTCATAGGTTCATAGTGGTTAGGTGCATAGTCATGTCATAGATAGCTTGTTTGCTCCTCAAGACACCATAGATAACGGTACAAGTTAAGTCATTCCGAAATGCCAAATAACAAGCCTCGTAACAAGCTAAATATCATGTTCAAAGGTTAATTCTGTGGATCTTTAATAGATTTGCATTCATCCGAAGTACACAATTTTTCGAATATCACATCAGAAGAATAATTTCATTCACTAAATTCGTCAAATAGTTTGAGCCTTCAACTTACTTTTAGAGTTGGGTTTTTTGAATTTTTGTTATTTTTATGTTATTAAAAGTTTATAATGAAGAATTTTATGTTCGGGGAAAGTTCATCACATCAATGGAAAACAATATTGCTCAAATCATATCAGTCGATGAAATCGTTTGTGAGATATAACTAAAAATTACATTTTTCTACAAGCACGCGCGTTCAAACCCTGTTCCCGTACGTATTCCAAGCCGCAAAAAGTCACTTTTCCGTACCCAAATGTCAAAGAGTAAATTGAAATCTGTCACGTCTCTATTATATGCACTGAACTCCAACGATGAAGATAATCATGATAACGGTATGCAGAATTACACTTTCCGCACTTGTCAGGAAAATAACTATTTATTATGAATTTTTAACAGCCTCTATCTTTCAAACCGAGCCGAAGTGAAAAAAAAAGGTAAAAGAAAAAGGTGTTTGTTTTGAACTCAGGAATCTTCTGTTGAGATACATTAAGTACAAGTTGAAAATTCACCCTGAAAAATTGGCAGTTTTTGTCTTGATAACTCTCCTTCGGAACATTTCAGACATGCTTCCAGACAAGATCCCGAGCATCCAGACAATGTGATTATTCGTGGAAATAAGACACTCCTGGATTTTCCTAATTGACGTCATCCCTTCGATTTCAAATTGAAAGAAATATTCACTTAACCTCCAGCGTGATTCTCGCTTGGGGTGTGCTCAGGAAGTTGCTCATCACTCAACGGTCTATATCTAATATCCGGTTAAACACTCCGATAATAACCTTTTGCACTCATTCGTACTCGACCTTCTAACCTAACCCAACAGTTGAATTCATTCTATTTTCTAATTTTAATTGAAGGAATCACAAAAGGAATATTTTTCATATCTATTTTCTAAAGGCTGTTGCTCGTTATGTAAATTTCGCGGCTGCTCCATTGCGTTTCGTAAACGGTAGTAAATTGGATATTGATTGTGCATTCAGGGTTCGATCAGAACCTCATTTTTATGATCATCACTTTCAGATGCTGATGATGAAGTGCCAATTTTGGTTCAATCTAGCGAAAAAATTCGTTAAATAGGAATGGTTGGAGTAGACACCTATAAAAAAGGCCTGCCTGTTTGTGTATTCCATTGTAAAAGAATTTACTTTAGAAATAAAAGTTGCTATCTTGATTAGATCTAGTCAATTCATTCGACGAATGATCTACATAAGAAATTGTATTCATTGGTCCCTATATTTTTTATTTTCTTCATAAAGTTTCCTTGAAGCTTATAGAATCGGCATGAACCACATAATGCACAATGTGCGCTAATCCGTAAACTGAGGGTAATATTGGTTCTAACCACAATACAAATTGTTTAATTAAGATGCTAAGAGCTATTTGAATGTACCGGTCAAATAGACCAGAGTACAAGAGTAAACTAGCCTTTTTTATGCCCACTTTTAAGTCATTTGTTTCAGTTTTAAAGCGAATCAGTGATGCATTTTTGAATTCTACAAAAAATATGTTATATGCCTATGTTATATGCTCAGCTGTTTAAAAAGTCATATTTCACGTGTCAATTTTTCTTTAAACTGAGTGTACATATGTATAGGACATTTTCATTACCCTACACGAAGTATATAATAATATAATACTTGGTATTTCCACCCCTTGCGTTAATTACAGCTCGGCAACGACGGTTCATACTAAAAATGATCTTGAAATATTCTGATCTAATCCTTCCCAGATTTCTCCGAGTTGGATTCCTGGATGATTTTCTGAACTTCTCAGCCTTCTGTTGAGGTTGTCCCAAACCTGCTCAATCGGATTGAGATCCGGACTTCTTTCTGGCCATTCCATTCGAGAGACTTCAACCTCTTCAAGGTACTCCTGAACGATGCGCGCACGATGGGGTCTGTACATAAAAATGAAATTTTCACCAATGTATGGGGCAAATGGTACTACATGCTCTTCAAGAATGTTCCTTACATACTTATCAACATTCATAGCTCCATTATCAACGACCACTAGGTCTGTGCGAGCAGTCAAAGATATTTCACCCCATACCATAATCGATCCTCCCCCGAAACCAGTAGTATTCAGGAAATTGCACTGAGCATATCTTTCATGTGGACATCTATATACAAGGGAACGTCGATCATAATGGTAGAGGCAGAATCTAGACTCATCTGTGAAGAGAACTCTTTCCCAATCGGCCTCTTCCCAATGGATATGCTCTCTCGCAAAATCCAAACGCGCCCTTCGATGGGCTGGGGTAAGAGCTGGGCCTCTTGCCGCGACACGAGGCCTTAAATCATATTCTCTGAGGCGATTTCTTATTGTCTGAGTGCTAATTTGCACCTCATGAGTTTGCTCAAGCTGAATTTGAAGGAGGCGAGCGGTTGCAAACCGTTGTCTCAACGAAGAAACTCTCAATTAACGTTCTTGAATGGCAGTTGTTACCCGTGGTCTACCCTGTCCTGGTCTTCGGACATTCATACCTGTCTCCTTGAATCGCTGCAACATTCTGAACACACTTGTAAGGCAAACTCCAAACCTTTCTGCAATTCTTGTGTATGTCCACCCTTCTTCTCGCAAAACTACCGCTTGGGCACATTCCTCTTGGGTCAAATTGTGTGTTTCGCGTTTCATAGCGATCGAGTGTAGAAAATCAAACGAAAGAAAAACTATTGATCACTAGAATTGATCGAAAACAACTGATTTTAGAATGGAGCCAATACATTCAAAATCTGATAATATCATCTTTTTTTATTCCTGCTGGAAAAAAACATCTGTATTGAAGAAAACCGTTGAAAGTGGATAACATATGCATGCATAATTCTGATAAAAATAATTATCATTGAGAACACCTTCAATTGTAGAATAAATTTGAGATTTCCATAATGTGCGTTAATTTATTTGCGCAGTGTAGTAGGTTCTTGAGGTCAAAAGTAACAATTTTTTCCTATACCATTTTTCAGATTCGGTCCTGATAAAAAGATATAGACATTTTAAGTTTTCATAATCAGCTGTGCAGTCCATTGAAAAACAAAATTACATTCTGAATAACTAGCTAAATCTAACATTACACATCTGTGGATCTTTTGATCAGAGTTGCATTCATCCCAAGTACCTACCCAATTTTTCAAATTTCACAGATACTTTTTAATTTTTTACATCAAATTACTCGAAAACGTCCTATTATACGAGGAAATATGAAGAATACCTTCAAATGTTCACTAAAAAAAACCGTTTGTGAGATAATAAAAATAAAATTTTTTCATGTATCTCAACCGAGCCGATCCAGAAAAACAAGTAAAAGAAAAAAGTGTTTCTCTTGGCCTACTGTTAAAATATTTGTACGAGTCAAAGACTCGCACTGTATAGTTAAATTCCAGAATTATTTCAGTTTATTTGAATAGCTTCTTTACTCAGATCAGCTTTATCATCATGCAGTTGAAAAAATAATATAATATTATAAGAAAATATAGGAAAGATGCGAAGGAATACAAAGGAGATCATTGAATATCCTTCTATACACTGAAATCTTTTATTGAGACTCTATACAGCAAAGACGAGGGAAATATCCCGTTTATCCTTACTCAGTTTTCTTAGAAGTGAATAGTCCACTTGAAGTTTATATCACTCATAAAGACCCCTTTGCCAGCATCAATTCCATCTATTCCCCAAAGGAAACTCAAAAGCCGGATTCTTTTTTCTAGAAAAGGAATATCTTGTCAAACATAGCAAAAATTTCCGATATGAAATGTTTCACATAAGTCCTTTGTAGACGGCAAACAGGATTTTCCAGTTATAAAATACGGAACAAACTACATTGATATTTCGAGACATTTGCCTCGCTGACATATTCAGTCCCGCAATATCCAATATTCTCGCAGCCTGCGAAAAGAAGGAGAGAGTAAATAAGATATGCAAAACTTGTATCTGCTCAGCATACAGATTAAGGGGCGAGGGCATCATCGTGGCCTAATTTCAGTCATGTTTTTTATTCAGGTAATGAATACCAACTGTTGAAATGATATGAGTACAAATTGGGGTGTTTTATTCTCGTATGCTATGTATTTAGCATAGGATTTTTTTTTAAATGTCGGACTGAGACTGACTTTGAGACAGTCTCAAATTTTTTCATTTCATTTGACTGACACCCCCTCCCCCCTGCGAAGATTTGTGCCCCAAATGGTATTGAATACTGGCAGAAGCTACCGAGTATTATCGAGCGCCACCCAGTATGAAACAAGATCCGATTCAATCCCCTCCAGATCGAAACTCAGACGAAGACAATGGCATATGTCGCATATTTCTTCTAATTCAGTACGTCGGCTTGATTATATTGCAAGCAACATGCGTGTGAAGAATGGAGAAGCTGGGAGCACGTTCAGTTCACGGCAGAAATGATGTCAGTGGTAAAATAATGAAGAATCATCACGCCCTAACAGGGAGGCATTGAACTAGCCAATTTGCCATCGTCAAGGCCGCTAAATGGAGAACATTCCACCGGAAAAAAGTAGATGCTGAACATAGTTTCGGTCTCAGCAACACATCTTCTTCTCCACTAAAAACCCTTAACTGCTTCTTGAATATTGGTTCCGGGCATTTGCCTATGAACCGTTCATCTCTTAGTCGGTTTTCTTCTCGCACACTATCGTGCTGGGATTTATGTTTTTATCCTCTAACGAATAACTCTTTATTGGATTTTTCAATAAGTTTATGTTCTTATTTTAATCTCTTCTTAATTGATCTCTTGGTCTCCTTCGGTAAATTCGCATTCTCCTTTTGTCTTCCTCTGGTTCGTAGTCCATTAGTCTCCTGAGTTCTTGATTCGGATGGTTTTTCGCTGTTTCGAATTATTTCTCTGCTTTTCTGTTCATTAATTCCGTTATGGTTTCCCATTTCCCATTTTGGGTCCCTACAAATCTGTCTATTCCTGATAAACCAAGGTGCATCTATTGCACATCGTAGCAGCTTGTTTTCAGTGGCCTGAATTATTTTGATGTGGCTCTTTGCCGCGAAACCCCAGGCAAGTGATCCATAAGTCAGTTGAGGCCTAGCAACGGCTTTGATTATCTTCAATTTTGTCTCTTTCGACATGTGGCTTCTTCTTTCTATTAAAGGGTAGAGTCTATTCATCGCTGCTTTCGTTTTGTCGATTGCTTGTTTGATATGACTTTTCCAAGTAAGTCTTTTGTCAAGAGTCATTCCTAAATATTTGGCTTCATTTTTCCAGTCGATTTCTTCGCCGTAAACTTCTAGATTCGCTGTGGGTCGCAGTCTTCTCTTCTGTAATAATATTGCTTGGCTCTTTTGTCCATTGAGTTTGATTTCCCACTTTATGCACCAGTCATTTGTTTCGTCAATCGACTCTTGTAGAACTCGTTCTATTACTTCTGGGTTGCGGTGTCGAGTTGCTATGCCTGTGTCGTCAGCATATAACGTTAGCATGGTTCTTGGATTCTTCGGAATATCGTGAATGTATATGTTGTACAGAAGTGGCCCAAGTACTGACCCTTGGGGTACTCCAGCCTCTATATCTCTTGTTGTGGAGCATTCTCCTTCCACTTTCACGTAAAATCTTCTATTTTTGAGATAATTCCGACTCAACTTGCATATTTTGATCGAATATCCAGCACATCTCATCTTGTATATTAATCCTTCATGCCATACTCTGTCGAATGCTCTGGCGTCTTCTCCGATGGAAAAACGTTTGGAACTCTTATTGAATACTGGCAGACGATCTGGAGGGGATTTAATCGGATCTCGTTTCATACTGGGTGAGTGGGTGGGGCTCGAGTACTACTCGATAATACTCTGTAGCGTCTGCCAGTATTAAATGAGAAGAGTCCATCAATTCCAAACGCATTGCAGCTGGATTGCTATCAAAAAGTGTTTCCACAATGTTTTTATTATTTTACATCCTAGAACAAACAGAAACGGAGATAATTCATTAATTTTGACCTATAACTCGAAGACAAAAGAAGATAGAGGAATGCAGTTGATGGCATCATTAGTTTATCAAAAGAGACGATAGTAATGTGCCATGCATTTTCCTCTATCACCGTCGATTCCTTCAACTAACAAAAAAAACCTTTGTTATAATGATTTTCTCACCAGTGGTTAACATTAAATTTCAAGTGCTCTGTAATATGTCTTGATTTCACCTGAAACATACGATCCTCATTCATTGATTTACAGGGTGAAAAAAAAGAAATTGATATGAATGATTCTGTTGAAACTATTCTAGTTAGGTAATTATCCAGAAAACTTATTTCAGCGTTCGAGAATGGGATCATTTTACGCCGGTCATTTCCGCAGATCGGGCTCCGTAGAATTTTTTGTGTGCCGCAGATGAAAGATGTTTTCCGTCGTTAAATTATCCCGAGAAACTGTCTTAAAACATCGATAAACACCAGGTGCCGACAATCAAGCGGCTTTTCCGAAATTAGTGTCGAATTCAGCGCGCGTTTTATGAAGCTATATAATTATAAGGGCGGCCGAAAGAGATGAATCCTACATTTTACGACGTTCGTGATAAATTTTATTCGAGAACATCCACGTTTTCATTTATGCTGAGTCCTTTATGGAATCTGCAGACATAATGCCCTCAAGTAGTCGATTCCGCTATGATCGGTTACTGCTTTATAACGATAAGAATTTCGTAGTTTCATTATTCATGTGTGCTCCGAGTGGCCTTTATGTGATTTTTCCCGAATGCTACGGAATAGTGGTAAACTTAAAGCTCTTTTAGTGTGTTATCAGAGCAGTATTTTCCCTCGGAATACTTTTATAACAGTCGTGAAGATATAGCGATGAAATGCATGTTTGTTGAATTTTATCTGTTTCAAGATTATTTCAGTAGGGAATTTTATTATCCCAATTTTCATATCTTCAAGTTATTATTTATCAGGACTGCATGCGAATATTCGAGAATATTGCTCTTATATAATAGTTTTTAAGGTTATACGAATACCATTACTCGTTTTAAGGTGCGCAGTAACATTTCCTATTATTCATTCACACAAAAAATGAAATGAAAGTGAATACAGATTTCTTGAAAATACGTTTTATCTTAGAGCAATTCAGGAGTCACAGCTAACAATCATCTAGATCTGGATCATTGTGAATGAATGTTTATTTCAGATTTGTTTCACTCATGCTTCTGGTATACTTAGATTAAATATCTAACCATATCATGGGGTGGTATTTTATATAATGCTTATTTTGTTATTCTTAGTATTATCATTCAACAATCCGACGACAAATATTAGGTACATAACAAAATAAATTTTTTCCAATTATTGAAGAGTGAGATCTCATCTTCTCAGTATGTTATTGGCGAAGAGATGAAAAACGAATACTTTTATCTACATGTGACCTCCAATGATTGTCGCATTTGTTTGCTGCCCTGTAGCAAAAAAGGGTCGTTATTCCAAAAAAATTACTTGCCATTCTTGATCCTCGTTTATTTCATTTATATTTTGCAACTTCCTGAGCCAGGTTACTATTTTTATAGCAATTTTTTGTGCTTACATTTTCATCTTCTAAATGACATTCTTTCAAAAACCGAAAATTTCAATCTGCGATTACTCCTGTTATATTCGTCTGATCCAATTGGGATTTCCGGTTCAATAATCAGCGTTGCCAAGGCTTCCACCCCAGCACAAAAATTTGATTTGGAAAATCTCGATTTTTTGGGTCATAAATGAGCAAGGGGTTAGACCACCTAAAATGACCTATTTGCACTTCTGCCTAAAAACCAGGTTGTCCCATTACTGTCCTAGGATATGGAATGCATAGAAGTTGTTTTGTAGATTCCAGAAAACCTAAAAGTTGATGATTCAATAGAGAATTGCACTCCAGATAGCCGTTTAAATTGAACTCGAAAATGAAAAGTGGAAAAACAAAAAATTCGATTTTCTCGTAAACAGTTTTAGATATCCGAAAGTTTGGTATGCAAATATAGATTTAAGAATAAGCTGAATCCATTACACGCAATTTTGTGAGCTGGTCATCGTCCAGATTTTCATTGTGGAAATGGCGAATTTTCCAGTTGAAACTTTATCGAGATGGTACGGTTGCGGTGGAAGAAATTTCGAAACAAAAAGTGTTATTCTTTTAAAGTTCAACGATGATACAATAGATAATTGCACGCCAGAGAACCCTCCAAAGTTAACTCGAAAATAAAAAGTGGAAAAACAAAAATTTTTAAGAACAAATGAAAATATATATATATATATATACATATTAATACTGTGTGAAAGTAATTCACTTATCTCCACTCATATCTCATCAACTTCGCTATTGTGCTTTTTTTCTTTTTCGAAACTTGAATATCATCCAGTATATTTGATATAAATTAGCTCTTGTACTTCAACAAAAGTATCTAGCCCATTATTTATTCAAAGATTAGGACAAGATTTGAAAAAATTTAAGATATATTTTGGAAATAAGAAAAAACAAGCATAGCCTTTTTCTTCAGAATATTTGATCTGAACATTTTGAAAAATCAAATATTCAACATATGAAAAATATTGTTATATAATTTTGCACATGGAACTATTAATACCTTGTGAGGCTTTAAATGACTCTTTAAGTTCTTCCCACCTTCGAAAGGTTTTCATTTCCCAACAGGTCATTCTTTATATCTAGAAAATATCTTAAGGAGAATAGTGAATTATAAGTCTTTAAAACTTCAAAAAGAATCCTCTATTACAATCTTTACCGTCTACTCCGAGCAAACAGCTTTTATACGAGATTCAGATGATTTCTGTAGCCTCGTTTTGAAATCCGCGTTGAAAATGGTCGTTTTAATCTATTTTCCCCAACTCAATTTCACGAAGAGTGCCTCAAAAACCAATAGCAATTCCATGATTACCTGGAACCACTCCGACAAGATAGAACTTTGGTGGATGAGGTCGTGAGCGACAAGTTAATCTGAAACGAAAATGTTTCCACTAATGCTGGCTGCGTAACTTGGTAAGTAACACATAGGGAGGGACATGAGGAGTTGACTCTGGAAAGTTGGGTCATTCTCAGTACATAACGAAGTTGAAATTGATGTAATTTTCTCGGAAACGAATTTATCTTTGTCGCATTTAATGACACTGAATTATTAGCTACAAGAAAGTCTCGAAAAGGACGACAGATTTTTTTTCTGAAATATCTACCTGTCACATCGGTTCATACCTATTACCTGAGAACGCATGTGTTAGAAATCTCATGAGTTATTAGATGAGGAAAGCCTTACTTATTTGTAGAATCACTAGGTTAGGAGGACCAAACATTTCAAAGGAATAAGTATCGTTATGTTTTTTCTCCGGAATTTATTTAGCAGTTATAACAATAATTAATTACTTACCTATACCTATATATTATGTTGCTACTTAATTTGAAATAAAGCTTATTATTATTATTATTATTATTATTATACCACTTGTCGCACAATCTACTCTTCCTCTAAACAAATTTGTTTTTACTAATTCAGGATCAATGATTGTCGTTGTCGTATTCACTATCAAAGTCTTAAGGTGCCTACAGATTACTCTGACGTGACGTTGGACGTGCATTCCCACGTGACATCAGAACAATTTGAACGCTTCCGCGCAAAGTCCTTCGTTAGATTTTTGAATCATGCGCATTATGATGTGATCCCACGTCACGACAGAGTAATCTGTGCGCTCCTTTAAGGTGCCTACTGAATACTCTGATGTGAAGTGGAATCACGTCATGATGCGCATGATTCAGAAATCTATCATAGGGTTTTACGCGGAAGCGTTCAAATTTTCACGTGATCATGCCAATTCTCACAGGACTTTGACTGTTAGTAAGAGGATTCTACAGGGAAGGCCTAGTAAAGAAAAAGAAAAGTCATTCGGAAGAGCGGCCTGGCACAACTAGTTATCAATATCAAAACTTTTTTAGGAAAACTCCTAAAAAAAAAATTCAAATTCTTGTCAAAAACCGAACAGCTTGCTTAAAGTTTTTATCAAATTTCAAAGATTACCACAATATGCTTCAATAGAAACTAGGCGTTACGCTCAAATAAAAAATATGAACTTTTGAAATTCCATAGCCTATTTGTATGAACGCACGTTACAATGAAATATCTGATCCGCAATTGCGTTTCGTTTATTGTACATGAACGTCATGTAAGGGTTTATTTGACTCATAGACCAGAGAAATGGACTGAGCATTCCATTTCCACCTGTGCATGAAATACCGTCATAAAAAGTGACAGGGAAAAATTGAACATTAGGCCAGGTAGTTGTCTTTTTCTAGAATTTTGATTGATCCAAACTCACGTCTACGTCCACAGAAAAGAGACAGGTATTGGCCTGACGATCATTTTCAACAAAACGTTGGCTGAAAAGTATTAATTAATCATTGTCCTGATCCGACAATTCCCTTATTCAAGTCATAATAAAATAGTTGTATTACATGATTGGAAAATGAGAGTACATGTAAGGTTAGGTACTTTTTAAATTTACGAATAATATTAAAATTTTTTAGTATGAGGATATGAAAAATTCTTAGCCTACTATAGAACCAAATAAAATTTCAATGTCAAAATATTTTATTACTCAACTTATTCTCCTTTTAATTAGATACATTTATTACAGCGAACCTGCAACGTCTCTAGACCCTTCAAACAAAAAGTTTCTTTTTGCTCTGCAAAGCAGATCTCCACAGCTTTTATTAGCTCCTCGTTGTAAGAAAATTTACGATCTTTTAAACTTTTTTTCAGTTGAGGAAAGATGTGATAGTCGGATGGAGCCAAATCTGGTGAATAAGAGGGGTGTTCTAGTAATTCAAACCCTAAATTACGAATTTTTTGCATGGCAACATGAGATTTGTGTGCAGGGGCGTTGTCCTGCAAAAACCAAACACGTTTGGATAGCTTTTCGCACCTTTTCTCCTTAATTTTTTCCCGTAGAGTGGTCAATAATGTCGAATAGTAATCTCCAGTTATTGTTCTACCCTTATCTAACAAATCAATCATGATAACTCCATGGCAATCCCAAAAAACTGAAACAAGAACTTTTCCAGCAGATTTTTGGACACGAAACTTCTTAGGTCTTGGAAATCCAGAGTGTCACCATTCCATCGACTGTTGCTTCGCTTCTGTATCGTAGAAATGTACCCAAGTCTCATCCATAGTAACAATTCGGCTCGAGAAGTCTACATCGTTTTCAAATCGAGCATAGATCGAACGCGATGCTTCTACCCTTGCACGTTTTTGGTCAACATTCAAACATTTGGGGATCCATTTTGTAGCAATTTTTCTCATGTCCAAATTGACGTGATCTATGTGATGAACGCGTTCGTATGAAATATTCAGTGCTTCAGCTATCCGTTTTAGCCCAATTCGACGGTCTGATAAAATCATATCATCAACTGCATCGATATTTTCGGGGACTGACACAGAAACTGGCCGTCCCGATCGGACATCATCTTAGATGGAAAATTTACCTCTTTTGAAGCTTGCACTTTCAGGGTCGCATACGAAGGACATTAATCACCAAGGGTATTGAGCATGTCTTCGTAAATCTGCTTACCCCTTAGTACTTTTAAATACAGGTACTTGATGATGGCTCGATACTCCAATTTTTCTATTTTCACAATTTCGATGGACATCTGCCTTCTTTCAATTTATTGCGTAACTCTGGTTTACTTTTTTGACCTCAAACTTCACACTGACACTTCTAATGAGTTATTTTTTGTTGTTATGGTATCGCAATATTTTTTTTTTATGCATGGAACAGATCTAGGCTAACTAGATATCAATACATCCTCGTATAAGCATAATTCAGAACAAAAAGGCGTTGAATAGATAAGTAGGTGACATAATTTTTTTCTCGATTCGTATTTCAACTCAAGTCGTTGGTTTAAGTATTAGCTAGTAGCTATAACATAATTCAATCAACGTTCTAGTCTTCTATTCCCCTTTGCAAAGCAGAAAGTTGTTTTTGACCAGACGATTCGAAACACAAGAAAAGGAAATTGACCCTCACTTCTTTATCTTTTATACCTAGGTAATATTTACGTTTCATGTGATCAAGGTCACTGCCGTCCCCCGTTAATTTTTAAAGATCAACCATATTGTCAATCATTTATTCGTTCAAGTCGGCAACTCGAATTTTCCTTCATTCTCAGAATGCCTGAGGTTTGTGAGGTTTTTGATATTGTGTCTGCGCAAACCTTTTCTTTTGTGATATAGATTGGGAGAAGATTCATTGTTTTGGAAGAAAATGCAATTTTCTAGCTTTTCATGAGGTAACCTCGAAGATGGGACTTTTCATGGTGTAGTTAGAGTCCTACAATATCAACGTTCAGAGGGACATTCACATCGACCATAGTTGTGGATGAAAGGGACGATTTTAAATTCAAAGAAAACATTCTGCTGTTACCAGCACTCATTTGAATACTGCATCAACCAGCTCTTTGTAATCTCTTCGGGACTAAAACAATCTAAGCACTGAGGGCGTTTCACGCTGGATAAAATAAATGTGAGGGGTTCCATCCGAGAATCTTCGGTGACTCCAGTTTGGACGCAGGATATAATAGACCTAAAGGGTTTCTTTATGGTGGGTTTTCAATTAAGAGCTTTAGGATTTTTACATTAAGGGTGAGGTGAACATTTATATATTAACTAGAAAGAGGAATATCATCAGCTGCGTTAACAAACGAAAGGCAACGTCAGCAATAAGCCAGCAGCGCGTTTGAAAGGCTTTTGGTTGGTTCTTGGTTCTTCAAATATTCTTCACGAGTAGAGTGAAAACTCCGTGTCTGAATATTTTGGATATTTCTCCAATCAACTTGAAGTCTTATGCTTGAAATTACTGAAATGATATTGAAATACCCCCCTCATCGTGAATACAATTTGTCAACAGCAATTAAGAATAATAGAAGGTACTCATACACAGTGTTGAAATATCTGGAGATTTGTTTTTACAACGAGAATTAAAGTGTGAATCATTAACAGCTTAGAAAATGGCCCAGTTCGTGATCTCGATTATTCTCGATTTGGTCTATTGTCATTGCATTCAATAATTGACCAGTGCGGACACCATATTTCCAGAAATTTTAGGCACATATGTAGGTCAATTTCCGCGCTGTTATAGGACATTTCGTAACTTTGACTGGAGAGCTGAGGGTTGGTTAGGTTTTTGTGATTTCGAGTGGTTTTTATAAAACCTTATCAATTTTCTGAGAGATCATTGTTCAGTGAATATTATTTATCCTTCAGTGGTGATATAAAAATACGGCCAAAGATCATAGAGCAGAAAGATAGGAAACGCTCACATATCTCTAGTAGGTACTAAAAACCGACTACATTTTGGTCAGTGTAAACACGTTTAACAATGAGATGGCGCTGAAAACGTACTGTCAATACAGAAAAACTGTTTACTAACAGTTTTTTTTTTATAATAGATGGGCGCGAAATTTGAATTATATTCCTTTTATTCAATCTCAATATTGACTCTGTTAAGACCAGAAAAAAAAACATCCTGAGCGGCCAAACGAAAGTATGATTTTGTTTTGTGACCAGGATGTTAGTTTTCATCTGAACATTGTTTAGAATCAATTGATATCAATGAAATACGCAGTCAGATTTGCTATATTTTTTACTTGCCATTTATAAAAAAATTAAAAAATTTTAAATTATGGACAACAAATAGAGCTGTGACTAGGACCCAAAAGTATATGGTGATCTGTTATATTCACGTCAGGGGTGTTATTTCTGTGCAAAACATGTTCTTTACATATTACTTACAGAATTTTCAGAACCACAATTAAAGAAACCTTAGCGAGGTATATAAGACCTGTTAATATTGTTTCTTCATGCTTTTTTATGATATCTTAATGATATATGGTTTCTTATAACATAATCTACAAATTGATTAATGAATAAACAAAACACTCACAGCAGGTTTCACAAAACTTTGGCTTTCCGAAAAAAAAATTTGACAATTACTCGATTCTCAAATATAAATCGATAAAACCTTTGCATTTCTTAATATATTGAAGGATTAGCAATTGGGAATCATTGAATGAACAGATAAAGGTCATAAATTTCCCTAAATGGGCCCTTCATGCAAGGGATGCTTCCTGCATACAACAATTCACGTGGATGTACAGTTCTCAATTGACCTGTAGTAAAATGTTCACTGCACATTACCATGTGCAGTGACTATACCAGTCACTAGTGTTTGCAGGCCATTACACCCTGAAAATTGAATCCACTGAAAATAAAAATCCATGAATGACCGAGAGTCACATGTTACCAATTTTAATGCTTTCATTTCCATTTTTCTAAGTAAAGAGAAAACCTTAATTTCGAAAAATCCATTTTATTTGATTCACAGTTCACCTTTCAATAAGTTTCGGACGATATTTTGGGGTTCTCACCAAGAGATTTGACGAAAAATTCAATAATCAGCAATTATAGAAGGAGTTAGATAAACATTCAAAATCTCTTTGATGAAAATAGTCATATACAGGTTGGGCTTTTTAAAACGAAACAGACGAGACAACCACCTTAATTGCTGAAGAAAGTAATTACCAATAATAATTATTTTCGTTGTCTAATGTTGACAATTAACGGTTACCATCGTAACCACAGAATGAATTAGTCGAATAAATTGATGATTTCACATAGCATGGTTAGCGGAATGACTGGTACTGTACGAAATTCAAAATTGAATATCACGAAAAAGAATGCATTAAATGAGAAAAAAATTAATACGCTGAATTCAGGATACAAAGGCCTTTCAAATGAGGTATCACTCACCCTATGTTTCCTATTCAAAATTTAGGGGTTGGTGTTCTAACACTAAGGGTTGAAGCGATATAGTTGTGAATTTGTCTTTAAAAGTTGTCCTCCTCGAAACAAAAATCGATGTGTCCGAGCATTTTTTCGAAATAAATTTATTCCGCCCGTTATCTCGTCTGTTTCGTTTTGAAAAGCCCACCCTGTACTTGAAAAATTACATATGGTTTTGCGAATGGCCCTCAAATTAATATTTCAACCAGTTTTACGGTCTTATTAACACATTGGAAACACAGATGGCGCTCACATCACTTTAGTCGCTTCGTTTGCCACCTTTCTACTCTATAATCTTTGAATGCGGTGTGATAAAAAGCTGACTGTTGTTGAGAATTGTGACACTCTCAATTCGATGTTTCGTGGTGATAAATGCCATAGATCTTCGAGTGACGTTATCCGAAATGTTATTAAAACGTCATTTAGTTAAAGATTTAGATTACAATGAGTTGAGGAGGCCCCTTCCACCCTCAATAAATATCTATCCATATATTCTCGAGTGAAACGCCACTACCTCCGAGAACAATGTGCGAACGGCTCCGAACAGCCAACGGACATACCGAACTGCTCCAATAAAATAACCATCCGACGATAAAATACGCCTCCAACTTATTTGGTTATATAGCCTTCTGGTTGCATATATTCCTGCGGACCACAAATAAATCAAGAAGGCCCTGGTTCGACTTGCCAAGATTTGCGTTAAGCGCGATACAGCGGAAATGTATTTTCCAGAGGGAGAATTCTCGCAGCATCGCTATGATTACAGAAATTGCCAAATATTTCTCCACGAGTTTATGTATAAATATGAATGCTTTATGTCTTCGAGCTACCCAAGTAGCACATATTTTGGTTCCAAGAAAACAAGCAGGCTTCGGATGAACTACGTTCAGACGCTTTTTGAGGGCTTTTGCGCTTAGGTTTTCTCATTCTTTTAAGTGGAAAACACGAATACCTTGCCAAAACAGCCATAACGGAATAATTCGAATAATTCATCCTGTTTTCTCGTTATTAGAGTAACACGGCGTGAATAGCATGATTTGAATTTTCTGGAGAATCACGCCAGGTTGGGTTTTCCGGAGCTTTTACTATTATGATGAACGGAGGAATGCCTTGAAGAGCACGAACAGATTCTCAAGTTGGATTCGATCTTACGATGGTTATCTTCAATGTGGGCGATTTATAGATTCCTCTTCTTCTCGTTGTTTGTACAACTGGGTCACTATAATCATTTTCCTAGTCCTAAGTAGGACTCTCTATTCAAATACTCCTCGATAATATGTATTTGAGAATTGTTCGAGTACCGGTAGATTTGAGTAACTTGGGACAATTACTCCTTTGCAGATTTCTTTGTTTCTTACCATTCATGAGTGAAGGGAAAAACTTATAAGATTGTGTAGCGTCTTTTCGGTTAGTTTAACAATTAATGCCTGTTGAGTTTGCCGTGACCAGAGCCTTCGAATTGGCAGGAAAAACTAACGAATTCAGGAGAGTAAAAGCGCGTTTTTTATGACCCTTATACTTTCCAGTGTCCTGTACATGTGTTTCACTTTGTGCATGCGTAATTTTTTTTTCTGTATACGTGGGTTATTGGGATATTAGATATGTCATGAAACAAGGTTGTTCACAAATCAAACGGCAACACGGATCTCATTCATTTATTTTGTTGTTTCATAGTGTGACTTGAGACAGTGCCGAATAGATACAAACAGCGCATTGGCAGCAGGAAATATGCCGATTTTCGGAGGATATTATTATTTACGTTATTTCCACAAAGAAATCACTTGAGAATGAAAGAAATCAGAGTTCCCTTGTTTTGTTTAGTTTTTTTACATTTGAGTTGCAATATAATTACTTTCGCTGTAAAAGGGGTTTATCATTTAATTTCCTTACCGAATTTCAACTATATAATCACAATTTATAATTTTTCAAAACCATACACCGTCCCAAGTCACCTATTTCATTCGGGAATTGAGAAAACAATAGATTTTAACTTGTGTCCCAAGACTCCCAAATCGGTGGGCGACTTGGGTATATTTTATTTTTTTTTAAATTTATATCCGAATTCTGAAGCATGGTATATATCCTAATCACCGGTCTGAGTCATTTAGCATATTTGAACCTCTTTCTCACATGAAAATAGGTCACCGTTTTTGAAATATGACAAGTTGAATTTCAAAATCGTTCCAAGTCACCCGAATCTACGGTAGTTGTAAAGATATCCAGTGAAAAGAACACATTCTCCATGAAATTCCCTAATTGAGATTCATATCATGTGTTAATTTGGATATTCTTGAAGGCACGTGATCTCCCAAGAATTCTGTGTCTGTTTCTGTTATAGCAAGGTTTTCCTCTGACATCAACGATTTCACATTTCCACATAAATTGAACTGCATACTTGATCAAAGCCCGCAAGAATAATGTTTGCTCTCGTGGCACCTGATTTGCTTCAACATAATTGGATACATTCGGGTAACTTAGCGTCAAAGGATTGAATTACAACCAGTGTCTAAGAAAAAGGGCTTCACAAAGTTTACTCCAAGATAAATACGAGGCCTCGGCTCAGGTTATACGCTATGCCGTTACTTTGCGTTTACAGAGTGATTCTTGATTTAACTGTATTTCCCAACAGCGTTCGTATAAACTTAAGAGGAATATAAGATTAGACGAATGTTCATTACTGGTGTTGAATGGTATACTAGCTGTATTTGGGTTCGAATTTCGGACAGTCCGAGAATTGTTCTAGAACCGCCCAGAACTGTTGCGCCTTAGTATCGAATCCTAGGATTATTCGAGGATGGTTCTCATTTCATGAAAACTCCAACGCGAAACAAACGTTATTAAAATATCCCATATCAGTTCTCAGGTACTGAATTTGGATAGTTCTAGGATCGTCCCAGGATGATTCTGACAAAACCCGAACACGAAGAAATCAGTCCTAGAACAGTCCAAAAAAAAAAACCCGAACAAGAACAAGAACAATGCGCAAACTCCTGACCGTTCTAGAACGGTTCTTGTTCTAACCCGAATACAGCTAGTAGCTCTATACTGTCATACTGGTATACTAGGATATATTGACAAATTCTTAGCCTACTATAGAACCAAACAAAATTTCAGTGTCAAAATATCTTATTACTGAACATATTCTCCTCTTGATTGGATACATTTATTGCAGAGAACCTGCAACATCTCTAGACCTTTAAAAAAAATGTTTCTTCTAGCTCTGCAAACCAGACCTCCACAGCTTTTATTACCTCCTCGTTGGAGGAAAATTTATGACCTTTTAAACTTTTTTTCAGTTGAGGAAAGAGATGATAGTCGGATGGAGCCAAATCTGGTGAATAAGGGAGGTGTTCTAGTAATTCAAACCCTATATCACGAATTTTTAGCATGGCAACATGAGATTTGTGTGCTGGGGTGTTGTCCTGCAAAAACAAAACACCTTTGGATAGCTTTCCGCTTCTCTTTTAATTTTTTCCCGTAGAGTGGTTAGTAATGTCAAATAATAATCTCCTGTTAATGTTCTACCCTTATCCAAAAAAATCAATCATGATTATTCCATGGCAATCCCAAGAAACTGAAGCAAAAACTTTTCCAGCAGATTTTTGGACACGAAACTTCTTAGGTCTTGGAGAACCAGAGTGTCGCCATTCCATCGATTGTTGCTTGGTTTCTGGATCGTAGAAATGTATCCAAGTCTCATCCATAGGAACAATTTGGTTTAAGAAGTCTACATCGTTTTCAAATCGAGTACAGATCGAACGCGGTGCTTCTACCCTTGCACGCCTTTGGTCAACATCCAAATATTTGGGGATCCATTTTGCAGCAATTTTTCTCATGTCCAAATTGACGTGAACTATATGATGAACGCATTCGTATGAAATATTCAGTGCTTCAGATATCCGTTTTAGCCCAATTCGACGGTCTGATAAAATCATGTCATGAACTGCATCGATATTTTCGAGAACTGACACAGAAACTGGCCTTCCCGATCGGTCATCATCTTCAATGTAAAATTCACCACTTTTGCCAATTTACCAATTTTTCACGATCGCATATGAAGGACATTGATCACCAAGAGTATTAAGCATATCTTCCGTAAATCTGCTTACCTCGTAACCTTTTAAATACAGGTACTTGATGATGGCTCGATACTCCAATTTTTCGATTTTCACAATTTCTTTTTTCTTTTAATTTATTGCGTAACTCTGGTTTACTCTTTGGACTTCAAACTTCATACTGACACTTCTAATGAGGTATTGTTGGTTGCTATGGTAACGCAATATTTTTTATGCATGGAACTGGTCTAGGCTAACTGGATATCAATACATCCTCGTAAAACATCTCATTTGATCTTATTCGTTCTTTCTTATAGTCATTTCACATTAGAAGGATATAATATTCTTGCCGCGATATTTTTTGGCAATAATGACTAATTTCCAAATGTATATCGATTGAAATTCAATCAGGGAGGACTCTGCATCTTCTGAAACTCTTTAGAGTTTTCACTCCTAATCTCTGAATTACAGTTTCTCAATTGACATTAATTTGTCAACACACGGAGACATTGATTCATTTTTTTGAAAACACCAGATGTTTATAATTTCAATGTTTTGTTTTTGATTTTTTGCGAAAACAAAATGTCAACTATTAGTCGTTTATGTGAAAAAACCGGTTCATGGAATACAGGATGGTTTAATTTTTATACGCAGGTGTTCCTTTAAAATATGCTAATATTTAAGGGATTGATTCTTCCACTCATTTCAAGAAACTGACTTCATATGAACGCATGTCCTAAAAGTCTTAAGCTTCAATAAATTTTGAAGGAAAAACAGTTTTTCAATAATAACTGTAATAATATTGTAAATATCTTCATGAAATTTGTTACATTGTACACAAATTTTCATTTTCCTACCAGTGGCGTCCGAAGGGGTTTTCATTGAATATTTTTATGATGGTTAGATTTTCCCCGAATTTTGATCGATTACTTACCTAACCTCAAGACACATGTAACAAGGACATACGAGATGGGGATTTCCCTATTTACAACAAATAACAGGTGGTATTTCGAACTTCCTGACTTATTAAAAGGACATCATGGATTTCATAAAAATTCTTTAAAAGCGAGTCTCCATTCTTATATTTTTCAAACAACAAACCTTGAGCATGTCCCTAACCTTAATTCTGCTCATTCAATTTTTCAGCTTCCCGATTCTCGTCATGGTTCAGGCGACATGAAAAATATGCGAAAGTTTGTATAGATGCGGATTTCACTGGTTACTTTAGCAACTCCATAAAGTGCCCTAATGCAGAAGTAGATTTTGTTTTGCATTTAAACGCACCAGAATGGGGGGTCCTGGCCGCATTCTAGATGTCGAAATGGGACTCGAGAGTTAGAATGAGACCCTTTGTTTCCGTTCGAACAAAGAAAAAACTGCTCGCGAGAAAGCTTGTTTGCAGACATTCATGGTGTTCTGTAGACATTTGACCCCAGTTTAACGAATTAACATTCAGCTCATGTAATTTCAGCTTTGTGCTTATGAATGAAAGTTGAGGACCTCTTCCTGCGCGGAACGATTAGTAAGCTTTTGAGAATATATGAAAACTTAAAGTTTGAAAGTTTGGTCTCTTCACTCTTAGTCGAACTTTTGATGTTTGTTGAATATTTAAAACGAAACCTCTGGAATATACCGGAGCAACTACCAAGAACTTTGGACAACTAGGACCTTCTGTGTAGAGTGAGAAAAAAATCACATATTTTTTTCAAGTTTTAATTTATTTTTTATTTCAAATTTAAAATGCCTTAATTTTTGACATACCTCGAAACTGGAAAACAGTTTCAAAAAGTACTGTCTGAGAAAAAAATTGTTTATTATACTCTCAACGAATGTGACCATAACCGATCGAAGTTTACTACCTACATATGACATCTTTTACCCTTTTCCCGAACTCCTCCTCTTCAGCTAAATTCACTTACTCTGTTCGCAATGCGTAAATCTCATCTTGCTTCTCAACAAATTCCATATTTCATTTCCCTTTCACAGTAGAATAGCTCCCATCTTCCGCGCAGAATGCAAATAGCAATGAAACTTTTCGTTCGAAGATTAAGAAAAGTTCTCGACCACCGAAGCAGATTCATAAAACTATTCAAATCAACTTTATTTTCGATTGTTGATCTTGACTTAAGCGTGAAAGGGGATTTTATTCTGAAAATGAATTAAAATAATGGAAAAGCGAAATCGTTTCGGTATGAAATAGGTATTTTGGTAAGAAAAGTGTCATGAAACATATGTTTTTATGCCTAGAATCAAAACCCATTTTTTAGTATACTAGACTATGTGTTTTTGAAGGTAGTTTTTTCTTAACAGTAGCTAGAACATCAGAATAAACCATAATACGAAAAAATAGTAAAACATAAATTTATTCTCGAATTTTTCAAACAAACTTAGTTTGAAATGATTATTCCACATATACTTCACATGTCCTGAAAAGTTACAAACATACACTTCATAAAATAAACATACATCGTTTAAAGAAAATAAAGTGGACATTTTGAATTTCTTCAAGACTAGCAAGTAACATCGGACACGAAAAAAAATTGTATATACTGCTGAAAAAAACTGAAGTTCAACATTAATCTAACCTATAATACGAATGACCCTTTTCTGCGTCACAGCATCCCTCATAGACCAATCCATTACACTCACAACCAGAGATAACCTTGGTTGTCTCTGCTCGCAACACTGGATCCAGTCTTCGTCGAAATATTCATGGCAAATGAGTTTCCTGCTCTCGTGTTCTTTCGTTTGGTTGAAAATTTTAGTTTCTGTTTTTTGTTTGCAACTAGTTTCGAAACATTTCGATTTAAACTTTCGTTCAAATTTTTTTTACTCCTTTAGCCTCATTTTCATTCTCCTCTTCCAAGTCATTTATAATGGAGTGCAATTGAACACTTTTTTCAAGTATTTTTTTCAACTATTCTGTGTTCTGCAGCTTTCGGAACTGGCAAAATTCCCTCGAGATTATCACAAACATTTTTTTGACGAATTCGTTTATCAAAAATATTTTCTTTTTGACCATTGGTTTCTAACTTTGGTGGATTGTGCTGCGAATAAAGTATCTTGTTCGTTGATCTTTGTTGGAGTATTTTGGTTTTGAGGAGATTTCCTAGAACCTGATTTCTTCGGCATTCTTATAACAAAATATTGAAATTATTTTTGTCCGGTCATGCCCCACATGCTGGTGTCTGGTGACACCTAACATGCACCTTGAAATTAATTAGCCATTTACTGGGGAGATATTTGAAATGCAGGGTATTTGTACACGCTTTCATTCTCACTACTCATTATTGTTTGCACTATGCCTAGGAGACCATCTGAAAACTTACCAATCAAGAGAAGAGAGGCCTCAAAGTTTATTCTGTCCAAAATTCATCGTGTTGGTAATGAATGAATGAACCAAATGCTTCATTTCATTTATGTTGTTGGCCAATTCAGTTTTTGACTGTGAAAACACAAATACACACGACACCAGTGTTCAAAAAGGTAAAAATTTTGGGCACATTATACAGATTACTTGCTCAAAGTTGCCATCATTTGTTTGATGAACTCACAGTCTTTTCTGTCATAAAAACAAGGAAATCTAGACTACTAGTGTCTCTCTATTCCGATATCTTTCCTATTACTTCAAAATTTCAGAGTATGCCCTATGTTATGAGCATTTTTAATTTACTTTTTATTGTTGAAATTGATTTGTTGTATTTCTTTTTTCTGTTACTATTTTATTAGTTATTAGTATATATGTACTTATTATACTCATTATTATGAGAAGTGTTAGAGTCAAAGGAAGTGTAAAACGTTCCTTTGGTCGAAAAATATCGGTGATCCGGAAATCCTACTTATGGGATATGTGCGTAAATCCACATCGAGAGAAGTTTTTAAAGTGATTCTTCATATCGGATTCAATCCCGTAAATTTCCGTCCCAGCAGGGGCGGAAATATCGCCTCGCACCGCGTCAAGGGAGAAATTTTAATCTTCCTTTTTATGCGCAGCACTTTCAGTACGGCATAAATTGAGTTTAACATCAATAAGAGGAATATGTGAGGAGATAGAAAAGGCGACTGAGAGTTGCCGACGACTGTAAGTGCAGGAGTGTATAAGGTGAAAGGGCTTACGGGATCATAAATTGAGGAATGCCATAAGAGGGAGCATGTGCCGAAAGCAATATGGATGCATTCTGTAGGGTCTTTTCATGAATGTTACATGAGCATCAAATTGTCCTTTTGCACGGTTGACCCGATCATACACCGTCGTCAGAAGATGTTTTTTTTTTTCTATGTCCTGTAAGAATGTGTGTTCTACGTGCACTTGAAATCTGATGACATCATCCCGTACATCCTACATGTTGTCCATTTCTGCCGCCAACAATCCACTCTTTGATTTCTGTGGGAGCTGCCATACCTCGGAACTATAAATCATTATTGGCTTGAAATTGTCGAGTATTTTTAGCCACAGTATTGAATTCAAGGATCTAATCACTTTCTTTCCTTCTATAGTCCTTTTGTCACCGAAAAACCATTTGATATATACTTAATTTCCTTTTTTTACTTTCGATATTGAGAGGTTTTTGATGGCTCGAATTATTGAAATATTTATATTGCTCTTTTCAAAAACTTCCCACAATTTGTCAATAGGCGCTGTGTCATATGTCTTTGCCCATGGACATAGAGACATGGACCTTTCTATCTATGCATGAAATACGGTCAGAAATAGTGACAGAGAGTTGTGTTTTTCTAGAATTTTGATTGGTCCACACTCACCTCTATGTGCACAAAAAAGGGACAGGTAAATGCCCGACGATCATTTATCTGTTTCTATGAAATAGACAATTTCATGCTGGCATTGCTCAGTCCATATCTCTATGTCTAAGATGTCTAAAACACTGGTGTGTGCACTTGTCACTTTTTGCAAGCATCAACATTTCAGAAAATCGGGGATATGGGATCAGTTTCGTGGCGGCGCCACCATGTCATTTGCTTCGTTCTATCCTTGTTCTACCAAAGGAAGTCCAATGATCTCTCGTTTTATTTTGTTTTCGTTGATATATTGAATATCGATCAACGAGTGCAAAATATGAACTGGTCCATCTTGTAAGCTCTTAAGGATTATTTGTGATTTACAGTTTAATTTTCTTTGTAAAAACAAATCTGTTAATATTTCAACACTATCGAATAAGGGTTCGAAGGAGTATTTACTATTCTTCTTCAAAATAATTTCCGTTTGACAAATTGCATTCGTGAGGGGGGTAATTCAATATGATTTTAATAAAACACAGTTGACGGAAAGGAAATTTTCACTGCATCTACTCATACAGAATATTTGAAGAACAGACTCGAATAGATTTATGTATTTCTGACTCTCAATACATGTTCACAATTCACATGACGTATTTCCAATACAGTTTCTTTGAAATATTGCTGAAGTTGCCATAAAACTTAGCAATATCCGTCCCGAATGTTCGTTCATCTGATTTGGTTCTGCCTCAAATTCCAACAACACCGAATTCTTAGCTGTAGTTCTTGATTGTCCATACAGAAAACTGAACTTACTGAACGACATGTCGAATATATGAACGTTCTACACCCTTTCTCGAAACTAATACATTTTCACACACCAATAATCGCTTATAAATACAACATATTCGTAGGTCGTAGTAAAGTAGTCAAATTATTTTCAAATATCAATTGACAATGCTCTGTCAAATTCTAAACAGCGCTACCTACAGTGGGAAAAACGAAACTGATCCCATATCCCCACGAAATTAAAAACAAAATCGAATCAGTGAATACACCAGAGTTTTAGACATCTTATCTATGTCTATGTCTTTTTTAAATCAACCATAAAAAAATGTATCCGCTGTGATCGAGCCATACGTTCTATCACTTGTGTTGAGCAGTACAAATTATCTATCGACCTTCATATGGACAATATTCATTGGTAATTATTTGAGAACTCATCCATACAAAAGTTGTGTAATTTAATAAATTTAATAAAAATGAAACTGTTCGAGCATTTCATATAAAATAGGTAACACAAATTATATGAATTTTCTGCCTTACTTTTAACCAAGTCTCTATATTTATAGAGTTCAGGAATTCATTAGTACTGGAAATGTGGGCAATAGTTTAGTATTTTAACAATTCATGTCAGTGGAAGTTTCACTAATTTTTGTTTTTTTTTTCAGGTGGGTAAATTCTTCAAAGATATGTGGAGTTTGACGCCACTACAAAGTTATGTGAGTTATATAAGAAATTTCGCAGTTATTTTAATGGTTAAGACTGTCAAAATTCCTATCAAATATTTTGAAAGCTTATATTCTGTTGTAAGTATTTATAATAACTCTGGCTTGAGGGACATAGAAGGATACTTTGAAATCACTATCACTACAACAAATACAGGGTGTTTTCAAAGGTGAGGCTTTTTTTTGACAGAAGTTAGAACTCATCAAAATAAGTCTTTCTACAAAAAATTGTCTATATGAAATATCCAAGATGGCTCAGATACAACCCTTAGAAGTTCGACCAAATTTCATTTAATTTCAAGTACGGTACTGTGGAAGGTGACTCCGGCATCGCAAAAACAAAACAAAACATACACATATAGCTGAACAATGAATGGTTCAGTACCAAGTTCATCGGATTAGATACATCAGGTCACTTTTGACTTTTGAAAGAATCATATTGTTGTATCGTGCAATTTAGGGTGAAAAAAAAATGTAGACAATCGAGGCAGTTTCTCGAAAGTGCTTGTGTTAGTTATGTTAAAAAGTGCTATGATGTTTCCCCATGTCATTGCATTTTTACCACGATTATTGGAATGTTCGAACAAGAAGATTTTGATGCCCATTGTGAAAGAATTCGTGAATAATTAAGACGAATTTTATTGGTGAGATTTTGAAGTATTATTCTATTTTTTACACTTGTGTCCTAAGTATCTTCTGTCAGTTGGTATCGAAATGAGCCATTTCATAAAATCGTGTAAGTTACTAAAAAATAATGAGAACAATTCGGCAATCCTATGTTTCCATTTTCATTATCACGTAAATATCGAACGAGCCAATATCCTAAACGAAACCACATGGTCGAATCAGGAGATGAGTTTTTTCCCACTGCTTTACTATAATTCAGACAACAAACAATCTAGGGTCATTTTGAATATACCGGGTGGCCCACCCCAGAAGCGGCGCTCATTTTGAGGGAGTAAATAAAGATATTTTGAAAATCTTTTCTTGTGGTGTGTGTAGGATGTTCAAAAGCACAATTTGAAATTATTGTCATATATACAGGGTCAAATTATAGACCAAAGTTACACATTTTTAAATGTAACACTCTGTATTCGTCCTTGAAAATGGAATGATAAGCTCAAATTATGATGATCTTCTTCAGATCACTTTATACCTTAGAAGGATCATTTTCGAGATAATGACGAAAATGGATTACTAGTTTTGAATTAAATATCGAAAATTGCTCGGAAACTATCAGGTTTAGATGTAGGAGAATTTTATGAAGATAGCTTCGAAATTAATTTTTACGTTCTACGACATATAGAAATACCGGGTGTGCCATTTGAAATAAGAAAGTTTTCGACGATTATTTGTAGTTGATGTTTGAGAATTAATTATGATCATTCCAAAGTTGAAATTTTTTTTATATGTAGGAGTAGTCAACAACTACTCGAAAAAACTCTGTCTGTATCGCTGGCGTAACTAGTCTCTTCATAAATTGCTGTTTAAAAAATTTCCATATTTTCGATTTTTCGCCATTATCTCGTAAAGGGTGCTTCTGGACTATAAAATTATCTGAAGAGACTCATCATAACTTGAGCTTGCCATTCCATTTTTCAGGTCAAATATAGGGTGTTACATTTGAAAAAGTGTAACTTTGGTCTATATCTTTGTTTTCGAACACCCTGTATATATGACAATAATTTTAGATTGTGCTTTGGTATATCCTACACACACCACAAGAAAAGATTTTCAAAATATCTCCATTTACTTCCTCAAAACGAGCACCGCGTCTGGCGTGGGCCGCCCGGTATATTTCAGTTATCATTTAAAATTTTTTTTCAACTTTGTCATTCTGAAAGTTTTGCATAGGTGATTTTCGGTGAAACGCTTCATTTTGACCAGTTCTACCTTCTGTTGAAAAAAAGCCTCACCTTCAAATACACCCTGTATTTTTGTCGATCATCCATAACTGAAAGCACTACTACATAAAGACGATTGAAACACGTGGCCCAAACAGACAAGACATAAAAATCATAAAGAACAGGGTGTACCTCTAAACCCACCTTTTTTGTCCAAAATCTTCCACTGCTGTACCTAAAAATCTCAAAATGAACATTTGCAGAACTACCCTTTGGTGATTGCACTCCCTGATTATGTGGTGTGAATAGCATAACACATAGTGTGTCATTTGTTCTCACATTTATTTGAACAAATTGATAACAGATCTCTCTACGTACATAAAAAAGGTACTCCCTTGAATCCATCACATTATGGCCCTCAAACGTGAAAGTAATCAGGGAAATCTGTTTTTGGATATGGAATGGTTTCCAGTCAGTTATGGTCCATTGTACTCCTAGCGTTTTCCTAAATGGCCGTGATTTTCAAGCAATTCCAGTAATAATTATGGCGTTTCTCGCAGGACTCCGAGGGATAACCGAAATTTCGTGTGCCAATATTCCTAATGTTCCGCAGATGGCTAATTTCGCCGAATGTACATCTGCATTAATATTTGCGAATCGGGATTTCAACCGGGATGAGCCAATTTGAACGCAAAACTAATTTTCTCTCTTCGGACGTATCCAGTTGAATGGTGAAATATTTTATGTTCGGGAAAGAGCACGGGCTACAAATATGAAGTTTAAGCAATTGTGCAGGAATAGCGAGCATATATTGCTCAACGACTGATATCAAAAGTTAAACCAGTCATGTGAAACCCAATAAGTTTTTCACAACTATGATTCAAATACAATCGTAGTTGTATTTTATTTTATACATGGTGTATTTGAATTTGAGGCTTTTTTTTCTACAAAAGGTAGAACTGGTCAAAAAGAAGCGTTTCACCAAAAGTCACCTATACAAAATTTTCAAAATGACAAAGTTGAAAAAAAAATTAAAAATGATTACTGAAATAGATCGTCATACGACACTAGACTGTTTGTTATCTGAATTATCGCAAACCAATGGGAAAAGTCTTTTCTCCTGATAAGACCATGTGGCTTCGTTTAGGATATTGGCTCGTTCGATATTTACGTGGTAATGAAAATGGAAACTTAGGATTGCCGAATTGTTCTCATTATTTTTTAGTAACTTACACGATTATATGAAATGGCTCATTTCGATACCAACTGACAGAAGCGACTTAGGACACAAGTGTAAAAAAATAGAATTTTGTACACTTTTATTTGATTCTGAAGGGTTTACAAAAAATAATCAATCGTTCACATATATATTACGTTTCCGGCTGTGCCTTTTTCAAATTTATAAAATTATATGACAGAAACAAAAACAATTAGTAGATTTATGATTCACTGGAACGAATAGCTGAGGTTATGTTCCAATCTTTTCATCTTCTTATGTTGGACTCAAGTTCTTCTCTTCTTTTTGGTGTTGTCAATGATTGTCGAGTATATGCAACTCAGGTTTCTTATGTCCGTTCTGTCATTGATGGAATTGACATCTTGTTTAATATGAATCATTTCGAGGAATTCCTTTGGTTTTCGATTCTTTTCTTTGTCCAATATTTCTGTTTTCCCGGACATAAGAAACCTGAGTTGCATATACTCGACAATCATTGACAACACCATAAAGAAGAGATGAACTTGAGTCCAACATAAGAAGAAGAAAAGATTGGAACATAACCTCAGCTACTCGTTCCAATGAATCATAAATCTACTAATTGTTATTGTTTTTGTCATGTAATTTTATAAATTTGAAAAAGGGCATAGCCCGAAACGTAATATATATGTGAACGATTGATTGTTTTTTGTAAACCCTTCAGAATCAAATAAAAGTGTACAAAGTAAACAAAAAAGGGTAAATACATCCAATCGATGAAAACAATAGAATAATACTTCAATATCTCGCCAATAAAATTCGTCTAAATTATTCACTAATTTTTTCCCAATGGGCATCACAATCTTCTTGTTCGAACATTCGAAAAATCTTCGTAAAAATAAGATGAAATGGAGAAGCATCATCGCACTTTTTCAACATAACTGACATAAGCACTTTCAAGAAACTGCCTCGATTTTCTACATTTTTGTTTTCACCCTAAATTGCACGATACAACAATTTTCTATATTTTTTTTGCCCTAAATTGCACGATAGAAGAATTATGATTCACTCAAAAGTGACCTAATGCATCTAATCCGATGAACTTGGTACTGAACCATTCATTGTTTAGCCATATGTTTATGTTTTGTTTCGGTTTTGCGATGCCGGAGTCACCCACAGTCCCGTACTTGAAATTCAATGAAATTTTGTCTTACTTCTAGGGGTTGTATCTCAGCCATCTTGGAAATTTTATATAGACAATTCTTTGAATTTTTGGTATTTTTATGGTACGAATGGTCATAATGAGAATCTGGAAGATGTGGGTCATATCTTGTATTCGAAAAAGATTCATCAAATGAAGGGACAACTATATTCCGAAATTAATTTCATTCGATAAAACCGTTTGTAAGATAGAACTAAAAATAACATTTTTTTATGTTTTTTCAAAAGCCTGTATCTCTTGAACCAGGTCGATTCGGAAAAAATGGTAACGTGTTGTAACATGCAGGTTACATGTTTTTTTGCTTATTTTCAATGATGCTTTAAGTGACTTAATAAATAATGAAATAAATAATGAATAGATTACCCAAAAATATTAAAATAGTTTGTTTTCCAAAATTAAGAGCGATCAAAAAAATTCGTCGACTAGTCTATGGAATTATGAAGGTAATCGTTCTGTATTTAAATGTGTAAATCTCCCACAATCACATTATTTACTGGGTTAACAACTCTGAAACAAGGTTGCAAAAATTCTAGCATATTCCTGCAAAACGAAACGTTGATTTTATAGTTTCATAAAATTTGAACTAAACCACCAAATATCATGGAAGGAGCTTAAAGTTGAAAATTCCAAAGTCAAATTGATCATCAATTTTTCTGAAAGCACGTTATATGGTCTTGAAAATAAACTGTTTCATTTTCGTGGAATTACCTCAGTCTCTGTAGGTAGGTGCTCCGAAATTATATGAAAATCGCAAGTCTCCTCGGAGACAAATTTCTCCGCACAGAATACGAAACTTTTTCGATTACAGCAGGAACATCGAGAGGAAGGGTATACGATAAATATCAATGTAGAACAAAAAATAACTTGGCCAGTAAACAAATTAAAAAGGGAACATTGCGGAACTTTGGAATTTATGTAGGGACATATATCCGCACATTCGATAACAAAACAGTCCCAGTTTTCTGGGTGAATATCTGTCGACAATCGATAGGATTGCAGAATGGATGTTAACAACGTTTATGCATAAATCTGTAGAACAGAGGGATGATCTGGATATACATAATCGTGTTACCGCTGGTTTGCTTGTTGATGAACCGCTCGAACAAATAGCGATGTCATGTTTGGGGGAAAACCAGTTTAGTGGGCACTGGGGTTTGGTGGGACCTATTAACATTGAAACATAGTAGGTCATAATCAAGTTTTTTCAACCAAAAGAAGATTTTGTATATTTTACTCGATATTGCACTTTTGTTTAGGTGAAAAGTTTAAGTTCACCCAAACACAAATTTAATAATGAACAGCTGATAATTTAAATAGCATTTCATCGGTCGGGTGAGCGTCTAGCGACTACAGGGGGCCGAAAATGTTATGCACTGTCTTTTACAGATCCCCTATATGCAAGGTAAATTTATGGTATACGTACTCCTCGGTACCTCTCTGACACGCTCCACTAAATCCCTAATTTCCCTCTTGGCTTTCTAATAAGCAGGCTGTTTTCGGATTTACTGATGTTTTGTATAAAATGAGGAGTGACCTACAACTACTATAGTTGGGGAGCCCAAGAGGGAAATTCGGAAGTTAGTCGAGCGTGACAGATTAATATAAGGGGAGATATTTTGGACCCTGTACAGTACCTCTACCAAAAATTAAACCAGTATTTAGGAGAATTGTCTAGAACAGCCTGTCGGAATAGTAAAAAAAAACAATCATTATACATACTCGAGCGTGTCAGATTAAGATATATGTGGTTAATTACATGTTGAGAAGTATATATTTTCTTAATCTGACAATTTAAGCGTGTCGAAAATATGTGGGAGGGCGCCCAAGTTGCAAAAAAAACGTCACGTGTACATTTTCAAACTCGATGGCTTTTTTTCATATTTCGAATTTAATGATTCAAGAGTAACAGAAAGAATATAATCTGGCAGTTTCAGCAAGCCGAAACAATAAAAATTTGCCATAAAGGTCTGTTTTTTGGAATTATCTCCTCTCCTAGGCTTCAGATTGTTTTCGTATTCATCATATCAGTTTTAGAGCAGAACATTTTCTACAAATTTTCTCCGAAGCAATTTTGTATACTTTTGAACGTTTTGGGGATATATGGCGATGAATGTACATTCGACTAGGTTTCTACCATGACCTTGGCCTTTCCCATGTGTGGCTAAGCTCCACGCACTTATTACCCTCTAGCTCGAAAACGGTTGAGAGTATGTAAAATTGCTTCAAACAAAATTTCTATAGAATTTTATTATCTACAACTTTCATAATGAATACAGTAACGATTAGAGGTACAGGAAGTGGGATATTAAAAAAAAATCTCTTGTTATCATCTTCAAACTGTCAGATTAAGAAAACCCTCTTGATTAGTGTCAGATTAATGAGTCAACACGTCTGCAACACTAAGATTAATCACCTGTATGAAAATCTGACATGCTAGAAAATTTTTTTTTTACCATGTTCAACTCTTTCGTATGACCAGCCCCACCTCGCAAACTGTGAAATTAACATGAATTTATTATCAGAGACACGTAGGGCATATACCTACAGTATCTCAAACTGATACAGTCGAGTGTGTACAGGGTGGGCAAAATTGCTGATTCCGGAACTACAACTTTTTAACCCAACGAGATAGAGGAAAATCCTCGGTAAAATCAATGTACCATTCATGTCGTCTTTTTTCGAGAAACTAATAATGCCATCAACTGCATTCCTCTTTTGTTTTTGAGTTATAGGCCAAAATTTAAATTTGGTTGATTTCAACTTTGGTCATTATCTCCGTTTCTGTTTGTGCTAGGATGTTTATTTATTTATTTATTTAAGACAAATAAGAATACAAACAGTTGGCAACACCCGATACAATATTCACAGTTTAACATATTATGAATGTAAAAAAGATGAAAAAACTAAGGAACGTAGGGCAATTTCAATTTCAGAAATTTCTTCAATTGATGGAGTTTTATATTGAAAATATCAACACCACAGGAATATGAGTTAAATGTTGAAATGAAGACACTTTATTTATAGCAATCCAGTAGCGTACTATGATTTTTTCCTACAGGTTCAATTGCTGAGCTATAACATAAAGTTGTGTTTTTTCTTATGGAAACAGTAGTTTAAAATGACTTAGAAAGTATCGCCATTTTTTTACCATTTCAGAAATATATTATACATCACCCTCAGTCTTTCTAAGTCATTTTAAACTACTGTTTTCATAAGAAAAAATACATCTTCATGTTATAGCTCAGCAAATATACCTGTTGGAAAAAAATCATGGTATGCCACTGGATTGCTATAAAAAAGTGTCTGTATAATTTTTTCATTTCAACATCCTAGCTCAAACAGAAACGAAGGTAATGACCAAAGTTGAAATTTTAATTTTGACCTATAACTCGAAAACAAAAGAAGATAGAGGAATGCAGTTGATGGTATTATATGTTTCTCGAAAAAAGAAGACCGTAATGTGCCATGCATTTTCTTCTATCTTGCTGGGTTAAAAAGGTTGTAATTCAGATATCACAATTTGTTTGTTAGGTTGAGTTATGTGAAAATTAGGTTGAGCCAACAAAATTTTCATCTGTGTGATGATAGTTTGGTGTCTGAAAATATAATGAAATGAAAGGTTTAGCGGCATGCAGACAGGAATTCTAAACCTTTCATTTCAAAATTTTCATCAATCGACTGTTGAAGTCCAGATGGAATTTCCGTCCATATTAATTATACGTTCCTTCATTTCCGTGTTTTCCATCCATTATATTCGATGAATTAGAAATACGCTATTTTCCCTACTCCAAGCATAAATTATTCAAGGAATAATCAACTCTAATTATTATTGGTTCTCGTTTCATCAATTTCTTCACTGCAGCAGATCATTTTCCACTTATAGGTCTCTTGGTTATTTTCATCATATCATTTCTCAATATTATCTCGTGCTATTTGATAGACTTGGAAACATCAATGCAAGAGAATGTCTTCCAAATCAGAATAATTGATAAGTATTTCAGTCTTCTGAGAGGTATTTTAGGAGTATTTGATTGGGAAATGTACTTGTTATATCAGAAATCGCAGGGTGTATGAGAAGAATATTCTTGAAGAAACACTTCGAATTGGATAACAAAACGTTAAATGCAAATATTTCTCCAACTTCAAAAACAATACAATAATATTATTCTATCATTATAATATGTGGGAGTCCTGATTTGAGTTTGATGATATATTCAAGAATTCGTTTTCATCGGTCTTAATATGGAAAATTTTTATATCAAGTTAAAACTCTAGATGCTGCACCGCTGGGATGTTGAGGCCTCTTCTTTATGACCCACCAATAATTTTTTTTTGCAATTATTAAGTCACAGAGGCATAGCATGCTGTGGTTTTTGAATGAGACGAATTATTTGGTGATAACAAAAATACCCATTTCTACCATTGGCGAAAATAATTTTGGAAATTTCAAGAATTTTTCTTCAGTCTTGAGTTGGTGATTTAATTTACATAAAAAAATAAAATCCTTCAAAGGTCCCCTAAGAAGAACGTACATTTGGCTGGAATCTTATTATATATAAATATAGGAAATAATTGGATTTTGGATTGGCACAAAGGGACCTGTCAAATGTCACAATAATAATTTTTTTGTGGGTCCTTTTAAAAGACTCAATTTATGAAAATAATTTGATGAACATAAACATAAACCAGTTGTAGGAAGTTGTAGAAAACTCTCTGAGAAACATATCAAGTGTGCATATCCTAAATTCCTTCAGAAGTGTAAGGAAAACCTATATACTGTGAGTATTGAAGAGGGTCAAACACTAACGAAAAACTCTGCTAAAGTTTCACCACATTTTTGTGTGTTGCCGTTTCCTTGATGGAAAAAATTCCATTAAGAAAATTCTCCCTAATATTTCAATTTTTCGCAATTCAGACGTACGAAATCTAGGGCTTCGAGGAGTATCAGAATCTATTAATATTCAACAAAAGAGACGTTGGAAAATGATGAAAATGCGAAAACTATTAATTGGAGCTGTCAAGACGTAGAATCTTCGCCGTCAGAGGATTCACGATAAATCATATCGTTATGAGCGTCTATAGAGACTGATTAAATGAGTTCCGAAACACATTGAATTAATGAATCCCATTGCAAATGAGACAGTTTTGTTGTTTCTTATTAATATATCTTTCAATTTTCTGCTGACTAGCGTTTCACAGCAGCTGTCTGTTACCTAAAAAACGCGGATCACAAAATTCCAATATACGGGGGTCCTGCAATAGTGCGTTATGATTCCATAGCTGCCAAACCAGACGTTTTAGAAATTTAGTTGAGAAGCATTCCCTTTGTACTTTCAATTCTGCATCTCAGGAAATTATTTTCCAATATACAGGGTGTTGCCAAAAGAAATTTACAACAAATAAGTGATTTTTCAAAGGAAACCCCCCTTATATTTTTGCATATTTTCAATGCTCTTCAATACCTCTACCATGATGCAAAATTTTAGGGACATTTTCCCAACGGTACGGATCTTATTCAGAAGAAACTGCAAAATTTCGACGAAACAGTAGTTCGGTAAAAGCCCTTTACCGATTTCCAGAAGCGATAGAAACATGAATTCGATCAGGATTTCTCTTAACTTAAGAATTTGCCTAGTCATCGTTCCTAAATGATCAACCTCTTTTGTACAGGGTGTCCGTTATCAATGTCCAAATATGAAGAATTTCAAATTGTTTTTTTTTCGATTTTTTCGAATGTAACACCCTGTATTTTTTTTCATAATGATGTACACAGTTTGAAAGGTTACATTTTTTCAGAAGTAACCAAAGGGCTATTTTCATTTTTCGTGCCTGCTGGACGCAGGAGGTAAGGTTTTAAACTGTGTACAGGGTGGGCAAAATTGGTGATACCAGAATTACAACTTGCCATCAACTGCATTAGTCTATCTTCTTTTGTTTTCGAGTTGTAGGTCAAAATAAAAATTTCAACGTTGCTCATTATCTCCATTTCTGTTTAAGCTAGGATGTTGAAATGAAAACATTATGCAGACACTTTTTTTATAGCAATCCAGTGGCGTACTATGATTTTTTCCAACAGGTATATTTTACTGAGCTATAACATAAAGATGTTTTTTTTCTTATGAAAACAGTAGTTTAAAACTCGGTTTAAAATGACTTAGAAAGACTGAGGGTGATGTATAATATATTTCTGAAACGGAAAAAATGACGATTTTTTCCGAGTTATTTTAAACTACTCTTTTCATACGAAAAAACACAACTTTATGTTATAGCTCAGCAAATAACCCTGTAGGAAGAAATCATAGTACGCCACTGGATTGCTAACAAAAAAGTGTCTGTATTGTGTCTTCATTTCAACGTCCTAGCACAAACAGAAACGGAGATAATGACCAAAGTTGAAATCGCCAAAATTTAAATTTTGGCCTATAACTCAAAAACAAAAGAAGGTAGAGGAATGCAGTTGATGGCATTATTAGTTTCTCAAAAAAAGATGACATGAATGGTACATTCATTCTTCTCTATCTCGTTGGGTTGAAAAGTTGTAGTTCAGGTATCACCAATTTTGCCCACCCATCACCCATCATGGAAAAAAATACGGGTTGTTACATTTGAAAAAAATCGAGAAAAAACAATTTGAACTTCTTCATATTTGGACACTCTGTATAATTTAGGATCTATGACTAGGCAAATTCTTAAGTTAAAAGAAATCCTGATCAAATTCATGTTTCTACCGCTTCTGGAAATCGGTAAAGAGCTTTGACTTTTAAATGTTTCGTTGAAATTTTGCAGTTTTTTCTGAATAAGATCCGTACCATTGGAAAAATATCCTCAATATTTTGCATCGTGGTAGAGGTATTGAAGAGCATTGAAAATATGCAAAAATATAAGGGGTGTTCCATTAAAGAAATCACTCATTTGTTGGATAATTTTATTCGGGAACACCCTGTATATCAGAAAAAATTTTCCCGAGATGCAGAATTGAAAGTACAAAAGAAATGCTTCTCAACTAAATTCCTAAAACGTCTGGTTTTGCAGCTAGGGAAGCCTAACGCACTATTGCAGGACCCTGTATAAATCGATTGTCCAAAAGTCAATGTTTTTGATCTATTCGATCAAATTCACCTTTTTTTTTCAGTGCAAAGTATGAGTAGGAGTTATGAGTGATTTCTCTTGCACTCATTATGCTCCGGTTGGCAAGGACGTGTTTACTTTGTGTTCATGCTGTTCATGGTGCAGAGAGGTGGAAAAGAAATAGATTACTAACGTCTTCCCTTGTTTTAGATATAAACTCAAACTTTTTCATTCTCGTGAAAACAGAATCATTCTTTTGATATTACAAGATACCTTCTTCCCTGAAGCGTATTTTTTCTTTGCCGAATTAATTGGGAATGGCGTCTGGAGTACATTAATTTTTTTCATGTTCGCCCGAACTCAGAGGACCTCACAGAGTTTAATTAATTCAGAGAGACGGAGAGAAGTTTATTTTGATTATTTTCACTTGATGGCAACAAGCGGCTTCTCCTCATACTGGTGATGTACGGACACATATTGCAGAGCTTTAGAAGTCGAATGTAATCTCTGAGACTTGCCTCGAGATTAAATGAATAATAAATTCTCCGGTTGGGAATAGTACAAACATTGATATTTCAAGTCAACTTGTCGTTTGCTACTCGTTTTGAGATTTAATATGTAGTTAACTTCATGCAATTACGGAATTGGCTGGTGAATTCAACCTCTGGATCAAAGTTACTACGAAGTGATATGAATATTGGATGGAAAATTAATTTTGTACAAACCTGTCGGATGTGAATGAGACAGCAAATATAATCACATTCCAGAATTGAATGAAAAACACCACGTATGTTTTGCATCATAATTTTAATATTCTAGTTATATATGCATGTACGATTGTCCCAAATTCACTGAATCGTTGGTATGCCTATCCGTGGATTATTTTTAACGAATAATTGTTTTTCTGTTAATTGTTCTCCTCTTGAATATACAGCCCTGTTTAAAAATGGATTTTGCAATGTTCAATTGACTTGTTTCGTTCTCAAAATGTGGCTTGCATTTGTTTTTGATATTTATAGCCTATCTGGTTATTCATTATTGTCATTTACAGTGATAATAAGCTTTATTATTCATAATGAACAAAAATAGAAATAAAAAATCACGCTATCATGAAATTAATAATTATAACTTGATATCTTGAGAATGAATCGCTTTTCATGGACAACGTAGACGTGAAGTACTTTTCCGGATTTTTTTTTACCCTTTTAGATGAGTATGATAAATGCTCGTTCAAAGTCTTCATTGATACCGTTATTGCCATTATTGGATCTTTGAAGATCTATTGGTCTGGTCTTATTACTCTTTCTTATTGAATCTTTGATCACACTCATGCACAGAATAAAGTATTCATTAGTATTTCAGGTCCTTTTATTCAGTTGAGTAGTTACAAATTTTCAGAAAAGTTTATAGAAAGTGGAGAAAATCATTTTTAACACCTACTTTAGATAACTAATTATCCATAGAAAGACAATTCATTCTGAAGATGGAGTTATTATTATTAGTTTCAAGGTGGTGTTGTTTTTTCTTCAATATTTGTATTGTATTATCAATTACAAAACATTGTATCATGGTGAATGACAATTTTGAATGAATAATAGCGGAATACATCCAACAGAATATTCGGTGAAGAAAAATTGTGATTAAATAGGTATTTCTAAATACATTTTCATGAAGTGTTCTATTCCTTAGAGACATCTGACCACAAAACAATTATTTGTAAAACATGATCAACAGGTGGGGTAATGATTCATCTATTTCGAGGCAATCATACATGCAGATATCGAAAATGTTAAAATTATGATTGGAAATCTACATACGGAGTGTTTTTTATGAGTTTTTAAGTGAAGCCTCACTGAGCCCGGTCCTGATTTTTGTCAAATTTTAATGCTCTGTTTCATTGGAATTCGTTCAAAAGAACATTCAAGGTGTACTAATCCCGGGTCGAAGGGCTTTTCTCATTTTATTTTTAAAATATTGCACCAGGCTAAGAAGATAATTTAGAAAATTTGGAAATCTTGAGGCCTTATAAAAATGTGGAAAATTTTTTAAATAAACAAAGTGGTTATGATTTCACTCCAGTTTTTTCGTCATTACTTTGAACAGACCTATCACTTGCGAGCCGATTGTTAATTTCCATATGAAAGTGTTTTATTCTTTTTTATTTGTGTTGCTAGTAGTAGATTCTTCTGTCTCTCGTTGTTCTGTAAAAATATATTTCTGTCGCTTCATTGCTTAAATTCAGGAATGTTACTGTGAATTGTTTTTATCGTCCATCTTGCTATTCTTATTATACTATTTGCCTAGTTGCTCTGAGCTTGAGGGGTTTTCTTTTAATTATAAGAGCAAGATTCATTAACTGACCATTGTAGTTTGTATGTAAGTGTTCTTTACCTTAATTTATTATCTTTGTGTTTTAATTTCATGATACTAGTAGCTTTGACTTGAAAATTTTTAAGCTTTCGAAACTAGTCGTCATTGAATAAAGATTGTGGGAAAAGAAAGACCATATTCTTGATGAATCACTTACATTTATCTGTTCTTCAATTTAATTGTTCTTCTGGCAATTTTATTCATATCACGAGATGTCTCTTTATCGGCGACATTAACTGATTTATCAGTACTCGCCATTACTTTCAGATAGCCTTCGAAAAGCCTCAACTCCTTTGACGTTCGCCTTCCTGTTATAAATAAGACGGCGGCGTCGCGGCGTCTCAGGTGGATACGAGTCAAAATACAAAGTTACTCCGGCGAGCGTTTCCTTTTCAATTATTCTTGCATCGAGGTCGTACACATGCCGTTACTTCCCGGAGCGTATATGCCGTCCCAGCAAATGTGACAGTTATTGCTTGGTAACATCCATTTACTTATATGTAATACGAAGGACATAACGTTATTCCGGAGAAGCACTGAGGGAAAGACGACGGAGATAAGTTGGATAAAACATTCGATATTTCAACGTTTTACGGGAATAAGTTGTTGGGATTTCTTTGGGTAACAAGAGAAATAAGAAAAAAATTGGGTATCATCGATCATTATTAGTTCATTAAATCTGTTTTTGGCTATCGCCTATGTATGCTCAAGGATAATGTATAATAACTACATAAAACGATTTTGAGCAGCAATTCGATGGTAGTCTATATGCCATTTTCATTCTGAATATAAAATTAAAAACATTTTCACACTAACATTATTTGACCTACTTCCAATTCTATCGGCAACATGTTTGTACTTACATTTTATATCCACATAAAGCCATTCTTTGATTTATTTCGTTCTTCGATTCTTCTTATTTTTTCTGAAAGAATATTAACAACAAACCATCGAGAACAACCAAATTTATTGAATGTAATTCCTTATGTTAATGGCCTTTCAGAAAAAATAAGAAGAATCGGTTCGAAATTCAACATACGAACTGTTTTTAAAACGCAAAATGATTTAAGATCTATATTGACAAAAACTAAACCTTTGAACGAAAAACAAATATCAAAAAATTGTATTTACAACATACCCTGTATTTGTGGTAAAACTTATACAGGTGAAACGTCCAGACCTCTAGAAATAAGAAAACGCGAACATAAAAATAATATTGAAAATAGAGAAATTAATCGATCACAAATCGCAGATCATATTTGTTCTAATACGGGATACCACATGATGGATTGGAACAACACTAAAATTTTAATGACGGAACCAGACCATTACAAACGAAAGATCAAAGAGTCTACGTGTATTCTATTAGATCAAGATACTAATTTGGCAAATTGTTCGGTAGGAATAGATCATATTTGGATCAATTTACTAAAGAAGGAGCTGTCATCCGGTAATTCCAAAATTAAATGAATCAACGTTTCTCTGCAGTCTCTATTTCTATGTATTGACAATTAATGTCAAACAAAAGCCACAATTCAGAAAATTTTCGAAAATAGATTTTTCGTCTGATGAAGGAGTCTGATATAGACTCCGAAACGTTACCACATAAAATTATAATTTCAACGTTATTTATTTTCAGTTCATTGTCAGGCAACAATTTTTTCTAGTTAATTTGCTCCTGACAAATTAGTGCAAGAATTTACGCAGGAGCAAATCGTCGATTTTATTTTTAATTGATTTTGTTTCAGAGATTGGGAGTGAAAACCCTAAAAAGTTTATTAAGAAAAGTTGACTCTTTGTTGGCAAGTATTTTTTGTCCGCAACAGATACTTTTCGTCCGTAAACACTTTTCGTCCGCTCTTTTTGTCGCATAGAAACAAATACGTCAGATGCGATTAATAAATTTTGAGAGCCAGGATTTGATTAAAACCTAAGTGTCAGTGATAATAACTTGCACTTGCTATTATAAAATAAATTTTTTAAGAAATCTGCTAGTTCTTACGAGTGAAATCAGAACGTCATTTAAATATTATTTATCATTATAATCAAGAAGTATTAGTGATAGCAGTTGTCTGTGACTGTGCCTCGCCTGCTTGCTAACCTCGGCTACAAATTTGCAGGCTCGACTGTAATAGACAGTGTTTCGTCCTTGCTACATAAGTAATTGCTTACTATTCTTCTTATTGATGAAATATTTTTTATATGTATTTCGCCCACAGATCATGGACTGGCTCCTTTTGTAAGTTGACAACTGAAAATATAAAGTGTCATAAGAAGTTTTACTCATATGACGATAGTTAAACAAACAAGCTGGGAAAGGCACTCATGTACTTTCAAATTTATTTCGTAAATTTCATTTGCAGAACTCAAAAAGGGTAATTTCACCAATAAGGAAAAATTCAGATGCATACCACTCGCCGATATTAATATCAACAAGTGTTACGATCTGAATTAAACTAGCCAATTTGCCATCGTCAAGGCCCCAAATGGAGTACGCCCCATCGAAGAAAAGCAGATGCTGACCATGGTTTCGGTCTCATTTGACCTCATCAGAGCAGCATAGCATTTTTCTCCGATGGAGAACGTTTGGAATTGATGAAACTTTATTCAATATTGGCACGTGCTACTAGGTACTATACAGTTACCCAGAGCGCCACTCAATATGAAACGGTGTCCGATTTAATACCCTCCAGATAGAAACCAAGACGAAGACAATAGTCGTATTCGGCTTCGGCTTTCTGACAGTCCGAGAATTGTTCTAGGACTGCGCAAAACTCTTGCGCCCTAGTATTAAATCCTCTGCGCAGTTCTAGAACCATCCTCGGACCGTCCGAAAGCCGAACCTGAATACAGCTATAAGCAGCTGTATTCGGGTTCGGCTTTTGGACAGTCCGAGGATGGTTCTAAAACTGCGCAGAGGATTTAATACTAGGGCGCAAGAGTTTTGCGCAGTCCTAGAACAATTCTCGGACTGTCAGAAAGCCGAACCCGAATACGACTAGCATATGTCCCATATTTTCTCTAATTCAGTACGCCGATTCGCTTTGCGAACAACAGACGTGTGACGAATTGAGAAGTCTGGGAACACGTTCAGATCACGGCAGAAATGATGCCAGCGGTACAATAAAAATAGAATGATCACGCCTAAAGGCAATGAATACAATAATGCTTTTAGGCGTGATCATTCTATTTTTGTTAATTTCACCCTTATTCTTGGAATTAGAGGAAAACCGAAAGTGAGTATCAAAAACGGATGAAGGTTTCATATGTGGTGTGAATACTGCCAATGTATAATGCTGCAAGAACATATATCGAGAGATTTCTACTTGCAGGGCTAGAAAGGGTTAAATTGCCCCATTTTTTCAAAAAGATATGACAATAGGTTTCAGGAATATAATATCCAAGAATCACTGTAACTATTAAATCCATTTTTAGTATTCAATTGGAAGTTGGTAGTGGAAGAAACACTTCAATTCATGAAATTCTAGTAAGGTCACTGAAATTAATAAAAAGTTAATAAAAAGTTCGAAATTTGATGCTTAATTATCGAATATGAAGAAGAAGAAACCGGATCATGAATAACCGTTAGACTGATGACATTAATCGATGAAACTCCCCCGATAAACTTCCTTTAATCAAGTAATGAATCCCTGCTAATTAGCGAAAAACTTAATCCTCAAGAGCTACGTCTCGGATCCAGCATCCTTCCGCCTGTTGCCGGACCGCCAATTAGCTCGAATAAGTTTCCAGTTACCAAAATGATTGTCACGAAAGATACACCTCACGGTGGGACCGTTGAGAAAGTCCCCCGTGGCTAGAGCCCCCTTCCCAAGTCAACCGACTTTTACTCTAATTAAAATTTCGTCTCGAACAGGCATTAACAACCTTAAAGACGTTGCCAAAAACAAAGAAGGCCCAAACAAACGGCGCACATTAGGCAAATTGAAGATGACGCAAAACGTGGATAAAATTCAAAGGACCAAATGAGCCCGAATCTCTTCGCTAATGCGAACCGCCGTACTTGTAATTGAATTACTATTCCAATTTCACGTTTTCAGTCACGAACACTCGCGAGCGGCCCTTGTTCGGTTGCTTCGGTGTGGAAACCGTGAAGTTTTCGTGATATCTCCGATGTTGTTGCGTTTATTGTACAATATTCTTCGGACGTGTCTTAAATTTTGCCAACGTGCGCATTCGCCAATTTGCAACCGCGAAAGTTCACAGTTTCTTCATTGCCAGAGAGATTAACGATTCGAATGCGCATATTCTCTGTGACTGCTTCGCAGTATGAATTTTCCTTCCTCATCTCCTTTTATTCCACTCGACTTTACTCAGCTTTACTTCACTCTGAACTGCTCTACTCTTGTCTACTCTACTCTACTCCACTCCTGTACACTCTACTCGACTGTACTTGACTGTAGTTCATCATACTCTACAATACTGTTGTTCAAATCAATGCAGTGTACGGTTATCAGATAACTGAGTTGGATCATGAAATGAAAAAGTCACCTGCATAAAACTAATACAGCAATAAATATACAAATACTAACAACATCTACAAACTCAGAGTGATAACTAAAAACAGAGATAATCTAAAGTAGTTCAAATAAGAAGTCACTTGAAGTCAGACTTAGACATTGAGAAAATTCAGCAAATTCACCATTAACACAAAACAGTGACGATAAAAATTGATTGCGAAAACCTTTTTATTCCGCCAGAAAAACAGAAGGTTTCAATAATGCTTTTTTATGAGAAGGCTAGTTTTAATAATGATGCAGACTAAGAAGTAAAAGCTAAATTGCCTAAGTCTGGTCATCAATTAGATCGATATGTTACGGGCAATGTAATTATTAAGGTCAGTATTCATAATGCTTGGTTATTATGAACAATGACCATTAATATCGGGCAATTTGATAAATTTGAATTACTTTACGATAATTTCTCACATTGCCCGGTCATTATAAACACCGCTATTTTTTCTTTGGACACTTTGATTAAATGACAGCAATGGGACAACCTATGTGAAGAGAAAGAAAGCCGATAATTTGAAAATAAGGCAGAATTCAGCAAACAATCTAAAAAAAGCTGAAAAAATGGTTCAAACTTCTAACCCAAAATACTCTGATGCTAAAAATGCTAAAAAATGTGACACAGTTAGAGTTCGAGTCCCAGATGCCGACAGAGGTCGCACCGATAGAAGAAATATTTTGGCATTTGTTCATGAAGTAACAGATGCTGATCTGTATAAATTAGTCACGAAACACGGAATTCTAAATCAACTTCAAGCCAGGAACCAATTGACAATATATAATGAGAAGTTTATATATGGCGAAGATATTCCACAGATAGAGATTTAACTAAGAGGATGTGCAAGATTGTCATCCAAGACGATAGTCGATGTGGCTGTAAAGGTAGCTGTAAATTTGACGAGCGCAAGTCTCGTAAAGAAACTCGAAATGTCACCAAAGTGGAAGCTGCTCTCATAAATAGACCCTGTATTGCTACGTAATGACATTTTGTGTGAATATAAATTTGTAAGTACGTACATATCTAATACATTATTTTTATTTGAACTTAAGTTTTGTTTGTACTTATTTAATCGCCACCGGTTTGTTTGTCAGCATGTGAAATTTTATTTGTTACTTTGTCAGTTACTTTGTCTGTTAGGTATGTAAAAATTTGTTATTTTTTATAAGAAATATGAATAATATATAATTTTCAAATTGCCCACCTGATTTTAAGCATTATACATAATGACCAGGCAATGTAATATTTGCAATACAATTTATCATTTTGTCATATCCTTTTGGGCACTCTTTAAATTGCCCGGGCATTATAAACAATGCCCAATTATTTACATTGCCCGTAACAGATACATTAAATGTGAGTAGAGCACATAATAAAAACAACGTTGATCTTGAAGAGTACAGAATGCATCAATGAATACAACATTTACAGAGACGGACTGTTTACCAGTAATCACAATAAGAACGTCCATCGGAAAAATAGAAGATACAAATGATTAATTATGAGAGTTAAAAAATGAGAGTACTAATAAGAGAAACCAATAATCGTTGGTTTCGAGAGATCTGATCTGTATATCGAGCAAGATGAATGAAAACGAGTATATGTCTATGAGAAGATCATACCAACTGAGAGAGTACACGATTACCTGAGCAGACCTTCCAGGTGGAACCAGTACGAGAAACTGTTTACCAGTGTTATGGCTTACTACTGGCCGTCTAATCGTATTCAAGAAGTTGTGTTATGAAGGAAATCATATGAATCCAGGGTCCATCCTGAAGAGATGAGCATTCATTCATCTGAAACTCGATAACAGTAATTAGTCATACGTAAGTTTAAGGTTCAAAACAGAGTTGACTGATTCAAATTAATGATGAGCATAAGGAGACAATAAATCAGTTCAATTCTGGTCTAACATAGGTAGGTACCCATTTCCATGTGAGAAACTAAGATACTAAGGTATGAAAATCTATGTAAATTGTTAAATAATGATGAAATACCTACATATTCCTGAGGAGGCACATGAATGGGTTGACTAGGGTGAACATATCAATTGAGCAGTACTATTAAGGATTATAAATCTGCTTTAAGATTCTTTTTAGTTCACAGGTGGACACATTTCATACAGAAGGAAAACATGAAAAGAACATGAAAATGTAGTAATTACTAATTTTGAGAAGACTGAGAATACATTACCTTCTGCGTAGAACTAGTTAGCACCAGAATTGAACGAGAGGACTTCAAAGACAATTACTTTAATGAGATGAACTGATAGTGAATTTAAAATATTCGAGGTTAACACAAAGAAAAGTTTATTCTTCAACGTGAACGAAGAGAATGATTCGCTTCATCGGAAATGAAAAGTTCTGGCAGCTCTTGAGTGGGGCTTCTGCGTCGGTCAATTAGCGTTGTTTAAGGCACCATAGATTTTACACATTGACATTTGGGAACTAATCAGTAGCGTAGACAAGAGCAAGGTCAGAGGGAGCATCGCTTAATTTTCAACAACTGTACTCTACGCCTTTCGAATCTACTGTACTCTCTTCTACTTCACTTTTATTTAATCTAGAACCTTTCTTGGAGAGTCCTTACAAACAGTTGATTATGTTCAGAGAATATACAAGTATCCCAGTTTCATTCATCGAACTAAACAAAATTCTCTTTAAACCTCAGTACTTCAAAAAGAATTTCGAAATTCATGAAAGAAAGTTAAAATTATCGAATGGAAACTGCATTTGCAATGAAACACCAAATTTCCAATTAAATAACTCTTCGAGAGCTTTTGGAGTGTCGTTGAAAAAAAAATTAGGTTATGCTTGTAATTGTTTTCAGTTACGCACACTCGCGAGCAGTTCTCGTTCGGTTAGTTCGGTGTGGGATCTGTGAAATTTCGATATCTCCGATGTTGTTGTACACTGTTAATCAAATAGAATTGGGTTGATTGAAAGACCAGAAAAAATTAAGGAAATTTAGTTTCATTCATTATGAGAGAGAGTGATGATTCTTGATCAAATTGAGCGAATCAAATAGCCAGATAATGAAGAAGATTCCAGATTTTCATTGTAGAATTTTCCAGATATAATATTAATTAACTACCATTCTTTGAAACTCATACTTGAAGGCTTTCTTGAAGGACAACAGTTAGAGAAAAATTTCACAGAGGTTTCCTCTATTTTTTATTCATTGCTCTCCTAGATTTCAACCACCAACTTTATAATCACTTTGTACAGGGTGGGCAGATTTCGATGTTTTAGCACTACAGCTTTTAAACCAGAGGAGATAGACAAAATCTGATACCCCATTCTCGTTCTCTTTTTCTGAGAAACTTACAATAGTAGTAGTGATTTTTGGCCACCTTCTTTTGTTTTCGAGTTATAAGCAAAAATTGGAAAAATGGCGATATCGAAATAAATTTATATCTCCGCTAATACTGATGATAGAGCTCTGAAATTGAAACATTATACAGGCACTTTTTTACGTAGAATCCAGTGGCGTGCTTCCTTTTTTAGCAGGATTTTTAATTACGTAGCTATTACCCAAAGTTATGTTTTTTTAAATGGGAACACTAATTTTCTGTGCAATTTTTTGAAAGCTTAATTTTTACTGATTTCAAAAATATGTAACATCATATGGTTTGTATCAATATAAATAATAGAAAATGGTCAAAAACCTTTTTTCTCAATATTTCTATGGTTTCAACTTTTGATGAGCACAGAAACATATAGCATCGTATGATTACCACTGTCTCCTTCTATAAGTCTTTTCATTATTATGAAAATTTATTAAATATATCTTGATTCAAATTTTGTGAAAATTGTTAAAAAACATAGAAAGAATGACATTGCCGGAAGGAGACTGCTTTTGTTATAGGAAACTCTATTTTTCTGTGCTCGTCAAAAGTTGAAACAATAGAAATATTGAGAAAAAAGGTTTTTGACCATTTTCTATTATTTATATTGATACAAACCATATGATGTTATATATTTTAGAAATCAGTAAAAATAAAGCTTTCAAAAAATTGCACAGAAAACAAGTGTTCCCATTCAAAAAAACATAACTTTGGGTAATAGCTTCGTAATTAAAAATCCTGCTAAAAAGGCAAGCACGCCACTGGATTCTACGCAAAAAAGTGCCTGTATAATGTTTCAATTTCAGAGCTCTATCATCAGTATTAGCGGAGATATAAATTTATTTCGATATCGCCATTTTTCCAATTTTTGCTTATAACTCGAAAACAAAAGAAAGTGGCCAAAAATCACTACTACTATTGTAAGTTTCTCAGAAAAAGAGAACGAGAATGGAGTATCAGATTTTGTCTATCTCCTCTGGTTTAAAAGCTGTAGTGCTAAAACATCGAAATTTGCCCACCCTGTACATATTACATAATACCTCGTAATAGAACGTTTCCCGAAAATTTCCGACTATTCTTCTCTTCCTCACCCACAAAAGTATTCAGAGCCGGCTCTGCCTTTTCCGCATGAAGCGCCCAGAATTCCTGCGCCAAGATCAAAAGAGCTTACGTCGATTTCCGAAGTGCTCATTTCACATGAAGAGACTTAAATTTGGGACTGGAGATATTAATATTGCCATAATAGAGATATTACGTCGCAAACTGCATTATTCTTCTTTGCCTTCCTACATTTTATTGGCACTTCGTTCTGCATATTATGAAGAGCCACATTTCACGAACGAAGGGATTTCCTCAGTGCCGAATGGGATGAATATTTAATTATGAAATGTTTTACAAAGGGTTGACGAGTGAAATCCTCCGTCATCCGCGATGATGGTTGTTCGTGCTTGAGGTAGGGGTAAGTGGGAAACCATTGAGGGATTTTTCACGCTGCACCTCACAATGCTAGTGACAGTGAACTTTATCTCACGCCAGATGAAACCTGGAAATAATCAAATTTTTCCATATCAGTCGAATTGATTCAAAATCATTTAGGATTGATTTTTTGTTTCATCACCAATGATTATCAGGAACCGAGAATAGTAATTTACTTAACAATAATCGAGTGTTGGGCAGTTTTGTGATTTTTTCCAATTTTGGTATATCGCTGCGTAATAGGGAATATTCCTCGTGACGAAAATCATATATTTTTTATGCAATATCTTTGAAACGTCATATTTTGAAATAACCGTTTCCCAAACAAAATTATTTAAGTACTCAAAAACGAAAAATAAAAATGGGTATTTAAAATTTGAAGCGTTTCATTTCTATTGCACGAGTTGACAACATCGACTGAAATATGCGTTGATAATAAAGGAAAACGAATACACTATATTGATGAGATAGACAAAGATGGCTGTTTATGAAGTCTGCGACGAACGAGGAAGGTCGTAAAATTTTATGGGATTTTTATGGCCGGTTGCTGTTGTAAGTACACGCCTTATGATGGCTGTAAATCCACAGCTGTTATTATTTTATAAACGAGCCATTGTTTTTTTTAGTTTCTAGTAGGCGCTGTTGCCAAACCGTAAACTAGAAATGAAATGATTTAAATTTTAAAACCTGACATTTGAAGAATGATTTAAAATAGTTTCCGCGGTGCATTTCAGAATTCATGAATGAAACTCATAATTGTTCAGTTTAAACTTGCATATGCTGTGATAAATTGAGGAAAATTCCCAATTTATATAAATCTAGAGTTAGAAAGAATTACAATTTAGGATTGATAGTAGGCACATCAAAAGGTTCGACTTACACAAATTCACTTTCACCAGCAACCATTATCTTATTCTGAAAATCCTTTCTGACTACAGTAGAGGTATGTCAAAAATAATTCTGGGGTTTAGATTTTAGAATATCGAAATCGTTGTTGAAATCAGATTAATTATTATTTCATCATCATCATTATCATCATCATCAGTGCTGAATCTTGTTACCTATAATAAATCTGAAAGAAATTCATAATTTTTTAAGGCTATTTGCGACTGTGTGCCCTCCTGTAACTGAAGGGACCCAACCGTGACTTACAGATTCTTTCACACTCCGGAAATGGATAGACACCAATACAACCAGATCTGGCCGCCACTGTATTCTTTTCGAGTCTACATTATAGCTGTGGACCAAAGAGCTCTGCTGTGATCTGTCTAACGCTAGTTGTTCCCAGTTATGATTGGCATTAACTGATTTCAGGGATTGATGCAGTATATCCTTAAACCGCTGATACTGGCCTCCTGGTTTCCTCGCTCCCTATGTGAATTCGCCAAACACAGCTATTTTGGGGAGTCTTTTGTTTTGCATCCTCAGTATGTTGCCGCTCCATCCGAGACGGGCCCTCGTTACTTGAGTCTGAATTGTTATACAACTCGCGCGCTGCAAGACTTCTGCATTTGAAACTTTGTGGAACCATATTCTGATGTGCATTATTTGTCTTAGATGGCGTTGTTACTTTTGTTCAAGCTGTTCGTGTCGCCTGTAGGATGTCCAGCTTTCGCTTCCGTAAAGAAGCGTTGGGAGGACCACTGCTTTGTGAACAGCTGTCTTGGTCTTCAGATTGAGGTCGTGATTTTGAAAAACACTGTCCTTTAGCTTCCAGAATGCCCGTGATGCCGAATTGATACGGTTGTGTATTTCCGTGTCCAGGATTGCCCTAGTATTTATGCAGCTTCCCAAGTATTTGAACTGCTCGACCTGTTCTAGAGTTTCATCCTCCAGGCTGATATCTGTTTGAAGGTTTTCTGGCGGACTTACTAGAATTTTGGTTTTGTCAATGTTGAGTCTAGGGCTCAAAGCTCCTTATATATGTTTATAGGTATCCAACATTATCTGTAGATCCTCTGAGCTGCTAGCGATAAGTAATTGATCGACGAGATATAGCATTTTTTTTTAGTTATCTTAGAATTGAAATCAGTTGAAGAACTTTTGACAAACACAATGCAGTTCTGCCATTTTCCCGTATGAATATCTGGTGTGCTTTTTCATGCGTTACATAAAACGGTGTATTAGCGGTTAACATTGAAGCATTTCTTGATTTATGCGCAGCTGGTCAATTTATCCGAACCTAAAATATTGGAATTCCGCATTAATCCAGCGGGGTGAGTCGTCCACTAAATTTCAATGGGTAATCTCTGAAGCCGCATGGAGTGAGGAAGGTGTGCGAGGATTTTGCACAATATCTAACTCGGACCTAAGCTAGGGTTCAAGTTTATGAGGCACCTTCGTCGGTTCCTGCGGAAATCTGAGGGGTGTATACCAGGGACGAATGAGGTTCCATTTACCACAATATTGGGGAAGTTCGTTTATACAGGGTGAATCTTTGACCCGTACAAATATTTCAACAGTAGATTCTTGGGGTTAAAAGAAACACTTCTTTCCCCTATCACTGTTTCCGAATCGGCTCCCTTTGAAAGATACAGGCTGTTCAAAAACCATAAAAGAATGTTATTTTCAGTTCTCTCAATCTCACAAACAGTTTTTTCGAATGAAATGAGGTTCAGAATATAGTTTTTTATTTATTTGATGATTCTTCTTCGAACACAAGATATCACCCACGTTTTTCAGTTTCTTTATTATGACCACCATAAAAATACCAAAAATTGAAAGACCCCAACTCTTGAGACAGGTTGGACACTATCTAATGAATGTTTGAACGTTTTGTAAAATTAAAGTATTCCTCATATTTTCTCGTATAAAGCGACGTTTTCGAGTTATTTGTTCAAAAATAAAAAATATTCGTTATATTCGGAAAATTGGGTACTTTGGCTGAATGCAACTCTGTTTAAAAGACCCACAGATGTGTAGTGTTACAGATTTAGGCCCGTAAGATTAATCGTAGTTTAAACTTCCGATTAAGGAATCTCCGATCAAAGTTAATCTATGGTTTAAACCGTCGTTTTAAGATCAACTACAAAATGAGAAGAGATTAACTAATCCTGTATAGTTGTCAAAATAGTTGGCTATTTGAACTAATTGTGACTCATTGGTTCTCATTTCTTAGTTTTCTGTGTTAATCTTTGGATCGGTGCTTCTGTCAGACTGCAGCGATCAGTTTATTAATTTATTGCTTTCTGTTGTGATCTTTGTATCAGCATTATTATTGTTATATTATTGAGGTGTGAGGTAAAACCTATGGTTGATACATAGCATTCAGTGCTTCGTTTCTGAAAATATCTATATTTAGTATCTAACGAAAGGCAAATTTCGAAGTGGAAATTGCTTTTGAACATAGCAATTCAGTAGATGGATTGCAAGTGAGACAAAATATGAAATTGAATGTTGATATTTCATCTTGAGGTGGGTTGGCTTATTTTTTTCTCAAAATTACTCTTGCAGATATTTTGGAAATCCAATGAATTCGATATCATCTCATTTATCCCAATGATTTTCTCGATCACGGATAATATATGGTCTATCATAATACCTATTGAAATCATTTAACTCGTGCAAGATTTCAATATCTGAATCCGAATCACTATCATATTCCAATTCCATGTTCATTTTCAAACATTGAATTAAATAATTCTCTAACCGGGAACGCAAACCTAAACACAATTTCTTGAATCAAAACAAACAAGAAACTTCAAAAACTTCGTAGAAAATAGTTTCATAGAATATATAGGGTTTAATCCCTTTTGGATGGTTTAAACCTACCGCCCCGAAGGTTTAAACTAATCGATAGTTTAAACCATCTTTGATGGATTAACTATGTTTGATCTTAAGAAATAATCGTTATCCAAAGTTTAAACCTTCATTCTTGGTTTAAACTACCATTTATCTTACGGGCCTTAGCTAGTTATTGTGAATGGAATTTTGTTTTTCCAGGGGTGACTCAGCTCATTATGAAAACTTGAAATGGCTATTTCTTTTTATCAGGACCCAATCGGAAAAAATGGTATAGAAAAAAAAATGTTTTTTTTTTTACTTCAAGAATACACTGTTATAATATTTGTACTAGTCGATCACTCAGCCAGTATAGCTGAGGTGTAGGTATTTCCTACACTTCCACTTTCCACTTGGATCTGATGATTGTTGGAACTGAAGAAAATTACTGACTGTTTTGGTCGTATAAAACCAAGAGTGAACTAGTACATTGAATGAACAACGTTCAATATTGAGGATAAAAATCTGTTAATGAATTCCATATAAACTTAGTGTTCATTAATGAAATGAAGTGAACTAACTTTCTTGTACCTACTTGGACAAACTCTTCCTAATTTTTTTCATGGAAATACGATCTCAAACACCACAAATCTTTTCCGTTTCGATATTAACGAATACCAGTCTACTAGCTTTTTACTTACAAAAACTAACACCAGGTGGCATATCGCTTGTTTGTAATTCCCGATTGCGATTGAGAAAAAAAGTTTTGGATATCGATTGCAATTGATTCTGGGAGGATTCTGCATTTCTTAATAAACTTCTTAGTGTTTTCACTCCCAATCTCTGTAACAAAATCAATTGAAAATGAAATAAACGATTTACTCCTGCGTAAATTCTTGCACTAATTTGTCAGTAGCAAATCAACTAGAAAAAATTGTTGCCTGACAATGAACTGAAAATAAATAACGTTGAAATTATAATTTTATGTTGTAACGTTTCGGAGTCTATATCTTCTGTTTGACATTAATTGTCAATGCATAGAAACAGAGGCATAGAAACGTTGATCTATGCACTCTCTGTTTCTATGTATTGACAATTAATGTCAAACAAAATATACAATTCAGAAGATTTTCGAAAATTGATTTTTCGTCTGATGAAGGAGTCTGATATGGACTCCGAAACGTTACAACATAAAATTATAATTTCAACGTTCTTTATTTTCAGTTCATTGTCAGGCAACAATTTTTTCTAGTTGATTTGCTCCTGACAAATTAATGCAAGAATTTTGTATGAAAACCATGAATCCATATTCCACTTCAGTTTCGAAGCCGTGCCTGTAGCATCAAAATGTCCACTAACAACCTTTCTTTGCTGAGTCCTGTAACCTGTAAAGGAACGTTATAACTGATGCTGCTTCCTATTAATGAACATGTTTTGCATAGAGCGTAGAAGCATAATAGGACGTTGCTCACTATTTGCGTGGCGTTTAACGACCTTGGGCACCCATTACAGTTTAACTAAGCTGATCTTCATAAATATGCATGCTCCGTTCAAAGTGAACGGAATTTTTCTTAGGGGTGTTTTACGTGGGTTACCGCCCGAGACGCCGCAGCGGTTTATGGGGATGCAGAAAGGTTTAATGTAACCTCATCATTTAGTAGGTTGCTCACGGAGTGTAGTGGTATTAGGATCAGAACCTCGTAAACCTGGAAAACTGTATCGAAATTTCATTGAATAGAGGGTTTGTTTTTTTCTGAATTAAATTGATATGGAAGTTCTACTGGATCTTAGCTGTAACTTCTGTGAGAATATACACTTTCCTCATTTCACTGTTTGCCTAATTAAGCTTGAAGGGATTACTATTCCTTTTCCAAAATGAGTCTATAGTTCCTAGTAAAACGCCACTGGAGTATGACGTATAGCGTGGCTTAGTTTTGACCGAAACGAGTAAGAATCATCACAGTGAATATAATTGATTTTATCCCTGAGTATTAACTAAAGTATGGAATTCTAAGAGCTTATATTAAACGAAAATTTAATCTAATTTGTGGCATTGAAGTTCTTTCGAATATTCAATTGATGTGACCGATACTTGATGAAAACTTGAAAATTTCATCAATTTTAATGAACCAACTTAGTTGATTACACGGGTCAACACCAAATTTGACTTTGACTGCAAAGCATAAAATTTCGATAGTTTAGATCCTAATTAGACGAAAAAAAAATATATGGCATGAAAAAGTTTGCTTCTGTGTTTAGGAGACTGATTCAACGATAGCATTTACAATAAAAACAAGCAACATGGGGAGCCCATGGCTTGTCTTGATTCCAAACAGGAAAGTCAAAATATGCTTCATAGGCTTCAGAGAGAACGTGAGATGTCTTTAATTCGTATTTCACGTCACGAATTATAATAAATTGACCACATATAAAACAAAATGCATCAGCATCGTATTTACACTTTCTTGAGGATATTTGAAGTTTGTCTGGGCTAGTAAACAACACCTGATCATTGTTTATGACTCGAGTGCCCTCTAGCGGCACCTTGTAAACGTAAACACCCCAGTCTCATCGGACGTTCGTTTTGAATTATTAAAAATTATAACAAAAATGAAGAACGACTATTAATACTATAACTATCACAAAAGCAAACTTTACACCAAAAAAAGTTATTTTCTTTTCGTTGTTGTGCATAATTAACCGGAAAACCCTAATATAAACGTTAGGACAAAAAACAAAAATTTTTTTGTAGAGTCGTGTTACTAACGTCAAATTCTTTCAATTTTTGTCCCCCAATATTGAGAAAAAATCATAACATGAAAACGCTGGAAATTTGAAATCGAAATAGCAAGAATAACTTCGAGGTTTTTGGATGGAAAATTTTCATTTTTGGGATTTTTCAAGATGTAAGATTGATGTATCCACTTTGAAAATCGAAATCGCGATTCATGATACAGGGGGTGAAAAAATCGCTTTCAAAATTAGGGATGACAAAATCGTGAAAAATCAATTTTTTCAAATTAGAACCCCATTTTTTTATGGCAGATATTGAATCTACGTTAAAAAATAATGTCAGTGTATGCATCACACCCTTGCCCTAAAATGGATATTTTTTGAGTTATTCACAAAATCTGTTTTTCGTGTTGAATTTTCAGCTATTTCTTTTCCCTTCAGGCCAAAAAGATGAAATTTTCAGGAACTGTTATTTGAACCATGCTGTAGATTTTTCACCCCTTCTTGAAACCGACTTCAAGTTACTATTAGGAGAACCATGGCAAACTCTCGCAGTTATAACTAGAGAAGATGCTCAAAGTTTTGACCGTTAATTTCTAGACATTTATTTATACGTCTCAGGAATGCTTCGTGCGTTGCTCTTCTTATTTCATCGGGAGGAAGAGATCTGCAAAAGTGTTTAAAAACCAAATTGAGTTTCAAAACTATGAATCTAAAAATCTAAACAAACCTGAACGCATTTCTGACTCGTTCTATGCAGTCCTCTTTATCAGTCAGGGGAGTTGAGTAGACAATATTTTTTATCCTACCCCAAACATAATAGTCTAAAGGAGTTAAATCGGGAGAACGTGGTGGCCAAAGATGTGGACCATTCCGATACAAATTCGAATCAAAATTCGCCATCTATTTAGGAACAACTTGTAACTTTTTTCTCTTGCATATTAGGGTAGTAAAATCTAAAACATGGTTTAAATAACAGTTCCTGAAAATTTCATCTTTTTGGCGTGAAGGGAAAAGAAATAGCTGAAAATTCAAGACGAAAAACAGTTTTTCGTGAATAACTCAGAAAATATCCATTTTAGGGCAAGGGTGTGATGCATACACTCACATTATTTTTTAACGTAGATTCAATATCTGCCATAAAAAAATGGGGTTCTAATTTGAAAAAATTGATTTTTCACGATTTTGTCATCCCTAACTTTGAAAGCGATTTTTTCACCCCCTGTATCCTGAATCGCGATTTCGATTTTTAAAGTGGATACATCAATCTTACATCTCGAAAATCCCAAAAATGAAAATTTTCCATCCAAAAACCTCGAAGTTATTCTTGTTTCAGCGGAGCTCTATTTTCGATTTTTTTTCGAACTTTCCCGCTCAGAGAGAATTTTCCAACCAAAACTGAAAAATGTTACATCAAAATAACTTGAAATTTTCTAAGGAATCTATTTCTGCAATAAAAAAATGGTGTTCTAATTTGAAAAACGGAAGTTGACGTCATTTCCGGAAAAACCGGAGGTGCTCATGCCTTGAAAATATTTTGGATTTCATTAGCATCGTGAAAAACTTATAAGTGCTGAATTTCATGAAAATACGTTCAGTAGTTTCCCGTATAAATATGGGTGAGGTTCCTCGTGAAAGACCCTGTAGAAAGCGTACCTAAGGTAATACTACCAGCGCTACCAATTTTTTGAACTCCTGATATCTTTAGAATGAACTCTTCCTTCTCATAAAATAATCATATATTACAATAATTGTGATTGTTACTGACAGGAAAACTTCGGTGCATAGTCATTCGATATGTAACAATAAAGTTAGTTTTTCTCCCTCTCTCTCTAATAATAAAATGGAAAAAATCATCTCTTGGCAGTTTTGAAATATGTATTTTAAAATCGTTTGTTGGGGATTTAGTTTTGCTTAAAGGTATCGTGAAATATCAGCGAAAATAAATTGATAAATTTCCACAGAAAGCAAGACAATACACTTAAGGGATGAGGAATAGTAAAATTCAATTAAGTGTCATATTCTTTGCGATCATTTAGTCCAAAGTTTCGAAAAGTGAGAACCCAATACCATAATTTGAATACTTACTAGTGCAATTAAACTTTGAAAAGTCCATTTCTGAGGAGGGCGGAATTTTTTACATCAAGATCCGGTTATTTTTCTCACGCTCCAATGTGACACAGTCAGCTGTTTCCCCTCCTAGGTTGAAATTATCAAGGAATCCCGCCAACTTTTGCATTCAATTACCCTCAACTGAAATTTTTAAGACTTGCTGAGCTTGCTCCTTTTTCTGTCCAATCAATAACTCTTAAGTAGCAGGGGTGACAGTTTTTCACAGAAGGATTAATGCGGAAAGTTTGCAGAACGGAAAATACTTGGCAGGGTTGGAGAACTTCATCTTCATTTTTTGGCGACGCTGTATCGAATGTTTCGGGCGCATCGTGCTTTGAAACAGCAAAATAGCAATTGCATGAATATATTATCGCTCAGAAGAATATTATGTCACAACTTCTTCGTTCTAGTATTTTTCCCGGAATGTTTTGAGGGATTTTTAGTTCTCTCTATATTTTATTTGGAATTCGTCATATGAAAAAACCTTAAAAACAGTTGGATTCAGATTTGAGAGAATATATGAGGAAGCATTGAGTTTAATTAAAGCACATCGAAATTACAGGGTGTTTTCAAAAGTGAGTCTTTTTTTTGACAGAAGGTAGAACTCATCAAAATCTTTAGTCTTTAAACCAAAAATTGTTTATGTAAAATATTCAAGATAGCTGAGATGCAACCCCTAGAAGTTCGAAGAAATTTCATTGAATTGTAAGTACAGGACTGTGGGAGGTGACTCCGGCATCGCAAAAACCAAACAAAACATAAACTTATAGCTGGATAATGAATGGTTCAGTTCCAAGTTCATCGGACTAGAAGCAACAGGTCACTTTTGAGAGGCAGTTTCTTGAAAGTGCTTATGTTAGTTATGTTGAAAAAGTGCTATGATGTTTCCCCATTTCATCCCATTTTTGAGACGATTGTTGGAATGTTCGAACAAGAAGATTGTGATGCCCATTGTGAAAAAATTCGTCAATAATTTAGATGAATTTTATTGGTGAGATTTTGAAGTATTATTCTATTTTTTACACTTGTGTCCTAAGTCTCTTCTGTCGGTTGGTATCGAAATGAGCCATTTCATAAAATCGTGTAAGTTACTAAAAAATAATGAGAACAATTCGGCAATCCTAAGTTTCAGTTTTCATTACCACGTGAATATCAAAAGAACCTATATCCTAAACGAAACCACATGGTCAAATCAGGAGATAAGTTTTCCCTCTGTTTTGCGATAATTCAGCTAACAAACAATCTAGGGTCCTATTAGGATCTATTTTAGTAATCATTTTCAATTTTTTTTTCAACTTTTTCATTTTGAAAGTTTTATACAGGTGATTTTTGGTGGAACGCTTCATTTTAACCAGTTCTACCTTCTGTTGAAAAAAAAAGCCTCACCTTCAAATACACCCTGTATAGACAACAAGCTCGGCTTCAAATCAGATATATGAAATCCTCAAAAAAAAATGTTTTAAGGGATTTTTAGTTCTCTCTATATTTTATTTGGAATTCGTCATATAAAAAAACCTTGAAAGCAGTTGAATTCAGATTTGAGAGAATATATGAGGAAGCATTGAGTTTAATTAAATCACATCGAAATTACAGGGTGTTTTCAAAAGTGAGTCTTTTTTTTGACAGCAGGTAGAACTCATCAAAATAAGTCGTTTAACCAAAAATTGTTTATGTAAAATATCCAAGATAGCTGAGATAAAACCTCTAGTTCGACAAAATTTCATTGAATTTCAAGTATGGGACTGTAGAAGGTGACTCCGGCATCACAAAAACGAAACAAAACATAAACATATGGCTGAACAATGAATGGTTCAGTACCAAGTTCATCGGATTAGATGCATCTACATCAGGTCACTTTTGAGAGAATCATAATTGTTTAGAGTGTTATTTAGGTTGCAAAAAAATGTAGAAAATCTAGGCAGTTTCTTGATAGTGCTTATGTTGGTTATGTTGAAAAAGTGCTATGATGTTTCCTCACTTCATCCCATTTTTACGACAATTGTTGGAATGTTTGAACAAGAACATTATGATGGCCATTGTGAAAAATTTCGTGAATGATTTAGACGAATTTTATTGATGAGATTTTGTATATTATTTTTTATTTTATTATATATTATTTTTTAAACTTGTGTCCTGAGTCTCTTCTGTCAGCTTGTATCGAAATGAGCCATTTCATAAAATCGTTCCTATTTTAAATACCACGTAAATATTGAACGAGCCAATATCCTAAACGAAACCACATGGTCGAATCAGGAGATAAGTTTTTTTATAATAACAAACGGTTTAGGGTCGTATTAGGATATATTTAAGTAATCATTTTCAATTTTTTTCATTTTTGTCATTCTGAAAGTTTTGGTGATTTTTGGTGAAATGCTCCATTTTGACCAGTTCTACCTGTTGAGAAAAACCCTCACCTTCAAATACACCCTGAATAGCATTACCTACGTCTATGTCGCATTTTGAATATAAAATCTTCAATGGAGTTTTTGCTTGGATGAAAGAATTCTCAATCTTACATGCGAGATGCTTTTTTTCAATAAGGAATAATAAAATTGAGTTAATTTCCTCAAATAGATATTTGTGAATTTTTTTCTTCATCTGAGTCAAAAGATGAATTAATTTCTGTTGAATATTTTTCCCAAACCTGAAGTTAATATTGTTCGAAAATGTCCTTTATCCTATTACCTACTGCTTACTTTCTAATTGAAATTTCTATACTCGTAAAATATTTTGTGGCAATTCAACGTTTTGATGTCGCACAGTATTTCATTACTCAATGATTGATGAAGAAACCTCGGAAGAAACCGCAGTAAAATTCAATTCTGTTAGGCTAGATGATGGTTTCAATTTCAAGAAAAATACCGTTCCAAGGGTTCCTTTTGATCTCATGAATCTACTGTTAAAATATTTGTACGATCAAAGACTCACCCTGTATATATATTGTGTGCTGGATTTTTGTTCCCAGCCACCACACAAAAGGACCCTTTGTTTTTTTGAAATGGAAAATATTTGCATTCGAAAAACGAACCTAAACGTAGGAAACAAAATCAGAGCTTTCAGGTCGAAGACAGAGAGCCTGCTGTGGGAGCTTTCGCTAACAATTCTCCTATAGACAGGAATAATTAATAGCTTGAACCAAACAAAAGATTTGCGCCACTCTGCATCACGAACGTTTCATTTTATGAAACTACGAGCTATTTACACAAACCTGACCCAATTGCTCCTATACCTATTTATTTGGGGATGTTGAAATAATAGCATTTCTGGTTACAAATTGAATCTGGAATTTGAATTGTCAGAAATCCGGTGATTATTCGAGTCATTGTCGTAGTTCATTTTGAATGTGCCTACATTGAAAGTGAGCTAGTTAAATGTTTTACAATTGATCTGATCTGCAGTATTCTTTGCAAGATATCTCTTTCATTTTTAAAGGTTTCAGAGGGAGATGAGGCTTCGTTCAAAACGTTTAAGTGTCAATATATGATTCAGAAAAAATAGTTGACTTTAAAACAGATTATACGATTTCTACAAAATGAGTTTTCAAACCAGTGCGATTTAAAAATTTATTCTGTGAAAATCGTTAATCTGTTTTAAGTTTAATTATATATTTTCGTCAAGTGTCTATTGGTCAAATCAATCCAACAAATTGGTGACCATTTAAATATATCCATAATGAATCAGGAAATATCAAAATAGTAGTTCTAATCGAATGTTCATAAAAATTTGGTCATACAATAATTTTGGGCTCATTTATTACTCAATTGAAAATATCTTTGTCCTCCAATTGATTGAGGAATCGTTGTGCTAGCATAACGTAGAGCTAATCGGTAAAAGAATGTTTTGTTCACTACGTAGCGTCCAACGTAGGTCCAAGAGTTGGGTTCTTTGAATTTTTGGTATTTTTATGGCACTTAATGGTCAAAATGTGAAAACTGGAAGACATGGGTGATATCTTGTGTTCGAAAAAGATTAATCGAATACATAAACAACTATATTCCGAAATTCATTTCATTTGATGAAACCGCTTGTGAGATAGAACTAAAAATTTTGAGTGTATTGTTTTTTTCTCCTTAATTTGCCTTTGCATAAAAATCTTTCGGACTTTGATGTTGAAAATTCTAGGTCACTTAATGTTGAATTGATACAGCTCTCCTAAGTCTTAGGACTAAAGAATAAGAACTAACGAGATGCGTCTCATTGGCTCATGGCAATCACGTGATGGCCATTTACTAATAATCGGTCAAATCAATCCAACAAATTGGTGATCATTTAAATATATCCATAATGAATCAGGAAATATTAAAATAGTAGTTCTAATCGAGTGTTCATCAAAAATTTGGTCATACAATAATTTTGGGCTCATTTATCACTCAATTGAAAATGTCTTTGTCCTCCAATTGTTTGGGGAAGCGTTGTGCTAGCATAACGTAGAGCGAATCGGAATGTTTATCACGAACGTGATCACAATTTTATTTCAATTTATTAATTATCCTAGTGGAACATATTTTGCTCAACATACAAGTATGTGCACTGTGTAAATTCTGTAGTATTCACATTATTACTTCTAGCAAATACTGATAAATTGGTTGGTGGAGGTTTGTGTGCAAAAAACTGACGTCTACACACTGCCCTTCAAAATGTCCTTTTCATTTTATTTTAATCATCCACTTTCCATATATTCCTTGTTGACGAAGTTCTATTTTTCTATTTTTCGTTCTTTGAAGTTTTCTTCCAGCCTCGACAATCGAGAGCATACGTAAACATTTATTTATTCATTTCACATAACCATTCTCATGACTCCAATTATCTAGAAATGCTGCGTTTCTAGGTAAACGTTATTTCCCTTTTGATTTCGATGATATTGTTCCATCTGCCCCTCTCGTAAATGCATACTCCGCATATTCAAAAGACTGTGTAATTATGATAGAAGGTAAGCTTAGATTCCAGCATAGTGTGCACATTTATTACTTCATGCTTGCTTTACTCTGAGAGGCATCTTCTCATGAGGATATTTGTAAGCGAGCTGAGGTGAATACTAATTAATTACTCGTCTGAGTATGCAAACAGAGCGTAGTTCATTGTTCTTTACTGAGTGGTGGGTAATGTATATATCATAGTTCGAATAAATACAATTATTTGTACTAATCGAATTATTTTATTCGCAGTGGATGTCTACTGTGAGGAACGATCAATTCCGATGAAATTTCGCACTCTACTACACATGAGAAATGATGGCAATATGAGCCAAATATATTCGACAAATCGAATAATTACAATAATTGGAGCTACCATAAATAATTTCGATAAGGAGCTCAGAAGATATTAGCAACTTTATTATGAACACAATATTTTAAGTTGTTTCAACGCAGTCTTAGTTTCGATATTGAATTTTGTTCTAATGAAGTCAGCTATTGAAAAAACTCAAGAAAGACAAATTGTTTAAAACTGTACATTATAGCTTCGTTCGAAACCTTCGAGGTCAACAATGAGTTTATTTTGGAAAAATAGATGATTTGACGAGTTTAACAATGAATTTATTTTGGAAAAATAGATGATTTGACGAGGTTCTTCTTATTCTCACCAATTTTTCGTGGTTGAAAAAGCAGAATTTTCAAAAGGGGAAATTGAACTCGCGTTCTTCATCCTCTCAATTACTGATCATTGATCATGGATTTTATCTAAACAGATATGCAAAACTGAATTTTCCTCATGACATATAGAGGATATTTCCGAAATACTTCCTGAACAAAGGAGGAAAATATTCCTTGTATTCGGTCCTATCACATCCCAAATTCACAAACTAGCATAAGACATTGTAGAGAGGAAAGTTATCTATAGACAATTCTTTCCTTTTCATAAATGTTTTGCCCGAGAATTATAATTTTTTTCATCCGGAGTAAATAATAGAGAATCGGTTCAAAATGCAACATAAGAACTTTTTTCAAAACACAAAAGGATTTGAGATCTATACCTACTAACAAAAAGTAAACCTTTGAATAAAAAACAAAAATAGGAAATTCCCAGTATTTGGGGTAAAACTCATACAGGTGAAACTTCTAGACCTCTAGAAATAAGAAAACGCGAACATAAAAGTGATATTAAAAATAGAGAAATTAATAGATCACAGATCACAGATCATGTTTTTAATACAGGAGACCACATGATGGATTGGAATAACACTAAAATTTCAATGACAGAAGCGGATCATTACAAACGAAAGATTAAAGAGTCCACGTGTATTTTGTTGGATCAAATAATAATTTGACCAATTGTTCAATAGGAATAAATCATATTTGGACTAACTTACTGAAGAAAGAACTGTCATCTGGTTATTTCAAAATCAAATACATCAACGTTTCTGTGTTCTGACAGTTAATGTCAAATAAATAAAGCTACAATTCAAAATACTTTCAGAAATTTACCTTTGTCTGATGAAGGAGTCTGACATAGACTACGAAACGTTACGTAACATAATTATTATTTCAAAGTTCCTTTTTTTCCTTCACACATATGCTTGGGGTTTTTCTGCTCACAAATATTGTAGAGTAAATTAAATTATGTCATGTCTCTATGCACCGAACGCCAACGATGAGATAACCATGGTAACGACAGAAAGAATTACGTCTGTCAATGACAGCCAACAGAAACACATCAAATTTTTTTCGATAAATCATCAATTAAAATTTGATATGTTTCTTAAAATGGATATATTCATATATTTCAACCGCTTGCGGAAAATATATTGTTCCTAACTATTACGGCAGTTTCCTGTGGGCAAGTATTACTTTCCGCACTTTTTAGGAAAATAACTATTTTTTCTAGACGCTATAGTTTTTCATTATTTTATCATCAAGAATACAATATTATAGTGAATTCATCCAAAACTATAAGAAATGGGAATTTCCTCGAGGGAAATTACTGAAATTCACAGTGACGTAAATATGGAAGTTTGATAATCAATTCATAGAAAGTCAAACTCTTCAATTCATTATTTGGGCCAACCATAGCGGTTTCAGTCGAATCAGAGTCAAACTTCGGGAACAGGTTTTTACGAATGTAACTCGTAACAGGCGGCGTTAGAATGAAACTTGTTCCATTATGGTAATGCCAGTTATCGGACCGAAACTGAATGAGAATCTTTCGTGACTACCCTACAGAAGTTTTTTAACGTCCGGACGGAAATATACATCGTATATTTAGCATAACAAATAGTTATTATTTTTATTCTGGTAGGAAAAATTACAATGCTAAGGTAGGAGTCATTTCTATACCAACCAACCAAACCAACTGGATAAAAAAAGCATTTTAACTTGAAATCATATATAGTCCTCAACCCTCGTAATGATTTTTCTTCTATTCATCATTTGTTGGATCCAGAAGAAATACTGTTTGCACGAATACTATATAATTCAACAAGCATGAAAGGATACCTACCCATTTTCCACGTTCATCCCAAAATTGGAAAATGAATTTTCATATAATCATACGAAAAGTATTTTCTTAGTTCTACTGCTCATCACAACTTATAAAACCGCTTGTGAGATAGAACTAAAATTTTTTTTATGGCCTATGTTTTAAACCGAGCCGATTCGGAAAAAAAGGTGTAGGAAAAGAGGGTTTCTTTTGACCTAAAGAATCTGCGCATTCACCAATTTGTTACTCCAACCAACACTAAGTTGATGGCCTTCTTAGTGGATACTGTACAATTTTTGATCGGACATTGATACAGATACATCGTTGTTAGCTTCTAGAAGAAGAGAAATGTATCCTGATGTTATCCTGTGATGCATCAAATCTTGTAAATACTAAATTATCATCATGATCGATCCATTTCGACTAAAGTCATAAGGTAGTATGTAGGAACCTACAGTAATTATGTATTGCCCACATATTTCGTAATCGGGATTTTGATAGTTAAAAAAAATCCTGGTTCATGTTGATTATACTGAGAATCTTTCTTCAATGAGATGAATTTTATGAATATTCAAGACCTCATAAAAAAGTCAAACAGAGCTAAAATTTCTCCAGAGTTGGCAAAGCGAACAACTAAGGAACAAAGAGTCAATATAAGTTTTTTATTACAATGAAGAAAAGGCTTATTCACCAGTGTAGCTTGTAAATGACAATCTAGAGGCGCATATCAGTTTTAATTGACGTTAATTAAATCCCCATGCTTCAAGCCTTCTTCATTTCAATCTGAGATTCATTTGGAATCTTATTTCAATAAGCTTAGCTGATTCTCATTAAAAAAGAAGGGTTTCATAATTTATGATTTATGCTTTCGAATTCAGGTCAAATATTACTTTCATTTCTCAATGTCAAATGTCCTGGATAAGATATGACTTGTTGATATAGTGGCTAATTTATAATTATGATTATTTTTTACACCGAAGCTAGATTCGAAAGAATCATTTCATTGTTATCGCATTTTCTTCGAGGCAAAAAAATGCAGTTGTGTCTTTCATCTGAATCTAATCGTGCTTTGCACCGTTTAAGTGAACAGTGATCCTTGAAACACTTGTAAGCATAGAATTTCTATGACCCAAACTTTATTTTTTAAAAGTCTATCTTGAAGAAATAACCTAGTAAAGGTACCTGTAGCTACTCTGGCAAATATTGCGAATGGAATAATGTGAAATGAGAACTACCCGAAACAATGGAAAACAGTTGAAGTCATAGTACTCAACAAACCATTCAAAAATAATAAATTCAAGCTACAGCTCTCGTTTTACTAGACGTCGCCAAAGCATTCGACATAGTATGGCATAAAGGATTAATTTATGAGATGAGATGTGCTGGATATTCGATCAAACTATGCAAGTTGTAAGTGTACTTTAATGGGAACAAGAAAGGTGAAAAAAATCAGCAAATCTTAGCTAATGCCAACGTTTCGCAACATATATTGTCGCATCTTCAGGGCTGAAAAAAATACAGATTATCGTGAATAAAAACGAAAAACGGCAACAACACACACAGAAGAAAATAAATCAACATGTATAATGTCTTGGTCTTCAGATTGAGGTCGTGATTTTGAAACACTCTGACCTTTAGCTTCCAGAATGCCGAATTGATACCGTTGTGTATTTCCATGCCTAGGTTAGCCCTAGTATTTATGAAGCTTCCCAGGTATTTGAACTGCTCGACCTGTTCTAGGGTTTCATTCTCCAGGCTGATATGTGTTTGAAGGCTTTCTGGCGGACTTACCAGGATTTTGGTTTTGTCGATATTGAGTCTAAGGCCTAAAGCTTCGTATATATGTTTAAAGGTGTCCAGCATTATCTGTAGATCCTCTGGGCTGCTAGCGATATCTATGTTACGGGCAATGTAAATAATTGGGCATTGTTTATAATGCCCGGGCAATTTAAAAAGTGCCCAAAAGGATATGACAAAATGATAAATTATGTTGCAAATATTTCATTGCCCGGTTATTATGTATAATGCTAAAAATCAGGTGGGCAATTTGAAAATTATATATTATTCATATTTCTTATAAAAAATAACGAATATTTGCATACCTGACTGACAAAGTAACAAACAAAACATAATAAATAAAATTTCACATGCTGACAAAAAAACCGGTGAGATGAAATAAGTACAAACAAAACGTAAGTCCAAATAAAACTAAAGTATTAGATATGTACGTACTTTCAAATTTATATTCACACAAAATGTCAATATGTAGCAATACAGGCCAATACAGGTTCTATTCATTAGAGCAGCTTCCACTTTGGTGACATTTCGAGTTACATAACTTTTTTTCTTTACGACACTTGCGCTCGTCGGATTTACAGCTACCTTTACAGCCACATCGACTATAGTCTTGGATGACAATCTTGCACATTCTCTTAGTTAAATCTCTATCTGTGGAATATCTTCGCCATTCTTTTCACATAGGTTGTCCCTTTGGTGTCAATTAATCAAAGTGCCCAAAGAAATAATAGCGGTATTTATAATGACCGAGCGATGTGAGAAATTACTGTAAAGTAATTCAAATTTATCAAATTGCCTGATTTTAATGGTCATTATTCATAATAACCAAGCATTATGAATACTGACCTAAATAATTACATTGCCCGTAACATCTACAACACTGTACTACTATAGAACGAAAATAATATCAGTTTTGCCGCCATGAAGGAAATTATTGGACTTTCATGATAGTATTTCGTGAAATTCGATTTTGGGGACTTTTTCATTGTCTACAAGCAGTTCGTCATTGATACTGACGACCGCTTTGATGTCCTCATGCATGAAATATGAGACCGGAATCATATTGGAAAGACAAAACCTTCAAGCGTTCATTTCAGGAATCAATCGAGATCATCGCTGCCGGGTAATTAGAATTCAATCAGATGCGGAACACTGACGGACCTTTAGCAAATAATTTCACCGATAAGGGAAAGGGTGGCTTCTGTACGTGTATACACAACCCCTCTAGAGTTGCTTTGGTCCCAGAGACTATTAATTAAACTTAGATTTGATAACAACCCCTTGCTGGCGATATCGGGAACAATCAATATAGAAAGTTGGTTAAGCTGCCAGACCTTGTTCAAGTTTATATTATCAAAAGTTATCATCGGATAAACGCTTTATTGAATTGAGGAGGTCTTGTTCAGCTATGTTCCAGCGAAACTTCAGATCGTGATTTATGTTACGAAGCATGGCTTTGCGCCCAACCTTCGTTTTGTGATAAGCTACCTTCGACGCAGGAAAAAATGCTTGTGTTTGACTGGGATCAGTCGAAATTTGTGACTGGTTGTGAAGGAAATTTTATAGTCTGGGTAACGATAATGTATATTTGAACGTGTTGGAAGAAGTTAGGTCTTGTTACTTGTGTAGCAGATTAGTTTTTCGATTGATGCTTGTATGTTCTCTCAAAATTATGCAGTGTGTTACTGAACATGCGGCAAAAATGCAGGAGATGATTCCTTGTTTGAAAACATTATTATTTTGTAAAGAAACATGACTCGAATATGCACTACTTGTGAGAAACGTGTTGTCAAAAATGGGAACTCTCCTCATATTTTCGTCGAATAGAAAGAGCGAGACAAGTTTCTTTGATTTTTTCGATTTTTAAAATAAATGTAAATATAACAAACTGATTTCAAAATTTATTCTGCGAAACAACGAGATTTTCAAAATACACAGCAAAAAAATTAACGCACATTCCGAAAATCTCAATTTTAATGAAATTTAACTCTACATTGACCTTATAACTTATTTTTTATGTTCTCTCGGGAAGGTTTTGAACGAAACAAGACACATTAAATGGAAGAAAAATCCAGGATTTCACCGAATCTTATGTGAAAGAAGAGAAATGAACAATTTTCAAAATACTGAAATACTGATAAGTGATTTAATACTTGGTATTTCCACCCCTTGCGTTAATTACAGCTCGGCAACGGTTCATACTCAAAATGAGTGATCTTAAAATGTTCTGATCTAATCCTTCCCAGATTTCTCCGAGTTGGATTCCTAAGTCATTAAGAGTAGCTGGATGATTTTCTGAACTTCTCAACCTTCTAGTGGGGTTGTCCCAAACCTGCTCAATCGGATTGAGATCTGGACTTCTTGCTGGCCATTCCATTCGAGAGACTTCAACCCTCGCTTCAACCTCTTCGAGGTACTCCTGAACGATGCGCGCACGATGGGGTCTGGCATTATCGTCCATGAAAATGAAATTTTCACCAATGTATTTATGGGGCAAATGGCACTACATGCTCTTCAAGAATGTCCCATTCATAGCTCCATTATCAACGACCACTAGGTCTGTGCAAGCAGTCAAAGATATTCCACCCCATACCACAATCGATCCTCCCCCGAAACCAGTAGTATTCAGGAAATTGCACTGAGCATATCTTTCATGTGGACGTCTGTATACAAGGGAACGTCGATCACAATGGTAGAGGCAGAATCTAGACTCATCTGTGAAGAGAACTCTTTCCCAATCGGCCTCTTCCCAATGGATATGCTCTCTCACAAAATCCAAACGCGCCCTTCGATGGGCTGGGGTAAGCGACACGAGGCCTTAAATCATCATTAATTAACTGGTAAAGTAAGACACACTTGTTTTTATAATAATATACTTTGACTATCGATTTCGGCACTAGGCCATCATCAGGTCAGCGTCAATGAAACATGTACAATTAAAAGACATTAGATGTAATATAAAATTATAGTTTTCCTTTGAATATTCGTTTTCTACCCTTTTTAGATGTTCTAGGTTAAGTCTTAACCTCTTAACCCGTCTCTATAGACGGCTGTGACCATATTGTGGGGATCCTCAGATTAGAATGGATCTGAGTCACACTGCACAATCGGGGATTTCACATTTCCATAAATGCACAAACAATAAACATAGGTGATAATGTTTTCTTTTTCATTTTTACATTGGTTATCATTTGAAATTATCACTGATTCAGAGTCCGTTCATGAGTGCCCCGTGGACAAAGCTATCATCTATCAAAGAAAACCACATCGTAAGGAAATTTCTTTGAATTCTCTATTATGGAACAGACGAATTCGATCAATCGAATATTCCCAAATATCAAACCTCTTGCCTGATATCACTTTTATTCTTGGATCTTTGTGGATAGGAGAACCGCGGCAGAATGCTTTCCTGAGTTTCGCTGCCTTATAAATATATATTATCTGCACGTGACATTTTCCTAGTCGATTTCGCTTTATTCGCTCTAACATATTCGATTTACGGATATGGAAGGAACGGTTTCCTGACGTATCGTATAAGCAAAATAATGATGTTCTGATGTTTCGATCTATGGCTGAGATACAAAAATTTTGCACTCAGGCTTGGCTCAATAAGGAGCTCTTGAATGAAAATATACTTTGTCTAATACAAAGTCTATCAACCTGATTTGGCTCACCGCCTCCTTTGATAATTTGTTTTTTCTAGTGGCCCTCACCAGTTGTGTCGATTTTGAAATAACTATAGCCTTCGAATATATCTAAACGTGTATGTGATATTATTTTTTTGTTCCTGTACCACTTTTCGAATATAATGTTCTGTTAAAACTAATTCCTCCTGATTTCGTCTTTCTGCTGTTTCTTTAATCGATCTTGTATTTGTTTCTTTCGTTCATTTCATTCTTTATGCACATTCTTTAATTTTTTTTTATATCCATACCATTTTCATCAATTTTCTTAAATTGTTCATCCAATTTCTTATATTGTTCATTCCTGTTTATATCTTTCCTCATCTTCCAAAGAAAATCTAATATATTCGTCCCTTTGCTTTTTTGTGTTCTTGTTTTTTCCTCTTTTTCACCAACTGGAGCTTTGCCTTGTGGATTCCATATTCAATTATTGGCGAAATCAATCTATTTATACAGGGTGTCCCGGATAAGATGGGAAAAATTTTAATGTGAGATAGAGAACACCTAGAGGTTCACGAAAACACCCATATGTAGTATCTAGCAGTTCTAGATTCTGATTTATAGGGTATTTTTCAAATTTAAATGGAAATTAAAACCACTTTATCTCTTGAACGGAATCACCGATTTATCTGAACTTTGGAACGGAGATAGCTTCCATGAGGTTCCAGAAAACTGCAATCAAACATCATTCGATTTCCTGGACCGTTATACTTAAATTTGGACAGTTCTTGAAAGTTCGCGAAATCACCCTGTACACTGAATTTCATGATTTCTTCGATAGCTGCGTAAACTGTAAGATTCATTCAGTCAATTCGCCAAATAACAGAAACACCCAGGTTAACGAAGACTGATTTTTTTCTTGATAGTGAGGTGAATTTTGAAAAAAAAAATTTAAAAAATCATTGGTATTGGTCATTACCAAGAAAAAAATCAGTCTTTGGCAACCTGGATGGTGCCATGCAACAATATTTGGCGAATTCGAGTAAATATCTGAGAAATTCGAAAAACTGGGTATTTTGGCTGAACGCAACTCTGTTTAAAAGATCCACAGATTTGTAGCGTCACAGATCTAGCTAGTTATTCTGAAGGTAATTTTGTTTCTCCAGCTCGTTATGAAAACTTAAAATGGCTATATTTCTTTATCAGGATCGACTTGGAAAAAATGGTATAGGAAAAAAGTATTTCTTTTGACGTCAAGAATCTACTCTTAAAAAATTTGTACGAGTCAAAGACTCACCCTGTATATTCTTTAATGTGCTCACGTTCCCTCGGTGCAACCCCAGTGCCTCCTCATTTTCTTTGGCTCAACTACCCCCTTTGAGTCACTCACAAGGGGACTTTCACCCACGTTGAGAACGGTCTGCAACCTTCCTCTGAATTCCGAAAATAAAAAAAAAAGTGGATTATCAACAGATCCAATTCGAAGTGGATTCACTTCTAATGTACGGTAATTGAATATTAATATTCCAATTACTTTCCAATCTATCAATTCTTCGAAGCTTGAAAATTGCGCTGACAGATGAAAGAATTCTATGGAATTTTTTCCAATTGAATTTCGTTCATTCCTTCTTATTCTTTTTTTTTTCATGAATTTTTAATGCATATAGATGAGCATCCTGAAAAAAGACGAATGGATTGAAATGAACGCTTCACTATAATGGAGATCGATAGCGAAACTGAAAAGCCACCCCTCGCCTTCAAATTGCGTCCATTCATTTGATTACTGTTTCGCATTTATATTCTGTAAAATGGGAGATTTTATATCGTTTACGTAAGGTTATGATGACTATTATGGGGTAATGAAACTGTCCTGCGTTTTATAAATTTCAACTTCGGATCCACCGGGTGGAAAAATTGATTTTCCGACATTTCCCAACGAATCATGATTCTGATAAATAACCTCGTTTCGAATAATGCACTTTAGGGTTGATTTAGCAAGTGTAACTTGTACGCCTTTACGGGCCGATTTGCCTCAAAGAAACCATTATGAAATTAAAACATAGAGTATCTATGTCTATGTCTAAAATACAGTTTGTAGGTGCTAACCTAATTCTTGTCAGTTTTCCCAAACTGACAACTGACGTAGATTTCTTTGAATTTTGCGTTTGGTGAAGGTGAAAAATCTCGAATTTCCGAAGCTTTTTTTTTCTCATTATCGATCCGGGTCGACACGCAATGCACAGATAGCAATAACCCAACCCTTGGAATTAGCTGATTTTCCCTTCACTCAGTGGTTAAGTAATTAGTTTATACTGACAATTTTCAAATTGTTCCTAAAATTTCTCTTCTGGTTGAGCTTAATTTTTCCAGGAAACACAAGAATCCTGTGGCTCACGTATATCGTATATTCCAAGTAGTTAAAAATAATGTCAAAAAAATCGACTTCGTATTGCCATTTCATTCGAGATCATTTGTAATATGACTAATTCCAGTTCATATAGCTATTATATTAATAGATATATGTTCCAGTTTTGATCAACAGAACCACAGAAAAAGTACCTGAACATTTGATTCTATAGAGAGTAGAGAGAAGGAGAACGATCGCTGTTTTGAAACCACAGATTATTTGTCCCCTAAAATATGTACCAATAGGTAGTTCATGTTTTTGCCAATAGCCGCGCTGGTTATCACGGGAGGGCGAAATTTCGATTTAAACTAGTTGAAGTTGGCTGAGTGAACTGTCTTTCTGGTGACGGATGATTATAATATTATTACCGATTTTGGATAAGAGAACAACATATGACCATGGTGAAATGTTGAAACGTGCGCTAGTGTAAGAGTGTTTTGGCATCGGAAAGAAAAGGATGAGAGATAAAATGTCAGAGTGCATTTTTGAGAGAAAATTGGAAAAATCCTCAAGAATAGACTCGGAATCAATTTGTGTGTCAAGAGCACTTTTGCTATGAAGGTATAAAAAAAAGATGATAGATTCATTATAATTGAAATCGAAATTGTCATTACTCATGAAAAGTGGACTCTTCTGAATAAAAATATCTAACCAATAAAACCACATAACTCAGATGTGAATAGTCTTGAAGAAATTTGCTGGCATAACATAATATATGGTTTATAATGGTTCTCAGCTGAGTATTGAAAACAAAATCTATTCTAATAAGTGATGAATGAGATTGCTACTATTTGTTGTCTTGATATGTTCTTCTCTTCACTGCGAATGTATATAATTTTGAAGATTACATTAAACCAACTAACCTAATATCCTGTTTTCAATGATAAACATATGTAGTATCATTTTTTTGGTCATTCATTTCTTCAATTTCATTGATTTATTCATTTATTATGAATGAATGACTTAGTCCCGTTTATAATGTGAATTGTATTTTATTGCATATATTTCAGAAAATTGATATTTATTATAGATTCTGTGATGGGCTTTGCCTCTAACCCTGGACGCTCCTTACCTTTACTCGGGTGCCAGTAGGACAATCAGTGGAACCCCACGTCCCTCACAGAATCTCCAAAGAATTAGAGAGCCCGGGTAGACTTGAATGATCAGTGGAGAAGGGTAGCAGTGAAAACTAGGGTGGTAGCTTCTTCTTGGTCTCTGCTTTCTGACGGTTTTTAATCGTTCAAAAAGAGTACCTACCTCTTCTGACGAAAACCTAGCTCTAACTGATTTAAGGAACTGTCTCTCACTGGCAAAAATAACTGGCAACAAAATACACGTCCAGTTCTTTATTACTACTGGACTAAATTATATACAGAAATGTACAAGCAATAACAAATGTTGATGTCAACCGGTGGCCTGGTCGGCGGGGGGGCGGCTGATGAAATACGGTCTCTCCGGTAAATACGGTTAAATTTTGTACGGTCACTCCAGAGGAGTACGGTGGAAATAGACGGTAATTACGGTTAACTTTTGAAATCCTGGCAGAAATCGGTATGGTGGTGGTCTTAGTCCAATTGCTGTGCACCCTGTCTCTCGCTCCCTCTTTCTCTCTCTCTCTATCTCTCTCTCTTTCTCTCTGTGACCCTCAAAATGGCTGCCAGTCAGACAGCAGCTCGCAAGAAACAGTCAACCTTTAACTTGATTGGTCGGAAGTCGGCAATATATTAGCAAAATGAGCACCAAAAATACGGAACCCCAAGTCCTCCCGGGACCCAACGGTGGTCGAACGGACGCAGAAGCCGGCAATCTACACAGCCTAGAATAACTAGATCAAGTTTAAACGGTAGGTAAGTATTTTCAGCCAGTCCAACGGACTAACGAAAGCGGAAAATAGCGAAGATATCCACTCAGGTATGCACTACGAAAGGAACAATAACGCTACAAGTGACTTGCCTTAAACTTTCAAACTTTTCGTAATTTCAACTGTACTGCACGGTAAAACACCTTACACAATTTCCTTGGCACCTAGATCTCAACTCACTCGCTCTTGTCATTCAGCGCTGGGCGTCGAAGAAGTACCCCTCTCCTCGGAAAATTTGCCCCACTATGGGCAACTCATCTCTCCATTGGATGAACTCAATTTCTTCGGTCAATCAGCCGGCTCAGAAAGAGACAGAAAGATTTGAAGAGAAGGAAAAACTGAACAAGTTGAAAGACCTCTCTCGAGTCAGAAAAAGTACGGTTGAACGAAAAGAATTCTGAAATATGTGAACTATGAAAACAAAAGACATATACGGTTTCCGCTGCAATAATGGGACTGGTTGGTGGAAAACAACGTCAAAATATCAATCGGTAAAGACCCCTATGATGATATAACTGTGTTCTTCAAAAATATTTCGGTGGTCAGGTCTTATTATGCAAGTATCGGTGAAGAAATTTCTTTTTTGTGGCGGAGCAAAATCTGCCTCGTCACAATTCGAAGAAACGTATTTGAAAAATCATCAGAAAAAACTACGATGACACATAACCCAAAATAAAATGAAGGCTTAAATCCCCACCCCTTGTCGATAAACCTAGCGATCGCAGCGACTCCTATTTTCCCCGTTTTCGGGGACACATTTTTAGTACGGCGATCGTTCTTCTTCTTTCTCCTCTCCATATCTGATTCTTTGGCTTCAACAGGCATAAATAGTTCTAGATAATTCTAATGAAATCTAATTGAAAGAGTTTCGAAATATTTCTGAGATATTCTTCATATTCAAAAAATTCAGACAGAAGACAGAAGAATCCCCATGAAAAGTTGCTATGCTATAGTAAAATAGGTATCCAGTTTATAGGTGTAATAATTTTTGAAACAAAGGTATCAGTGATATATCTCAACTATTCATTGAACATCATCATGTTGACACTATTCTACAATACAATTATCAAAAATCTAAAACAGTTCATATACATCTTCCCTAATATACTTCCTTCTGAGCTTAAATGCAGCTTTCAATAGGAAATACGACCGGCCAACCTGTATTGTGAACGCTCTCGAAAAAACCCGACTTCCACAAAAGTCCCGTTGAGGGACTTCTCTGCGGGATATCTTGTCGTTGATAGTTGGCCAAAATGAATCAGGGCGGCTTTTTTGTAATCACAATGGCACAAAAGGAAGTCTGGCTTTACTTCGCACTTCCATACATGGGGATTTGCTTTCAGAGCTGTAATATACTTGTGAAAATTCGTTTTTATGCGACTTGGAGATGACAATTTCTCCCTACTGGCGATTCATTCCCTCCCCTTGAACGTTGTATTTCTACCCAAACACAGCATGTGAGTTTTTCATTCTCATTCGTCTGTATAACTGAAGAATATATCATATTTATTAATTAATTCATGGAGACTCGTGTGATCTTTTATTTCATTTACATTTCAGTTCAATCGAATAAAAGCAATTTATATTTTCCTATCATGTTTCACCTTCAAAAAAGCCAATATTCACTTGATATCATAACGATCAATCTCTAATATGAAATAAGTATAATCAGAACTCGCTTCGTTGTGTGTCCATAATAAGGGCCTCTGCTTCGTTCACGAGCAGTGAGGGCTCAAATGACAAGAGAAATTGCCGCTGTCATTTGGCGCGCATTTTATCTCCGTTCTAAAGCCAGACATAGTGTGCTTGTGGAAATTAATTAAATAAAAAAATGTTGCCTCGTTCTGATAGCTTAATGCCACCCCAGTGAATAAATGATGACGCGGATCCTTGTCTTTATTCAAATAGGTTCCCTAGTAACGAAACCGTAGAAGGAGAAAATGTATTTCTTTGAAATGTTGATTCGACAACACTCGAATTCAATGTTCTTAGCAAGGTTTTGTTTATTGGACAGGGTGTTTCCAAAGGTGAGGCTCTTTTTTGACAGAAGGTAGTACTCATCAACATAAGTCGTCCAACCAAAATTTGTCTACATAAAATATCCCAGATGGCTGACATACAACAGATAGAACAAAATTTCATTAAATTTCAAGTACGGGATTGTGGAAGGTGAATCCGGCACCGTAAAAACGTAACAAAACATGAATATATGGCTGAACAATAAATAGTTCAGTACCAAGTTCATCGGATTAGATGCATCCAGTCACTTTTAAGAGAGTCATAATTGTTGTATCGTGCAATTCAGGGTGAAAAAAAATTTAAAGAATCGAGGCAGTTTCTTCAAAGTGCCTAGGTTAGTTTTGCTGAAGAAGTGCTATGATGTTTCCCCATATCATCCCATTTTTACGACGATTATTGGAATGTTTGTACAAGAAGATTGTGATTCAACTTTGTTATTTCGAAAGTTTTGTATAGGTGATTTTTGACCAAACGTTTTATTTTGACCAGTTCTACCTTCTGTTGAAAAAAAGCCTCACCTTCCAATACCCCTGTATATTTTGTCTTCTTTCCTTGTCAAGGGAAAAAGGATAAAAATATTCGAATAGAATGAGAATTTTAATCTTCTCATGCAATATCAGAAGGCTAATTATAGAAAGCATTCACCTAATTACCATATAGCCAATCCATTGAACGCTGACAGTCCGTTTAGTTAGTGGCAAAAACGGGAAAGATCCCCATTTTCTTGTTTCGGCCACATCTGTTTTATATTCACGACTAATCAGTTATGATTAAATGAAATATTGATTAAATATATCGAAGACCACCGGCTCATGTTTCACATTAACATATCTCAAAAAGTGAACTTAATGGAGATGGTCTACCATGGTTTACGGGTAGGAAAAGCCTAATATTCCTGCACTACTGTGAATAATAATAATAATTATAAGGATTTCTTTCCAACAGGCAGAGCCCAGTAACAGGAAATCTACATAAACTATAAAATAAAACTAAAATACGAATAGGTAACTTATTGACTTGAATTCAATTACTAAGAGATGAGAGCAAGGAGCAGTGAAACTAAAAAAGTAAACAAGTTGCTAACAGAAAAAATTCTAAACCAATATTCATATCTATTATCACAAAAATTAATGAAAGTTTTACATATCATGGAAACTCTGTCAAGGTGAATATCAAAGAGATAATAATGAATGAATGAAGAAGTAATGTAGCTTTTCCTACCATGTAAAAATACTATTTTTCAGTGAATCGTTAAAATTCGACAGATGTTAATTAATTTTTGAAAAAATGCGAATTATTTTATCCGTTAATCCTAAATGGTGCTTCGAAATTCGTAATGAAATTGGTTGCGTAACTATGAAAACGTATTAATGCGGAATTGTCAAACGTGACGAATATAAATATAATTGCAAAGATTATAGAGTAGAAAGATGGGAAACGAGGCGACTAAAGCGATTTGAGCGACATCTGTGTGTCACGCGTGTTTTTAAAACGCTAGGACTGGTTAAAATATCAATTTGAGTGCCATTTGCAGAAATATATGAAATTCTTAAAATTTCAGGCGTCAATTTTGATCAAAGAGGTTTTGAATGTTTTGATTCTCGTACCCCTTTTTGTTTATCTAGCTCGTTCTTGTTGCTGATTTTTGGAGTTTTTTTGTCTTATTTCTTGGTGAGAACATCAAAATATTGTTCGAAAATTATTGAATGGTGAAGAACGGTGGATCAAATAATAAAATGTATTTTACGTGATTAAGTTTTTCACTCAACTAAGGAAAATAGAAGCGTAAGTATTGAAAGTCGTAACATGTGAATCGGTCATTCATTGATTCTTATTTTCAGTGCTCCGAAGTGGATAAAATTCTCAGGGCTTGAAGACAATTACTTCAGCAAACACTTCTAACTACACCATGTGCAATGAACATTTTACTGCAGGTCAATTGAGAACTGTTCATCGACGTAAATTGTTGTATGCAGAAAGCATCCCTTGCATGAAGGGCCTATTAAGTGAAAATGATGATCTTTATAGGTCCATCCAATGATTCTCATTTGCTACTCTTTCAATATATTCAGAAATGCAGAGGTTTTATTGATTTCCATTTGGGAACCAAGTGACTGTCAAATTGTTGTTTAGAAAGTCAAAGTTTTATGATTAATTGAAACGAAGTACTGCAGTGTGTAGTTTATTAAACTTCAGTTAAGAACCGAGCGCTTTCGACAATATGTCATCATCAGGGTTCCCTGGAAGGGTAACTATGATTATTACAAGAGATAGAAATTTATTTTGATAATTACCCGTCCAGGAATAATACCACAGGCGGCATGCGGAAGAGTCAATGCAAATTAAAATTAAAACTTGAAAATTTAAAACTAAAACGCTAGAAATTTGCATTGACTCTTCCGCATGCCGCCTGTGGTATTATTCCTGGACGGGTAATTATCAAAATAAATTTCTATCTCTTGTAATAATCATAGTTACCCTTCCAGGGAACCCTGATGATGACATAATGTCGAAAGCGCTCGGTTCTTAACTGAAGTTTAATAAACTACACACTGCAGTACTTCGTTTCAATTAATCGTATATTTAGTGTGCAAAATCAACCATTATTCGAAAGTTTTATGAAACCTGCTGTGAGTGTTTTGTTCATTCATTAATCAATTTGTATATTGTGTCATGAAGAGAACATATCATAAGGAAATCATAAAAAAAGCACCAAGAAACTATACTGACATACAGGTCTTGCATATGTCTGCAAGTTTTTTTTTTAAGTGTGGTTCTGAAAATTCTTTAAATAATACCGACATATGTAAGTAACTGGAATATGTATGCTATGATGGATTATTGAATATTGGTTCATATTTATTTCTGATATATGTATATTTTACAAATTCAACTAAGTTCATTAATTCAGAACAACCTATTGTACAGAAACAACACCTTCGACGTATAGCAGATCACCATATACTTTAGTGTCCTAGTAAAAGCTTCATTTATTATCCACTATTTCAATTTCTGTAAATTTTTTATGAATTCCAAATAAACATATAGCACATCCAACAGCGTTTTTCGTTGATATCAATTGATTCCAAACAATAGTTAGATGAAAACTAACATCCTGATCACAAAGCAAAACCATACTTTTGTTTTGTCGCTCAGGATGTTTGTTTTCTGATAGAAACAAAGTCAATATTGGAATGCAATACGAGAAATAGAATTCGAATTTCGCGCCCCTCAATCAAAAAACAGAAAACTGTTATCAAAAAGTTTTCCTGTATTGACAGTGCGTTTTTAGCGCCATCTCATTGTCACGCGTGTTTTCACTGGCCAAAATGTAGTCGGTTTTTAGTACTAGCGATATGAGGGCGTTTCCTATCTTTCTACTCTATAATCTTTGTATAATTGCTGTTGTTTTCGAAAACAAATAGTGTAAAATGATAGGTGATCATGAATTATCCATTTCTTGGACTCCTCCAGAGCTGGTTGAGTCAGTGAAAACTGCTTCATTAAAATTATTGTCAAAAACGTCAAGAGAAAAGTAGGAATATACCTACATATGAACCTTTTATGAACTATCGCAGGAGTCAAAATACGAGTTCTTTCTCGGAAAGAGTTGTAATGCCATACTTCTGTCAAATAACTGTAAATATAACAAACTGATTTCAAAATGTATTCTTTAATCCATCGATATTTTCAAAATATTCTAATTCCTTATAGACAACGTGTTTTCGTAGAACACTAACAACTGTAAGGAAATGACTAACTAACATTTGGGAAACCTTGACTTTTTCGTTGAGAAATTTTCTGAATCGAATATAGAACAGTTTATTCCTCTGAAACTAATGCTATTGGTTTTTTTTTCAGGTATGCTAGAGCTTTCCTTCCTATCTACGTGAGTATATAAAGCCATGAGAATAATAATTTCTATAGAGAGCTATATTAACGGTAGTTCCACTAAAGAGCGGCTCAAGTTCACCACTTCATTTCCCGAAAAATCCTATCCGTTCGTACGGAATCACAATAGAAACAGCACGCTCGTAGAATATTATTAAAGATCCTTTACGATTCCGCGTAGATTTTTCCAATTTCCTCAGCAATTTTCTCGGATTTCCCGTCTCGTTCCACAACTTTTCATAACGCTCCCAAGATCTGCCGCAATCAGGCCCCTGTCGAATCAAGGAATGGGAAAATTTCGTCGGGCACCTCGACTGCGAAAATGAAAACATGTGGGATCTGATGAGTTTTCTATGAATGTTGCGTCAGCAGTGGCGGCTCGTGGTCATGAGAGCTGAGGAGGCTAATAGTTTTCGAGGAGTGTTGGAACAAACTCTTATCAGTCAATAAAGTATACTTCTTCAACATAATGAAAAGTTGTCAGTTCTAAGATTAATTTTGAATGCAAGAGGATGCTATATGCTCCTTTTACTTGTTATGCCTTTCGATAGATCGCGGTAAATTTTTCAAATCTGAAAACCCCGTTTTGAACCATGAAGTATATTCTGTTTGATGAGAAAATAGTAAATATGGCCAGCAAAATAATTTTTTCCGTTTGATCGATCCAGTTAACCAATCACATTTATCGTACCAAACAACACTGAAACTTCTATTCTGATGCTTTCGGTAGACTTTAGTGTAATTAAATTTGGTGGAGGTCTTGTAAAGGTTTTAACAACGTGTACAGTTAATTCTCAATATTCAATTCCATTTTATTTTTTGATCCGTATCAGTACTTACCCCTAACGTCCTAACAAAACAACCTATCTTAACAAGAATATATCACAAATTTCCCGAAGTTCCAGTTCTCCACGAAGTCGTTACATTCAAATTGAAAATTGAAATCATAACAACTACCGCCGGACAACGCCCCTACCGTCGGAGATCAAGCGAATATAGTCGAAGACGGCACGAAAGAATCAATGGAGAACAGGGGAGCTGAGCCTCCTCTGGTACATTTTACGGGCGAATATGGTACAGTAAGTCAGCTGAATTCTTGTTCGGTTAGTATGCGAGTCCAGAGAACTTATGCGTGAGTTACACTATCAACGGAGGCAGCAGGCCCAACAGCCTCCGTCCGAATAGGCAGTACTAGGAAATATTCACATTCGACGCGGCGGACGCGTACGCAGCCGGTGGATTGTATGATTGTTATGCTGGATTTTTATGAGCGGAGGACCGAAAAATGAACTAATTTTTATCTGAATATCTAGTTCAGGTGTTCGGAAAATTTATATAGAAATTACTTTCTGAAAATGAGGACATGCGCGAAGTGAATGTATTTTAGCTCTAAGCTTTATGAGGAGGCTTAGCCTCCCTTGCCTCCTCTGACGAGCCGCCCTTGTGCGTCAGTTTCGAATTTCAAATTTATCCATCCGGAACAGGCTGGCAGTATTGCGTTTCCGAGTTGAAAAAAGCGATGATCAAAATGCGAATAGTTTATTGTGCAACCATAAAGGAAATAGGAAAAAGCAATGTTTTTCGTAATGGGCGTATTTCTACACAACGAGGATAACTATACTCCATTCACATTTATTTTAGCAGTCGGTTGGCCATGAAATAATTTTCTCAAGTTTTTGTTACTAGAACGTATACTTCATTCAATTTTATTTTAGCAGTCGGTTGGCCATGAAAATTTGACACATTTCACTCTGTATAGTACGAAAAAGTGGGGTTATGAAGCTTGTCAAAACATTTTTGGGTTTTAAATCAACTCTATGTTGCCCGTTCTACGTAAAAGTTTCTGTTATTACGTATTTTATCACAATGTCGAATCTCTTCGGAAAATATGTGACGAACATAATTGAAGTTTATACAAACTGATTGAAGGCTTACCAAATCCAGTTATTTGCATGGAAAATATAAGAGATCAGTATAATATCATAATATGCTTTAGCTTGAGGAGAGTTTGTTCGTTCTTTTCTTTCAGTTGTAGATTTCAAAAATATTAACCCGAAGATGAAATGCATATGATGCAGTGGTTGGGAATGGGTATCTCCCGATAATTACAAGAATGTTAAATTCTTCAACAAAAATCATCTTGCATCAATATGAGTAAAAGGAATTGAAGGAAGTTTCAAGTTAAGATGCAACTTCACCTTTGAAAAAAAATTTCACATGAATAAACAAGTAACAGGGCAACTTGCGCGTATTTGTGGCTATTCATCTTAATACATTGATATAATAATAATAATTAGGTATTTATTAGTACCTTAAGACATTTACATTGTATAGGACAAGTCAAATGAAAAATAGAAAAATCCATTTTAGGGAACTTATTCTCCGATGACATTTATCGAAAATCCTGTAGTAAACTTTTCGCATTAATTCACTCAAACATAAAATTCTCAAATGCCACCACTTTTTTGGGTCTCCCAATAGAAGGAAATTCTTTGTCATCCTCTTCATTCACAAACTTTCTGATTGTGGAAATATTCAGCTGAAATATAAGTCGTTCAGATTCAGATAAAACATTATATAAATCCTCTTACATTGAATAAGTTCGCTACCGTCTGGTCTGACGTATTGTGGATTTTAGATTATCAGGGTATAACTATTTGCATGAGCGGACCTGAATTCTAAATAGCACTTCCTGAAACCCTGTCTCTTTTTTCAATCACTTTCGGCATTTTCGAATTTTCGAAATAAAAATTGATATTAGTTGTGGCAACGGCGTTATGACATTAACGACATTTCATGAGTGCCAACCTTACTTCGTTCTAGTTACAAAAACTTGAGAAAATTATTTCATGGCCAACCGACTGCTAAAATAAATTTGAATGAAGTATAGTAAGGTGTTATCACTCATGAAATGTCGTTAATGTCATAACGCATTTGCCAAAACTAATATCAATTTTTATTACGAAAATGCCGAAAGTATTGAAACAGAGACAGTGATTCAGGAAGTGCTATTTAGAATTCAGGTCCGCTGATTCAAATATTGGGTTGTTCGGAAAGTCATTTCGCTTTTTTGTCAACAGATGGTCTAATTGTATTTTTACAGCAAACTTCACACTTAAGCCGTCTAATCATTATATATTTTGACAGCTGATATAGTAAGGCGTGTTTGTTGAAATTTTGGTTTCATTCTTTGCAATAGTTTTTGTTTGGTGCTCTATCAAAAATGGAAAATCAAAAGCAGCATTTTCGGCATATTTTACTCTTTTACTATCGAAAAGGTGAAAATGCAGTTCAAGTAAAGCGACAATCATGTGATGTGTATGGAGTAGATGTATTGACCGAACGACAATGCCAAAATTGGTTTGCAAAATTGCGTTTCGGCAATTTCGATGTTGAAGATGGACCACGTTCTGGAAGGCCCGTTAAAGCCGATGAAGACAAAATAAAGGCATTGATAGATGCAAACCGCCGAATAACAACTCGTGAGATTACTGAGAGGTTGAATTTATCAAATTCGACCGTTCATAATCATGTGAAAAGTTTTGGTTTAACTTCAAAACTTGAAATATGGGATCCACATGTTCTTACAGAACGAAATTTGCTTCGACTGTGATTTGCTTCTCAAACGTCAACAAAATGATCAATTTTTGAAGAGAATTCTTACTGGCTATGAAAAATGAGTTGTTTACAAAAATGTAAGGCGCAAGAGATCATGGAGTAAAAAAAGAAGAACTAGCCCAAACCACTTCAAAGTCCGATATTCACCAAAAAAAGGTTATGCTATCTGTTTGGTTGGATTTCAAGGGGATCTTTTTATTTGAGCTTCTACCGGACAATACCACGATTAATTCTATACTGTGTACTGTGATCAACTGGACAAATTGAATGATTCCCTCAATCAGAAAAGACCAGAATTAATCAATAGAAAAGGTGTAGTGTTTCACCACGATAATGCGAGACCGCATACAAGTTTAGTAACTTGCCAGAAGCTTTTAAATCTTGAATGGGATGTACTGACACACCCACCATATTCTCCAGATTTGGCACCTTCAGACTATCACTTGTTTCGGTCTCTGCAAAATTTTTTGGAAGGGAAGATCTTCACTTCAAATCATGACGTCACATATCACTTGGAGCAGCTTTTTGCCAGCAAAAACCAGAAGTTTTATGAGCTTGGAATCAATATCTTGCCCGAAAGATTGCAAAAGGTATTGGGCCAAAATGGAGAATATATAACTCAATAAAATATTCATATACTCTAAAAAAATCGTGTTTTATTTTCGCCAAAAAAATACGAAATGACTTTCCGAACGATCCTATAGTTATACCCTGATATTCTAAAATCTACAATACGTCAGACGGTAGCGGACATATTCAATGTAAGAGAATTTATATAATGTTTCATCTGAATCTAAACGACTTATATTTCAGCTGAATATTTCCACAATCAGAAAGATTGTGAGTGAAGAGGATGACAAAGAATTTCCTTCTATTGTGAGACCCAAAAAAGTGGTGGCATTTAAGAATTTTGTGTTTGAGTGAATTGATGCGAAAAGTTTACTACAGGATCTTCGATGAATGTCATCGTAGATTAAGGTCCCGAAAATTGATATTTCCATTTTTCATTTGACTTTTCCTATACATTGTAAATGTCTTAAGATACCAATAAATACCTAATTATTATTATTATATCAATGTATTAAGATGAACAGCCACAAATACGAGCCAGTTGTCCTGTCAATTGTTTATTCATGTGAAATTTTTGTTCAAAGGTGAAGTTCATTTTTACTTGAAACTTCCTTTAATTCTATTACTTATTTATTGATGTAAGATGATTTTTGTTGAGGAATTCGACATTCTTGTAATTATCTGTTGATTCCTTCGAGAATTACCTATTCCCAACCACTGCATCATATGCATTTCATCTTCCGCTTAATATTTTTGAAATCTGCAACAGATGTTACGTATTCAAAATTTATTCAAAGAAGATAACGAACATTAACTCTCCTCAAGCTACTGCATATTATGATATTATACTGATCTCTTGTATTTTCCATGCAAATAACTGGATTTGGAACTTCAATCAGTTCGTATAAACTTCAATTATGTTCGTCACATATTTTCCGGAGAGATTCGACATTGTGATACAATACGTAATAACAGAAACTTTTACGTAGAACGGGCAACATAGCGTTGATTTAAAACCCAAAAATGTTTTGACAAGCGTTATAACCCCACATTTTCGTACTATACAGAGTGAAATATGTCAAATTTCCATGGCCAGCCGAGTGCTAAAATAAAAGTGAATGAAGTATAGTTGCGCAAAAAATGCGAAATAGAAAATGTAATGTATCCTTACGTGTTTCATAGAATTTTCTTCCAATTTTGAATAGGATGTGACTATTCGAATTCAAATCAAAAATACAAAAAACTACCTACCAGCGTCCTCAGCTTAGCTTTCCTCCTCCCCATTCAAAACTTTTTGACTTTTTAGGGTGGTACTTTCAGAGTGACGTTTCAAAGAAGCCAGTAAATTTGTATTTTTCAATGTCAATATTTCTTTTCAAGCACAATTCGGTTCTTAACATCGAATATAAGCTCCACAAAGTTGAATTCTTCATTCCCTTTTTCTCTTGAAAATACGCTAGCAAAACTTTCTCGTTCAAATGGAAATTCCTTTTTTGTTCACACTATAAACCAAATTTGGCATAGGCCAAATCATACTTGCTCCTCGACTTCTTAGGAATAATTGTAGATAACGCACATTGAGCTGCTTCCTCAATGTAGCTGGGAATGTCGTTCTGTGAGTCGGACATTGCAGTTTATTCTCCTGCTTCAAAAAATATTCAATTAATTATTTGCGAAAAGAAACAAGATTCTAATTCTCCCTTTTTTAACAATCAAAACAAGCACTATCAAATATCTCCGAATTTTCGCTTGTGAAGACGTTTTTGGTACTTTCAATTTGAATTCAGATAGTCATCCTGTTCAAAATTAGAAAAAATAGTGTGTGAAACACGTTGGGAAACACTATTTTCGGTAATTCGAGTTCGAGAAATATTCTCATTACGAAAAGTAATGCTTTTCCCAACTGGTTGCATAAATAACTATAACACCATATCAATATCTGTGAGAAGTTCCAATTCTTGATTTGTCTATTCTTTCAACATCGCATTCCATATAAATCCAGGTAAGGTGAAGTAGTAACCAGGATTTTATCTATTAGTATTGATCGAAAGTCTTCAAAATACAGCAGACAATATCGGAAAATAAGTTTTCATATAGATGTCTGAATATTCGCCCAACTTTTACACTCAAATTCATTCCAAAGATGCTGAGCTCTCATATATCTTCTTAGAGGAGATTTTAACCCTCTAATTTATTAAAAAATGCTTCAATAAGGCGAAGGGAAGTTTCATTAAAACGGCCGTTTTCAATACTCCTATCTATCCATTGTTTCAGTTACTGAAGATAGAAAATGCATGTAATTTCGTTTCTATGATCAATCTGTAGATATATTTTAGAATGGTTACCAATCGTCAGTGAGTGAAACGATGGATAGATAGGTTTATTGAAAACGATCGATGCAGTCAATGTAATCATAAGGTATTATTCCCTTTTTGGTAGGGAGATTGAAGTGTTCTTCAGTTTCGTCAAGGAATTATGATTTCAGGTTAAGACATTCCTGTAATTACGAAGCTAATTGACCCAATGAAGCAGCCATAAATCGAAAGCTATCGGTGATGATTCTCAGTACTGAATTACACAGATCAGTATGGATCCGTAAATGGAGGGCTGATACTCCGATCAGTCTTTGTGAGATCGGACATCTATTCAACAACCTACTTCTCATATTTTCAAACGTCCATGATAATGTTAGACTTTCAAAATTTTGAATGGAAGCATATTCCTGTTCCATAACTCAAGTCTTGAAAGGACAGAATTTGAATATCTCAGCAACAATAAACCTTCGTATTCTACAGTAAGCAGTATAATTCGCTGCATTTCACGTAAGTTGATCACAGTCGTAAATTTCCCCAAAACTTCGTAGTTAAGTTTGGGATAGGTGAAAACTAAGGGTAAATCTATTACAGAGGTTTACGCGAATCTTTCGTCATTTCACTTTGACGTGAAATCACTTATATGTTTCACATAAGCCCTGGAACTAGTTATGAACTCTTCAGCGACAGATTTCGAACAATACCTTCTCAAAGGGGTTGTTAATAGGATAGAGTACATTAAACGGATATAGAGCTCTTTACTGAAGTTAAACACTGAAATGAACTCCAGGTAGCTGTATTTCCTCTGATGAGATGGGCATGAAATGGTGCCAGCTTTTCTTTTAATCTAATGTTCATTTATATTGAATAGTTGTACGAGAACTGTTCTTTGTTCGCTGTGCCTAGTTGAACAAATAAACACAGAACCTTCACAAAAATCCATTTTTAATTCCTCAGAATATTTTACCCAGCATAAAAAAAATATTGCGTTACTGTACCATTGAACAATAACTCATTAGAAGTGTCATTGGGAAGTTTGAGGTCAAAAAAGTAAACCAGAGTTAAGAAATAAATTGAAAGAAAGATGTCCACGGAAATTGTGAAAATCGAAAAATTGGAGAATCGAGCCATCATCAAGTACCTACCTGTATTTAAAACGGTTATGAGGTAAGCAGATTCACGAAGATATGCTTAATACCCTTAGTGATCAATGTCCTTCGTGCAAGCTTTAAAAGAGGTAAATGTTTCATTGAAGATGATGACCGATCGGGAAGGATAGTTTCTGCTTCAGTCCACGAAAATATCGATGCAGTTCATGACATGATTTTATCAGACCGTCGAATTGGGCTAAAACGGATATCTGAAGCACAGAATATTTCATACGAACGCATCATATAGTTCACGTCAATTTGGACATGAGAAAAATTGCTGCAAAATGGATAGTCCGAGAGCTGGCAGCAAAAACAACTACCTCATAAGTTACCAAAGGTTTGGTTTGGCACTTTGGTTCAACTTTATTACCCAAACTTGAAACCGCCCGTCTGCCGGGCGTGAGTGGTCGCCTTATGGGATAAAAAAAATTGAAACGATGAGAAAAAATCGATAGCAACTTCCTAATAGTTACCAAGATGAATGTTGGGTCAAAATGGTCTAGGATCTTAACTGAATTGAAATCGTAAGCGTCTGCCAACAGGGGTGGTCGCTATTTCGAAACAGACGCTGTCAAATACAGGGTGGTTTAGATCATAACCAAGAAATTTTAACCACGTATTCTACATCAAAAATAAGCCCTAGTTTGTCATATAAACATATGTCGAGAAATGTTTCCTCTCCGAGATACGGGGTGTTAAAATTATAGAAAAAAAAATGTTTTTTATTAATAACTTTCACACTGCTTGAAATATTCTTATGAAATTTGAGACGTAGGTTTTGAGCGTCATGGAGCACTTTTTGCATAATATCATTTCTTCTCTATTCTACCAGTGGCGTCCGTACTGCAACGAGACAAATAAAAAAATGATACGCCACTGGTTTTTTCCGCAATAAAAATTACTTTTTAAATCCTTATTCAATTTGGAGCAAATTCGGTCTCTTGACTTTTTGCTGTACGAGGCACCGTTTCCGGTTAAAAAAATAAAACACACTCTCATGCATGAAGAAATCGCAAAAATTTGATATAGCAATAAAATGGTTACTACGGTTTTGTAGCAATTTTCTAAGATTAGATAAATTCAACACACACCCAACTCCTATTTTTAGGGTAGATTAATTTGATTAAAAAACTTAAATGACAGTTTTTGTTTCCAATTACTCGTTTCAATACAAGCATAACCATAAAAGACTGTAATTCCTTTATTGTGGAAAGCAAAGTGTGCCATGGAGGATACTTTGTGAATTTGATAAGAATCCAACAACAAGCAGTCGAATAGCAGCTCGCACACTTCGATTTTCTATGTCAAAAATTCTTGCAACCCGTCCAAGGTTTACGAGAAGGTGATGAACAGCGAAGGTTATTTTTTTGCCAATGGATTCTTTGTTCAATTGAGCAGAATAGAGACTTTTTAAATACCATATAATGGACTGATGAATCGTGTTTCAGTCGTCGGGGCGTGGTAAACTTTCATAACCAGCATGTATGAGCCCACGAAAATCCACATCCCATTCGATCAAGAAATTTCCAAATAGAATTTAGTGTTAATGTTTGGCTTGGAGTTTATTATAATCACCTATTTGGACCCTATTTCTTACCAGAACGAGTTAGTGGTGAAAATTTTTTACAATTTCTAATGGCAGAGCTTGCAAATATGTGGGAAAATATTCCAGTAGAATCAAGGTTAGCGGTTTGGTTTCAACTTGACGGTTGTCCAGCCCACTTTCATAGAAATGTGAGGAACTGGTTGGATAATAATTTTCCAGAAAGATGGATCGGACGTAATGGGCCAGTCAGTTCGCCTCCACGGAGCCCCGATATTACCCCTTTGGACTACTTCGTATGGGGGTTTTTGAAAGAAATCGTATATATGACTTCTGTGAACTCAAAGGAAAAACTTATTGGCCGTATTTAAAATGCTTGCGACGAACTAAGAAATCGAAATTTAGCTGCTGCTGTCGGATCTATTAGACGTCGATGTCAATTATGTGTTCAGCAAAATGGGTCATACTTCGAACATCTTTAAGTTTGGCGATTTCTTCATGCATGAGAGTGTGTTTTATTTTTTTAACCGGAAACGGTGCCTCGTACAGCAAAAAGTCAAGAGACCGAATTTGCTCCAAATTGAATAAGGATTTAAAAAGTAATTTTTATTGCGGAAAAAACCAGTGGCGTATCATTTTTTTATCTGAAAATATTCAGTCTCGTTGCAGTACGGACGCCACTGGTAGAATAGAAAAGAAATGATATTATGCAAAAAGTGCTCCATGACGCTCAAAACCTACGTCTCAAATTTCATAAGAATATTTCAAGCAGTGTGAAAGTTATTAATAAAAAACATTTTTTTTTTCTATAATTTTAACACCCCGTATCTCGGAGAGGAAACATTTCTCGACATATGTTTATATGACAAACTAGGGCTTATTTTTGATGTAGAATACGTGGTTAAAATTTCTTGGTTATGATCTAAACCACCCTGTATTTGACAGCGTCTGTTTCGAAATAGCGACCACCCCTGTTGGCAGACGCTTACGATTTCAATTCAGTTAAGATCCTAGACCATTTTGACCCAACATTCATCTTGGTAACTATTAGGAAGTTGCTATCGATTTTTTCTCATCGTTTCAATTTTTTTTATCCCATAAGGCGACCACTCACGCCCGGCAGACGGGCGGTTTCAAGTTTGGGTAATAAAGTTGAACCAAAGTGCCAAACCAAACCTTTGGTAACTTATGAGGTAGTTGTTTTTGCTGCCAGCTCTCGGACTAGGATCTCCAAATGTTTGAATGTTGACCAAAAACGTGCAAGGGTAGAAGCATCGCGTTCGATCTGTGCTCGATTTGTGAACGATGTAGACTTCTTAAACCGAATTGTTACTATGGAAGAGACTTGAATACATTTCTCCGATCCAGAAACAAAGCAACAATCGATGGAATATCGACACTCTGGTTCTCCAAGACCTAAGTTTCGAGTCCAAAAATCTGCTGGAAAAGTTCTTGCTTCAGTTGTTTGGGATTGCCATGGAGTGATCATGATTGATTTTTTGGATAAGGATAGAACAATAACCGGAGATTACTATTCGACATTACTGACTACTCTCCGGGAAAAAATTTAGGAAAAAAGACGCGGAAAGCTATCCAAAGGTGTATTGTTTTTGCAGGACAACGCCTCTGCCCACAAATCTCATGTTGCCATGCAAAAAATGTGTGATTTAGGGTTTGAATTACTATAAAACTCCTCTTATTCACCAGATTTGGCTTCATCTGACTATCATCTCTTTCCCGAACTGAAAAAAAAGTTTAAAAAGTCGTAAATTTTCTTCCAACTAGGAGGTAATAAAAGCTGAATAGGTCTGGTTTGCAGAGCACGAAGAAACAGGTTTGCTGTAATGAATGTATTCAATTAAGAGGAGAATATTTTGACATAGAAATTTTGTTTGGTTCTATAGTAGGCTAAGAATTGTTCAATATATCCTCGTATCTGTACACTGCGCAAAAAAATTAACGCACATTCTGAAAATCTCAATTTTAATGATAGTTAACTCTACATTGACTTTATAACTTATTTTTCATGTTCTCTCGGGAAGGTTTTGAACGAAACAAGACACATTAAATGGAAGAAAAATTCAGGATTTCACCGAATCTTATGTGAAAAAAGAGAAATGAACAATTTTCGAAATACTGAAATGCTGATAAGTGATTTAATACTTGGTATTTCCACCCCTTGCGTTAATTACACCTCGGCAACGACGGTTCATACTCAAAATGAGTGACCTTAAAATATTCTGATCTAATCCTCCCCAGATTTCTCCGAGTTGGATTCCTAAGTCATTAAGAGTAGCTGGGTGATTTTCTGAACTTCTCAGCCTTCTATTGAGGTTGTCCCAAACCTGCTCAATCGGATTGAGACTTCTTGCTGGCCATTCCATTCGCGAGACAACCTCTTCAAGGTACTCCTGAACGATGCGCGCACGATGGGGTCTGGCATAATCGTCCATAAAAATGAAAATTTCACCAATGTATGGGGCAAATGGCACTACATGCTCTTCAAGAATGTTCCTTATATACTTATCAGCATTCATAGCTCCATTATCAATGACCACTAGTTCTGTGCGAGCAGTCAAAGATATTCCTCCCCATACCATAATCGATCCTCCCCCGAAACTAGTAATATTCAGGAAATTGCACTGAGCATATCTTTCATGTGGACGTCTGTATACAAGGGAACGTCGATCACAATGGTAGAGGCAGAATCTAGACTCATCTGTGAAGAGAACTCTTTCCCAATCGGCCTCTTCCCAATGGATATGCTCTCTCGCAAAATCCAAACGCGACCTTCGATGGGCTGGGGTAAGAGCTGGGCCTCTTGCCGCGACACGAGGCCTTAAATCATATTCTCTGAGGCGATTTCTTATTGTCTGAGTGCTAATTTGCACCTCATGAGTTTGCTCAAGCTGAATTTGAAGGAGGCGAGCGGTTGCAAACCGTTCTGCAATTCTTGTGTATGTCCACCCTTCTTCTCGCAAAACTACCGCTTGGACACATTCCTCTTGGGTCAAATTGCGTGTTTCGCGTTGCATAGCGATCGAGTGTAGAAAATCAAACGAAAGAAAAACTATTGATCACTAGAATTGATCGAGAACAACTGATTTTAGAATGGAGCCAATATATTCAAAATCTGATAATATCATCTTTTTTTATTCCTGCTGGGAAAAAACATCTGTATTGAAGAAAACCGTTGAAAGTGAATAACATATGCATGCATAATTCTGATAAAAATAATTATCATTGAGAACACCTTCAGTTGTAGAATAAATTTGAGATTTCCATAATGTGCGTTAATTTTTTTGCGCAGTGTATTTCAAATTGGATACGATTAAATTAAAAATTTGCGATAGTTCATCACTTCACAAGAGGATGAAAAAGTAAGAAATCTTCTGAGAAACGTTTCCATGTATTAAATCAAAATTGTTAGTCTATGAGCGTGACAACCTAAGTCAGTGTTTTTTTCATTCGTTTGCACAATTACACTGAAAATCAGTGTATTGTAAATTACACCACACTGAGAAGCAGATGAAAGGACCTATTTGCCACTTTCAATGAACTTTCATTCTCGTTCGTTCGTAACTTGATAATGAATAGATTGATGATAATGTCATAGTTTTATCTGCAGGTTAAACGCGTTCGAAGTTGCATGTCCTCTTCACCACAAGAAATAAAAACATGAAAGACTTGCTCTCATACCAAGCAGCCTCAGCGAAAAATCGAATCAAACAACTACACGAAAGCTAAGTGGCCTGCAAACATAACACTGCAGAGTTCAGTACGAACCGAATTATCTTATTTCCTTTCCCTTTTCCAGGAAAATGACATTTCCGGGCGTTCAGCCGGAACAGGAAGCGTGTAGCTCTCTAATCTAGACCGGTATTTTGGCGATCCTCTGGACGATACGAGCGTGGCTTCAACAGAAGTGCTCACTCCTTAAGTGCCATTTTCTGGAGGATTTGTCCCCGAACGTTCGATACGAACTTGACGAATTCGCGTTACTTTATGAAGTGATTTGAGTTTTTGAATGGGATTCGAACGGACCGGGATGATTGAACAGATATACAACTTCTTTTCTATCGGGATAAATAGATAGGTACTAATACTTAGCGTTTGTTTCAGTCTTTTGAGCTCGTAATTTCCTGTCCTCTACTTCATGCAATCTTTGTTACCATAGATGTCTTATTGATGAACTGAAAAATTGTCTATACACATGCAGCTTCTGTTTTAATCTTACTTTCGGAAACCAATTCGTATGGAAAGCCGATACGAAGAGATTTTATACACCGCGCAAAAAAATTAACGCACATTATGGAAATCTCGAATTTATTCTACAACTGAAGGTGTTCTCAATGATAATTATTTTTTTCAGAATTATGCATGCATATATTATCCACTTTCAACGGTTTTCTTCAATACAGATGTTTTTTCCCAGCAGGAATAAAAAAGATGATATTATCAGATTTTGAATGTATTGGCTTCATTCTAAAATCAGTTGTTCTCGATCAATTCTAGTGATCAATAGTTTTTCTTTCGTTTGATTTTCTACACTCGATCGCTATGCAACGCGAACACGCAATTTGACCCAAGAGGAATGTGCCCATGCGGTAGTTTTGCGAGAAGAAGGGTGGACATACACAAGAAATGGCAGAAAGGTTTGGAGTTTCTCATACAAATGTGTCCAGAATTTTGCAGCGATTCAGGGAGACAGGTATGAATGTCCGAAGACCAGGACAGGGTAGACCACGGGTAACAACTGCCATTCAAGAACGTTACTTGAGAGTTTCTTCGTTGAGACAACGGTTTGCAACCGCTCGCCTCCTTTAAATTCAACTTGAGCAAACTCATGAGGTGCAAATTAGCACTCAGACAATAAGAAATCGCCTCAGAGAATATGATTTAAGGCCTCGTGTCGCGGAAAGAGGCCCAGCTCTTACCCCAGCCCATCGAAGGGCGCGTTTGGATTTTGCGAGAGAGCATATCTATTGGGAAGAGGCCGATTTGGAAAGAGTTCTCTTCACAGATCAGTCTAGATTCTGCCACTACCATTGTGATCGACGTTCCCTTGTATACAGACGTCCACATGAAAGATATGCTCAGTGCAATTTCCTGAATACTACTGGTTTCGGGGGAGGAACGATTATGGCATGGAGTGGAATATCTTTGACTGCTCGCACAGACCTATAGTGGTCGTTGACAATGGAGCTATGAATGCTGATAAGTATATAAGAAACATTCTTGAAGAGCATGTAGTGCCATTTGCCCCATACATTGCTGAAAATTTCATTTTTATGGACGATAATGCCAGACCCCATCGTGCGCGCATCATTCAGGATTACCTTGAAGAGGTTGAAGTCTCTCGAATGGAATGGCCAGCAAGAAGTCCAGATCTTAATCCGATTGAGCAGGTTTGGGTTAACCTCAATAGAAGGCTGAGAAGTTCAGAAAATCATCCAGCTACTCTTAATGACTTAGGAATTCAACTCGGAGAAATCTGGGAAGGATTAGATCAGAATATTTTGAGTATGAACCGTAGTTGCCAAGCTGTAATTAACGCAAGGGGTGGAAATACCAAGTATTAAATCACTTATTAGCATTTCAGTATTTTGAAAATTGTTCATTTCTCTTCTTTCACATAAGATTCGGTGAAATCCTGAATTTTTCTTCCATTTAATGTGCCTTGTTTCGTTCAAAACCTTTCCGAGAGAACATAAGAAATATTATAATATTTGTTTATTATTTACCTGCCTTACTGTTGAAGGCATGATCCATTTCTTATTAGAAATAAATTATAAAGTCAATGTAGAGTTAACTTTCATTAAAATTGAGATTTTCAGAATGAGCGTTAATTTTTTTGCGCAGTGTGTAATATTCAGGGCATCTCTGTCTTCTTCATTCGTAATAGCTTTATTCTTGAATATTTGAGAATGAGTAACGGACCAATACACCTATACTTTGTCAATGTCATCGAAGCTTTCAAGTTTAAGGTTAAGTTGCATAATAAACATTGGTAATTCACATTTGTTGTTTGAACCGGGGTTGTTGTGGCTCGGTAATCCTTCCGTGAACTGCGGCCATGTAGATCTTTTGTTCTCTACCCTACTCATTCATAGGAACCCAAAGAGGTCACCAGTGGTGTTGATAAAACTGACAACATCCTTAGGAGCCGTGGCCGTCATCTCGTGAGTATCCAGGACCGGTTTCCCCATATGAATGATTTTTAGGCCAGCCAGCTCTGGACACTTACAAAACTCATCTGCTGAATTTTCCATATCCTAGTGCCTAGTCAGCAGTTTCACCAACATCCGAAACTCAGCTTGTGGCAGCGTCAGCAGCTTTCTGGTGTAGGTCGGTGAAATCATCACGAATTTCTTTGACGGAGTAAGTACAGGGGTGTTTCTCCATAGGGTTAATCTGTTGTGCAACTGCCATTATTGGTATTATATGAAACCGCTGTTTCATATTGGTGTTTTCCAAGCCCACAGAAGAGTTCAGTTCCAGCGAGTGTTAACCTTGATATTACTCTGCAAGTTCATCGGCTTTTTCATTTCCTTCAACACCACAATGCCCTGGTACACATAGTAGAGTCACTTTATTGCCTCTGGCCAGTTGCTTTAAAGTATTACGGCAATCCTATTTCAGCAGAGATCCCAGGGTTATTCCAGGGATCTCAGGGTGGCCCGGCTGTCCGTGTTGATACATATGTATATGCGCCTCTTTGAGGTTCATTTTGAGACACTCCTGAGCGCATACGTAAACAGCCAGTGTCTCAGTCTATGAAATAGAGGGTTCACTTCTCCGGGCTTTAGAGATACTCAGTGTAGGTCCATATACGCCAATACCGGTGCCACTCTCTCGTTTTGATCCATCATTTCGCTTCTGAAAGGGAAGCCAATAAACTCAATTATTTTCCGCACTTGACTTGAGTTCAATTGTCAAAAAAACATTAGATATACATTCTTAATTCATAGTTTTCCACTATCCATTTATAATCGTCAATTATATGAGTCACAAAACAATTCCACAATGTTTATGGATGAAATAAAACGGAGCTTCATACAACAAAGATTGCTGAAATAATATATCATCCATGTGAAACAATAGCTAATTTCGTTGGTGACTGTGGTATTTCGCAGCAATATGAGAGCCATACGTAACACAAAGGTCTTTAATTGTATGCCTCGGCACTAAACTAACATATTGTAATGGAAATGCCGTTACAGTGTTGTTGATCGCGAGTACAAATAATTGGGAAAACTCGTTTACGCCGCTACTTTCCACTTTGTATCATAAAATCTGAGAGAACTAGCATTGGTTATTGGTTCAATTTGCTCATCAATATCAAGCACTATCATTACACTAATCAGATGTGCAACAAGCTGATTTGGAAACACTTGTTCATAAAAGGATTCCCACTTCTTGTTACAAAGTTTCTGGTCGAATTGGTGTTTATATTTGGGTGAATCAACTTTTATGTGATCAACATCAGGCGTTCAGGGTCTCTGATCGATAGTATAGATTTATATAAAAGTAATGAGTTTTATTTGTAGTCCGTTATGATCCCATTGATATTATCTAACATTTTATCACAAAATATTTTATTTTATTCATACTCGTTCTTTAATGGTTTTCCGAAAGACCAAAAGTTGGTTTTCAATAGTAGGACAGATTGTACCTGTGCAACGGTTCAACATAAAACTTTGTATCACGAAAAAATACTTTCGGAATTTATATGTGTAGACTGAATAATTTGTATAGATGCGTATCATCGATGAAATGTAACGTGTTTTTATATTTATGAATTTCTTGGGCAATTTAAAATAAACTATTCAAATGTGGACAATAAGAAAAGAACTCATTTGTAACTAACAAGAAGTAACAAATGATATATTATTTCTGATCTATTCAATCAAAAACATATATTTTATTGAAATTCGACATTTTACAATACAATGAATCTGTCTGAACGCTAGTTTTTTTTCTGCCAAATGGACATAGGATGTACCTAATCAATAGTTCGGATAACTGTTACAAATACTGCAATCGAATTGATTTAATTACCCGTGTAGCACCAACACCCTCTGACAGTTTTTTGGCACCGTCCGAATTTCCAGCGTCGAAAAACAAGCATTTTATTACCGCTGAACAAAAACGATAATGAATATTGTTGAATATCACACACCTTCGGGCTGGACATCGTGTCGTTCAGCAGAAAATTGCGCGGACTGCGTAATATCATTGGCAGGTTGCAGAATCCCGTGGGATTCAGTGTGTTGCGATTATGCGATAACAACCGTCGAAACACGCACGCTAAATAAAATGCATATGACGTGCATTATTGATGGGATTTACATGTTTTTCGGAATTATTTGATGCCGACAGTTTTTAATTAAACACTATACAATTTGGATGCCTCATCATTCCGTGTTGGATTCACGAAAAAACTGCCAGAAAATTCGATCATGTGAAATGATGGTCATAGTTCTAATGCAACTGTTGGCTTATGGATGAAGAGTATACGATTAACGAGTATGTTTTCATTTCAACGTATACGTAACAAATGATATTCAAATAAAAGTTGCTACAAAATTGATTGTACCATGAAAATAGCCATACGAGGATGTATTGATATCTAGTTAGCCTAGACCAGTTCCATGCTTAAAAAAATGTTGCGTTACCATAGCAACAAACAATAACTCATCAGAAGTGTCAGTGTGAAGTCTGAGGTCAAAAAAGTAAACCAGAGTTACACAATAAATTAAAAGAAAGAAGATGTCCACCGAAATTGTGAAAATCGAAAAATTTGAGTATCGAGCCATCATCAAATACCTGTGGTTAAGAGGTGAGCGGATTTACGAAGATATGCTTAATACCCTTGGTGATCAATGTCCTACGTATGCAAATGAAAAATTGGACTGCAAGCTTCAAAAGAGGTAAATTTTCCATTGAAGATGATGACCGATCGGGAAGGCCAGTTTCTGTGTCAGTCCCCGCAAATATCGATGCAGTTCATGACATGATTTTATCAGAACGTCGAATTGGGCTAATACGGATATCTGAAGCACTGAATATTTCAAACGAACGCGTTCATCCTACAGTTCACGTCAATTTGGACATGAGAAAAATTGCTGCGAAATGGATACCCAAATGTTTGAATGTTGACCAAAAGCGTGCAACGGTAGAAGCATCGCGTTCGATCTGTGCTCGATTTGAGAACGATGTAGACTTCTTAAATCGAATTGTTACTATGGATGAGACTTGGGTACATTCTGCGATCCAGAAACAAAGCAACAATCGATGGAATGGCCACACTCTGGTTCCTCAAGACCTATAAGAAGTTTCGTGTCCAAAAAATCTGCTGGAAAAGTTCTTGCCTCAGTTTTTTGGAATTACCATGGAGAAATTAATATCAATGTTTTGGATAAGGGTAGAACAATAACCGGAGATTACTATTCGATATTATTGACCAATCTACGGGAAAAAATTTAAGAGAAAAGAAGCGGAAAGCTATCCAAAGGTGTTTTGTTTTTGTAGGACAACGCCCCTGCACATAGATCTCATGTTGCCATGCAAAAAATTCGTGATTTAGGGTTTGAATTACTAGAACACCCCCCTTATTCACCAGAGTTTGCTCCATCCGATTATCATCTCTTTCCTCAGCTGAAGAAAAGTTTAAAGGTCGTAAATTTTCTGCCAACGAGGAAGCTGTGGTGGTTTGGTTTGCAGAGCAAGAAGAAACATTTTTTTCGAAAGGACTAGAGACATTGCAGGTTCGCTATAATAAATGTATCCAATTAAGAGGAGAATATGTTGAGTTATAAAATATTTTGACATTGAAATATTGTTTGGTTCTATAGTAGGCTAAGAATTTTTCAATATATCCTCGTATAATGGCTTCTTGTGTTGAATTATTTCACATTTTCATCACGCTCAAATTGTCAGATCAAGAGAATATATACTCTTCAACATGTGATTAACCACATATATTATCTTAATCAGACACGCTCGAGTATGTCTATTGATCGTTTTTTTTTACTACTTATTCTGACAGGCTGTCGTAGACAATTCCCACTATATACAGGTCTAATTTTTGGTAGAGGTACTCTACAGGGTCCAAGGTATCTTCCTTCATATTAATCTGACACGCTCGAGTAAATCCTGAATTTCCCTCTTGGGCTCCCCAACTATTTATGAAATAAGTTTTCAATTGAAATTATTAATTGCAGAGGTTCAGTCTATAACTTTCATTTTCTATGCGTACAATTTGCAATTATCGAATGTTACGAGTATCATCTCTTAAGTAATTTGTGTATAATTGTTGCTTCCGCTGAATTAAGGTGCATACAGATTACTTTGACGTGACGTTGGATCACGTCATAATCCGCGAGACACAAAAATTCAACATAGGGTTTTGTGCGGTTGCGTTCAAATGTTTTGACGTGACGCGAAAATATACGTTAGATTTTTGAATCATGCGCATTATGACGTGGTCCCACGTTCCGTCAGAGTAATCTGTAGGCATCTTCACTCCTTGGAACATAGATATAAGAAATGGAGAATAAACATTTGTTGTTGTCCAAAGACTGGAGATAGTTGCTTAGTGTCGCCAATTACAATTGAGATAGTTGAATGTGACATCATTGTCACGTCAATTTTCCGTACAAAAAGGTAGGAGCTATATAAATTTATTTATTTTACGCCACTGCCTTAGTGTCGCGCTAGACAGAGAAGCATCGATTGTTTGTACCACAACAAATACATTCATAACACGTCAATGTCCATTCCATGTATTTATGTTCTCAGGGTCCCACGTCACGTCAAAGTAATCTGTAGGCATCTTTACTCAGATCTCCAGATTTAGCACTATCAGTCTACTTCTTATGGGAACATTTGGAAATATTCTTGATGAAACAAAATCTCCCTTGATGATGACTCTACGGTCCCTTATTCCCGATTAGAAGACTTCCCTCTTGGAATAACATTTGATCTCACTCAGCCTTTTCTAGAAAATATTCCAGATTCCGATGTGTAGATGAAATTCTATGGCTCGACGTGTCATCACCTATACCTCGAAACTAATTCAACCCAACAGAATCGAAGATCCGGTAACAGCAATTCAGTGGTTCAATCAATTTCACCTCAAGGGTATTCAGAGAAGTCACGATTGAACTGATGAGATCTAAATATTTGGCGAAGGCGGATGTGGATGTAAAAGGAATTTATTTAACCAGATCGGGTTTCAATTGAAAATTTCGATTCACTGAATAAACTTCGTATCAGAAGTGTGAAATTTAATTTGGAAAATTGCCAGTCGAATAATCTGAGCTTTGGATCTGGTACGTCTGGCCATTTTTCAATCCTAATCTCCCGATGTTCATTTCTCTGTATCGATCCATTTGGATAGCGAATATTGCCCATCACCGATGAATTAATGTGAACTTCCTCGTTCGGCTTCCACCCATTGTTCAGGAAATTTCTGGACAGTAATGTCGGTCCAGATTGCGACAAACGAATCACATGTGCAAATTCTGCAACTTGGACATCAATTTCAATAGGCAAGTTTCCTAAAACTCCAATATCGAATTTAAGATTTTTTAAGGAAACTCTTTTCCATTAGTTATCCAACACGTAAAGGATTCGCTTCAAAATTCAAAAATTTCAGAAATATACCCTTCCAAACTTAGTAAATATTCGAATATGCAAAAACTAGTGACGTAGAATGCCCTTACTAGTCTAGTAATTTTTGTTAATTCGACAACAGTGCGACTGATCGAGAAGATATAGAATTATATATCCATATAGATTACAAAAATTGTTTCTGTGGTTTGTGTCTATACCTTTTTGAAATCTTTGACATTTTGTGTCATTGTTTGACATTTCTATGCATTTTTTATTTTCCCACTCAGACTACGTTCGGCCAGTAAACACCGGTACAGAGCGAGTAGTACTAGAGTTTTATCACAGATCAGCTAGGGCTAATGGAGTCTGTACAAATTGGCAATTTTTGAATGAACGAATGACAAATGTCGACCACAAAAATCGTGGGAGAAATTTGAATTTGAATGCAATTTGTTCGAAAATGTATATGAATAGATAATTCTTAGTGTGGATTAAACGGAAATTGTACAGTTTTATGAATAGTTCGTTTATAAGTTGTTTTTTGTTTCAATTGGCCATGTTTTCTGTAACATTCTTCTGTTGAACGGGTTTTCCGCTAGTTGGTCTATGCAGCTGTTTTCATGTCCTTCCAGATTTTGTAGATACTTTTTTGAGCGTTTTTTTATCTCATCAATAATGAAGGGGATTTTCAAATCATCATGTATGGTGAAGTTTGAGAAGTACCATGGAGCATCTGTTAAAGCTCGAAGGATTTTGGATTGGACTCTCTCTATTATTTGGATGTTCGATGCCTTGGCACACCCCCAGAATTGAATCCCGTATGTCCATATGGGTTTAATTATGGCTTCGTAAATCAATACTTTATTTTGGAGAGATAGCTTGGATTTTCTGCCTATTAGCCAGTACATTTGTCGAAATTTCATATTGATTTGGGTCTTCTTAGCTTGAATGTGTGGTTTCCAGGTGAGTCGTTGGTCTAAGTGGATTCCTAGATATTTGGCTTCTGTTCTAACTGGGATTTGGTTCTCATTTATCTTAACTGGTGGACATATGTTTCGTTTGTTGGTGAATGTGACTTGGACTGATTTTGTTTCATTGATGGTAAGGCGCCATTTTCGATACCATTTCTCCAGTTCATTCAGATGTTCTTGGAGCTTTTCGGAAGCTGTAGCTGCGTTTTCGTGGGCTGTGAGTGTTGCTATGTCGTCTGCAAATGAGGCTATCTTAGTGTTCTGATTTTCTGGAATGTCTGATGTATATATCAGATAAAGCAGTGGACCCAGTATACTTCCCTGTGGTACTCCTGCTTTTATTTCAGTTGGTTCAGATAGAGCATCACCCTGTTTCACAGCAAAATATCGGTTGGTAAGGTATGATTTCATAATTAAATAGTATGGCTGTGGGAGAAGTTTTTTCAATTTGAAGAGTAAGCCATTATGCCAAACCTTGTCAAACGCTTGGGATGAGTCCAGGAATACAGCTGTACAGGGTGGGCAAAATTCGTTGTCTACTGAGGGGATCTCGAGAACTATAGCAGCTACAAGAAAACGGACGACACATTCTCGAGCTCTTTTTTCTTGACTTATCCAAAACTGAAAACAGATCCAGCCTAACGTTCATGGATTTTGAGTTATGAACGAAAATTGAGAAATTGTCATTTTTATGAAGCTGAATAACTCGCTTATTTGAACTCGTATTCGAAATCTGTTGTTACATTCTACAGGCACTTTTTTATGAGGAATTCGAATATGATATCAATAAATTTTTTGATCTAGTCATTTTCGAGATACGACAGGGATTTCTGATTTTTCAAATGTAAACTATAGTTCAAAATTCTTTCATCTTGTTGCAAGAAGTAAGATGATGAAAAACAGGTGCTTCTGTCAACGGTAGTGTTCGAATTGTGAACCATCGTAAGATAAGCATGCCAAACATCGCGATAACAAACGATGGCAAATTCATCGAAATCATCGAAATATTTATTCAGCAATCCCTGATTTCAATCAAAGAGGCTAAGATTCACAAAATATAATGCATATTCAACAGTTACTATGGTAACCCAGCCCTCTTATAATTCAATATAGAATCGAAAAGCAGGAAAAAGGATTTAATTTTTTTCTCGTGTAACATTCATGTGAATAGCAACATATGATACATTTTTGAAATTAGCAAAAAAATTGCAGCAAGATGAAAGAACTTTCAACTATTCTTTACATTTGGAAAATCGGAAATCCCTTTCGTATCTGGAAAATGACTGGATCGAAATAATTCCAATAAGCGAGTTATTCAGCTTCATTGAAAATGACAATTTCTCAATTTTCGTTCATAACTCAAAATCTATGAACGTTAGGCTGGATCTGTTTTCAGATTTGGAATAGTAAGGAAAAAAGAGCTCGAGAATGTGTCATCCGTTTTCTTCTAGCTGCTATAGTTCTCGAGATCCCTTCAGTAGACAACGAATTTTGCCCACCCTGTACAGTATTTATTGTCTTCAAGGCTTCTTGATATGGTGTTCATCACACGATGTATTTGATGGCTTGCCGAATGGTTTTCCCTGAATCCAAGTTGATGGTTGGGTAGTATTGTGAGAAAATCTATATCCTTCTTCAATCTTTTGAGTAGAAGTTTTTCCAATAATTTGCCCAAAATTGGTAGAAGGCTTATGGGCCTGTAAGATCCCACGTCGTTTTCAGGTTTGTTCGGTTTATGGATCATTATTATCTCGGCATATTTCCAGATAGTCGGGAAGTAGGAAAGGCTCATCATACGGTTGAATATAATGTTGAGGAGTAGTATAGCCTTTTGTGGCAGTTTCTTCAAAATTTCTGCAGTAGGGGCAGGGGCTTTTTTATTTTTAGTCTTCTTATTTCTTGAAGAACTTCCTTGGGTTTGAAGGGCTTAATGGGGAGAGACATCTGGCACGCAACATCGAGGAAAGACTCAACTTCTGTGTCGTTGTAGCCTTCATAATAGAATGAAATAGATTACATGAGAGCCACAACTATTATATCTTGCCGTCTCCGTTATATACAATGGCAATTGCAAAATTGATGCTAAGAAAACTTGTCCGAGTTGAACTGGAAATCAGAAATGATTTTCCAAATGAATTTTGTGTGAATGTTATCCAAATATTACATTTATATCAACTTACTAGTTGAGAAAAGTCTTCTCTGGGTGAAACAGATTTATTATTTGTGTAAATCCTTTCTTTTTGAGGTTATATATCCAGGTTAGTTAATTCACTTTCTATTCTTCGTAACTGATTTGAAATGTACAAAAACTTTACCATGCTATAAGGACGAGAAACATATGTCCTTAAGCATTGACTAAAAAATGATTCCATCGTGGAAAATAGTTATAACTTAGATCTTTACAAGAAATTCGTAATCGAAGATTTGCTCAAAAGATGCAAATTATGAAAACTTCACTAAGCTTCCCTCACGAGATAGATGAAGATATTTTCAACAGATTAAGAAATATTTTTCATGGAAACTCTTATTGAAACACCTTTCCTCGATGTAAACAAACAAAAGTGCATTAAGTTTTTATTCACAAAAATTGATACCAGGGGGCGTTTCGCTTGTTTGGAATTCCTAATACTTCAAAATTTCCCTCGAGTTTTGTCTCATAGTCTTCAACGCAACTCGATTGATGCCAACTCATAATTTATGTAATTCAGCCGATCAATATCAACAGTGAAAAACAATACCAAGGAATCAAGCCACGTTTTCGAAGAAACTCATGCAAGTAGAACGAAACTCAAGGGTTGTTAATTAAGCGGGGAAGTTTGAGAATTTGCCCGGAGAAATTAACGAAACTTACTTCAGATAGTGCTAATGAACTGACATCGTTAGAACGGATAGTGCATTCGAGTTGGCCTAGCGTCCCATATTTTTCGCCCAACTAGAGCTCGGAGATATTTACGCCCTCGTTCTGCTGTAGAATTTTCAACAGGCATAAATTGAGTTCCTAATCCTTTAATGAGACTTATCACACCCATATAGGGGGTGCATATATTAGCGGAAAACGTTTCCTAGTGTGAGCTTGTTGTAATTGAAATAAGAAGGCATTAATTATGTACTTGAATAAATAAATGTGAACACGCTCGGCATATACATGAATCCATCTAACTAATGAAGTGACTAATGGACAGTACGGTTTTAACTTCAAAGAGTGTAATGCAAGGGCGGCTCGTCAGAGGAGGCAAGGGAGGCTAAGCCTCCTCATAAAGCTTAGAGCTAAAATACATTCACTTCGCGCATGTCCTCATTTTCAGAAAGTAATTTCTATATAAATTTTCCGAACACCTGAACTAGATATTCAGATAAAAATTAGTTCATTTTTCGGTCCTCCGCTCATAAAAATCCAGCACAACAATCATACAATCCACCGGCTGCGTACGCGTCCGCCGCATCGAATGTGAATATTTCCTAGTACTGCCTATTCGGACGGACGCTGTTGGGCCTGCTGCCTCCGTTGATAGTGTAACTCACGCATACGTTCTCTGGACTCGCATACTAACCGAACAAGAATTCAGCTGACTTACTGTACCATATTCGCCCGTAAAATGTACCAGAGGAGGCACAGCTCCCCTGTTCTCCATTGATTCTTTCGTGCCGTCTTCGACTATATTCGCTTGATCTCCGACGCGACGGTAGGGGCGTTTTCTGGCGGTAGTTGTTATGATTTCAATTTTCAATTTGAATGTAACGACTTCGTGGAGAACTGGAACTTCGGGAAATTTGTGATATATTCTTGTTAAGATAGGTTGTTTTGTTAGGGCGTTAGGGGTAAGTACTGATACGGATCAAAAAATAAAATGGAATTGAATATTGAGAATTAACTGTACACGTTGTTAAAACCTTTACAAGACCTCCACCAAATTTAATTACACTAAAGTCTACCGAAAAGCGTCAGAATAGAAGTTTCAGTGTTGTTTGGTACGATAAATGTGATTGGTTAACTGGATCGATCAAACGGGAAAAATTATTTTGCTGGCCATATTTACTATTTTCTCATCAAACAGAATATACTTCATGGTTCAAAACGGGGTTTTCAGATTTGAAAAATTTACCGCGAACTATCGAAAGGCATAACAAGTCAAAGGAGCATATAGCATCCTCTTGCATTCAGAATTAATCTTAGAACTGACAACTTTTCATTATGTTGAAGAAGTATACTTTATTGACTGATGAGAGTTTGTTCCAACACTCCTCGAAAACTATTAGCCTCCTCAGCTCTCATGACCACGAGCCGCCACTGGTGTAATGTTAATCATAATAATGAGCTCATATTTTTTCGATGGTTATTGGTAATTCAAAACCACTATTGCTGAAAGCTTTCAAATGTTATTAACTCATTGAAATTACTGCTATGGCTAGCTGAAATATTTATTTAGGCCCGGTACTTTCACCTTCGAATAAATTTTATTCAATGTGAATAAGTATGTGTCAAATAATTACCTATCTGAAGGATACCTTATTTCGGTGCTTTTAGATGAAATTATTTGACAAATAACAATTCTATGAAAGCACGGTATACTACTTTTCAATGATTAATATAAAATAAGACATTGCAGAAATTGTCATAATTCGAACTACAAAGCAAATATTTCGTGAAAATCTCGAAAAGAATAACCATACATCATGAGTTTGAAAAATTCAACCAATAATGACGTACCGACATTCGATCTATGACAAATAAACTCTTATTATTAGTTTCAATGACAGATTTATTCGATGAATAACACTATCTGAAACTGAAAAGACAGCATTTTTACTTATTCTATGAATACATAGACATATAGACATATGTCTCTATGTCTATGTATGAATATGACTTATCTATCGAATAAATTTATTTATTCGCACGTGAAAGTACCGGGCCTTAATCAACTAGGTTATTAATGACAGCGATTAATGATTGAAATATTTTAACGTGCTCGCTTCGCTCACACGTTAATGTTCGATCATTAATCGTTCAATTAATAAACGAGTTGATTAAAAGATTTTTCCGTCGACCACAATCAAATTTGACACCTCATAAATTTTCTATGTTCATATCGGAATGCTAATATTTATGCGGTTGATCGAACAATTCGAGAAGTCCATAGAGGGCATTCCAGTTGTGACATTATGAGTAAATCACATTGATATCGTTCCCTATGATATCTGTTGAAGAATGTGTGGAGCTGGTGAAAGCTGGAGTTGTAGTACATACATATATTGATTACTCTCTAACCATCATAATTTTTCTGCAACCTCCACAATTCATCTCTTCTCAATTCACCCGCTAGGTACTACGAAAATCAATGCTACATACAAATAAAATAATAATTTTGGAAGCTGCTGAATACTTCTATGTTCGATTAACCATGAGAATAATGCATTAATAGGAAATTAACCAATAAAAGAGTTCATTAACAGCTAATTTAGTGTACGTTAAACAGTGCTATTATTAAGAGGTCGGCGGAAAAATATTTTAATGTTACAATTTATTGTAGATGCCAAGAAATTATAAAAGGAAGACAGGAAACAAATATGAATTTTGTTTGAGTGAATCCATCAACTATTAAAGCCAGCACAGGATTCCACGTCTATGTCCTATCCCTTTTTCCATCAAGTTCTCTTCCTCTTATTAAAGTTGCTGATGTGCCTGTTATTCCTGAAACAGAAACAAGTTGTATGCGATAGAATATTATCGAGTTCACCCAACTTGAAGAAAAACAAAGGGGGCAAATACAGTGATATGTTAAAAAAAAAATAAGTTAAAGATAAAGAACCTGAAACCAACGTAAAAAATATAAATGAACACAAGAAATTGAAGATTTATCACTCTTCAATTTCCTAATAAGTGGATCTACTGAGTGTTTATTTTTCCGGAAGTGTTAATTTCATCATCATGTTTTTGGGAAATCAATTTTTGCACCAATCAAGAGTAAATTCATTCAAAAAATCATATTTAGGTTAAAATAGTGAACATCAGTTCGAACTTTTCTAACTAGATCTGTTTTGTTAAGCTAAATATCGAAGGTATTTATTTATTTTATCTTTGCTAAATATGTAACTTCATTATGTAATGTAATTTTTTTTTGTTTCTTTCGATATGCATTCAAACTGACTGAGTTTGGTTGGTTCTGAAAATCGTTAAAAACTGAACTGAAGTTGATTATGATTTTAGTCTAGTGGCTTCCACTCTTCTTTCCAATTGGAGTTTCTTCAAATTCTTCTTCGGTATCAGGCCTGTAGATGAAAAATCAGTAGAGTGGTATTAATATCTTTCAACTTCCACTGTCTACTGTATGATCTCTGTATTCGAAAACTTTTGAATCTGACTATATCTAATAGATTGTTATTATTTGTAATCGCCACGTCGATGAATAGTTCTTTGTTCTGAACCCCACTGTATATTTCCTATTCTTGAAAATTGATCTAATTCTGAATTATAAGTCAAATTATCCATTATTTCTGTGTTTTGGGATCTTGCAATACTTATTTGTTCGAGTGGCATTGTGTTCAGCAAAATGATCGTTACTACCATTTGAAAGTTATGAGGTGAATAAACCATATTTCTAAGCTGGGAATTTTGCAGAATGCCTCTCTCGGAAATCGGTTCTATACAAACTGTGGAAATCTTCAATTTTGATTTCTGATAGCACTTCTGATATAGAGCGTTAGAAATAATAAAACTTGCTCTATAGACTCAAAAGATTATTAATAAATTATTATTCCTTATAATATAGTAGAATCATATTCTTCGTGGAAAACTATGGTGTCAGTAAACAAGAACAATCTGCGATATTTTTTGTGGTCTTCTTCAAAGCTACAAAATCGATATATGTTTTCTGTATGTTTTCATAAATCCAGGTCTCATATTATGAAATTATTCGATACACTCATTTGGTTCAGAAATAATGAACGATTTCAATCTCCTGGATTTCATGTTCCGATTTATTGCGGAGCAAAATGCAATTTTTATCGACATATCCATGCAATTCACCAGTTTGTAATGGGACGTGAATTTTCGTCTATTCAAAAGTCATTAATTATAGTGACAATTTTATTCCCAAATTCCACTGGTTAGGATTGTTTCATTTAAAGTGAAACAAATGAATATTTGTAATCCTTCATCCTGAATGGAAATTTATATTAGGAAATATTTATGAAAACTGAATATTTTCATGTGACCATTTGGCAGAAATAACTAGGAGAAGAATTTGAAAGTATTGTATAGAATTGAATTGAATAGAATATGTTTTTTAATCAAACACAATTTGAGTTTTATTGAGAGATCGAGAAATGAATTGATGACAAAAGTGTCCTAAATATTGAATTGATGTGACCGATACCTGATGAAAATCCAAAGTTGAACAAATCTAACAGGAGTTATTTTACCAGAACACGCTGTAGCACCTACAGGTGGAGGTAAACTATAACTTCACTCACCTGAAGATGCTACTGTGATAGCGAAACATGTGCATTAGTTAATTAACACCTGTTAGTGCAAAAGTACAAATACTTCTCTGCACTATAATAAAATTCTTTATTTTTGTTATCTGTGCGATTTTGACGCCTCTGTGCCACTGGAAAAGGGTAATTTTTGTCAAAATCTTCTTATTGTACAGGATGTGAATGTAAAGCAGCCAAACATTTTCGTTTTTTGCAAAGAATTTGGGGATAGCAGGGGTCTTTACAAAGTTTTTTTTATGCTGGGTGGATTGTTAGCTCAACACCTAGGAACATCTTTGTCACTTTTCGAATGCAATGCGTTGCTATGAAAATATCGCCATTATTTGAAATCACTTTCTTTTCTTGAAATTCTAGCTGTAACTTAGAAATTTCTAAGTGAATGAGAATTCAGAAACAGTAGTGGTCTAACAAAATTTTTCTTCGTGTTGGGTGGATTGTTGGGTCATTTCCTCGAGATTTTTTCGTCATTTCCTCGATACATTATTGCGTATCACGAAATTTTATTTTTCTTGAGAAATTCATCTTTTTTCATAAAACACTAGCAGATATCGTTTAAACTGCATCAAGGATATCTTAAAATTAACATGAGCAACAGCATTGTCGTGATCCTTGTCTGAATACATTGATTTTTCGTGAAGATGTCCAAAAAGGAAACTTAACTAACTTTCTCATGGATGAAATTGACATAGTGAGAAATATATCATTCCTATTTTCAATATTCATGTTAAGAGTCTTTCATTATTCTAAACAAAACAGTGAGGTCTAATCATTTTATTATTTATAGCGTAGTATATTAACAAAATAATTCGAAAATGTTGAAACTGTCACTATTTTCTAATCTTTAAGACTGTTTTTCTTAGAAACGTTTGGGTTAAGAACATTAGAATGATATACAGGGTGAGTCTGTGACTCGTACAAATATTTCAACAGTAGATTCCTGAGATCAAATGAAACACTTTTTTCCAATACCATTTCTTCTGATTCAGCTTTGATGAAAAGATATAGCCATTTTAAGTTTTCACAATGAGCTGTGCCACCCCTAGAGAAACAAATTTACCTTCAGAATAACTAGACAAATCTGTGACACTACACATCTGTGGATCTTTCAAAGAGAGTTGCATTCAGTAAAAGTACCCAATATTTCGAATATCACAGATATTTTTTATTTTTGAACATCAAATTACTCGAAAACGGCGCATTATACGAGAAACTATGAAGAATACTTCTCTTTTACAAAATGTTCAAATATTCATTATAAAGCGTCCAACTTAGTTTCAAGAGTTGGGTTCTTTGAATATTTGGTATTTTTATGGTACGTTATGGTCATAATGAAAAAACTGGAAGGCGTGGGTGATATATTGTGTTCGAAAAAGATTGCTCAAATAAATGAAAAACTATATTCCGGAATTCATTTCATTTGATAAAACCGTTATATATATATATATTCTTTTGAAAAAGAGTGTTACAAACTTTTACAATCTGAAAAAAAATGAAGCGGGTGTAAAGAAATGGCAACAAGAGACAGATCCTAAAAATCTGTTCCTCGTTCCAGATCTCAGTGTAAGCAGAGGAAAAATGTCAACGGGGTACCATACATATCTTCGTATGATACATGAAAAAACAGAGATAAAAACCTCAGAAAAAACTCTCTGTTTGCCCGTTTAAGTGTAATGATGATGTATTTGTGTAAAGAATAAGCTGAAATTATTATATTGAAGGACATCTTCTTCATATGACAAAATCCAAAAACTTCCTTCCATTCTTTCTACTATGATGGTTGACGAAGAATAATGAAAACAAAAAAGAAAGAAAAAAACGAGAGAGTACTGAATTTTATATTACTCATTAAATAATTTTGAAATTTGTAACCCATCTCAAAAAATAATCGGTCACCGAATGAATACCTTCGAAACCACCCTGAAAATTATATATTCTACAACTCTTCACCAAGTGGTCTATAGTTTCTTCTTCTGCACCACACTCACATCTTGGAATATCAACAGCATTCCACCTAAAGAGCATGCTATTACACCGACCATGGTCAGTCCTCAGTCGATTTAGTGTACACCAAATTTTTCTAGGAAGATCAAAGCCAGGAACTTTTTTTGAAGGATCAGTAATCAAATCTTTATTAAAGAGATTACATGAATTCCATTCTGATTGCCAAAATTCTTTATGGCTATTAGTCGAATACAGAAAATCATTAGTCCATAAAGGCTTACGAGATTTCAATCTGGCACTTCTAGAATCTGGTAAATATGATAAAATTGGAAATAAATTTGGGAAGGAATGGAATTTATTCCAAGACTTCGAGACTGCCACCTGTCGGCGAATATGAGATAGAACTTAAAATGATAATTTTTCATGGTTTTTCAACAGCCTGTATCTTTTAAACCGAGCCGATTCGGAAAAAACGGTAAAGGAAAAAAGTGTTTCTTTCGACCTCAAGAATCTACTGTTTAAATATTTGTACAAGTCAAAGACTCACAGTGCATAGTACTTTTTTGGACAAACACTCCAGTTTCATAGTAAGGTTTTTCAGCTGTAAAGTTATATTTTTCGAGAAGTAAAAGATGGTTTTGGGTGGCAAACAACCCCGGAGCATTAATCAATTCATAACATATTCCATCCTGAAAATTAAGCATACCTAATAAAGTGTAATTCCCCAATATCCACGACCCCTCATGAATATAAGGTGCGAATAATTATATCGAAGAGAATAAACCAGAGCCTGACTATAATTTCGGCGGAATAATAACTAGATATATCATGCGAATCTGGGTGTCGCAGCGACCTTCAAGACGTCTCCGACTTCCTGTTATAATTAAATCAAATGCGGGATCAAAACAGCACTCACACGGCTCACACCGAACAGCCACAAAATCCGGTCTGCAGGTTAATTACTTCAGTCTACCGGAGATGGGTCGTTTGGTGATCTAATCAGGCTTTTCTTTGAACTAATTCTACGAGCACTCAACTGTGGCGTATCTGGAGATTGGACGACTGTAATCAATCAACTTTATGGAGCTTTGCTAAGTGGAGGACATGGCTTTTGATCTGTTCGAATTTCAATTTGTTCCCGATGGAATTTTCGGGAATAGACACCTATTCACAATGTCGGTTTTCGCCACTTTTGGAAATTGAAACATTTTCCTTTGATCAATTTATCACGAATATGCAAGGTGATCGAGGAAAGTGGGGGAAAGCGGATATTTTATAGTGGCCATCTTTCTTCATGTTTTGCGATTGTTTGTTGAGAGTGTTCCTGAATTGAAGGTGTCCTTTTCGAGATACAGGGTATTAAAGTTAGAATTTAACTTGACTCATTATATTATACAGGGTGTCTGTAAACAAAGGCGAAGAACTTAGGGGATGATTCCTGGATAAAAATAAGCAGGGGTAGTTTCTATAAATTCTTTTCGAAATCGACCTCTCTTCCAAGATACAGCCTGTGGAAGGTGATGACTAGTTGACAGTTTTTAATTTTTTTTACGGGTTCTAAAAAACACTGAGTCATAAAACTATACATAATATGAAGCACTAAGTAGATGTTACTCACACAATTTTTTTAGATTTAATAACTTTATTATTAGGGGTTGAAAATAACAACCTCTTGTGGTTTTCCTTCAAAAATGGTTTTCGTGGGATAGATTTTCGAAAAATAAATTTCTCTTATGGTTTCCCTTCCAATTCTGGAAAAAAAGGCTCTTGCAAAATTTTGTTACAGTCGATACTTTTCTCGGAATAAATAAAAACTTACAAGAAGTTCTGATCACTGTTCATTCCATTTCATCGTATAAGTGTTCCATAGAATGACTACCTGCCGCTTAAATACATGCATCAACTCTCTGCCTCATAGACCTTCGTATACTGCTTGTAAGTTTTTATTTATTTCGAGAAAAGTATCGACTGTATCGAAATTTTGCAACAGACTTTTTTCTCCAGATTTGAATGGGAAACCATAACAGCATTTGTTTTTCGAAAATCTATCCCACAGGAACATTTTTGAAAGAAAATCATAAAGGGTTGTTATTTTCAACCCATAATAATAATATTGTGAAGTCCAAAAAAATTGTGTGAGTAACATCTACTTAGTGCTTCATATTATGTGTAGTTTGATGACTCAGTGTTTTTCAGAACCCGTAAAAAAAATTGAAAACTGTCAACTCATCGCCTTCAACAGGTTGTATCTTGGAAGGGAGGTCGATTTCGAAAGAAATTTATAGAAATAACCCCTGCTAATTTCCATCGAGGAATCATCGCCCTAAGTCCTTCGCATTTGTTTACAGATACCCTGTATAGGTACCAAGTTAAAAAAAGAATTGATGCTCAATCCTTTACTGGCCCTCACAGTTTTAGCAAAGTGGAAAAAAACCGATCTCATAACAGCTTTTATAATTTGGGGGTTAATTTCAATGCTTTCAATTTGACACCCGATAAGTGCAAAATTTTTTTGATATCAGGAGAATAGGGCTATTCGCCCCCAAGAATGAAAATACCTAATTGGAAAAATTTTCAAATTTTTTTTTGTCAGATCAGTTTTCATGGTTTCATGCGATTTTGCAAGTTCGCATTTCATTAACGATTTTTCATCCCTCCTGCATTTTAATACAGCATGGAATCCATTTTAAAGAGCTGCCGCAGTCCCTTTACATCACTTCACAATCTATCTAAAGACTGCAAACTTCAATGGATTTTTCGCGACGCCACTGTATTCGAATGAATGCTCCGAAAGAAACAATGACTCAAAGATATTTTTTCCACTGGAAGCGATCGTTTTAAATACAATAAGAGAGTGGTTCTACCGTCTGCCTGCGGCTTTACGACTTCAAAACGACCTGTGGGAAAATTTCCACCTCTGAATGTTCTCACAGATGTTTTTTTAATTCACTATTTCTTGCCACACGTATTTCACCTTGAATATGAATATTATTTTTCAGTTGAATAGAGGAAGAAACCGGTATAGATACGGAGTAATCGTTTGTTTTTTTTTCTTATCTTTCCAAGGATGCGGACGAATCCAGTCTTGTTATGTTGTATCGAAAAGCTTGAAAAAATTGTCCGTTCTCGATAAAAAAGGCGGTATATACAGGGGGTTTTCAAAGGTGAGGCTTTTTTGTCAGAAAGTAGAACTCATCAAAATAAGTCGTTAACCAAAAATTGCCAATATAAAATATCCAAGATTGCTGAGATACAACCCCTAGAAGTTCGACAAAATTTCATTGAATTTCAAGTACGGGACTGTGAAAGAGGTGACTCTGGCATCGCAAAAACGAAACAAAACATAAACATATGGCTGGACAATGAATGGTTCAGTACCAAGTTCATCGGATTAGATGCATAAGGTCACTTTTGAGAGAATCATAATTGTTGTATCGTTCAATATAGGGTGAAAAAAAATTTAGACAATCGAGGTAGTTTCTTGAAAGTGCTTATGTTAGATATGTTGAAAAAGTGCTATGATGTTTCCCCATTTCATCCCATTTTTACCATGATTGTTGGAATGTTCGAACAAGAAGATTGTGATGCTTATTGTGCAAAAATTCCTGAATAATTTAGTCAAATTTTATTGGTGAGATTTGAAGTAATATTCTTTTTTTTTCATACTTGTGTCTCAAGTCTCTTTTGTCAGTTGGTATCGAAATGAGCCATTTCATAAAATCGTGTAAGTTACCAAAAAATAATGATGAGAAAAATTCGCCAATCCTAAGCTTCCATTTTCATTACCACGTAAATATCCAACGAGCCAATATCCTAAACGAAACCACATGGTCGAATTAGGAGATAAGTTTTTTCGCACTGCTTTGTGATACTTCAACTAACAAACGGTCTAGGATCTATTTCAGTAATCATTTTCAATTTTTTTTAACTTTGTCATTTTGAGAGTTTTGTATAGGTGATTTTTGGTGAAACGCTTCAATTTGACATGTTCTACCTTCTGTTAAAAAACAGCCTCCCCTTTAAATACACCCTGTATGTACAGGATGGGCAAAATTCGTTGTCTACTGAGGGGATCTCTATACCAGCTAGAAGAAAACGGATGACACATTCTCTAGCTCTTTTTTCCTGACTAATGCAAATCTTAAAACAGAATCGGCCTATCATTTCTAGATTTTGAGTTATAAACAACAATTGAGATTTTGACGATTTCGAGAAGTTGTCATAACTTTTTTGTCTCTCAAGTAAAAGATCTGAAACTTGCACCTTCTTAGGCTATTCTATACGTAGAATTTACTGACAACCTTTTTTTTCCAATGCAAAAATAACAAATTCAATAAAAATTAGCATTCAAAAAAACGAAAGTTCGCCTAATGATTCGAAATGGAAAAATATTTTGAGCTCGTCAGTGTATTCTACGTAAAAAAGTGCCTGTTGAAGGTTCAAGTTAAAGATCCGTAACTTCAAAGACAAAAAAATTATGTGAACTTTTCGAAATCGTCCAAATCTCATTTTTTACTTATAACTCACAAACAAAGAATGTAGGAGGCTACGGTTTTCATCATTCTTTGTTTCTCTGAAAAAGAGCACGGAAATGTAGCCATAGCTGCTATAGTTTTCGAGATCCCCTCAGTAGACAACGAATTTTGCCCACCCTGTAGAGAAATAATATTTTTGATGCATAAGTTTTTTTGAAAAACTTCATGTTCTGTAATTTTGGAACTATTAGTAGTTCAATAATAAACATTATTGAAATTTTCTAATTACTAGTCTTTACACAGTCGATTTTTTCGCTTTTGATATTCTAAAATTTTTCTTTTATTACAACTTCAAAATAAGTCGAATGAAGATGAAAATTTTAAAACCTTCGTCGGAAAGCATTCGATTCATTAACCAAATTTAAAAAAATTATCATTATTGGTTTTCTGATACTGCCCGCTTTTGTGGTAATTAAAAGTTACAGCAAACTATATCCAGTAACGTAACATATCGATTAAGCCTATGATAAAGGACCCTTCAAAGTGTGAAACTAATTATCCACCGTAGATATTATTGCAAGTAGAGCCCATACGGCTAATTTGATGTGAGATACCCAATCCAGAATCCAGTTAACTGAAATGAGTCCAGTATTCACTCTCTTACCCAAACCAAAGGTCGAAGTTGGGAGGGAAGATGCAACATCTAATCACGTCGAAATGGCCCTTTTGTAGAGTAACCACAAATCACAACAAAGGCGTATCAGGGTACGGAAGGAAATCGCAAATAACAGTTAATATTGATTAATTAACCGAAGGGCTGGTACGGGCCGTGAAAAGGGGAAGAATTTTATTGTTGATGAAGTAATTGATCTTGGAATTTTAGTCGAAATTGTTATTTCGTAACAACTGAAGTTTTTGTTCTTTTGTTTCAGGTTTGTTCAACCGGATGATTTGCTTTTGGAATGGGGAATTATGAGACAGTAGAATGACTTACAACTGAAGAAGACGAGTGAGCCTATATCTTAACATTTACGTCACCTTTATGAATTAAACTAACGGCCGGTTTCATAATCAAACCTAAAGCCCATTCAATTTTAAACCTTCCTTAAGCCCTACTGAAAATGACAGCAAAGGAAGCTTAATGTGACTTTAAATTTGATTATGAAACTGGATATAAGGCGTTAAATGAACAAATATCCCGAGTAATGTGTCGTATTTTGAATATATATGATTCTTCATCCATCGGTAGTTTGTGGTTTCAGGATTAGACACGTAAATTTTAAAACCGGAATTCTAGGAAACAAAATGTTTGGTTCTTATGTAACACTGGAATCCGGATATATTTATTGATCCGAAGTTCTGGGAAATTGGTTGAATAGATATGGAGTTCAGTCATGTCTCACAGAAGTCGATTCAATATTCACCATTTTTTCTCAGGAACTTATGCAGAATTCTATTTGTAAAACGCTTATAAGATATTCATCTGTTCTATGGTTACCAAGAACGTGAAAATTCATCCTTCCTACTTTTCTATTTTGTAGCTTATTTTCAGCTATTACTGAACTTGGCTTGTGATTATTTTGTATGAAATTGGAAAAATGTGTTGCGGTTATAACATAAAAAAGACAAGAATATGAAAGTGAGGATATTCAGGACCGGCGCGGCGTTATGTCTTTTATAAAATAATTATTTTACATTTGATTAAAAATTTATATTGAGCCTTTTTTTTTCAGTTTTGTGGCTACACATACAAAATTTCGATACCAAAATGAATTCTTTCTAGCGTAAACCATTGGCGTCTCAAGAATTGATCATAATTATATTTTTTTTTTGAAATATATAATCATTGTTTATTGGAACCTTCATGAATACTTGAATAAACATTACAAATCAGAAAATTGAGTGAAAATTCGCACTTTTCTCAGTTTTGTATACTTATGGATGTCAACAAGTTTGTCAACTCGATAATATACAGGTCGAGTCTTTGACTAGTGAAAATATTTCAACAGAAGATTCTTGAGATCAAAAGAAACACTTTTTTCTCTACCATTCTTTCCGATTCGCCGCTGATAAAAATATATAGCCAATTTGAGTTTTCATAATGAACCGTGCCAATTCTGGAAAAACAACATCACCTTCAGAATAACTAGCTAAATCTGTGACTCTACATATCAATGGATCTAAAAAAAATTAGCCCAATTTTTCAAATATCGATATTTTTTATTTTTGAACATAAAATTTCTCAAAAACGGCGCATTATACGAGAAAATATGATGAATACCTACTTTTATTTCACAAAGCATTCAAATATTTATTAGATAGCGTCCAACTCAGTTTCAAGAGTTCGGTTCTTTGAATTTTTGTTATATTTGTCGAACGTAATGGCCATAATGATAAAACTGGAAGACGTGGCTGATACCTTGTAAAAGATTCATCAAGTAAATGAAAAACTATATTCCGAAATTAATTTCATTCGATAAAACCGTTTGTGAAATAGAACTAAAAATAACATTTTCCTATGATTTTTCAACAGCCTGTATCTTTCAAACCGAGCCGATTCGAAATAAAATAGTAAAGGAATAAAGTGTTTCTCTTCACCTCAAGAATCTACTGTTGAAATATTTGTACGAGTCAAAATCTTACCCTGTATAACTGAAAAGCACAAATTTTTTGTTGATTTGTTTACAACAACGAAAAAAATTTTGTGCAAAAAACAGGATTACTAACGGAGTAGGGAATAATTAGGTAAGACAAAATATTGTACCATATTAGTTGTAGAATTAACTTCTAGACGGCTGTCAACTTCAATCCTAAAAACTTCTTTTTCGAAGAATATTTTATCAATCGCAATAATTTGATTTTGAAATATATTAAAAGTCGAAGACTTAACTTTCATTATGTATGACCCAAAGTAGGTCTGAAGGATGATATATGGAAAATATGGAAGCGGAGGGAATTATCATAAAACAATAAATAAACCTTACAGCTTAACATAAATATGTTTTATGTTTGCGTGCATTCCAGCCATAACATTGATAGTTTTTCACTATCGTTCGCGAAATTACCATCGAAATAACCTAGGCATATGCTGTGAAATCTAGAGTTCCATTTAATAACGAAAAACTATCCGAAATCTTTTACTATAATTCTTTTTTTCGAAAAGAAAGATAAGATAACCTATGACACTATATGTATGGTCACATCATGTTTAGTCTAACGACCTGTATCCAGTGAATTGCAACATATTCTCCGAACTCGCACAAGCTTACGTAGCTTCTGAGGGGTACTTCGGTAGCTAAGGAGAATCAGGATAATATGAATAAATATGAATGGATGAATGAATATAATATAATTTTTTTTTTCGAGGAGACACAATTTAGTTGGAATACCGAGCAAAATATTCTCACGAAATCAGTATATTCCGACCATATACAGGGTGTTTTCAAAGCTGAGGCTTCTTTTTCGACAGAAGGTGACCTAGAACTCATCAAAATAAGTTGTTTCACCAAAAATTGTCTATATAAAATATTCAAGATGTCTGAATATCCTGCAACCCCTAGACTAGAAGTTCGACAAAATTTTATTGAATTTCAGGTACGGGACTGTGGAAAGTGACTCCGGCATCGCAAAAACGGAACAAAACATAAATATATGGCTGGACAATGAATGGTTCAGTACCAAGTTCATCGGATTAGATGCATCAGGTCACTTTTGATAGAATCATAATTGTTGTATCGTGCAATTTAGGGTGAAAAAAAAGTAGAAAATCGAGGCAGTTTCTTGAAAGTGCTTATGTTAGTTATGTTAAAAAAAGTGCTATGATGTTTCCCCATTTCATCCCATTTTTAGGTCGATTGGTGGAATGTACAAACAAGAAGATCGTGATATCCATTGTGAACAAAATTCCTGAGTAATTTAGACGAATTTTATTAGTATTATTCTATTTTTCACACTTGTGTCCAAAGTCTCTTCTGTCAGTTGGTGTTGGTATCGATATGAGCCATTCCATAAAATCGTGAAGGTTACTTAAACATAATGAGAGCAATTCGGCCATTTCGGGTCGAAACAGGAGATACGTTTTTTCCCACTATTTTTCGATAATTCAGCTAACAAACGGTCTAAGGTCGTATTAGGATCTATTTTAGTAATCATTTTAAATTTTTTTTCAACTTTGTTATTTTGACAAGTTCTACCTTCTGTTGAAAACTTACCTTCAAATACACCCTATATTGTAACTTTTGCTTTGAAGATACAACTCTCCTATTCGGTCAGATAATTATGATAGGTAATATAGGTATACAGATAAATAGCGAATTTTAATGAAGCCGAGTAAAGATCGCAGTTGCAGTTAGCATATCCCGAAATTTAATTCACGAAACAAGGCATGCCTTATCGCCCGAAATAAAACGTGGATTTCGTTCCTGGATTTTTCTCGCTTGTACTTGTAAACACGTTGATTTAACTGCATTTGTTCAAGAATATCACCGTCGTAATTTTTATTTCTCGTAGTACACCCAGCCTCTGGCGTCGTTTTATAAGGTGAAAGCTTCCGCATGAAATTCAAATTGGCACTTCTGCACTGCAAATAGTTTGATGGAGGCAGCATTGTACGTATCTCCCGCCGACAAGGATAAAATTCCAATTTACATAAATTCCCGATTTAGAAACTTCAAGTTCATGCATTTGTTGAGATGCGACGGGAGTGAAGTAATTTCACTGAATGCATCGTTATCATAATTCATCCTTATTCGTATGATTTTTTTTTTCATAGACCTCGATTTGCAAAGCCTTTCAGGAAATATTCGTAATTATTAAATTGGCCATAACCCTTGAAGCTATTCAGATTAAGTCAAATTAACGCACAAAATTTGTTTAATTAGCTCATAGAATACAACGTATTTTGATTGCTAAAAAAGCCATAAAAAATTTACTCTTTTGTAAAAGAATGTTGGAACCATAGAAATCATATTATATATTATTACTCTAGAATGCTAATCTAGTAGTAAGAAATGCGGAGTAATTCTAGAGCATTCTAGAGTAAGTATATATATTATGATTTCTGTGGTTGGAACATCAGAATTTTCATTTTATGTTACCTGTGTCTTTCACCCTTTACGTGGGGTGGAAGGTGGTTGATAATTAACAATAGCTACCCTAACTATTTGTGCCAAAAATTGATTGTTGCTGTTGCTGAGGATTATTTGGTTAAAAAATGGAAAATTCGTTAAATAATCATATAATCTGTCACTATGCAGCCAACTTCAACTAGTTTGAATCAAAATTTATTTCCTCCTTGCCACACTAGCACATCTATTCGATAAGAAATTAATTGCCTACTGGTACATGATATGAGGGAAAAAACTCTGTGGTCTCAAAGTAGCGAACGTTCTCCTTTTCTATACTCTCCATATCTGAAAATATGGAGAGTAGAGAGAAGGAGAACGATCGCTGCTTTGAGACCACAGATTATTTGTCCCCTAAAATATGTACCAATAGGTAGTTCATGTTTTCGCCAATAGTCGCGCTGGTGATCACGGGATGGCGAAATTTAGATTTTGATTATTTGATGTTGGCTGAGTGAACTGTCTTCCGGATGACAGACGATTAGAATATTTTTATTTTTGATGTTTTATAAGAGAACATATGACCATGGTGAAATGTTGAAGCGTGCGCGAGTGTAAGAGTGTTTTGGCAACGGAAAGAAAAGCAGAAGGGATAACGTTTCAGAGTGCATTTTTGAAAGAACATTGGAAAAAATCTCACCTCAAGAATCGACTGGGAATCAATTTGTGTGACAAGAGCACTTTTGCGATGAAGATGTCAAAAAAGGTGATGGATTCATTATAAACGGAATCGAAATTGTCATCACTCGTGAGAAGTGGACTCTTCTGAATATGAATATCTAACCAATAAATCTACATGGAGTGGATAAACTTGAAGAGTTTTGTTGGTATAACATAATATATGGTTTATAACGGTTCTCAGCTGTGTATTGGAAGCAGAATCTACTCTAATCTATGGTTTACTTCAAAATGCTCTATTGTTCAAACGATCGCACCAAATTGGACAATTCTTTTTTTGTTGTGTTTATTATTGTTAGGGCAAGGTTTATATAACAAAATATTCCCAAAAAAAATTGTACAGAACAGAAAAAAAGGCATTCCTTTTTCTTACGACCAATCGAGCAATCACGATGAGTTAGTTATTATTATCTCAGCTGTGTATTGGAAGCAGAATCTACTCTAATCTATGGTTTACTTAAAAATGCTTTATTGTTCAAACGATCGCACCAAATTGGACAATTCTTTTTTTGTTGTGTTTATTATTGTTAGGGCAAGGTTTATATAACAAAATATTCCCAAAAAAAATTGTACAGAACAGAAAAAAAGGCATTCCTTTTTCTTACGACCAATCGAGCAATCACGATGAGTTAGTTATTATTATCTACCCTAGAAATAATTTAAATGGCAAAACTAGGTTTGCCGGGTCAGCTAGTAAGTGATAAATCTGAGATTGCTACCTTTTATTTTCTTAATATGTTCTACTCCTCACTGTGAATGTATATAATTTTTAAGACTACATTAAACCAACTAACAAATCCTGTTTTCGATAAACAATGATAAACCTATGTAGGTATCATTTTTTTGATCAGTGATTCCTGTCGAATTTCATTGAATTCGTCATTTATTATGAATGAATAAAGCTGATTACTTAGTCCCCTTCCATTCAAAATTCATATTTATTATAGATTTGAAGAAAGGTATTTGAAAAATCATCAGATAAACTACGATGACACATAACCTAAAATGAAATGAAGGCTGTCCATTTCAAATTGACGCTTAAATCCCCACCCCTTATCGATCAACCTAGCGATCGCAGCGACACCTATTTTCCCCGTTTTTGGAGACACATTTTTAGTACGGTGATCGTTCTTCTTCTCTAATATATCAAAAATTTCAGGTCCTTCAATATCTAAACGTCAACAAGGATAATGGGAAATAGGGCAGCCTCTATGAAATCCTCTAATCTCCATATCCGCAAATATCCAATAAAAAGTGGGGTTTGAAAAAATTTTTTTTTGGAATCTAATATTCATTTTCCCTATGTCCTAGGAGGTTAGGTTCAGATTACCGCGACACCATCTGCCGATGCTACGGCCACATCAACATTAAAAGTATTTATGAGAAATATTCGACAATAATATATATTTCGAATGCTATTCGTTGAACAAAAAAAAATTTTAATACCTGCTGAAATAATGGGTGCTTCATGCCGAAATAACGAAACCCCCAAACCATTTCCATCATCAGCGATTCTAGCGATGAATATCGTTCAATCAAATCGTGAAAAGAGCTGAAATGGAAATGAATGCATCATAAATTGTTTTGGTTTTTAATTAGTCCAATAATTTAAACCAAATATAGTGGGATATACTGATGTGGGTGCAGAGTTTGACATTTCAAAAACTTCACGGGTGATTTCACGTTTGTCGTTATTTATGGATGGACATAAAATGGATGTATTTCCACCATTTTCACCCTGTCAACCAGGGGAAGTGGTCGGGTTCGGCGATAAATCCCTGGATTTTCTGCATCTTCTTTTGACAGGTATAATCTCGTCATTCAACAAATCTCGGTTTCCTGGCCATTCCATTATGATGAAATTTCGTTCAGAATACTTTTTGCCATGTGAAATATTGATAGGGTATTTCATTAGCGGTTTTCGCCGAAATTTTATCATTTTCAAATCAAGGTATGTCAATGAGGAATATATTTTAAAAAGTTTCTATGAATAGTTGGGGAGCCGAAGAGGGAAATTCGGGATTTACTCGAACGTGTCAGATTAATATAAGGGGACATACCTTGGACCCTGTAGAGTACCTCTACCAAAAAATAGACCTGTATATAGGGGGAATTGTCTAGGACAGCCTGTCAGAATAGTAAAAAAAAACGATCATTGTGCATACTAGAGCGTGTCAGATTAAGATATATGTGGTTAATGACATGTTGAAAAGTATATATTCCCTTAATCTGACAATTTAAGCGTATCGAAAATGTGTGGGAGGGCGCCAAAGTTGCAAAAAAAAACGTCACGTGTACATTCTCGAGCGCGGTGGCTTTTTTTCTTATTTTGAAGCTAATGATTCAAGAATAACGGAAAAAATATAATATGACAGTTTTAGCAAGCCGAAACAATAAAAATTGGCCATAAAGGTCACAAAAATCAGTTTTTTTATATTATCTCCTTCCCGTGGCTTCAAATCTTTTTTGCATTCATTATAAAAGTTGTAGAGCATAACATTTTCTACAACTTTTGTCCCAAGCAATTTTTTCTACGTTCAAACGTTTTTGAGATATATGGCGATTAATGCGAGGTGTTTAGGGATACATGCTGGAGCGAAAATTCACTCGTTGGAAAATAGTACATTCTAAGGTTCAGTCACAGACAACACTAAAATTTTCGTGACTAATTTCGAAATTGTCATCACAGATATACCTTGTCATTTTGACAATTGTAAATTAGACTGGGATTCTACATTGACCTTGCTCTTTCGCAAATTATGTGGATAAGCTTGTCGCCCTTATCGCCCTCTAACTCGAGAACAGTTAAGATTATGTAAAATTGCTTCAGACAAAAGTTGTCTAGAATTTTATTATCTTCAACTTTCATAATGAATACAAAAACGATTGGAGGTGCAGAGAGGGAAATATTCGAAAAAAAGGGATTTTTATCATCTTCAAAGTGTCAGATTAAGAAAATCCCCCCTGATTAGTGTCAGATTAATGGGTCAACACGTCTACAACATCCAGATTAATCATCTATATGAAAATCTGACACGCTCGAGTATGTACAATTAACGATTTTTTTTACATTTTCAAAGGACCGCTGTGACCTTGCGTCACGTCCAAATTGTCAGTCCCTTGAGAAATAGCTTCCTTTGGGTCCAATTAACAGATCCTCCAAAAATCTGACACGCTGGAATTTTTTTTTACCATTTTCAACTCTTCCGTACGGCCAGTCCCACCGCGCAAACTGTCAGATAAGAATGAATTCATTATAGGAGACACGTAGAGCATATACAGTATCTTAATCTGACACGCTCGAGTATGTAAACCTGACGATTTTTTTTTACATCTTTGAGACCCTGCAGAGGCTTTCCCAACCGCTGAAAGTGCATACATCATAGAACCTTTTTTTCTTTCTACCATCTAATCTTCAAAATCCACTAGTTTTCCAGGACGCTCGAGTAAATCCCGATATAGCATCGTCGGCTCCCCAACTAAAAGGAATAAATATGTTTTGGTGTGAGAGGACTTAAAATTCACTGCACAAAGAGTTGCTCTTTCAGAATATATATAAAATTCAGATCTACGATGATTTTCCTGCGAGATCTCGAAAAGTTTACTTCCCAAAAAGTTGGGTTCAGTTAAAACTTTCTCAAGATCGAACAGTTCCGCCGAAATGGATGAAATTCTCAGATTTATTAACGAAAGAGTTGCTCTTTCAAAATTTGTACGACATTTTGATTTACGGTGATTTTCCTGGAAGATACATGACTCGAAATTCGACCTTCGAAAAATTCCCGAAAAGTTGGGTTCAGTTAAAACTTCCTCAAGACCGAACTGTTGGGCCCGAATGGATGATCTCAGATTCATTACTGAAGAAGTTGCTCTTTCAGTATTTGTATCATATCTGGATTCACGATGATTTTCTTGGAAGATATGCGAGTCGAAATTTGACCCTCAAAAAATTCCCAAAAAGTTGGGTTCAGTTAAAACTTCTTCAAGACCGAACGGTTGCGCGGGGGTGGATGATACTACTATGATTTTTCTGCTAGATGCCACATTACTCGCAAGTTGAAAAAGCATCGATTACTGTTGAAGAGCTTGATCCTCATTTTTCTTCAACCGGAGTCATCGCCGTCGCATATTCATTTTTCACAACGAATTAGTCCATGCATGAATTGAAACAAATGATAGCTGTGTCGATGGGGTCCCAGAGCCAATCTGGACCACGGAAGGACGCGGTATTCCCATGAAAGCCAGACGAGTGCGCATACATCTCCGAATAGACGTTCGCAGAACCGCGACACGTCAATATATCAGGGTTGTGTGGCCCATAAATCGGGACATGTCTGGATATTCCCATCTAATTTAACCGAAATCTGATTGAAATGTCCAGAGTTATACAGTTATATCGAGCCCATTTTCGCTTCGTTTCACAAGTCCTTTGGAAATCAATATTAATAGTTGGATATTATGGTACTCGTATACTCATAACACTGGACACTGGTCGTCGAAGAAAGACGACCATAATATGACATTAATTTTCCTTTATCTCGTTGAGTTGAAAAGTTGTAGTTCAGCACCACCACACCAATCAATCAACGCAAAAATCAATCAGTATGTATTTGGATTTCTGTTTCTTATAGATTTTATATACTTATTTAATAAAGTATAGTAACATAAACACTCTCAATCAATATAAATAATAAGAGGTAAGTTACATCACACATTACAAAACTGTTACCCAAACAGTCTTCCTTGGAAAATTGTGTTCTTTAGAATCATTCAGCCGAAAAATGTACCGACTCAAGTTCTGCAAAATTTTCCTTGACACAAAAAGTTTGGATTATTCAAATTAATTGTGGATAATCTGAACACGGAGGAAACCCCAATAAACGAGATTGTTATCTGCTTTGAACATCCAAGCTACGACGATTGTAACCGAACCAACAACTATTGTTCCAATGACAGCGTCACACAATGGCCGAATGAAATATAACTGTCATTAGTCACTGTGTCTTTCTTGTACTCGTTGCGTAAACTACCAGCTTTTGAAGGTTGTTTGTCAAACTTATTCAACGAGGTTTATTAATTACAAGGGATGGCTCTCTTTTCATCGGGATAGAGGGAGATGTTTATGTGTAGGCTAATAACAATTATGCAATAAGGATAAATACCATAATTCAGGTTATAATCACTAGATATTAGTTAGGGTTCAAAAAATAGACAATAACAGAATGATTTTATGCTATATTTTTACACGAAATTCACAATAGGTTTGCACATTTCCCAATTTCAATATCTATCTTGCGATATAATACTACTGGTCTGAGGCTGGTATATCACAAATATGTCTATACCTTCATATATGGCTTATCTACCTAACATTTGATCGACTAATTCCTCCGCTGAATCAATGAATAAGAATTTCATACAAGAATCTACTTACCTACTTAGCTATATGCTCATGTCGTTAGGAATGAACCCAGATATTCCTTTGTGGATTTTCAATGCCCTTTCTTCTGCTACAGAGGTTTATGAATCGAAGGATCACTGGTCAAAAAAGGAGAAGACGTTCTTGACTGAACATTTGAGTACTTTATTCACTTTTGTGAGTCCTCTTGTCATCCATTTCATCATTATTTACTTTGGTGTTTAATATTTGTCCTTTGGGGGCAAGGGAAACCTGAATCCCTTTGTTATTGCCTTGACGAAAAGTAGCGGACTAAACTGATTGAGATTGTTCATCAGCTGGAAGCTTATTCAATAATTTACCATTTCGGTGAAAGAAGGCAGAAGCAGAAGTTTTACGAGTTTTCAATTACCTTGTGCAGTCCTAGAGCCGCGTGAAGATAGTGCATTGGCTGGCATCATTTCCTCCAGATGAACGCAGAATCGACATTCATAGTGCACGTACCTATGGAACAAACTATAAATTCTACTTAAATCCTATCCCAACAGCTGTAGACTGGCTATTAAAGCTGGGCAGTCAATAGATCGTACTGCTCTCCTATGTATGGAGTCCAAAAGTTCCTGTGAATGCTTAGATACTACCTTATACTTAAAACCTCATGGCGATCTGAGATCAATCCCTACAACAGCGATGGAATTTAACCCCTATAAAACTCGCCGGTACGGAGGTGGCTATGAAGATAGGCTCTTAGAATTTGGGGACAGGGTCACTGACGTGATTGTGAACTGGTTAGGGTGCACGGGAAGGCTGTCAAGTGGTGGAGAATACTATTGCATACCCTCTCCATGAAAGGGGCCGCGCAAACACAACCTTCTTCAGGGTCAGTTGTCAAAAAGGCTTATTTGGCCTGAACATCACGATGACTCTGTGATGTTAAATGGGACTGGTGCGGGGAATGTAAGACCTCGTTTCAACCAGTCTTACTTGGAAGCATAATAAATACTAGGGTTTACCTGGACACGGAAATACACAACCGTATCAATTCGGCATCACTGTCATTCTGGAAGCTGAAAGACAGAGTGTTTCAAAATCACGACCTCATTCTGAAGTCCTAACGCTTCTTTACGGAAGCGAAAGCTAGAGGCCTCACAGGCGACATATTAAACAGCTTGAACAAACGCAACAACGTCATCTAAGACAAATAATGCACATCAGATGGTTCCACAAAGTTGTAAATGCGGAAGTCTTGCAGCGCGCGAGTTGCATAACACTTGAGACTCGAGTAACGAGGGCCCGATTCAGATGGAGCGGAAACATTCTGAGGATGCAAGACACAAGACTAACCAAAATAGCTCTGTATGGCGAATTCACAGAGAATTCACAGTATAATCATAACTGGAAACAACTAGCATTAGACAGATCACAGTGGAGGTATTTGGTCCACAGTTATAATGGAGACTCGAGAAGGATACAGCGGCGGCCAGATCTGGTTGGTGACTATCCATGCCCGGAGTGTGGAAGGATCTGTAGGTCACGGTTGGGTCTCTTCAGTCACAGGAGGCACACAGTCGCAAGTAGCCCAAAGAAATTATAAGTTCAATCGCAACGATAGTCTGGTTTTTGAGTCTTTTTGTAGATTTATTCTCGGTAACCGGATACAGCAATGAATGAATGAATCCGCAGAGGATACTGCAAAAAGCACATCTATGTATATGTTATGACAGTCCAGAAACAATGAAATCCCTCTCATCAAAACTCCTACTTAGTTGAAGGAAAACTTGGCATGAGCTGGGGGCCCACTCAGCTTTTGTTGGATCTGGAACCAAAATTATTATAGTCACTGGTTGGTCTTGGAGCCGCTCAGGCAGGAGCACTGATGAAACTGTTTACCTGTAGTAAGTGATAATTATTGAGCTAAGGACAACCCACCTAGGATACGCAACACCCACTATATGCAGAAAGAGATTCCTCTTTGTCGACTCCTGGCATCTTTATCGGCAGACGCCTATAGTACCTACTCTCTCTATAGATGGTTATGGTCCCTCAAACTGCAGGTGATTATGAACAATGGACCATGAGGCCTGGAAAAGGCACGGTACGTAGATGAAAAATACTTTGAGTGCATGTCACCAAATATCAAAGCATTAGGACTTTACCTTCTACATTTGGTCCATCTTCGGTGGAAACCTCCAAAACTTGCTATAGAATGCCTTTCTCTATCCTGGAAAATGGAATTTACCTGTTCATACAATGAGAATCTATAATTACTGTTTTGAATACTGAAGGAAGAGTGCAAACCTAAACATTTATTCGAATCAATCCAAATCTAACCTCGAACTTGATAAATACCTCCCACTTTCTGGCGGAATACTTCGAGAAAGTTCATTTATACGTCATGTGATTGGCTCCGCAACTTCTCAGAAACTGCCGAATTCTCTGCAGAAGTTCATCATCAGACAGAGTTTCCAACTGTTTATTTCGCCCGAGCAATCCTTCTTCTACTCAGCAGACATTAACGGACTAATGACAGCTATATTTCACTGGCCCATTGTGTAACGTCGCCATTAAAACAATAATAGTTGGCTCCCGTAACAATTGCACAGAGTCGGATGTTTGAAATGATATTATGGTTAACTGAAGTTTCGTTCGTCGGTTCAACCTATATCAAATTAAATTTCTGCTGAACTCCCAATAACTCCTAGATGAAACACGGAGGATGTAATTTTGTGCAGATGTCTATTGCACATCGAACGCATTGCAGAAGTTTAGCTTTGTGGATTATTCCGAAGGACTAAGGAAGTAACATTTCGTAACATCCATAATGTCAGATAGTTCCCGAGTGCTTCGATAACGAAATAACGCAGCACTTAGATAATTAAATTTGCAGATTCTGCGTCTGCTTGGTTCAGCGAACAGGAATTTAGGGATGTCGTTTTTCCACAATACAGGGACGCTCTTTGACGAGTTTGTATTTAGATTATACTACACTCTATCTTGGAAAGAAAAGGCAAACTTGTTTTTATCAGATGAAATAATGGAGGCACTGAGTATATGATCAATTTATAAGGAATGTGTTGGAATTTTTAAACAAAGCAAATTCACATTATGACATGGGTTATACGTAATTGCTAAGACCTTTATGTACAACGGACAACACAGCGCTGATTCAAAATCCAAAAATGTTTTGACAGGCGCCATAACCCCACGTTTTCGTACTATAAAATGTAGAATGTGTCAAATTTACATGGCCAAACGAGTGCTTTTATGAAAGTGAATGGAGTATATTCACGACTTGTCTACGGTTGGGATTATTTTTGACATTAGTGAATTTGTTGGCAATATCGAATGGCAGAAATATAGGAACAAATTTTGCGAATAGTCAAGATGATTCAACATAAAGTATAAGGTCTATAGCAAAAGCAGTCACACAAAAGTCTAGAAGAAAAGTTTCAGCCTACCATAATCAAAGCGTACAATATAGATTATTCTCCCAGTAAAGATTCATGTGTCTACGGTTTTTGAATAACTTAGGTCTGACAACATTTATTTTGTTAACCCAAAAAAAGATATCTTAAAATGACAATTGACCACAAACTGAATTTTAAAATGCATATTAAATCCACTAAAGAAGCAACAATCCATAGAGCTAGCTACTTTAGAAAAATAACATACCGTAATGAAGGTATTGGGGTAGAAACAGCCAGCAAAATATGATGATCTGCAGACCTTTCATAGAATATGGACAACAAATCCTGGGACAATGCAATAAAGGTGCCATCAAAATGATAGAAGTAGCGGAACGCACTAGTCTAAGGAAGATTACTAAAATAAGACATCCGAACAATCCACTACATAACCCAGCCAAAGAATATCTTTACGAAAAGACAAAAATAGAACCTATAAGTAGCAGAATACAAAGACTAAACAAGAAACCTATCAGTCAACAACACAAAATTAACCCATTATAACCTAGTGTTACACATATGTAACGCAAATTTCACTGGCAACTCTATTTTATTTCTTAGTAACTGTAGCTATCAGCTCCATATTATTAGCGTTACATATATGTAACACAAATTTTTTCAAAAATCATACATTTTTCAAACAAAAATTGAGTTGCTTTTGTCTTGTAAACTCCAATAAAGGGTTTTTATTCAATTAGAATAATCATAGAAACTCAGGTTATTAGGGGTTAATACAACAGAACCACTAATACATAGCACATCTCACCTTGAAAGACCTAAAAGAAAAGTACCAGAACAACCAATATTCCAATATTTACTAATTTACTGTCTACTTTAATATTGTAGTCATTCTATATTTCACAGACTTGCATACTCTCTACATACCATCATATTATGAAACATAAATTGTACAGGGGCAGGAAGACCTTGGTCGAGATGTACAAAAATTTGAGAGCAATATTTTGGTAATACCCAATTTATGGTCAAATGGAAACCCTCGTTTAAAAAAAAATATGAGAAAGGAGTTTTCTGCGCCAGAACGTTTATCCATGATGATTCGTGACAGAGTGGAGGAGTGACATGAGATGAGTAGACAATAGACATGCATACATGTATGAGTGTTACCACGATGCGTCAAGGGATTTATGTTCGTTAATCTCAAGAGCTTCCCACAAATTCAATTTCCATGCCATTGCTCACTACATCTAGAATGTCAATCTCAGTGTTCTGAATATAGTTCAGAGTATGGGGGTGATTAGCCTAGTTCAGATTCCAGCATTTCAACAATCTGAGCGTGATAATCATCAAAAATACGCATATAGTGCAGTTTAGCCACTCTGAGAAATTACAGACAGAGGGAAATCCAAAACTGTCTTTTTTTTTTTCAATTATCTACTACCGCCGCTTAACAACATGTTCTGTTCATCATTATGGAAGATACTGCAAAGAGTTCAATTTGCCTGGATAATAGAAATAATAAAATTGACCTTTTTAAAAATTTTTTATTGAAAAAAAAAACAATATTAAATTTAGAAAGAAAAATGTCTAACCAAAATCATAATAATGATCAGGAACAACCAACACACCGTCAAGAACAACCAAATTTATTGAACGTAATTCCTTATGTTAATGTTTAAAATCGGTTCCAAATTCAACATAAGAATTGTATTTAAAACACAAAATGATTTAAGATCTATACTAACAAAAACTAAACCGTTGAATGAAAAACTTATACAGGTGAAACGTCTAGACCTCTAGAAATAAGAAAACGCGAACATAAAAATAATATTAAAAATAGAGAAATTAATAGATCACAGATCGCACATCATGTTTGTTTTAATACAGGAGACCACATGATGGATTGGAAAAACACTAAAATTTTAATGACAGAACTGGATCATTGTAAACGAAAGATTAAAGAGTCCACGTGTATTTATTTGGATCTAAATAATAATTTGGCCAATTGTTCGGTAGGAATAGATCATATTTGGATTAATTTACTGAAAAGGGAACTGTCATCCGGTAATTTCAAAATTAAATGAATCAACATTTCTATGCAGTCTCCGTTTCTATGTGTCGACAATTAATGTCAAATAAAAAGCAACAATTCAGAACCAAAGATTATACTCTATAATCTTTGTTCAGAAGATTTTCTGAAATTGATTCTCGTCTGATGAAGGAGTCTGATATAGACCCCGATACGTTACTACATATAATTTCAAAGTTCTTTTTTCAGTTCATTGTCAGGCAACAATTTTTTCTACAATTGATTTGCTACTTACAAACTAGTACAGGAATTTACACAGGGGTAAATCGTTTATTTCAACTTTTTAATTGATTTACTTCTAGAGTGAAAACTCTAAAAAGTTTCAGGAAATGGATATCTGGAAAGAGAATAATCATGATGAATATGAAACACTATAGAATTCCTTATTCTTTATAATGCCACGATTCTCAAATGAAGCAAATATTGATATCCTCGGTAGTTAGATACCTTCAATTAATTATTCAGCCATTATTATGTTCGTAGGACATAGAAACTTCGATTTAGTCTCATAAAAACTTTATTTCGTCATGAAAAATCAATGAACAAACATACTGAAAATTACAATCGGCCACTCTACTCTTATTGATCGGACAGGAATTCCTCTTCCTATTTGTTTCCGAACCTTGGTTCATATATTCCTTCAAGAAGCTTCAGAACATTCGTTTATATAGGCTGGTCCAACGAAAACTTAACACCTCGATTTTCCGACTTCAAAATGAAAATGTGGAAAATGGTTCGACCTAGTCTGAATTTTAATTAATCATTTCTGAATAAGAATAACAACTGGAAATGGTGTAGTTTGGACTCAATGTTTTATTTTTTCATTGGAATATTTTATGATGATCATTTAAAAGTTCTATTGCCTTTTCGAGAATGAAATGTAGGTATATATTTCGGGTGAATGAAACATCGAGTCTGCTGAATTTTAAACGCTTTCCATCCACATCAGATAATATTCAAAAACCATAAAACGATAATATTTCTTGTCTTCTTTCGATGAAGAATCTGAATATCTGACACCCAAAATAAAGTTAAAGTAATAAGATAAGTGTTAAATAATAAAAGTTAAAAATGTCGTTTCAAAAATAACACACATCATTTAACACAATCCAAAAATTTGTTATATGACCTTTTCACTATCTCTGTGAATAAAATCGCATATAGTCCATTCAAGAATGATTGACATCCGAGTGACATCTTGGGTGGCTATGGAAAATTGAATTTAAGTTGGTAATAGCTCATAAGTTGATATTTAGTTTTGCGGAATCCAGGTTGGTATTGTAAATGAACAGTGATCTATTATAAGTGAATCTATGAACTGAACCACTGACTGACGATAATTTGAATTTTGTACTGCTGTTTATGTCCTTAATTCATTCGTACAAATTGGAAACATTATTCTATTAATTCTGAGTGCAGATTAATATACTCTGAATAGGAATATTTCTTCTTCTCAAATGCTTTTCTAGGTTATATTTGTTTATTCCAGGTCTGTGAACTACATATAGTCCATTCAAGAATGATTGACATCTCGGGTTGCTATGGAAAATCGAATTTAAGTTGGTAATAGACTATAAGTTGAGATTTTGTGTTGCGGAATTCAGGTTGGTTTTGTGAATAAACATTGATCTATAGACCTATTATATGTGAATCTATGAACTTACCGACGCTTATTTTAATTTTGTACAGCTGTTTATATTCCTAATTTAATCGTACAAATTGGAAACATAATTGTGTCAATTCTGAATGCTGATTAATATGCTGCAAATTTGAATATTTCTTATTTTCAGATACTTTTCTAGGTTATATTAATATATTCTAGTTCTGTGATTGAAAGTACAGAATTTTTTAAAGATCTTTTGTGACCAGATATTAAGCTGCGTCTAGATTTTCAAGAACTACTGGGATGTCAATCATTCTTGAATGGACTATACATTCGGAGAAACTCATTAGAGTCGAGTGACAGTGGTTCATTGCATTATAAAAATAGCCTGAACCCAAGATATTTCGTTTGTATATTTTGCGTTGATCCCCATTTTCACCTGAAAAACATCAATATTTACGGTAGCACGATGACAACAAAAAAACCTTACCCTTGCCCATCCAAAGATCAAACAGCTTATCACCTCTGGGCCTACCCCAACGCCTTATGAATAATTTTCCCTCATGCATAATATACGTGTTACGGGGGCCCCTCCTTGAAAAGATCCTAGAGATTTGTTCTGAATATAAAGGACGAAAGTGTATCTTAGGGCCATCCACCGTCCCATAATCCTAGGATATTCGATGATATACGCAGGGCTCAGGGAAGCAAGTGACCAGGATTACGCTCTGCACATAAATAATACCGGTTTAATACTGCAGGGGACCTATCGGGAGATTCGGGTCTATCAGGAATTGTGAATGTAGCGTTGTCGTTTAGAGTTCGATTTAAAGGGGGATTTTTATTGATTTACATCAGATGTCCTTCAGCCATGAGGGTACATTCGGAAATGAATTGTTGGGAAAGGGGAAGATTTTCTGAAAATGAGATCATACGATTTGCACAAAATGAGTTTTTAAACCACGACACGTGTTTCGCTATCATCATAGCATATTCAGGTGAGTCAAGATGAACCATTTTGTGGAAATCGTATAAGCTGTTTTAAGATATCCATTATGTATTTTCATCAAGTAACAATTCAATATTTTCTGAAACATTTAATAGACTCAGAAAATTATTTTCGTAATTATCTGTTTTCATTTATAATTTCAATCAACGAAGAGAAATAATCATAAATCCCTTGAAATTCTCAGTTCAGTTGTAATATAAACTGCGAAAAACGAAAAAGTTTTTCCATATTAAGAATGAAATCGAAAAAATAGGTATCTTTAAGAAACCTGTAACGGGATGATTTTCGACAAATCTGCCACTAAAAAACTGCTTAGCAACATATACGGTGGGCCATTTAAAAAATCGACTATCACCTATATCTGTGAAATGGTGATTAATTTCGTTAGGAGCATCACATAAAACCGCATAAAACATAACCCAGATATGGATTTTCGGAAACGCCCTGTAACTCCAGAACGAATCAAGATATCTATGATCTGCTTTCTGATATACTACTATTTCATTGGTGCTTGAAATCTTATAGTCCAAATTTGGGACACTCTGTACAAGATGGGCAAAATTGGTGATAGAACTTCTTCAAACCAACGAGATAGAGGAAAATGCATGCATGGCACATTACGGTCGTCTTTTTTCAAAAGACTAATAATGCCATTAACTGCATTCCTCTATCTTTTGTTTTCGAGTTATAGGCCAAAATTAAAATTTCAAGTTTGGTTATTATCTCAGTTTCCGTTTGTGCTAGGATGTTGAAATGAAAACATTATACAGACACTTTTTTTATTAAAATCCAGTGGCGTACTATGATGTTTTCCAACAGATATACACTACGCAAAAAAATTAACGCACATTCTGAAAATCTCAATTTTAATGAAAGTTAACTCTACATTGACTTTATAACTTATTTTTTATGTTCTCTCGGAAAAGTTTTGAACGAAACAAGACACATTAAATGGAAGAAACATTCAGGATTTCACCGAATCGTATGTGAAAGTAGAGAAATGAACAATTTTCAAAATACTGAAATGCTGATAAGTGATTTAATACTTGGTATTTCCACCCCTTGCGTTAATTACAGCTCGGCAACGACGGTTCATACTCAAAATGAGTGATCTTAAAATGTTCTGATCTAATACTTCCCAGATTTCTCCGAGTTGGTTTCCTAAGTCATTAAGAGTGGCTGGATGATTTTCTGAACTTTTCAGCCTTCTATTGAGGTTGTCCCAAACCTGCTCAATCGGATTGAAATCTGGACTTCTTGCTGGCCATTCCATTCGAGAGACTTCAACCTCTTCAAGGTACTCCTGAACGATGCGGAGCGCACGATGGGGTCTGGCATTATCGTCCATAAAAATGAAATTTTCACCAATTTATGGGGCAAGTGGCACTTTATGCTCTTCAAGAATGTTCCTTATATACTTATCAGCATTCATAGCTCCATTACCAACGACTACTAGGTCTGTGCGAGCAGTCAAAGATATTCCACCCCATACCATAATCGATCCTCCCCCGAAACCAGTAGTATTCAGGAAATTGCACTGAGCATATCTTTCATGTGGACGTCTGTATACAAGGGAAATCTTTTTAATAGTCACTTTACTGCCTTTTGTCAGTTGCTCTGTGGTATTAAGGCATTCTCAGTTCAGCACAGATAAAGTCCTCATTTCAAACAGAACTATATTAGATCAGTTTGTGGTTAATTAATTGAAATTCGTATTTCCTGCAATTCAAAGTAGCAAACACAAGCCTTCTTCATTAGGTTCAATTCCACGCATAAATCGGCTCTCGAAAACACTTCAATGAAAATGAAACAGTGAATTTTACTACAATCTTTCCCTTCACAACTGTCGGGTATAAGGCTGGATAGGAACAAAAGGTCGAAGAAGAATTGGCGTGAAATAGATACGTGCTTGGTTTTCCTGATTCATAGCAATAAACTTCGACCCTTTTCACATTCCTCACTGCACATTCGTGTAATTATTCTGCGTTTCGTATGGTTGGTATGGATTGTTTCATTATTGAGTTTCGGTTTTATGAAAGTAGATACTATCACTCCAGATTTTTCGTAGAGATAATTTTCTAATGATTCATGATTCCGAGTATAACTAAATAAAAAAAAAAGGTGATAAAATCATTTCTGAAGACCCAGTACAAAGCAAACAAATAACTGCCGTTTTTTCGATTATTCAAGCTGAAGAATAGTATGATTTGGACATTAGAAGAATACCATCAATGGTCATACTAAACAGGAAGTCTATTTACATTTTGTCATATTCATCTCGAATATATAATTCGAGATGCTCTACTAAATACACTGCGCAAAAAAATTAACGCACATTATGGAAATCTCAAATTTATTCTGCAACTGAAGCTGTTCTCAATGATAATTATTTTTATCAGAATTATGCATGCATATGTTATCCACTTTCAACGGTTTTCTTCAATACTGACGTTTTTTTCCAGCAGTAATAAAAAAAGATGATATTATCAGATTTTGAATATATTGGCTCCATTCTAAAATCAGTTGTTCTCGATCAATTCTAGTGATCAATAGTTTTTCTTTCGTTTGATTTTCTACACTCGTTCGCTATGCAACGCGAAACACGCAATTTGACCCAAGAGGAATGTGCCCAAGTGGTAGTTTTGCGAGAAGAAGGGGGGCCATACACAAGAATTGCAGAAAGGTTTGGAGTTTCCCATACAAGTGTGTCCAGAATGTTGCGGCGATTCAGGGAGACAGGTATGAATGTCCGAAGACCAGGACAGGGTAGACCACATTGTCTTCGTTGAGACAACGGTTTGCAACCGCTCGCCTCCTTCAAATTCAGCTTGAGCAAACTCATGAGGTGCAAATTAGCACTCAGACAATAAGAAATCGCCTCAGAGAATATGATTTAAGGCCTCGTGTCGCGGCAAGAGGCCCAGCTTTTACCCTAGCCCATCGAAGGGCGCGTTTGGATTTTGCGAGAGAGCATATCCATTGGGAAGAGGCCGATTGGGAAAGAGTTCTCTTCACAGATGAATCTAGATTCTGCCTCTACCATTGTGATCGATGTTCCCTTGTATACAGACGTCCTCATGAAAGATATGCTCAGTGCAATTACCTGAATACTACTGGTTTCGGGGGAGGATCGATTATGGTATGGGGTGGAATATCTTTGACAGCTCGCACAGACCTAGTGGTCGTTGATAATGGAGCTATGAATGCTGATAAGTATATAAAAGGAACATTCTAGAGGAGCATGTAGTGCCATTTGCCCCATAAATTGGTGAAAATTTCATTTTTATGGACGATAATGCCAGACCCCATCGTGTGCGCATCGTTCAGGAGTACCTTGAAGAGGTTGAAGTCTCTCGAATGGAATGGCCAGCAAGAAGTCCAGATCTCAATTCGATTGAGCAGGTTTGGGACAACCTCAATAGAAGGCTGAGAAGTTCAGAAAATCATCCAGCTACTCTTAATTACTTAGGAATTCAACTCGGAGGAATCTGGGAAGGATTAGATCAGAACATTTTAAGATCACTCATTTTGAGTATGAATCGTCGTTGCCGAACTGTAATTAACGCAAGGGGTGGAAATACCAAGTATTAAATCATTTATCAGCATTTCAGTATTTTGAAAATTGTTCATTTCTCTTCTTTCACATAAGATTCAGTGAAATCCTGAATTTTTCTTCCATTTAATGTGTCTTGTTTCGTTCAAAACCTTCCCGAGAAAACATAAAAAATAAGTTATAAAAGTCAATGTAGAGTTAACTTTCATTAAAATTGCGCGTTAATTTTTTGCGCAGTGTATGTCCCAAGAAAACAATTTTCTAAAGAAAATCATAAGGGGTTGTTATTTTCAACCCCCAATGATAAAGTTATGAGATCTAAAAAATTTGTGACACCCTGTATAACTCGAGATGTTCTACTAAATAGTAGATTTCTATATACAAATCAAATTTTCACATCAAGATATCCATTCCGTAATGACTGAAGAATGTGGTGTAACTAATGTGATAAATTAAATCAGGAGAGGCCATAAAGCCACAAAAATAAGTCAAACTCAAACAAAGAGTAGGTACATAAAGTGAGCTCTTCATTATCGTCCTCCACCTCATAGTCCACGGAAAGTGTGCCATATGGTGCATAATATATTATACGATCCAAGTAGCTGTTCCTTCAGAAAAGTTATGTTATTAATTAAATAACTAACTTTCCTTCTCAGTTTCACGATTTATGAAAACTTCGTCATAATAATGGGCGATTCCGTTCTTTCTTCACATAGAGAGACTAGAAATGCGGAAATGAAAAATAATATATCCCGATTTCTTTCCAGCGAAAAGCAATAACCACCCTAACAAGAAGCGTTTCAACTATACATCTTGAATGAAACCTTTTTTCAATCAAACAATATTATATGTCTTTTATTATTTCAACAATTGTCCTTAGAAAAACTTGTTTGTTCAGCATCATCAGTCTAGCTGAAGGGGATGTGTTCATAAGGTTGTATTGAATTCCATGAATTATTTGATCGATAGGTTTCACGAACCTTCAGTCAACGATTTGAAGGTCATTCGGTTTGCAGAATGAAATCACCGAAACTTCTCCATTCCTCGTGCCACTAAATGCGAGTCAAGGGAGTTTCTAGAAAGGATAAAACTGGAGCATGATCATAAATGAACGAGAAATAGACTTATTGAGTCCACGGCTCGGTCCACGGTCAACAAACAAAAGAATTGAGTGAATGAAAAACTTGCTCTTTTCAGATCAGTAGGTACAATGAAAATAATAAATTATCCCATATTTCTTTACCGACAACTCGATAAACAATTCTCAGTTATTCGTGCGATAAAACGACTCTTTCAACATCCCCTAACGAATAATCCTTTCAACATCCATCCAGAACAGGGCTCGAGTAAAAAACGTATTCGAAATCAATTTATTGAGGAGGAATAATGTACTGGAGTGCCATTTCTAACAGATGAATCATGAATACCGAGTAAATGGAGAAAGGCACATAAAAAGTTCGACAACAGGTTTCTTATATTGAAAACAGACATAAAACGCCAGTCGGAGTTTCGGTTATATTTCCGCTTCCTCTGTTCAATATGGATTTTTCTTCGACATTTCAACTTTTCAGCGGATACCTATAAATGAGCCAGCATGACTGAAAGGAAATATTCAATTTTGTTCGAAAAATCATGACATTTGATGAAACTAATTATGTACCTCTCTGTCTACTTTCTGAAAATCTATTGGAGGCAATTAAGAAAATTAGAATTAGATACTCACATTAAATTTTGTGAAAAAATTTTTCGATTTCATATACAAGGTGTTTTCAAATGTGAGGTTTTTTTTACAGAAGATAGAACTCATCAAAATGAGTCGTTTAACAAAAAATTGTCTATATAAAATGTCCAAGATGGCTGAGATACAACCCCTAGAAGTTCGACAAAATTTCATTGAATTTCGAGTACGGGACTGTGGAAGGTGACTCTGGCATCGCAAAAACGACACAAAACATAAACATATGGCTGGACAATGTTCAGTACCAAGTTCATCGGATTAGATGCATGAGGTCACTTTTGATAGAATCATTATTATTGTATCGTGCAATTTAGGATTAAAAAAATGTAGAAAATCGAGGCAGTTTCTTGAAAGTGTTTATGTTAGTTATGTGTAAAATGTGCTATGACGCTTTCCCATTTCATCCCATTTTTACGACGATTTTTGGAATGTTCGAATAAGAAGATTTTGATGCTCATTTTGAAACAATTCGTGAATAATTTAGACGAATTTTATTGGTGAGATTTTGAAGTATCATTCTATTTTTTACACTTGTGTCCTAACGTCCAGTTTCATAATCAAATTTAAAGTCAATTTAAGCTTAAAGCTTCCTTTAATGTCATTTTTAGTAGGGTTAAAGGAAGCTTCAAAATTAAAGCGACTTCAGGTTTGATTATGAAACCGGCCGTTAGTATCTTTTGTCAGTTGGTATCGAAATGAGCCATTTCATAAAATTTGTTAGTTACCAAAAAATAATGACAACAATTCGGCAATGCTAAGTTTTTATTTTCATTACCACGTAAATATCGAACGAGCCAATATCCTCAACGAAACCACGTGGTCGAATCAAGAGAGAAGTTTTTTCCACTGCTTTGCGATAATACAGCTAACAAAACGGTCTAAGGTAGTATTAGGATCTATTTCAGTAATCAGTTTCAATTTTTTTTTCAACTTTGTCAGTTTGAAAGTTTTGTATAGGTGATTTTTTGTGTTCTACCTTCTGTTGACAAAAAAACCTCACCTTCAAATACACCCTGTATATCTTTACATATTATATAAGTATGTAGTTAATGACCTCTGTTGATTAATTGAATTGATGATGGGCTTAAAGCTCTAGAAGGGTTTAAAGAAAACCAACTCAATAAAATGCCGACAGTTTCGGTCTATATTTAGACCATCTTCAGGGCTCTGGAACGAACAATACAGAATATCACAAACATAGAGCGTGACTTAAAATTACGTGACATACAGTACGCATATAAAACAACTTTCTAGAACTTACATTATTTTCTGGTTTTCCGTGTTTTCACTTTCAAATTCGAAGAAAAACACAGTGCGGTGGAATTGAACATACCAGCAGTAGGAGAGCATCGATCACGACTGAAAACATGTAAATAAACGGTCGGTGATAGGAATTCCCCATGTGTTGGGAATAAAAATGTAAAAGATTGGTGGCATGTCACAGTGTGGAAAAAAACTCCACCGGTTCGATTTCGAAAACCCTACGATAACAGGATATCAAAAAATCCTTAAGAAAAGACTGCTACACGAGATGATATGCATCAAAGGAAACAAAAACTCCATCAACAAAAGGTCCGACATCGACAATCTCAATTCATGCTACTTCGGCCTGATCGACAAGATGCAAAAGTTGGGACATTGAAATATGGAAATTCAGACAGCTTTGTTGTTATAGTTATAGTTATAGTTATAGCATAGTCATTACGCAGGAGTTTATATTATTTCCACACTGTGACATGCCACCAATCTTTTACCTTTTTATTCCCAACACATGGGGAATTCCTATCACCGACCGTTTATTTACATGTTTTCAGTCGTGATCGATGCTCTCCTACTGATGGTATGTTCAATTCCACCGCACTGTGTTTTTCTTCGAATTTGAAAGTGAAAACACGGAAAACCAGAAAATAATGTAAGTTCTAGAAAGTTGTTTTATATGCGTACTGTATGTCACGTAATTTTAAGTCACGCTCTATGTTTGTGATATTCTGTATTGTTCGTTCCAGAGCCCTGAAGATGGTCTAAATATAGACCGAAACTGTCGGCATTTTATTGAGTTGGTTTTCTTTAAACCCTTCTAGACCTTTAAGCCCATCATCAATTCAATTAATTTACATATTATGTTTTGCTTGTTATAATATTTTTTCTCATATGTTTCAGTCTTTCAAGACTAGCCTAGTATTGATTTTTGTATTGAGATCATATTTGGAATCACGAATTATTGTTCTGACTGGTTCATTCTATTTTCTTGCAAAATTTTTCATTTTTTTTGTGGTACGATATCACATAATGAATGGCCACATTTTTAGCTCGACCAACCAATCGAATAGACATATAACCAAATCTGTTGTTCCTATTGGCACACTTATTGAGAATGAAACTTCTGCATTAGAAGATGTTCGAAAATAAAAAATGTGAAAAGAGGTGATCTTAGCGAGTAAAATGAAAAGACCAAAAACAAAGAAGACTAATAAGAAAAGCAAAGTTCATAAGAAATTATCCAAAACAAGAGAAATTATCAATATACGCTCCTATTCTTTGTGGTAATCAAATAACCCTCTCTATTTTCATGGTCTTTTACCTAGGGAACATTTTATAAAAAAAGTTTCGTTCTGCATAAGAGGAAACGTGGAAAATCCTGTATGGCGAAGCGTTTTTCGGAGAATTACTCATCTAGAAGACAGTTTATCATTCAGGTCATACATGGATATTTAAAGTCGTTATTAACTAGTCTACTACAAGTGTTAAGAAGAAAATGAGGCTCTGATTAAATCTAGTCACGGTAGTTTCCATAAAGACCATGCATTTCGCGTATATTCAAATGGCGTAGCCAAACGTGAAGCGATACATGACGCAGAAAGAACGAACACTCCCTGGAATAAATGCTCATCACATATCGCATTCGAAAATGTTCACAATGTAGACTGTGCCTGTAAACCTGATGAATATATACGCAATTAGCAGATGGATATAAAAGATCGAAACGTGAAAAGGCAGTTGATGGAATGATAAAAACTTCATTGAATTTTCTGGCTTGCAATTCTGCACACGGATCCGCCATTTTCGAATAATAAAGCCGGGGAGGAAATAATGAATCGTTTCATTCGTTCAGAACTTTCAATTAAGTACGTTCTGTTCAATTCATCGAGAAATGAACATACGACTGGCGCTCTGCTGGCTGGGGGGTAGGCGGTATGGGAACATGCTGGGACGACTTGTTGGGGAATTACTAATGAGTGGAGAAAATGCGATTCTGAAGTTCCGAACAAGTGCACCTCGGTCGGGAATGGTTATCTGCTTCAGGACGCCACAAATTCAATTAAAATTATGGCTTCATTGATTTTCTGATGGTT